>NC_134914.1:5440000-6080000 GCF_051014615.1 Bombus vancouverensis nearcticus | reverse complement strand
GTAGACTTGGATCATTGTACGATCTCCGACGATTGGTTACTAGCGGAACAACGTCGCGACCCACAAATTTCTGAGATTGTCAATAAATTGCAGAACGAAGAGCTCGCGGAAGATGTCGCGAATACGTATGAATCACGGTCCGGTACCCTCCATCGTAAAATACAGAGAAAAGGCAGAACTCTCTGCTCGCCCATTGTCCCAAGAGGTTTTAGGTGGTCCGTTATTAACCATGTGCACCAGTCCATTATGCACTTAGGTTGGGATAAAACGCTTGAGAAACTGTACGAGTATTACTGGTTCGAACGAATGGCGAAGTATGTTCGTAAATTCGTAGAGAACTGTCATACTTGTCGAGTTTCAAAGGCAAATTCAGGTAAAATACAAGCCGAATTACATCCTATACCTAAGACCAGCATACCTTGGCATACGGTTCATATGGACATAACGGGCAAACTAAGCGGTAGGAGTGACTCGAAGGAGTATGTCATTGTTTTGGTCGACTCTTTTACAAAATTTGTATATCTGCATCATACCCGTAAACTAGATTCCCTTAACACCATTACAGCACTTAAGTCCGCTATAGTTTTATTCGGCAATCCCTGCCGGGTAATAGCTGACCAAGGAAGATGTTTTACGGGTAAAGATTTCCAAAATTTCCAAAACACATTAAACTCCACTTAATAACAACCGGTGCTAGTAGGGCCAATGAACAAGTAGAGCGTATTATGAGTACGTTAAAGAACATGCTTACGACGGTGGAAACGACCGGGCGATCATGGCAAGACGCGATTGGCGAGATACAATTAACCTTGAATTGCACCACCAATCGTGTGACTAAATCAAGCCCTCTAGAATTATTAATTGGGAAGGCAGCAAGGCCCTACGGCTTATCGTTGCTTGATAATATCGAGGAAAAGGAAGTAGACATCTCCAATGTAAGGCAACAGGTGATACAGAACATAGATACTTGCGCTAGTTATGATAAAGACAGGTTCGACAAAACGAAAGCTAAGATAGTTAGGTTTAATCTCGGTGACTTTGTATTACGTAAGAAGGAGGAAAGAAATCAAAGGAAGTTAGATCCGAAATTCAGGGGTCCATTCGTGATAGCAGAGATTTTGGAAGGAGATAGATATACCTTAAAAACCTTAGACGGCAAACGGTCATATAAGGACAGACATGACAAATTGAGAAAAATGTCAGATAGTTGCGTTCTTGCTGAGTTAGACGTCTGCGGTGATGACAACGACGGTGATAATAACGATGCGAGTACACTGACCTCAGGGGATCATTAACACCACGTTGTGGTCATAGTAATACACCCAGTGCAGTATTTGCGCCTTCTGTAATATACCCAGTGTAGCGTTTGCGCCTTCTGTAATATACTCAGTGTGGTGTCCTGCGCCTTCTGTAATACGCTCAGTGGTGTCATGCGCCTTCTGTAATACGCCCAGTGTGGTGTCCTGCGCCTTTCGTAATGCACCCAACGTGATAATACGATCCAACAAACTGAGATCTGTGTGCGAAATCGAAAATGATCTGTCGTGTCATTGCGGTTTGACTGGTAACTCACAGAATGCAACTGGTACTTTTATACTGGTACTTTAATACAAACTATAACACTATTAATTTGAGTTCTTTTTCATTTCCTTGCTTGTCAAACCTCCGAAAAAAATTTTGTTGTTGAACTGGACCCTTGACTTATTTGGAACATTTAATTGAATGGTAAATAATATCAGTTACATTGAGTCTAATGCTGGAAAAAAAACTCTGTATTTTAGCTGCACACGAGGACGTGTGATGGTCAGAATGGCCGTGTCGGAGATAAAAGGAAAACCGAAGCCTTCCCTTTGCAATTTTGGGAGAGTTCTCTAATGCTTTAGCCTAGATTTTATCATAGCTGCAATTAAGCAATTGTTGTCATTCGATCTGATTGTAATTGTTCGAGATTTGTGATAGCGAAATTGGGCTCGAGGTGACAACTGGTCGTCGAAAGTAGCCACGGTTACGGGATGAACGTTTTGCCTGACGGAGGTGTGGAGCGGTTGTATGGTTCTCTCTAGAAATGTGGTTGTGGCGGCATACGGCCTCAAGAACAGGCCTGGCCACATGGGATTGTACTTTGGAGGTGTCGATATAATGGGACACACGTTGTATTAATAATCAACAGAAACTGCCTAGCAACGGCGTTTGGAAATTTTTCGATGCTTCCAATGAGTATACATCAAACTTTAGGCAGCAACTGCCTAGCAACGGCGATTGGAACCCCCTCGATGCTTCCAACGAGCATATAACAAATGAATGTAATCGTACAGCGAGAAAGATTTCCATCAGATTATTATTCGTGTGATCGCCTTGGAAAGTAATACATCGAGCAGTTTACAGAGCGTCTCAGCAATCGTATGTTTCTGCCTAAAATTATCCTACGCATAGTAAAAAGTTATCCCGTTGACCGTGGATTCGTTTGAACCCAAGAACATTGTTAATAGCGTTCATTAAACTCATTATTCGATAAACTTATTACTCGTAAAACATATTATTCGTTAATATTATTATTCGTTAAACTTATTATTCGTTAATCTTATCATTCGTAAAACTTAATATTTGTTAATCTCATTATTCGTTAAACTTAATATTCGTTAATCTTATCATTCGTAAAACTTAATATTTGTTAATCTTATTATTCGTTAACTCAATATTCATTATACTTTGTAAAGTCTTGTATATACGCGTAAATATAATCACTGTTTTGTAAAACGATGGCCAATTCAAACGAAGAATCTTTACGCGCCCTAAATTCTAATCTTAACCCGACATATAGAATAACGACATAACGTAATAAGTTATAAAGTATAATGTTAAATGGTGTAACAATATATACTATAACGTTACAACGTAGAGCGTTATATAGTATAACGTTATATAGTATAACGTTATATAACATAACGTTATATGGTAAAACAGTATAACATATTACGGTATATAGTATAACGTTATATAACATAACGTTATATAACATAACGTTATATTGTACAACGTTATAACGTACTATGCTATATGCTATAACGCTATAACATATCACGTTATATAACAACACGTTATATGGTATAACGTCATATGGTATAACGTTATGACGTATTACGTTGTATGGTATAACGTTATAACGTATTACTTTATATGGTATAACGTTATAACTTATGACGTTATATGGTATAGAGTTATAACGTATGACGTTATATGGTATAACGTTATAACGTATTACGTTATATGGTATAACGTTATAACGTATTACGTTATATGGTATAACGTTATGACGTATTACGTTATATGGTATAAAGTTATAACGTATTACGTTATATGGTATAACGTTATAACGTAATACGTTATATGGTGTAACCTGATAATGTATAACGTTATATGGTGTAACGTTATAACGTATTACGTTATATGGTAGAACGATATAACGTATTTCGTTATATGGTATAACGTGACAACGTATTACGGTATATGGTATAGCGTTGCAGCGTATTACATTATATGGTATAACGTTATATCGTATTACGTAATATGGTATAACGTTATAACGTAAAACGTTATATGGTATAACGTTATAACGTATTACGTTATATGGTATAACGTTATAACGGATTACGTTATATGGTATATCGTTATAACGTATTACCTTATATGGTATCGCGTTATAACGCATTACGTTATGTGGTATGATGTTATAACGTATTACGTTATACGGTATAACGTGATAACGTATTACGGTATATGGTATAGCGTTGCAGCGTATTACGTTATATGGTATAACGTTATAACGTATTACGTTGTATGGTATAACGTTATAACGTTCTACGCTATATGGTATAACGTTATAACGCATTACGTTATATGGTATAACGCTATAACGTATTACGCTATATGGTATAACGCAATGACGCATTACGTTATATGGCATATCGTTATAACGTATTACGTTATATGGTACAACGCTGTAACGTATTACGTTATATGGTATCACGTTATAACGTATTACGTTATATGGTATAACGTCATAACGTATTACGTTACATGGTATAACGTTGTAATGCATCCCGTTATATGGTATGATGTTATAACGTATTACGTAATACGGTATAACGTTATAACGTATTACGTTATGTGGTATGATGTTATAACGTATTACGTTATATGGTATAACGTGATAACGTATTACCTTATATGGTATCACGTTATAACGCATTACGTTATGTGGTATGATGTTATAACGTATTACGTTATACGGTATAACGTGATAACGTATTACGGTATATGGTATAGCGTTGCAGCGTATTACGTTATATGGTATAACGTTATAACGTATTACGTTATATGGTATAACGTTATAACATATTACGTTATATGGTATCACGTCATAACGCATTACGTTATATGGTATAACGTCATAACGCATTACGTTATATGGTATAACGTTATAACGTATTACGTTATATGGTATCACGTTATAACGTATTACGTTATATGGTATAACGTCATAACGTATTACGTTACATGGTATAACGTTGTAATGCATCCCGTTATATGGTATGATGTTATAACGTATTACGTAATACGGTATAACGTTATAACGTATTACGTTATATGGTATAACGTTATAACGTATTACGTTATATGGTTTCACGTTATAACGCATTACGTTATATGGTATGATGTTATAACGTATTACGTTATATGGCATAACGTTATAACGTATTACGTTATATGGTATCACGTTATAACGCATTACGTTATATGGTATGATGTTATAACGTATTACGTTATATGGTAGAACGATATAACGTATTTCGTTATATGGTATAACGTGACAACGTATTACGGTATATGGTATAGCGTTGCAGCGTATTACATTATATGGTATAACGTTATATCGTATTACGTAATATGGTATAACGTTATAACGTAAAACGTTATATGGTATAACGTTATAACGTATTACGTTATATGGTATAACGTTATAACGGATTACGTTATATGGTATATCGTTATAACGTATTACCTTATATGGTATCGCGTTATAACGCATTACGTTATGTGGTATGATGTTATAACGTATTACGTTATACGGTATAACGTGATAACGTATTACGGTATATGGTATAGCGTTGCAGCGTATTACGTTATATGGTATAACGTTATAACGTATTACGTTGTATGGTATAACGTTATAACGTTCTACGCTATATGGTATAACGTTATAACGCATTACGTTATATGGTATAACGCTATAACGTATTACGCTATATGGTATAACGCAATGACGCATTACGTTATATGGCATATCGTTATAACGTATTACGTTATATGGTACAACGCTGTAACGTATTACGTTATATGGTATCACGTTATAACGTATTACGTTATATGGTATAACGTCATAACGTATTACGTTACATGGTATAACGTTGTAATGCATCCCGTTATATGGTATGATGTTATAACGTATTACGTAATACGGTATAACGTTATAACGTATTACGTTATGTGGTATGATGTTATAACGTATTACGTTATATGGTATAACGTGATAACGTATTACCTTATATGGTATCACGTTATAACGCATTACGTTATGTGGTATGATGTTATAACGTATTACGTTATACGGTATAACGTGATAACGTATTACGGTATATGGTATAGCGTTGCAGCGTATTACGTTATATGGTATAACGTTATAACGTATTACGTTATATGGTATAACGTTATAACATATTACGTTATATGGTATCACGTCATAACGCATTACGTTATATGGTATAACGTCATAACGCATTACGTTATATGGTATAACGTTATAACGTATTACGTTATATGGTATCACGTTATAACGCATTCCGTTATATGGTATGATGTTATAACGTATTACGTTATATGGTATAACGCAATGACGCATTACGTTATATGGTATAACGTTATAACGCATTACGTTATATGGTATAACGTTATAACGTATTACGTTATATGGTATAACGTTATAACGTATTACGTTATATGGTTTCACGTTATAACGCATTACGTTATATGGTATGATGTTATAACGTATTACGTTATATGGCATAACGTTATAACGTATTACGTTATATGGTATCACGTTATAACGCATTACGTTATATGGTATGATGTTATAACGTATTACGTTATATGGTATAACGTTATAACGTATTACGTTGTATGGTATAACGTTATAACGTTCTACGCTATATGGTATAACGTTATAACGCATTACGTTATATGGTATAACGCTATAACGTATTACGCTATATGGTATAACGCAATGACGCATTACGTTATATGGCATATCGTTATAACGTATTACGTTATATGGTACAACGCTGTAACGTATTACGTTATATGGTATCACGTTATAACGTATTACGTTATATGGTATAACGTGATAAAGAATTACGGTATATGGTATAGCGTTGCAGCGTATTACGTTATATGGTCTAACGTTATAACGTATTACGTTATATGGTATAACGTTATAACGTATTACGTTATATGGTGTAACAGTATAACGTATTACGTTATATGGTGTAACGTTATAACGTATTACGTTATATGGTAGAACGTTAAAACGTATTACGTTATATGGTATAACGTTATAACGTTCTACGCTATATGGTATAACGCTGTAACGTATTACGTTATATGGTGTAACCTTATAACGTATTATGTTATATGGTGTAACGTTATAACGTATTACGTTATATGGTAGAACGTTAAAACGTATTACGTTATATGGTATGACGTCATAACGTAAAACGTTATATGGTATAACGTTATAACGTATTACGTTATATGGTATAACGTAATAATGTTCTACGCTATATGGTATAACGCTGTAACGTATTACGTTATATGGTATATCGTTATAACGTATTATGTTATATGGTATAACGTTATAACGTATTACGTAATATGGTATAACGTTATAACGTAAAACGTTATATGGTATAACGCAATGACGCATTACGTTATATGGTATAACGACATAACGTATTACGTTATATGGTTTCACGTTATAAGGCATTACGTTATATGGTATGATGTTATAACGTATTACGGTATGTGGTATCACGTTATAACGTATTACGTTATGTGGTATAACGTCATAACGCATTACGTTATATGGTATAACGTTATAAAGCATTACGTTATGTGGTATAACGATATAACGCATTACGTTATATGGTATAACGTTATAACGGATTACGTTATATGGTATATCGTTTTAACGTGTTACGTTATATGGTATCACGTTATAACGCATTACGTTATATGGTATGATGTTATAACGTATTACGTTATATGGTATCACGCGATAACGTATTACGGTATATGGTATAGCGTTGCAGCGTATTACGTTATATGGTATAACGTTATAACGTAATACGTTATATGGTGTAACCTGATAACGTATAACGTTATATGGTGTAACGTTATAACGTATTACGTTATATGGTAGAACGTTAAAACGTATTACGTTATATGGTTCAACGTCATAACGTAAAACGTTATATGGTATAACGTTATAACGTATTACGTTATATGGTATAACGTTATAACGTATTACGTTATATGGTATAATGTTATAACGTATTACGTAATAAGGTATAACGTTATAACATAAAACGTTATATGGTATAACGCAATGACGCATTACGTTATATGGTATAACGTTATAACGGATTATGTTATATGGTATATCGTTATAACGTATTACGTCATATGGTATCACGTTATAACGCATTACGTTATATGGTATGATGTTATAACGTATTACGTTATATGGTATAACGTGATAAAGAATTACGGTATATGGTATAGCGTTGCAGCGTATTACGTTATATGGTATAACGTTATAACGTATTACGTTGTATGGTATAACGTTATAACGTTCTACGCTATATGGTATAACGTTATAACGCATTACGTTATATAGTATAACGCTATAACGTATTACGTTATATGGTATAACGCAATGACGCATTACGTTATATGGTATATCGTTATAACGTATTACGTTATATGATATAACGCTGTAACGTATTACGTTATATGGTATAACGATATAACGCATTACGTTATATGGTATAACGTTATAACGGATTATGTTATATGGTATATCGTTATAACATATTACGTCATATGGTATCACGTTATAACGCATTACGTTATATGGTATAACGTTATAACGTATTACGTTATATGGTGTAACCTGATAATGTATAACGTTATATGGTGTAACGTTATAACGTATTACGTTATATGGTAGAACGATATAACGTATTTCGTTATATGGTATAACGTGACAACGTATTACGGTATATGGTATAGCGTTGCAGCGTATTACATTATATGGTATAACGTTATATCGTATTACGTAATATGGTATAACGTTATAACGTAAAACGTTATATGGTATAACGTCATAACGTATTACGTTATATGGTATAACATTATAACGGATTACGTTATATGGTATATCGTTATAACGTATTACCTTATATGGTATCGCGTTATAACGCATTACGTTATGTGGTATGATGTTATAACGTATTACGTTATATGGTATAACGTGATAACGTATTACGGTATATGTTATAGCGTTGCAGCGTATTACGTTATATGGTATAACGTTATAACGTATTACGTTGTATGGTATAACGTTATAACGTTCTACGCTATATGGTATAACGTTATAACGCATTACGTTATATGGTATAACGCTATAACGTATTACGTTATATGGTATAACGCAATGACGCATTACGTTATATGGCATATCGTTATAACGTATTACGTTATATGGTACAACGCTGTAACGTATTACGTTATATGGTATCACGTTATAACGTATTACGTTATATGGTATAACGTCATAACGTATTACGTTACATGGTATAACGTTATAATGCATCCCGTTATATGGTATGATGTTATAACGTATTACGTAATACGGTATAACGTTATAACGTATTACGTTATGTGGTATGATGTTATAACGTATTACGTTATATGGTATAACGTGATAACGTATTACCTTATATGGTATCACGTTATAACGCATTACGTTATGTGGTATGATGTTATAACGTATTACGTTATACGGTATAACGTGATAACGTATTACGGTATATGGTATAGCGTTGCAGCGTATTACGTTATATGGTATAACGTTATAACGTATTACGTTATATGGTATAACGTTATAACATATTACGTTATATGGT
Organism: Bombus vancouverensis nearcticus; assembly: GCF_051014615.1. Classification (NCBI taxonomy): domain Eukaryota; kingdom Metazoa; phylum Arthropoda; class Insecta; order Hymenoptera; family Apidae; genus Bombus; species Bombus vancouverensis. The sequence continues at coordinate 6,070,698 of NC_134914.1, read as the reverse complement.
ATCACGTCATAACGCATTACGTTATATGGTATAACGTCATAACGCATTACGTTATATGGTATAACGTTATAACGTATTACGTTATATGGTATCACGTTATAACGCATTCCGTTATATGGTATGATGTTATAACGTATTACGTTATATGGTATAACGCAATGACGCATTACGTTATATGGTATAACGTTATAACGCATTACGTTATATGGTATAACGTTATAACGTATTACGTTATATGGTTTCACGTTATAACGCATTACGTTATATGGTATGATGTTATAACGTATTACGTTATATGGCATAACGTTATAACGTATTACGTTATATGGTATCACGTTATAACGCATTACGTTATATGGTATGATGTTATAACGTATTACGTTATATGGTATAACGTGATAACGTATTACGGTATATGGTATAGCGTTGCAGCGTATTACGTTATATGGTATAACGTTATAACGTATTACGTTAATTGGTATAGCGTTATAACGTATTACGTTATATGGTATCACGTTATAACGTGAAACGTTATATGGTATAACGTTATAACGTATTACGTTATATGGTATAACGTTATAACGTTCTACGCTATATGGTATAACGTTATAACGCATTACGTTATATGGTATAACGCTATAACGTATTACGTTATATGGTATAATGTTATAACGTATTACGTTATATGGTATATCGTTATAACGTATTACGTTATATGATATAACGCTGTAACGTATTACGTTATATGGTATAACGATATAACGCATTACGTTATATGGTATAACGTTATAACGGATTATGTTATATGGTATATCGTTATAACGTATTACGTTATATGGTATCACGTTATAACGCATTACGTTATATGGTATGATGTTATAACGTATTACGTTATATGGTATAACGTGATAAAGAATTACGGTATATGGTATAGCGTTGCAGCGTATTACGTTATATGGTCTAACGTTATAACGTATTACGTTATATGGTATAACGTTATAACGTATTACGTTATATGGTGTAACAGTATAACGTATTACGTTATATGGTGTAACGTTATAACGTATTACGTTATATGGTAGAACGTTAAAACGTATTACGTTATATGGTATAACGTTATAACGTTCTACGCTATATGGTATAACGCTGTAACGTATTACGTTATATGGTGTAACCTTATAACGTATTACGTTATATGGTGTAACGTTATAACGTATTACGTTATATGGTAGAACGTTAAAACGTATTACGTTATATGGTATGACGTCATAACGTAAAACGTTATATGGTATAACGTTATAACGTATTACGTTATATGGTATAACGTAATAATGTTCTACGCTATATGGTATAACGCTGTAACGTATTACGTTATATGGTATATCGTTATAACGTATTATGTTATATGGTATAACGTTATAACGTATTACGTAATATGGTATAACGTTATAACGTAAAACGTTATATGGTATAACGCAATGACTCATTACGTTATATGGTATAACGACATAACGTATTACGTTATATGGTTTCACGTTATAACGCATTACGTTATATGGTATGATGTTATAACGTATTACGGTATGTGGTATCACGTTATAACGTATTACGTTATGTGGTATAACGTCATAACGCATTACGTTATATGGTATAACGTTATAAAGCATTACGTTATGTGGTATAACGATATAACGCATTACGTTATATGGTATAACGTTATAACGGATTACGTTATATGGTATATCGTTTTAACGTGTTACGTTATATGGTATCACGTTATAACGCATTACGTTATATGGTATGATGTTATAACGTATTACGTTATATGGTATCACGCGATAACGTATTACGGTATATGGTATAGCGTTGCAGCGTATTACGTTATATGTTATAACGTTATAACGTAATACGTTATATGGTATATCGCAATGACGCATTACGTTATATGGTATAACGACATAACGTATTACGTTATATGGTATCACGTTATAACGCATTACGTTATATGGTATGATGTTATAACGTATTACGTAATACGGTATAACGTTATAACGTATTACGTTATGTGGTATGATGTTATAACGTATTACGTTATATGGTATAACGTGATAACGTATTACCTTATATGGTATCACGTTATAACGCATTACGTTATGTGGTATGATGTTATAACGTATTACGTTATATGGTATAACGTGATAACGTATTACGGTATATGGTATAGCGTTGCAGCATATTACGTTATATGGTATAACGTTATAACGTATTACGTTATATGGTATAACGTTATAACATATTACCTTATATGGTATAAAGTTATAACGTATTACGTTATATGGTATAACGTTATAACGTAATACGTTATATGGTGTAACCTGATAATGTATAACGTTATATGGTGTAACGTTATAACGTATTACGTTATATGGTAGAACGTTAAAACGTATTACGTTATATGGTATGACGTCATAACGTAAAACGTTATATGGTATAACGTTATAACGTATTACGTTATATGGTATAACGTAATAATGTTCTACGCTATATGGTATAACGCTGTAACGTATTACGTTATATGGTATATCGTTATAACGTATTATGTTATATGGTATAACGTTATAACGTATTACGTAATATGGTATAACGTTATAACGTAAAACGTTATATGGTATAACGCAATGACGCATTACGTTATATGGTATAACGACATAACGTATTACGTTATATGGTTTCACGTTATAACGCATTACGTTATATGGTATGATGTTATAACGTATTACGGTATGTGGTATCACGTTATAACGTATTACGTTATGTGGTATAACGTCATAACGCATTACGTTATATGGTATAACGTTATAAAGCATTACGTTATGTGGTATAACGATATAACGCATTACGTTATATGGTATAACGTTATAACGGATTACGTTATATGGTATATCGTTTTAACGTGTTACGTTATATGGTATCACGTTATAACGCATTACGTTATATGGTATGATGTTATAACGTATTACGTTATATGGTATCACGCGATAACGTATTACGGTATATGGTATAGCGTTGCAGCGTATTACGTTATATGTTATAACGTTATAACGTAATACGTTATATGGTATATCGCAATGACGCATTACGTTATATGGTATAACGACATAACGTATTACGTTATATGGTATCACGTTATAACGCATTACGTTATATGGTATGATGTTATAACGTATTACGTAATACGGTATAACGTTATAACGTATTACGTTATGTGGTATGATGTTATAACGTATTACGTTATATGGTATAACGTGATAACGTATTACCTTATATGGTATCACGTTATAACGCATTACGTTATGTGGTATGATGTTATAACGTATTACGTTATATGGTATAACGTGATAACGTATTACGGTATATGGTATAGCGTTGCAGCATATTACGTTATATGGTATAACGTTATAACGTATTACGTTATATGGTATAACGTTATAACATATTACCTTATATGGTATAAAGTTATAACGTATTACGTTATATGGTATAACGTTATAACGTAATACGTTATATGGTGTAACCTGATAATGTATAACGTTATATGGTGTAACGTTATAACGTATTACGTTATATGGTAGAACGATATAACGTATTTCGTTATATGGTATAACGTGACAACGTATTACGGTATATGGTATAGCGTTGCAGCGTATTACATTATATGGTATAACGTTATATCGTAGTACGTTATATGGTATAACGTCATAACGTATTACGTTATATGGTATAACGTTATAACGTATTACGCTATATGGTATAACGTCATAACGTATTACGTTATATGGAATAACGTTATAACGTATTCCGTTATATGGTATAACGTTATAACGTATTACGTTATATGGAATAACGTTATAACGTATTCCGTTATATGGTATTACGTTCTAACGTATTACGTTATATGGCACAACGTCATATGGTATAACGTTATAACGTATTACGATATATGGTATTACGTCATAACGTATTACGTTATAAGGTATAACGTTATAACGTATTACGTTATATGGAATAACGTTATAACGTATTACGTAATATGGCATAACGTTATAACGTATTACGTTATATGGTATTACGTTCTAACGTATTACGTTATATGGCACAACGTCATATGGTATAACGTTATAACGTATTACGATATATGGTATAACGCAATAACGTATTACGTTATATGGTATTACGTCATAACGTATTACGTCATATGGTATAACGTTATAACGTATTACGTTAAATGGTATTACGTCATAACGTATTACGTTATATGGTACAACGCTATAACGTATTACGTTATATGGTATAACGTGATATCCTATAACGCTATAACGTATTACGATATATGGTATAACGTTATAAGGTATTACGTTATATGGTATAACTTTATAACTTATTAAGTTATATTTTATAACGTTATAACGTATTACGTTATATGGTATTACGTCATAACGTATTACGTTATATGGTACAATGCCATAACGTATTACGTTATATGCTATAACGTCATATGGTATAACGCTATAACGTATTACATTATATGGTATAACGTTATAACGTATTACGTTATATTGTATTACGTTCTAACTTATTACGTTATATGGCACAACGTCATATGGTATAACGTTATAACGTATTACGATATATGGTATTACGTCATAACGTATTACGTTATAAGGTATAACGTTATAACGTATTACGTTATATGGTATAACGTAATAACGTATTACGTTATATGCTATAACGTCATATGGTATAACGTTATAACGTATTACGTAATATGGTATTACATCATAACGTATTACTTTATATGGTATAGCGATATAACGCATTACGTTATATGGTATAACGTTATATCGTATTATGTTATGTGGTATAACATTATAACGTATTACGTTATATGGTATTACGTTCTAACGTATTACGTTATATGGCACAACGTCATATGGTATAACGTTATAACGTATTACGATATATGGTATTACGTCATAACGTATTACGTTATAAGGTATAACGTTATAACGTATTACGTTATATGGTATAACGTAATAACGTATTACGTTATATGCTATAACGTCATATGGTGTAACGCTATAACGTATTACGTCATATGGTATAACGTTATAACGTATTACGTTAAATGGTATTACGTCATAACGTATTACGTTATATGGTACAACGCTATAACGTATTACGTTATATGGTATAACGTGATATCCTATAACGCTATAACGTATTACGATATATGGTATAACGTTATAAGGTATTACGTTATATGGTACAATGCTATAACGTATTACGTTATATGCTATAACGTCATATGGTATAACGCTATAACGTATTACATTATATGGTATAACGTTATAACGTATTACGTTATATGGTATAACGTTATAACGTATTACGTTATATGGTATAACGTCATAACGTATTACGTTATATGGTATAATGTTATAACGTATTACGATATATGGTATTACGTCGTAACGTATTACGTCATATGGTATAACGTTATAACGTATTACGTTAAATGGTATTACGTCATAACGTATTACGTTATATGGTATAACTTTATAACGTATTACGTTTTATGGTATAACGTTATAACGTATTACGTTATATGGTATAACGTCATATGGTATAACGTTATAACGTATGACGTTATATGGTATAAAGTTATAACGTATTACGTTATATGGTATTACGTCATAACGTATCACGTTATATGGTATAGCGTTATAACGTATTACGTTATATGGTATAACGCTATAACGTAGTACGTTATATGGTATTACGTTATAACGTAATACGTTATATGGTATTACGTCATAACGTATTACGTTATATGGTATAAAGTAATAACGTATTACGTTATATGCTATAACGTCATATGTTATAACGCTATAACGTATTACGTTATATGGTATAACGTCATCACGTATTACGTTATGTGGTATAACGTTATAACGTATTACGTTATATGTTATAACGTTATAACGTATTACGTTATATGGTATTACGTTATAATGTATTACATTATATGGTATTACGTCATAACGCATTACGTTATATGGTATAACGTTATAACGTTTTACGTTACATGGTATAACGCTATAATGTATTAGGTTGTATGGTATAACGTCATATGGAATAACGTCATATGGTATAACGTTATAACGTATTACGTTTTATGGTATACTGTCATATGGTGTAACGTTATGACGTATTACGGTATATGGTATAACGTTATAACGAATTACGTTATATGGTATTACGTCATAACGTATTACGTTATATGGTATTACGTTATAACGTATTACGTTATATGGCACAACGTCATATGGTATAACGTTATAACGTATTACGATATATGGTATTACGTCATAACGTATTACGTTATGAGGTGTAACGTTATAACGTATTACGATAAATGGTATTACGTCATAACGTATTACGTTATATGGAACAACGTTATAACGTATTACGTTAAATGGTATTACGTCATAACGTATTACGTTATATGGTACAACGCTATAACGTATTACGTTATATGGTATAACGTGATATCCTATAACGCTATAACGTATTACGATATATGGTATAACGTTATAAGGTATTACGTTATATGGTATAACGTTATAACGTATTACGTTATATGGTGTAACGTTATAACGTATTGCGTTATATGGTATAACGTTATAACGTATTATGTTATATGGTATTACGTCATAACGTATTACCTTATATGGTACAACGCTATAACGTATTACGTTATATGCTATAACGTCATATGGTATAACGCTATAACGTATTACGTTATATGGTATAACGTTATAACGTGTTACGTCATAACGTATTACGTTATATGGTATAACGTTATAACGTGTTACGTTATATGGTATTACGTTCTAACGTATAACGTTATATGGCACAACGTCATATGGTATAACGTTATGACGTATTACGATATATGGTCTTACTTCATAACTTATTACGTTATATGGTATAACGTCACATGGTATAACATTATAACGTATTACGTTATATGGTATGACATCATAATGTGTTACGTTATATGGTATAACGTTATAACGTATTACGGTATATGGAATAACGTTATAACGAATTACGTTATATGGTATAACGTTATAACGTATTACGTTATATGGTATACCGTCATATGGTATAACGTTATAACGTATTACGTTATATGGTATTACGTCATGACGTATTACGTTATATGGTATAACGATATATCGTATTATGTTATATGATATAACATTATAAAGTATTACGTTATATGGTATTACGTTCTAACGTATTACGTTATATGGCACAACGTCATATGGTATAACGTTATAACGTATTACGATATATGGTATTACGCCATAACGTATTACCTTATATGGTACAACGCTATAACGTATTACGTTATATGCTATAACGTCATATGGTATAACGCTATAACGTATTACGTTATATGGTATAACGTTATAACGTGTTACGTTATATGGTATTACGTTATATGGTATAACGTTATAACGTATTACGTTATATGGTATAACGTTCTAACTTATTACGTTATATTTTATAACGTTATAACGTATTATGTTATATGGTATTACGTCATAACGTATTACCTTATATGGTACAACGCAATAACGTATTACGTTATATGCTATAACGTCATATGGTATAACGCTATAACGTATTACGTTATATGGTATAACGTTATAACGTGTTACGTTATATGGTATTACGTTATATGGTATAACGTAATATCGTATTACGTTATATGGTATAACGCAATAACGTATTACGTTATATGGTATAACGTTATAACGTATTACGGTATATGGAATAACGTTATAACGAATTACGTTATATGATATAACGTCATAACGTATTACGTTATATGGTATAACGTCATATGGTATAACGTTATAACGTATTACGTTATATGGTAAAACGTCATATGGTATAATGTTATAATGTATTACGTAATATGGTATTACGTCATAACGTATTACGTTATATGGTACTACGTTATAACGTATTACGTTATATGGTGTAACGTCATATGCTATAACGCTATAACGTATTACTTTATAAGATATATCGTCATATGGTATAACGTTATAACGTATTACGTTATATGGTAAAACGTCATATGGTATAACGTTAAAACGTATTACGTTATCTGGTATTACGTCATAACGTATTACGTCATATAGTACAACGCTATAACGTATTACGTTATATGCTATAACGTCATATGGTATAACGCTATAACGTATTACGTTATATGGTATAACGTGATATCCTATAACGCTATAACGTATTACGATATATGGTATAACGTTATAACGTATTACGTTATATGGTATAACGTTATATCGTATTATGTTATATGGTATAACATTATAACGTATTACGTTATATTGTATTACGTTCTAACTTATTACGTTATATGGCACAACGTCATATGGTATAACGTTATAACGTATTACGATATATGGTATTACGTCATAACGTACTACGTTATAAGGTATAACGTTATAACGTATTACGTTATATAGTATAACGTAATAACGTATTACGTTATATGCTATAACGTCATATGGTATAACGTTATAACGTATTACGTAATATGGTATTACATCATAACGTATTGCTTTATATGGTATAGCGATATAACGCATTACGTTATATGGTATAACGTTATATCGTATTATGTTATGTGGTATAACATTATAACGTATTACGTTATATGGTATTACGTTCTAACGTATTACGTTATATGGCACAACGTCATATGGTGTAACGTTATAACGTATTACGTTATATGGTATAATGTTATAACGTATTACGTGATATGGTATAACGTTATAACATATTACGTTATATGATATAACGTTATAACGTAATACATTATATGGATTAACGTTATATTACTCTATATGGTATAACGTTATAACGTATTACGTTATAGGGTATAACGTTGTATGGTATAATGTTACAACGTATTACCTTATATGGTATAACGTCATATGTTAAAACGTTACAACGTATTACGATAAATGTTATAACGTTACAGCGTATTACGTTAAATGGTATAACGTTATAACGTGTTACCTTATATGGTATAACGCTATGACGTATTACGGTATATGGTATAACGTTGTATGGTATAACGTTATAATGTATTACGTTATATGGTATAACGTTATAACGTATTACGTTATATGGTATAACGTCATAACGTATTACGTTATATGGTATAAAGTCATAACGTATTACGTTATATGGTATAACGTCACATGGTAAAACGATATGACGTATTACGTTATATGGTATAACGTTGTATGGTATAACGATATGACATATTACGTTATATGGTATAACGTTGTATGGTATAACGTTATAGCGTATTACGTTATATGGTACAACGTTGTATGGTATAACATTATAACGTATTACGTCACATGGTATAACGATATAACGTATTACGTTATATGGATTAACGTTATACTACGCTATATGGTATAACGTTATAACGGATTACGTTATATGGTATAACGTTATAACGTATTACGTTATAGGGTATAACGTTGTATGTTATAACGTTATAACGTATTACTTTATATGGTATAACGTCATATGTTATAACGTTACAACGTATTACGTTAAATGGTATAACGTTACAACGTATTACGTTAAATGGTATAACGGTATAACGTATTACCTTATATGGTATAACGTTATAACGTACTACGTTATATGGAATATCGTCATAAGGAATTACCTGATATGGTATAACGTAATAACGTAATTCGATATACGTTATAACGTTATAACGTATTACGCCATATTGTATAACGCTATAACGTATAACGTTATACGGTATAACGTTATAACGTATTTAGTTCTATAACATAATGTTATCTGGTTTAACGATATAACGTATTACGTTATATGGTATAATGCTATAACTTATTACGTTATATGGTATAACGTTGTATGGTATAACGTTATAACGTATTACGTTATATGATATAACGTTATAACGTATTACGTTATATGGATTAACGTTATATTACGCTATATGGTATAACGTTATAACGTATTACGTTATATGGTATAACGTTGTATGGTATAACGATATGACGTATTACGGTATATGGTATAACGTTGTATGGTATAACGTTATAATGTATTACGATATATGGTATAACGTTGTATGGTATAACGATATGACGTATTAAGTTATATGGTATAACTTTGTATGCCATAACGTTATAACGTTTTACGCTATATGGTATAACGTTATAACCTATTATGATATATGGTATAACGTTATAACGTATTACGTTATATGGTATAAGGTTATAACGTATTACGTAATATGGTACAACGTTATATTGTATAACGTTATAACGTATTAGGATATATGGTATAACGTTATAACGTAATACGTCATATGGTATAACATTATAACTTATTACATTATATGGTATTATGTAATATAGTACAAAGTAATATAGTATAACGTTAAAGCGTATTACGTTACATGGTATAACGTTATAACGTATTACGCTATGAAATAACGTTATGACTTATTACGTTATATGTTATGACGTTATAACGTATTACGTCATATGGTATAACGTTGTATGGTATGACGTTATAACGTATTACGTTATATGATATAACGTTATAACGTAATACGTTATATGGATTAACGTTATATTACTCTATATGGTATAACGTTATAACCTATTACGTTATAGGGTATAACGTTGTATGGTATAACGTTATAACGTATTACCTTATATGGTATAACGTCATATGTTATAACGTTACAACGCATTACGTTAAATGGTATAACGTTACAACGTATTACGTTAAATGGTATAACGTTATAACGTGTTACCTTATATGGTATAACGTTATAACCTATAACGTTATAGGGTATAACGTTGTATGGTATAACGTTATAACGTATTACCTTATATGGTATAACGTCATATGTTATAACGTTACAACGCATTACGTTATATGGTATAACGTTACAACGTATTACGTTAAATGGTATAACGTTATAACGTGTTACCTAATATGGTATAACGTTATAACGTATTACGTTATATAGAATATCGTCATAACGAATTACCTGATTTGGTATAACGTTATAACGTATTACGTTATATGGTATAACGTTATAACGTATGACGTTATATGGTATAACGTCATATGGTATAACGCTATGACGTATTACGGTATATGGTATAACGTTGTATGGTATAACGTTATAATGTATTACGTTATATGGTATAACATTGTATGGTATAACGTTATAACGTATTACGTTATATGGTACAACGTTGTATGGTATAACGTTATAACGTATTACGTTACATGGTATAACGTTATAACGTATTACGTTATATGGATTAACGTTATATTACGCTATATGGTATAACGTTATAACGGATTACGTTATATGGTATAACGTTATAACGTATTACGTTATATGGTATAACGTTATAACGTATGACGTTATATGGTATAACGTCATATGGTATAACGCTATGACGTATTACGGTATATGGTATAACGTTGTATGGTATAACGTTATAATGTATTACGTTATATGGTATAACATTGTATGGTATAACGTTATAACGTATTACGTTATATGGTATTACGCCATAACGTATTACCTTATATGGTACAACGCTATAACGTATTACGTTATATGCTATAACGTCATATGGTATAACGCTATAACGTATTACGTTATATGGTATAACGTTATAACGTGTTACGTTATATGGTATTACGTTATATGGTATAACGTTATAACGTATTACGTTATATGGTATAACGTTATAACTTATTACGTTATATTTTATAACGTTATAACGTATTATGTTATATGGTATTACGTCATAACGTATTACCTTATATGGTACAACGCAATAACGTATTACGTTATATGCTATAACGTCATATGGTATAACGCTATAACGTATTACGTTATATGGTATAACGTTATAACGTGTTACGTTATATGGTATTACGTTATATGGTATAACGTAATATCGTATTACGTTATATGGTATAACGCAATAACGTATTACGTTATATGGTATAACGTTATAACGTATTACGGTATATGGAATAACGTTATAACGAATTACGTTATATGATATAACGTCATAACGTATTACGTTATATGGTATAACGTCATATGGTATAACGTTATAACGTATTACGTTATATGGTAAAACGTCATATGGTATAATGTTATAATGTATTACGTAATATGGTATTACGTCATAACGTATTACGTTATATGGTACTACGTTATAACGTATTACGTTATATGGTGTAACGTCATATGCTATAACGCTATAACGTATTACTTTATAAGATATATCGTCATATGGTATAACGTTATAACGTATTACGTTATATGGTAAAACGTCATATGGTATAACGTTAAAACGTATTACGTTATCTGGTATTACGTCATAACGTATTACGTCATATAGTACAACGCTATAACGTATTACGTTATATGCTATAACGTCATATGGTATAACGCTATAACGTATTACGTTATATGGTATAACGTGATATCCTATAACGCTATAACGTATTACGATATATGGTATAACGTTATAACGTATTACGTTATATGGTATAACGTTATATCGTATTATGTTATATGGTATAACATTATAACGTATTACGTTATATTGTATTACGTTCTAACTTATTACGTTATATGGCACAACGTCATATGGTATAACGTTATAACGTATTACGATATATGGTATTACGTCATAACGTACTACGTTATAAGGTATAACGTTATAACGTATTACGTTATATAGTATAACGTAATAACGTATTACGTTATATGCTATAACGTCATATGGTATAACGTTATAACGTATTACGTAATATGGTATTACATCATAACGTATTGCTTTATATGGTATAGCGATATAACGCATTACGTTATATGGTATAACGTTATATCGTATTATGTTATGTGGTATAACATTATAACGTATTACGTTATATGGTATTACGTTCTAACGTATTACGTTATATGGCACAACGTCATATGGTGTAACGTTATAACGTATTACGTTATATGGTATAATGTTATAACGTATTACGTGATATGGTATAACGTTATAACATATTACGTTATATGATATAACGTTATAACGTAATACATTATATGGATTAACGTTATATTACTCTATATGGTATAACGTTATAACGTATTACGTTATAGGGTATAACGTTGTATGGTATAATGTTACAACGTATTACCTTATATGGTATAACGTCATATGTTAAAACGTTACAACGTATTACGATAAATGTTATAACGTTACAGCGTATTACGTTAAATGGTATAACGTTATAACGTGTTACCTTATATGGTATAACGCTATGACGTATTACGGTATATGGTATAACGTTGTATGGTATAACGTTATAATGTATTACGTTATATGGTATAACGTTATAACGTATTACGTTATATGGTATAACGTCATAACGTATTACGTTATATGGTATAAAGTCATAACGTATTACGTTATATGGTATAACGTCACATGGTAAAACGATATGACGTATTACGTTATATGGTATAACGTTGTATGGTATAACGATATGACATATTACGTTATATGGTATAACGTTGTATGGTATAACGTTATAGCGTATTACGTTATATGGTACAACGTTGTATGGTATAACATTATAACGTATTACGTCACATGGTATAACGATATAACGTATTACGTTATATGGATTAACGTTATACTACGCTATATGGTATAACGTTATAACGGATTACGTTATATGGTATAACGTTATAACGTATTACGTTATAGGGTATAACGTTGTATGTTATAACGTTATAACGTATTACTTTATATGGTATAACGTCATATGTTATAACGTTACAACGTATTACGTTAAATGGTATAACGTTACAACGTATTACGTTAAATGGTATAACGGTATAACGTATTACCTTATATGGTATAACGTTATAACGTACTACGTTATATGGAATATCGTCATAAGGAATTACCTGATATGGTATAACGTAATAACGTAATTCGATATACGTTATAACGTTATAACGTATTACGCCATATTGTATAACGCTATAACGTATAACGTTATACGGTATAACGTTATAACGTATTTAGTTCTATAACATAATGTTATCTGGTTTAACGATATAACGTATTACGTTATATGGTATAATGCTATAACTTATTACGTTATATGGTATAACGTTGTATGGTATAACGTTATAACGTATTACGTTATATGATATAACGTTATAACGTATTACGTTATATGGATTAACGTTATATTACGCTATATGGTATAACGTTATAACGTATTACGTTATATGGTATAACGTTGTATGGTATAACGATATGACGTATTACGGTATATGGTATAACGTTGTATGGTATAACGTTATAATGTATTACGATATATGGTATAACGTTGTATGGTATAACGATATGACGTATTAAGTTATATGGTATAACTTTGTATGCCATAACGTTATAACGTTTTACGCTATATGGTATAACGTTATAACCTATTATGATATATGGTATAACGTTATAACGTATTACGTTATATGGTATAAGGTTATAACGTATTACGTAATATGGTACAACGTTATATTGTATAACGTTATAACGTATTAGGATATATGGTATAACGTTATAACGTAATACGTCATATGGTATAACATTATAACTTATTACATTATATGGTATTATGTAATATAGTACAAAGTAATATAGTATAACGTTAAAGCGTATTACGTTACATGGTATAACGTTATAACGTATTACGCTATGAAATAACGTTATGACTTATTACGTTATATGTTATGACGTTATAACGTATTACGTCATATGGTATAACGTTGTATGGTATGACGTTATAACGTATTACGTTATATGATATAACGTTATAACGTAATACGTTATATGGATTAACGTTATATTACTCTATATGGTATAACGTTATAACCTATTACGTTATAGGGTATAACGTTGTATGGTATAACGTTATAACGTATTACCTTATATGGTATAACGTCATATGTTATAACGTTACAACGCATTACGTTAAATGGTATAACGTTACAACGTATTACGTTAAATGGTATAACGTTATAACGTGTTACCTTATATGGTATAACGTTATAACCTATAACGTTATAGGGTATAACGTTGTATGGTATAACGTTATAACGTATTACCTTATATGGTATAACGTCATATGTTATAACGTTACAACGCATTACGTTATATGGTATAACGTTACAACGTATTACGTTAAATGGTATAACGTTATAACGTGTTACCTAATATGGTATAACGTTATAACGTATTACGTTATATAGAATATCGTCATAACGAATTACCTGATTTGGTATAACGTTATAACGTATTACGTTATATGGTATAACGTTATAACGTATGACGTTATATGGTATAACGTCATATGGTATAACGCTATGACGTATTACGGTATATGGTATAACGTTGTATGGTATAACGTTATAATGTATTACGTTATATGGTATAACATTGTATGGTATAACGTTATAACGTATTACGTTATATGGTACAACGTTGTATGGTATAACGTTATAACGTATTACGTTACATGGTATAACGTTATAACGTATTACGTTATATGGATTAACGTTATATTACGCTATATGGTATAACGTTATAACGGATTACGTTATATGGTATAACGTTATAACGTATTACGTTATATGGTATAACGTTATAACGTATGACGTTATATGGTATAACGTCATATGGTATAACGCTATGACGTATTACGGTATATGGTATAACGTTGTATGGTATAACGTTATAATGTATTACGTTATATGGTATAACATTGTATGGTATAACGTTATAACGTATTACGTTATATGGTACAACGTTGTATGGTATAACGTTATAACGTATTACGTTACATGGTATAACGTTATAACGTATTACGTTATATGGATTAACGTTATATTACGCTATATGGTATAACGTTATAACGTACTACGTTATATGGAATATCGTCATAAGGAATTACCTGATATGGTATAACGTAATAACGTAATTCGATATACGTTATAACGTTATAACGTATTACGCCATATTGTATAACGCTATAACGTATAACGTTATACGGTATAACGTTATAACGTATTTAGTTCTATAACATAATGTTATCTGGTTTAACGATATAACGTATTACGTTATATGGTATAATGCTATAACTTATTACGTTATATGGTATAACGTTGTATGGTATAACGTTATAACGTATTACGTTATATGATATAACGTTATAACGTATTACGTTATATGGATTAACGTTATATTACGCTATATGGTATAACGTTATAACGTATTACGTTATATGGTATAACGTTGTATGGTATAACGATATGACGTATTACGGTATATGGTATAACGTTGTATGGTATAACGTTATAATGTATTACGTTATATGGTATAACGTTGTATGGTATAACGATATGACGTATTAAGTTATATGGTATAACTTTGTATGCCATAACGTTATAACGTTTTACGCTATATGGTATAACGTTATAACCTATTATGATATATGGTATAACGTTATAACGTATTACGTTATATGGTATAAGGTTATAACGTATTACGTAATATGGTACAACGTTATATTGTATAACGTTATAACGTATTAGGATATATGGTATAACGTTATAACGTAATACGTCATATGGTATAACATTATAACTTATTACATTATATGGTATTATGTAATATAGTACAAAGTAATATAGTATAACGTTAAAGCGTATTACGTTACATGGTATAACGTTATAACGTATTACGCTATGAAATAACGTTATGACTTATTACGTTATATGTTATGACGTTATAACGTATTACGTCATATGGTATAACGTTGTATGGTATGACGTTATAACGTATTACGTTATATGATATAACGTTATAACGTAATACGTTATATGGATTAACGTTATATTACTCTATATGGTATAACGTTATAACCTATTACGTTATAGGGTATAACGTTGTATGGTATAACGTTATAACGTATTACCTTATATGGTATAACGTCATATGTTATAACGTTACAACGCATTACGTTAAATGGTATAACGTTACAACGTATTACGTTAAATGGTATAACGTTATAACGTGTTACCTTATATGGTATAACGTTATAACCTATAACGTTATAGGGTATAACGTTGTATGGTATAACGTTATAACGTATTACCTTATATGGTATAACGTCATATGTTATAACGTTACAACGCATTACGTTATATGGTATAACGTTACAACGTATTACGTTAAATGGTATAACGTTATAACGTGTTACCTAATATGGTATAACGTTATAACGTATTACGTTATATAGAATATCGTCATAACGAATTACCTGATTTGGTATAACGTTATAACGTATTACGTTATATGGTATAACGTTATAACGTATGACGTTATATGGTATAACGTCATATGGTATAACGCTATGACGTATTACGGTATATGGTATAACGTTGTATGGTATAACGTTATAATGTATTACGTTATATGGTATAACATTGTATGGTATAACGTTATAACGTATTACGTTATATGGTACAACGTTGTATGGTATAACGTTATAACGTATTACGTTACATGGTATAACGTTATAACGTATTACGTTATATGGATTAACGTTATATTACGCTATATGGTATAACGTTATAACGGATTACGTTATATGGTATAACGTTATAACGTATTACGTTATATGGTATAACGTTATAACGTATGACGTTATATGGTATAACGTCATATGGTATAACGCTATGACGTATTACGGTATATGGTATAACGTTGTATGGTATAACGTTATAATGTATTACGTTATATGGTATAACATTGTATGGTATAACGTTATAACGTATTACGTTATATGGTACAACGTTGTATGGTATAACGTTATAACGTATTACGTTACATGGTATAACGTTATAACGTATTACGTTATATGGATTAACGTTATATTACGCTATATGGTATAACGTTATAACGTACTACGTTATATGGAATATCGTCATAAGGAATTACCTGATATGGTATAACGTAATAACGTAATTCGATATACGTTATAACCTTATAACGTATTACGCCATATGGTATAACGCTGTAACGTATAACGTTATACGGTATAACGTTATAACGTATTTAGTTTTACAACATAATATTATCTGGTTTAACGATATAACGTATTTCGTTATATGGTATAATGCTATAACTTATTACGTTATATGGTATAACGTTATAACGTATTACGTTAAATGCTATAGCGAAATGACGTTTTACGTTATATGGTATAACGTTATAACTTCTTACGTTATATGGAATGTCGTCATAACGAATTACCTGGTATGGTATAACGTAATAACGTATTACGTTATATGGTATAAGGTTATAACGTATCACGTTATATGGTATTAGAAAATGACGTTTTACGTTAAATGGAAAAAGAAAATGCCGTTTTACTTTGTATGGTATAACGTAATAACGTAACGCGTTATATGGCATTACGTTATAACGTATTACGTTATATGGTATAACGTTACAACGTATTACATTATATAGTATGAGGTTATAACGTATTACGTTATATGTTATAACGAAATGACGCTTTACGTTATATGGTATAATGTTATAACGCATTGCATCATATGGTATAACGTCATATGGTATAGCGTTATAACGTATTACGTTATATGGTATAACGTTATAACGTATTACGTTATATGGTATAACGTTATAACGTATTACGTTAAATGCTATAGCGAAATGACGTTTTACGTTATATGGTATAACGTTATAACGTATTACGTTGTATGGTATAACGTTGTAACGTATTACGTTATATGGTATAACGTTGTAACGTATTACGTTATATGCTATAACGTTGTAACGTATTACGTTATATGGTATAACGTTATAACGTATTACGTTATATGGTATAAAGAAATGACGTTTAACGTTATATGGTACAACGTTATACCGTATTACATTATGTGGTATAACGTTTTAACGTATTACGTTATATGGCATAACGTTATAACGGATGGCGTTATATGGTATAACGTCATAACGTATAACGTTACATGGTATAACGAAATGACGTTTAACGTTATATGGTACAACTTTATAACGTATTACATTATGTGGTATAACGTTTTAACGTATTACGTTATATGGTACAACGTTATAACGTATTACGTAATATCGAATAACGGTATAACGTATTACGTTATATTATATAACGTCATAGGGTATAACGTTATGACGTATTGCGTGATAAGATATAACGTTATAACGTATTACGTTATATGGTATAACGTTATAACGTATTACGTTATATGGTATAACGTTGTATGGTATAACGTTATGACGTATTAAGTTACATGGTATAACTTTGTATGCCATAACGTTATAACGTTTTACGCTATATGGTATAACGTTATAACCTATTATGATATATGGTATATCGTTATAGCGTATTACGTTATATTGTATAACGTTACAACGTATTACATTATATGGTATAACGTTGTATGGTATAACGTTATAGCGTAATACGTCATATGGTATAACGTTATAACGTATTACGTTATGTGATATTATGTGATATAGTACAACGTAATATAGTATAACGTTAAAGCGTATTACGTTACATGGTATAACGTTATAACGTATTACGCTATGAAATAACGTTATGACATATTACGTTATATGTTATGACGTTATAACGTATTACGTTTTATGGTATAACGTTGTATGGTATAACGTTATAACGTATTACGTTATATGATATAACGTTATAAAGTAATACGTTATATGGATTAACGTTATATTACTCTATATGGTATAACGTTATAACCTATTACGTTATAGGGTATAACGTTGTATGGTATAATGTTATAACGTATTACCTTATATGGTATAACGTCATATGTTAAAACGTTACAACGTATTACGATAAATGGTATAACGTTGTATGGTATAACGTTATAGCGTATTACGTTATATGGTACAACGTTGTATGGTATAACGTTATAACGTATTACGTTACATGGTATAACGATATAACGTATTACGTTATATGGATTAACGTTATATTACGCTATATGGTATAACGTTGTAACGGATTACGTTATATGGTATAACGTTATAACGTATTACGTTATAGGGTATAACGTTGTATGTTATAACGTTATAACGTATTACCTTATATGGTATAACGTCATATGTTATAACGTTACAACGTATTACGTTAAACGGTATAACGTTACAACGTATTACGTTAAATGGTATAACGGTATAACGTATTACCTTATATGGTATAACGTTATAACGTACTACGTTATATGGAATATCGTCATAACGAATTACCTGATATGGTATAACGTAATAACGTAATTCGATATACGTTATAACGTTATAACGTATTACGCCATATGGTATAACGCTATAACGTATAACGTTATACGGTATAACGTTATAACGTATTTAGTTTTATAACATAATGTTATCTGGTTTAACGATATAACGTATTACGTTATATGGTATAATGCTATAACTTATTACGTTGTATGGTATAACGTTGTATGGTATAACGTTATAACGTATTACGTTATATGATATAACGTTATAACGTATTACGTTATATGGATTAACGTTATATTACGCTATATGGTATAACGTTATAACGTATTACGTTATAGGGTATAACGTTGTATCGTATAACGTTATAACGTATTACCTTATATGGTATAACGTTATAACGTATTACGTTATATGGATTAACGTTATATTACGCTATATGGTATAACGTTACAACGTATTACGTTAAATGGTATAACGTTACAACGTATTACGTTAAATGGCATAACGTTATAACGTATTACCTTATATGGTATAACGTTATAACGTATTACGTTATATGGAATGTCGTCATAACGAATTACCTGATATGGTATTACGTTATAACGTATTATGTTATATGGTATAACGTTATAACGTATGACGTTATATGGTATAACGCCATGTCGTATTACGGTATATGGTATAACGTTGTATGGTATAACGTTATAATGTATTACGTTATATGGTATAACGTTGTATGGTATAACGTTATAACGTATTACGTTATATGGTATAACGTCATAACGTATTACGTTATATGGCATAACGTCATAACGTATTACGTTATATGGTATAACGTCACATGGTATAACGATATGACGTATTACGTTATATGGTATAACGTTGTATGGTATAACGATATGACGTATTACGTTATATGATACAACGTTGTATGGTATAACGTTATAACGTATTACGTTACATGGTATAACGTTATAACGTATTACGTTATATGGATTAACGTTATATTACGCTATATGGTATAACGTTATAACGGATTACGTTATATGGTATAACGTTATAACGTATTACGTTATAGGGTATAACGTTGTATGTTATAACGTTATAACGTATTACCTTATATGGTATAACGTCATATGTTATAACGTTACAACGTATTACGTTAAATGGTATAACGTTACAACGTATTACGTTAAATGGTATAATGTCATAACGTATTACGTTATATGATATAACGTTATAACGTATTACATTATATGGAATAGCGTCATATGGTATAACGTTATAACGTATTACGTTATATGGTATTACGTCTTAACGTATTACGTTATATGGTATAACGATATAACGTATTACGTTATATGGTATTGTAATATCGGTAAATAAGGATAGAAATTTATTTTCGTTTACTTACAATTTATTAATATTATATTGAATATACAAATATAAATTGGACAGAGAACGATATTTATTTAACGGAAACTAAATGCAATACTCGTATCTATATCAAATAACTTCACAGTTATTTGATCACTCTCGTCACAACGAATCTAACACACACACTCTCTCTCTAACAACTCTATCAATTCTCACGACTATACTCTTCGACGACTCGAAACCTCTAACGACTCTACTCTTCGACGACTCGAAACCTCTAACGACACTACTCTTCGACGACTCAATTAGATCTGATCTTCGCCAATACACTCCTGCTGGGTCGTGCTCGCTCTTGCTCTCGTCCTCTCACACACACACACACTTTTCGGCTCACATACTCTGGCCTCTCGATTGCCACTCCTTGAAATATGAAACCGTACTTCTGTTTTGACGCTGCTTATCCTTTCTCGCGTCACTGTTACCAGGCGCTCTTGGATGTAAACAAAGCACGAAAGACGACGTACACGGTGCTTTCTAATTTCAGCCGATCTCGAATCAAAGCTCTTCTACGATATTACAGGATAACGTCAAATGGTATAACGATAGAACGTATTAAGTTATATGGAATAACGTTATATCGTAGTACGTTATATGGTATAACGTCATAACGTATTACGTTATATGGTATAACGTTATAACGTATTACGCTATATGGTATAACGTCATAACGTATTACGTTATATGGAATAACGTTATAACGTATTCCGTTATATGGTATAACGTTATAACGTATTACGTTATATGGAATAACGTTATAACGTATTCCGTTATATGGTATTACGTTCTAACGTATTACGTTATATGGCACAACGTCATATGGTATAACGTTATAACGTATTACGATATATGGTATTACGTCATAACGTATTACGTTATAAGGTATAACGTTATAACGTATTACGTTATATGGAATAACGTTATAACGTATTACGTAATATGGCATAACGTTATAACGTATTACGTTATATGGTATTACGTTCTAACGTATTACGTTATATGGCACAACGTCATATGGTATAACGTTATAACGTATTACGATATATGGTATTACGTCATAACGTATTACGTTATAAGGTATAACGTTATAACGTATTACGTTATATGGTATAACGCAATAACGTATTACGTTATATGGTATTACGTCATAACGTATTACGTCATATGGTATAACGTTATAACGTATTACGTTAAATGGTATTACGTCATAACGTATTACGTTATATGGTACAACGCTATAACGTATTACGTTATATGGTATAACGTGATATCCTATAACGCTATAACGTATTACGATATATGGTATAACGTTATAAGGTATTACGTTATATGGTATAACTTTATAACTTATTAAGTTATATTTTATAACGTTATAACGTATTACGTTATATGGTATTACGTCATAACGTATTACGTTATATGGTACAATGCTATAACGTATTACGTTATATGCTATAACGTCATATGGTATAACGCTATAACGTATTACATTATATGGTATAACGTTATAACGTATTACGTTATATTGTATTACGTTCTAACTTATTACGTTATATGGCACAACGTCATATGGTATAACGTTATAACGTATTACGATATATGGTATTACGTCATAACGTATTACGTTATAAGGTATAACGTTATAACGTATTACGTTATATGGTATAACGTAATAACGTATTACGTTATATGCTATAACGTCATATGGTATAACGTTATAACGTATTACGTAATATGGTATTACATCATAACGTATTACTTTATATGGTATAGCGATATAACGCATTACGTTATATGGTATAACGTTATATCGTATTATGTTATGTGGTATAACATTATAACGTATTACGTTATATGGTATTACGTTCTAACGTATTACGTTATATGGCACAACGTCATATGGTATAACGTTATAACGTATTACGATATATGGTATTACGTCATAACGTATTACGTTATAAGGTATAACGTTATAACGTATTACGTTATATGGTATAACGTAATAACGTATTACGTTATATGCTATAACGTCATATGGTGTAACGCTATAACGTATTACGTTATATGGCATAACGTTATATGGTATAACGTTATAACGTATTACGTTATATGGTATTACGTCATAACGTATTACGTCATATGGTATAACGTTATAACGTATTACGTTAAATGGTATTACGTCATAACGTATTACGTTATATGGTACAACGCTATAACGTATTACGTTATATGGTATAACGTGATATCCTATAACGCTATAACGTATTACGATATATGGTATAACGTTATAAGGTATTACGTTATATGGTACAATGCTATAACGTATTACGTTATATGCTATAACGTCATATGGTATAACGCTATAACGTATTACATTATATGGTATAACGTTATAACGTATTACGTTATATGGTATAACGTTATAACGTATTACGTTATATGGTATAACGTCATAACGTATTACGTTATATGGTATAATGTTATAACGTATTACGATATATGGTATTACGTCGTAACGTATTACGTCATATGGTATAACGTTATAACGTATTACGTTAAATGGTATTACGTCATAACGTATTACGTTATATGGTATAACTTTATAACGTATTACGTTTTATGGTATAACGTTATAACGTATTACGTTATATGGTATAACGTCATATGGTATAACGTTATAACGTATGACGTTATATGGTATAAAGTTATAACGTATTACGTTATATGGTATTACGTCATAACGTATCACGTTATATGGTATAGCGTTATAACGTATTACGTTATATGGTATAACGCTATAACGTAGTACGTTATATGGTATTACGTTATAACGTAATACGTTATATGGTATTACGTCATAACGTATTACGTTATATGGTATAACGTAATAACGTATTACGTTATATGCTATAACGTCATATGTTATAACGCTATAACGTATTACGTTATATGGTATAACGTCATCACGTATTACGTTATGTGGTATAACGTTATAACGTATTACGTTATATGTTATAACGTTATAACGTATTACGTTATATGGTATTACGTTATAATGTATTACATTATATGGTATTACGTCATAACGCATTACGTTATATGGTATAACGTTATAACGTTTTACGTTACATGGTATAACGCTATAATGTATTAGGTTGTATGGTATAACGTCATATGGAATAACGTCATATGGTATAACGTTATAACGTATTACGTTTTATGGTATACTGTCATATGGTGTAACGTTATGACGTATTACGGTATATGGTATAACGTTATAACGAATTACGTTATATGGTATTACGTCATAACGTATTACGTTATATGGTATTACGTTATAACGTATTACGTTATATGGCACAACGTCATATGGTATAACGTTATAACGTATTACGATATATGGTATTACGTCATAACGTATTACGTTATGAGGTATAACGTTATAACGTATTACGATAAATGGTATTACGTCATAACGTATTACGTTATATGGTACAACGTTATAACGTATTACGTTAAATGGTATTACGTCATAACGTATTACGTTATATGATACAACGCTATAACGTATTACGTTATATGGTTTAACGTGATATCCTATAACGCTATAACGTATTACGATATATGGTATAACGTTATAAGGTATTACGTTATATGGTATAACGTTATAACGTATTACGTTATATGGTGTAACGTTATAACGTATTGCGTTATATGGTATAACGTTATAACGTATTATGTTATATGGTATTACGTCATAACGTATTACCTTATATGGTACAACGCTATAACGTATTACGTTATACGCTATAACGTCATATGGTATAACGCTATAACGTATTACGTTATATGGTATAACGTTATAACGTGTTACGTCATAACGTATTACGTTATATGGTATAACGTTATAACGTGTTACGTTATATGGTATTACGTTCTAACGTATTACGTTATATGGCACAACGTCATATGGTATAACGTTATGACGTATTACGATATATGGTCTTACTTCATAACTTATTACGTTATATGGTATAACGTCACATGGTATAACATTATAACGTATTACGTTATATGGTATGACATCATAATGTGTTACGTTATATGGTATAACGTTATAACGTATTACGGTATATGGAATAACGTTATAACGAATTACGTTATATGGTATAACGTTATAACGTATTACGTTATATGGTATACCGTCATATGGTATAACGTTATAACGTATTACGTTATATGGTATTACGTCATGACGTATTACGTTATATGGTATAACGATATATCGTATTATGTTATATGATATAACATTATAAAGTATTACGTTATATGGTATTACGTTCTAACGTATTACGTTATATGGCACAACGTCATATGGTATAACGTTATAACGTATTACGATATATGGTATTACGCCATAACGTATTACCTTATATGGTACAACGCTATAACGTATTACGTTATATGCTATAACGTCATATGGTATAACGCTATAACGTATTACGTTATATGGTATAACGTTATAACGTGTTACGTTATATGGTATTACGTTATATGGTATAACGTTATAACGTATTACGTTATATGGTATAACGTTATAACTTATTACGTTATATTTTATAACGTTATAACGTATTATGTTATATGGTATTACGTCATAACGTATTACCTTATATGGTACAACGCAATAACGTATTACGTTATATGCTATAACGTCATATGGTATAACGCTATAACGTATTACGTTATATGGTATAACGTTATAACGTGTTACGTTATATGGTATTACGTTATATGGTATAACGTAATATCGTATTACGTTATATGGTATAACGCAATAACGTATTACGTTATATGGTATAACGTTATAACGTATTACGGTATATGGAATAACGTTATAACGAATTACGTTATATGATATAACGTCATAACGTATTACGTTATATGGTATAACGTCATATGGTATAACGTTATAACGTATTACGTTATATGGTAAAACGTCATATGGTATAATGTTATAATGTATTACGTAATATGGTATTACGTCATAACGTATTACGTTATATGGTACTACGTTATAACGTATTACGTTATATGGTGTAACGTCATATGCTATAACGCTATAACGTATTACTTTATAAGATATATCGTCATATGGTATAACGTTATAACGTATTACGTTATATGGTAAAACGTCATATGGTATAACGTTAAAACGTATTACGTTATCTGGTATTACGTCATAACGTATTACGTCATATGGTACAACGCTATAACGTATTACGTTATATGCTATAACGTCATATGGTATAACGCTATAACGTATTACGTTATATGGTATAACGTGATATCCTATAACGCTATAACGTATTACGATATATGGTATAACGTTATAACGTATTACGTTATATGGTATAACGTTATATCGTATTATGTTATATGGTATAACATTATAACGTATTACGTTATATGGTATTACGTTCTAACGTATTACGTTATATGGCACAACGTCATATGGTATAACGTTATCACGTATTACGATATATGGTATTACGTCATAACGTATTACGTTATAAGGTATAACGTTATAACGTATTACGTTATATGGTATAACGTAATAACGTATTACGTTATATGCTATAACGTCATATGGTATAACGT
This sequence comes from Bombus vancouverensis nearcticus, assembly GCF_051014615.1. NCBI lineage: Eukaryota > Metazoa > Arthropoda > Insecta > Hymenoptera > Apidae > Bombus > Bombus vancouverensis. Next base: position 6,042,997 of record NC_134914.1, on the reverse strand, counting down.
AATAACGTATTACGTAATATGGTATTACATCATAACGTATTACTTTATATGGTATAGCGATATAACGCATTACGTTATATGGTATAACGTTATATCGTATTATGTTATGTGGTATAACATTATAACGTATTACGTTATATGGTATTACGTTCTAACGTATTACGTTATATGGCACAACGTCATATGGTATAACGTTATAACGTATTACGATATATGGTATTACGTCATAACGTATTACGTTATAAGGTATAACGTTATAACGTATTACGTTATATGGTATAACGTAATAACGTATTACGTTATATGCTATAACGTCATATGGTGTAACGCTATAACGTATTACGTTATATGGCATAACGTTATATGGTATAACGTTATAACGTATTACGTTATATGGTATTACGTCATAACGTATTACGTCATATGGTATAACGTTATAACGTATTACGTTAAATGGTATTACGTCATAACGTATTACGTTATATGGTACAACGCTATAACGTATTACGTTATATGGTATAACGTGATATCCTATAACGCTATAACGTATTACATTATATGGCATAACGTTATAACGTATTACGTTATATGGTATAACGTTGTAACGTATTACGTTATATGGTATAACGTCATAACGTATTACGTTATATGGTATAATGTTATAACGTATTACGATATATGGTATTACGTCGTAACGTATTACGTCATATGGTATAACGTTATAACGTATTACGTTAAATGGTATTACGTCATAACGTATTACGTTATATGGTATAACTTTATAACGTATTACGTTTTATGGTATAACGTTATAACGTATTACGTTATATGGTATAACGTCATATGGTATAACGTTATAACGTATGACGTTATATGGTATAAAGTTATAACGTATTACGTTATATGGTATTACGTCATAACGTATCACGTTATATGGTATAGCGTTATAACGTATTACGTTATATGGTATAACGATATATCGTATTATGTTATATGATATAACATTATAAAGTATTACGTTATATGGTATTACGTTCTAACGTATTACGTTATATGGCACAACGTCATATGGTATAACGTTATAACGTATTACGATATATGGTATTACGCCATAACGTATTACCTTATATGGTACAACGCTATAACGTATTACGTTATATGCTATAACGTCATATGGTATAACGCTATAACGTATTACGTTATATGGTATAACGTTATAACGTGTTACGTTATATGGTATTACGTTATATGGTATAACGTTATAACGTATTACGTTATATGGTATAACGTTATAACTTATTACGTTATATTTTATAACGTTATAACGTATTATGTTATATGGTATTACGTCATAACGTATTACCTTATATGGTACAACGCAATAACGTATTACGTTATATGCTATAACGTCATATGGTATAACGCTATAACGTATTACGTTATATGGTATAACGTTATAACGTGTTACGTTATATGGTATTACGTTATATGGTATAACGTAATAACGTATTACGTTATATGGTATAACGCAATAACGTATTACGTTATATGGTATAACGTTATAACGTATTACGGTATATGGAATAACGTTATAACGAATTACGTTATATGATATAACGTCATAACGTATTACGTTATATGGTATAACGTCATATGGTATAACGTTATAACGTATTACGTTATATGGTAAAACGTCATATGGTATAATGTTATAATGTATTACGTAATATGGTATTACGTCATAACGTATTACGTTATATGGTACTACGTTATAACGTATTACGTTATATGGTGTAACGTCATATGCTATAACGCTATAACGTATTACTTTATAAGATATATCGTCATATGGTATAACGTTATAACGTATTACGTTATATGGTATTACGTCATAACGTATTACGTCATATGGTATAACGTTATAACGTATTACGTTAAATGGTATTACGTCATAACGTATTACGTCATATGGTATAACATTATAACGTATTACGTTAAATGGTATTACGTTATAACGTATTACGGTATATGGAATAACGTTATAACGAATTACGTTATATGGTATAACGTTATAACGTATTACGTTATATGGTATAACGTCATATGGTATAACGTTATAACGTTTTACGTTATATGGTATTACGTCATAACGTATTACGTTATATGGTATTACGTTATAACGTATTACGTTATATGGAATAACGTTATAACGAATTACGTTATATGGTATAACGTTATAACGTATTACGTTATACGGTGTAACGTCATATGCTATAACGCTATAACGTATTACTTTATAAGATATATCGTCATATGGTATAACGTTATAACGTATTACGTTATATGGTATAACGTTATAACGTGTTACGTTATATGGTATTACGTTCTAACGTATTACGTTATATGGCACAACGTCATATGGTATAACGTTATGACGTATTACGATATATGGTCTTACTTCATAACTTATTACGTTATATGGTATAACGTCACATGGTATAACATTATAACGTATTACGTTATATGGTATGACATCATAATGTGTTACGTTATATGGTATAACGTTATAACGTATTACGGTATATGGAATAACGTTATAACGAATTACGTTATATGGTATAACGTTATAACGTATTACGTTATATGGTATACCGTCATATGGTATAACGTTATAACGTATTACGTTATATGGTATTACGTCATGACGTATTACGTTATATGGTATAACGATATATCGTATTATGTTATATGATATAACATTATAAAGTATTACGTTATATGGTATTACGTTCTAACGTATTACGTTATATGGCACAACGTCATATGGTATAACGTTATAACGTATTACGATATATGGTATTACGCCATAACGTATTACCTTATATGGTACAACGCTATAACGTATTACGTTATATGCTATAACGTCATATGGTATAACGCTATAACGTATTACGTTATATGGTATAACGTTATAACGTGTTACGTTATATGGTATTACGTTATATGGTATAACGTTATAACGTATTACGTTATATGGTATAACGTTATAACTTATTACGTTATATTTTATAACGTTATAACGTATTATGTTATATGGTATTACGTCATAACGTATTACCTTATATGGTACAACGCAATAACGTATTACGTTATATGCTATAACGTCATATGGTATAACGCTATAACGTATTACGTTATATGGTATAACGTTATAACGTGTTACGTTATATGGTATTACGTTATATGGTATAACGTAATATCGTATTACGTTATATGGTATAACGCAATAACGTATTACGTTATATGGTATAACGTTATAACGTATTACGGTATATGGAATAACGTTATAACGAATTACGTTATATGATATAACGTCATAACGTATTACGTTATATGGTATAACGTCATATGGTATAACGTTATAACGTATTACGTTATATGGTAAAACGTCATATGGTATAATGTTATAATGTATTACGTAATATGGTATTACGTCATAACGTATTACGTTATATGGTACTACGTTATAACGTATTACGTTATATGGTGTAACGTCATATGCTATAACGCTATAACGTATTACTTTATAAGATATATCGTCATATGGTATAACGTTATAACGTATTACGTTATATGGTAAAACGTCATATGGTATAACGTTAAAACGTATTACGTTATCTGGTATTACGTCATAACGTATTACGTCATATGGTACAACGCTATAACGTATTACGTTATATGCTATAACGTCATATGGTATAACGCTATAACGTATTACGTTATATGGTATAACGTGATATCCTATAACGCTATAACGTATTACGATATATGGTATAACGTTATAACGTATTACGTTATATGGTATAACGTTATATCGTATTATGTTATATGGTATAACATTATAACGTATTACGTTATATGGTATTACGTTCTAACGTATTACGTTATATGGCACAACGTCATATGGTATAACGTTATCACGTATTACGATATATGGTATTACGTCATAACGTATTACGTTATAAGGTATAACGTTATAACGTATTACGTTATATGGTATAACGTAATAACGTATTACGTTATATGCTATAACGTCATATGGTATAACGTAATAACGTATTACGTAATATGGTATTACATCATAACGTATTACTTTATATGGTATAGCGATATAACGCATTACGTTATATGGTATAACGTTATATCGTATTATGTTATGTGGTATAACATTATAACGTATTACGTTATATGGTATTACGTTCTAACGTATTACGTTATATGGCACAACGTCATATGGTATAACGTTATAACGTATTACGATATATGGTATTACGTCATAACGTATTACGTTATAAGGTATAACGTTATAACGTATTACGTTATATGGTATAACGTAATAACGTATTACGTTATATGCTATAACGTCATATGGTGTAACGCTATAACGTATTACGTTATATGGCATAACGTTATATGGTATAACGTTATAACGTATTACGTTATATGGTATTACGTCATAACGTATTACGTCATATGGTATAACGTTATAACGTATTACGTTAAATGGTATTACGTCATAACGTATTACGTTATATGGTACAACGCTATAACGTATTACGTTATATGGTATAACGTGATATCCTATAACGCTATAACGTATTACATTATATGGCATAACGTTATAACGTATTACGTTATATGGTATAACGTTATAACGTATTACGTTATATGGTATAACGTCATAACGTATTACGTTATATGGTATAATGTTATAACGTATTACGATATATGGTATTACGTCGTAACGTATTACGTCATATGGTATAACGTTATAACGTATTACGTTAAATGGTATTACGTCATAACGTATTACGTTATATGGTATAACTTTATAACGTATTACGTTTTATGGTATAACGTTATAACGTATTACGTTATATGGTATAACGTCATATGGTATAACGTTATAACGTATGACGTTATATGGTATAAAGTTATAACGTATTACGTTATATGGTATTACGTCATAACGTATCACGTTATATGGTATAGCGTTATAACGTATTACGTTATATGGTATAACGCTATAACGTAGTACGTTATATGGTATTACGTTATAACGTAATACGTTATATGGTATTACGTCATAACGTATTACGTTATATGGTATAACGTAATAACGTATTACGTTATATGCTATAACGTCATATGTTATAACGCTATAACGTATTACGTTATATGGTATAACGTCATCACGTATTACGTTATGTGGTATAACGTTATAACGTATTACGTTATATGTTATAACGTTATAACGTATTACGTTATATGGTATTACGTTATAATGTATTACATTATATGGTATTACGTCATAACGCATTACGTTATATGGTATAACGTTATAACGTTTTACGTTACATGGTATAACGCTATAATGTATTAGGTTGTATGGTATAACGTCATATGGAATAACGTCATATGGTATAACGTTATAACGTATTACGTTTTATGGTATACTGTCATATGGTGTAACGTTATGACGTATTACGGTATATGGTATAACGTTATAACGAATTACGTTATATGGTATTACGTCATAACGTATTACGTTATATGGTATTACGTTATAACGTATTACGTTATATGGCACAACGTCATATGGTATAACGTTATAACGTATTACGATATATGGTATTACGTCATAACGTATTACGTTATGAGGTATAACGTTATAACGTATTACGATAAATGGTATTACGTCATAACGTATTACGTTATATGGTACAACGTTATAACGTATTACGTTAAATGGTATTACGTCATAATGTATTACCTTATATGGTACAACGCTATAACGTATTACGTTATATGCTATAACGTCATATGGTATAACGCTATAACGTATTACGTTATATGGTATAACGTTATAACGTGTTACGTCATAACGTATTACGTTATATGGTATAACGTTATAACGTGTTACGTTATATGGTATTACGTTCTAACGTATTACGTTATATGGCACAACGTCATATGGTATAACGTTATGACGTATTACGATATATGGTCTTACTTCATAACTTATTACGTTATATGGTATAACGTCACATGGTATAACATTATAACGTATTACGTTATATGGTATGACATCATAATGTGTTACGTTATATGGTATAACGATATATCGTATTATGTTATATGATATAACATTATAAAGTATTACGTTATATGGTATTACGTTCTAACGTATTACGTTATATGGCACAACGTCATATGGTATAACGTTATAACGTATTACGATATATGGTATTACGCCATAACGTATTACCTTATATGGTACAACGCTATAACGTATTACGTTATATGCTATAACGTCATATGGTATAACGCTATAACGTATTACGTTATATGGTATAACGTTATAACGTGTTACGTTATATGGTATTACGTTATATGGTATAACGTTATAACGTATTACGTTATATGGTATAACGTTATAACTTATTACGTTATATTTTATAACGTTATAACGTATTATGTTATATGGTATTACGTCATAACGTATTACCTTATATGGTACAACGCAATAACGTATTACGTTATATGCTATAACGTCATATGGTATAACGCTATAACGTATTACGTTATATGGTATAACGTTATAACGTGTTACGTTATATGGTATTACGTTATATGGTATAACGTAATAACGTATTACGTTATATGGTATAACGCAATAACGTATTACGTTATATGGTATAACGTTATAACGTATTACGGTATATGGAATAACGTTATAACGAATTACGTTATATGATATAACGTCATAACGTATTACGTTATATGGTATAACGTCATATGGTATAACGTTATAACGTATTACGTTATATGGTAAAACGTCATATGGTATAATGTTATAATGTATTACGTAATATGGTATTACGTCATAACGTATTACGTTATATGGTACTACGTTATAACGTATTACGTTATATGGTGTAACGTCATATGCTATAACGCTATAACGTATTACTTTATAAGATATATCGTCATATGGTATAACGTTATAACGTATTACGTTATATGGTATTACGTCATAACGTATTACGTCATATGGTATAACGTTATAACGTATTACGTTAAATGGTATTACGTCATAACGTATTACGTCATATGGTATAACATTATAACGTATTACGTTAAATGGTATTACGTTATAACGTATTACGGTATATGGAATAACGTTATAACGAATTACGTTATATGGTATAACGTTATAACGTATTACGTTATATGGTATAACGTCATATGGTATAACGTTATAACGTTTTACGTTATATGGTATTACGTCATAACGTATTACGTTATATGGTATTACGTTATAACGTATTACGTTATATGGAATAACGTTATAACGAATTACGTTATATGGTATAACGTTATAACGTATTACGTTATACGGTGTAACGTCATATGCTATAACGCTATAACGTATTACTTTATAAGATATATCGTCATATGGTATAACGTTATAACGTATTACGGTATATGGAATAACGTTATAACGAATTACGTTATATGGTATAACGTTATAACGTATTACGTTATATGGTATAACGTCATATGGTATAACGTTATAACGTACTACGTAATATGGTATTACGCTATAACGTATTACGTTATGTGGTATAACGTTATAACGTATTACGTTATATGGTAAAACGTCATATGGTATAACGTTAAAACGTATTACGATATATGGTATTACGTCATAACGTATTACGTCATATGGTATAACGTTACTACGTTAAATGGTATAACGTCATAACGTATTACGTTATATGGTACAACGCTATAACGTATTACGTTATATGCTATAACGTCATATGGTATAACGCTATAACGTATTACGTTATATGGTATAACGTGATATCCTATAACGCTATAACGTACTACGTTATATGGTATAACGTTATATCGTATTATGTTATGTGGTATAACATTATAACGTATTACGTTATATGTTATTACGTTCTAACGTATTACGTTATATGGCACAACGTCATATGGTGTAACGTTATAACGTATTACGTTATATGGTATAATGTTATAACGTATTACGTGATATGGTATAACGTTATAACGTATTACGTAATATGGTACAACGTAATATTGTATAACGTTATAACGTATTAGGATATATGGTATAACTTTATAACGTAATACGTCATATGGTATAACGTTATAACGTATTACGTTATGTGATATTATGTAATATAGTACAACGTAATATAGTATAATGTTAAAGCGTATTACGTTACATGGTATAACGTTATAACGTATTACGCTATGAAATAACGTTATGACTTATTACGTTATATGTTATGACGTTATAACGTATTACGTTATATGGTATAACGTTGTATGGTATAACGTTATAACATATTACGTTATATGATATAACGTTATAACGTAATACATTATATGGATTAACGTTATATTACTCTATATGGTATAACGTTATAACGTATTACGTTATAGGGTATAACGTTGTATGGTATAATGTTACAACGTATTACCTTATATGGTATAACGTCATATGTTAAAACGTTACACCGTATTACGATAAATGGTATAACGTTACAGCGTATTACGTTAAATGGTATAACGTTATAACGTGCTATCTTATATGGTATAACGTTATAACGTATTACGTTATATAGATTATCGTCATAACGAATTACCTGATTTGGTATAACGTTATAACGTATTACGTTATATGGTATAACGTTATAACGTATGACGTTATACGGTATAACGTCATATGGTATAACGCTATGACGTATTACGGTATATGGTATAACGTTGTATGGTATAACGTTATAATGTGTTACGTTATATGGTATAACGTTATAACGTATTACGTTATATGGTATAACGTCATAACGTATTACGTTATATGGTATAAAGTCATAACGTATTACGTTATAGGGTATAACGTTGTATGTTATAACGTTATAACGTATTACTTTATATGGTATAACGTCATATGTTATAACGTTACAACGTATTACGTTAAATGGTATAACGTTACAACGTATTACGTCATATGGTATAACGTTATATCGTATTATGTTATATGGTATAACATTATAACGTATTACGTTATATGGTATTACGTTCTAACGTATTACGTTATATGGCACAACGTCATATGGTATAACGTTATAACGTATTACGATATATGGTATTACGCCATAACGTATTACCTTATATGGTACAACGCTATAACGTATTACGTTATATGCTATAACGTCATATGGTATAACGCTATAACGTATTACGTTATATGGTATAACGTTATAACGTGTTACGTTATATGGTATTACGTTATATGGTATAACGTTATAACGTATTACGTTATATGGTATAACGTTATAACTTATTACGTTATATTTTATAACGTTATAACGTATTATGTTATATGGTATTACGTCATAACGTATTACCTTATATGGTACAACGCAATAACGTATTACGTTATATGCTATAACGTCATATGGTATAACGCTATAACGTATTACGTTATATGGTATAACGTTATAACGTGTTACGTTATATGGTATTACGTTATATGGTATAACGTAATAACGTATTACGTTATATGGTATAACGCAATAACGTATTACGTTATATGGTATAACGTTATAACGTATTACGGTATATGGAATAACGTTATAACGAATTACGTTATATGATATAACGTCATAACGTATTACGTTATATGGTATAACGTCATATGGTATAACGTTATAACGTATTACGTTATATGGTAAAACGTCATATGGTATAATGTTATAATGTATTACGTAATATGGTATTACGTCATAACGTATTACGTTATATGGTACTACGTTATAACGTATTACGTTATATGGTGTAACGTCATATGCTATAACGCTATAACGTATTACTTTATAAGATATATCGTCATATGGTATAACGTTATAACGTATTACGTTATATGGTAAAACGTCATATGGTATAACGTTAAAACGTATTACGTTATCTGGTATTACGTCATAACGTATTACGTCATATGGTACAACGCTATAACGTATTACGTTATATGCTATAACGTCATATGGTATAACGCTATAACGTATTACGTTATATGGTATAACGTGATATCCTATAACGCTATAACGTATTACAATATATGGTATAACGTTATAACGTATTACGTTATATGGTATAACGTTATATCGTATTATGTTTTATGGTATAACATTATAACGTATTACGTTATATGGTATTACGTTCTAACGTATTACGTTATATGGCACAACGTCATATGGTATAACGTTATCACGTATTACGATATATGGTATTACGTCATAACGTATTACGTTATAAGGTATAACGTTATAACGTGTTACGTTATATGGTATAACGTAATAACGTATTACGTTACATGCTATAACGTCATATGGTATAACGTAATAACGTATTACGTAATATGGTATTACGTCATAACGTATTACTTTATATGGTATAGCGATATAACGCATTACGTTATATGGTATAACGTTATATCGTATTACGTTATACGGTATAACGTTATAACGTATTACGTTATATGGTATAACGTAATAACGTATTACGTTATATGCTATAACGTCATATGGTATAATGTTATAACGTATTACGTAATATGTTATTACGTCATAACGTATTACGTTATATGGTATAATGTTATACCGTATTACGATATATGGTATTACGTCATAACGTATTACGTCATATGGTATAACGTTATAACGTATTACGTTAAATGGTATTACGTCATAACGTATTACGTCATATGGTATAACATTATAACGTATTACGTTAAATGGTATTACGTTATAACGTATTACGGTATATGGAATAACGTTATAACGAATTACGTTATATGGTATAACGTTATAACGTATTACGTTATATGGTATAACGTCATATGGTTTAACGTTATAACGTTTTACGTTATATGGTATTACGTCATAACGTATTACGTTATATGGTATTACGTTATAACGTATTACGTTATATGGAATAACGTTATAACGAATTACGTTATATGGTATAACGTTATAACGTATTACGTTATACGGTGTAACGTCATATGCTATAACGCTATAACGTATTACTTTATAAGATATATCGTCATATGGTATAACGTTATAACGTATTACGGTATATGGAATAACGTTATAACGAATTACGTTATATGGTATAACGTTATAACGTATTACGTTATATGGTATAACGTCATATGGTATAACGTTATAACGTACTACGTAATATGGTATTACGCTATAACGTATTACGTTATGTGGTATAACGTTATAACGTATTACGTTATATGGTAAAACGTCATATGGTATAACGTTAAAACGTATTACGATATATGGTATTACGTCATAACGTATTACGTCATATGGTATAACGTTACTACGTTAAATGGTATTACGTCATAACGTATTACGTTATATGGTACAACGCTATAACGTATTACGTTATATGCTATAACGTCATATGGTATAACGCTATAACGTATTACGTTATATGGTATAACGTGATATCCTATAACGCTATAACGTATTACGATATATGGTATAACGTTATAACGTATTACGTTATATGGTATAACGTTATAACGTATTACGTTATATGGTACAACGCTATAACGTATTACGTTATATGGTATAACGTTATATCGTATTATGTTATATGGTATAACATTATAACGTATTACGTTATATTGTATTACGTTCTAACTTATTACGTTATATGGCACAACGTCATATGGTATAACGTTATAACGTATTACGATATATGGTATTACGTCATAACGTACTACGTTATATGGTATAACGTTATATCGTATTATGTTATGTGGTATAACATTATAACGTATTACGTTATATGTTATTACGTTCTAACGTATTACGTTATATGGCACAACGTCATATGGTGTAACGTTATAACGTATTACGTTATATGGTATAATGTTATAACGTATTACGTGATATGGTATAACGTTATAACGTATTACGTAATATGGTACAACGTAATATTGTATAACGTTATAACGTATTAGGATATATGGTATAACTTTATAACGTAATACGTCATATGGTATAACGTTATAACGTATTACGTTATGTGATATTATGTAATATAGTACAACGTAATATAGTATAATGTTAAAGCGTATTACGTTACATGGTATAACGTTATAACGTATTACGCTATGAAATAACGTTATGACTTATTACGTTATATGTTATGACGTTATAACGTATTACGTTATATGGTATAACGTTGTATGGTATAACGTTATAACATATTACGTTATATGATATAACGTTATAACGTAATACATTATATGGATTAACGTTATATTACTCTATATGGTATAACGTTATAACGTATTACGTTATAGGGTATAACGTTGTATGGTATAATGTTACAACGTATTACCTTATATGGTATAACGTCATATGTTAAAACGTTACACCGTATTACGATTAATGGTATAACGTTACAGCGTATTACGTTAAACGGTATAACGTTATAACGTGCTATCTTATATGGTATAACGTTATAACGTATTACGTTATATAGAATATCGTCATAACGAATTACCTGATTTGGTATAACGTTATAACGTATTACGTTATATGGTATAACGTTATAACGTATGACGTTATACGGTATAACGTCATATGGTATAACGCTATGACGTATTACGGTATATGGTATAACGTTGTATGGTATAACGTTATAATGTATTACGTTATATGGTATAACGTTATAACGTATTACGTTATATGGTATAACGTCATAACGTATTACGTTATATGGTATAAAGTCATAACGTATTACGTTATATGGTATAACGTCACATGGTAAAACGATATGACGTATTACGTTATATGGTATAACGTTGTATGGTATAACGATATGACATATTACGTTATATGGTATAACGTTGTATGGTATAACGTTATAGCGTATTACGTTATATGGTACAACGTTGTATGGTATAACATTATAACGTATTACGTTACATGGTATAACGATATAACGTATTACGTTATATGGATTAACGTTATACTACGCTATATGGCATAACGTTATAACGGATTACGTTATATGGTATAACGTTATAACGTATTACGTTATAGGGTATAACGTTGTATGTTATAACGTTATAACGTATTACTTTATATGGTATAACGTCATATGTTATAACGTTACAACGTATTACGTTAAATGGTATAACGTTACAACGTATTACGTTAAATGGTATAACGGTATAACGTATTACCTTATATGGTATAACGTTATAACGTACTACGTTATATGGAATATCGTCATAAGGAATTACCTGATATGGTATAACGTAATAACATAATTCGATATACGTTATAACGTTATAACGTATTACGCCATATTGTATAACGCTATAACGTATAACGTTATACGGTATAACGTTATAACGTATTTAGTTCTATAACATAATGTTATCTGGTTTAACGATATAACGTATTACGTTATATGGTATAATGCTATAACTTATTACGTTATATGGTATAACGTTGTATGGTATAACGTTATAGCGTATTACGTTATATGATATAACGTTATAACGTATTACGTTATATGGATTAACGTTATATTACGCTATATGGTATAACGTTATAACGTATTACGTTATATGGTATAACGTTGTATGGTATAACGATATGACGTATTACGGTATATGGTATAACGTTGTATGGTATAACGTTATAACGTTTTACGCTATATGGTATAACGTTATAACCTAATATGATATATGGTATAACGTTATAACGTATTACGTTATATGGTATAAGGTTATAACGTATTACGTAATATGGTACAACGTTATATTGTATAACGGTATAACGTATTAGGATATATGGTATAACGTTATAACGTAATACGTCATATGGTATAACATTATAACTTATTACATTATATGGTATTATGTAATATAGTAAAAAGTAATATAGTATAACGTTAAAGCGTATTACGTTACATGGTATAACGTTATAACGTATTACGCTATGAAATAACGTTATGACTTATTACGTTATATGTTATGACGTTATAACGTATTACGTCATATGGTATAACGTTGTATGGTATGACGTTATAACGTATTACGTTATATGATATAACGTTATAACGTAATACGTTATATGGATTAACGTTATATTACTCTATATGGTATAACGTTATAACCTATTACGTTATAGGGTATAACGTTGTATGGTATAACGTTATAACGTATTACCTTATATGGTATAACGTCATATGTTATAACGTTACAACGCATTACGTTAAATGGTATAACGTTACAACGTATTACGTTAAATGGTATAACGTTATAACGTGTTACCTTATATGGTATAACGTTATAACCTATAACGTTATAGGGTATAACGTTGTATGGTATAACGTTATAACGTATTACCTTATATGGTATAACGTCATATGTTATAACGTTACAACGCATTACGTTATATGGTATAACGTTACAACGTATTACGTTAAATGGTATAACGTTATAACGTGTTACCTAATATGGTATAACGTTATAACGTATTACGTTATATAGAATATCGTCATAACGAATTACCTGATTTGGTATAACGTTATAACGTATTACGTTATATGGTATAACGTTATAACGTATGACGTTATATGGTATAACGTCATATGGTATAACGCTATGACGTATTACGGTATATGGTATAACGTTGTATGGTATAACGTTATAATGTATTACGTTATATGGTATAACATTGTATGGTATAACGTTATAACGTATTACGTTATATGGTACAACGTTGTATGGTATAACGTTATAACGTATTACGTTACATGGTATAACGTTATAACGTATTACGTTATATGGATTAACGTTATATTACGCTATATGGTATAACGTTATAACGGATTACGTTATATGGTATAACGTTATAACGTATTACGATATAGGGTATAACGTTTTATGTTATAACGTTATAACGTATTACCTTATATGGTATAACGTCATATGTTATAACGTTACAACGTATTACGTTAAATGGTATAACGTTACAACGTATTACGTTAAATGGTATAACGTTATAACGTATTACCTTATATGGTATAACGTTATAACGTACTACGTTATATGGAATATCGTCATAACGAATTACCTGGTATGGTATAACGTAATAACGTAATTCGATATACGTTATAACCTTATAACGTATTACGCCATATGGTATAACGCTGTAACGTATAACGTTATACGGTATAACGTTATAACGTATTTAGTTTTACAACATAATATTATCTGGTTTAACGATATAACGTATTTCGTTATATGGTATAATGCTATAACTTATTACGTTATATGGTATAACGTTATAACGTATTACGTTAAATGCTATAGCGAAATGACGTTTTACGTTATATGGTATAACGTTATAACTTCTTACGTTATATGGAATGTCGTCATAACGAATTACCTGGTATGGTATAACGTAATAACGTATTACGTTATATGGTATAAGGTTATAACGTATCACGTTATATGGTATTAGAAAATGACGTTTTACGTTAAATGGAAAAAGAAAATGCCGTTTTACTTTGTATGGTATAACGTAATAACGTAACGCGTTATATGGCATTACGTTATAACGTATTACGTTATATGGTATAACGTTACAACGTATTACATTATATAGTATGAGGTTATAACGTATTACGTTATATGTTATAACGAAATGACGCTTTACGTTATATGGTATAATGTTATAACGCATTGCATCATATGGTATAACGTCATATGGTATAGCGTTATAACGTATTACGTTATATGGTATAACGTTATAACGTATTACGTTATATGGTATAACGTTATAACGTATTACGTTAAATGCTATAGCGAAATGACGTTTTACGTTATATGGTATAACGTTATAACGTATTACGTTGTATGGTATAACGTTGTAACGTATTACGTTATATGGTATAACGTTGTAACGTATTACGTTATATGCTATAACGTTGTAACGTATTACGTTATATGGTATAACGTTATAACGTATTACGTTATATGGTATAAAGAAATGACGTTTAACGTTATATGGTACAACGTTATACCGTATTACATTATGTGGTATAACGTTTTAACGTATTACGTTATATGGCATAACGTTATAACGGATGACGTTATATGGTATAACGTCATAACGTATAACGTTACATGGTATAACGAAATGACGTTTAACGTTATATGGTACAACTTTATAACGTATTACATTATGTGGTATAACGTTTTAACGTATTACGTTATATGGTACAACGTTATAACGTATTACGTAATATCGAATAACGGTATAACGTATTACGTTATATTATATAACGTCATAGGGTATAACGTTATGACGTATTGCGTGATAAGATATAACGTTATAACGTATTACGTTATATGGTATAACGTTATAACGTATTACGTTATATGGTATAACGTTGTATGGTATAACGTTATGACGTATTAAGTTACATGGTATAACTTTGTATGCCATAACGTTATAACGTTTTACGCTATATGGTATAACGTTATAACCTATTATGATATATGGTATATCGTTATAGCGTATTACGTTATATTGTATAACGTTACAACGTATTACATTATATGTTATAACGTTGTATGGTATAACGTTATAACGTAATACGTCATATGGTATAACGTTATAACGTATTACGTTATGTGATATTATGTGATATAGTACAACGTAATATAGTATAACGTTAAAGCGTATTACGTTACATGGTATAACGTTATAACGTATTACGCTATGAAATAACGTTATGACATATTACGTTATATGTTATGACGTTATAACGTATTACGTTTTATGGTATAACGTTGTATGGTATAACGTTATAACGTATTACGTTATATGATATAACGTTATAAAGTAATACGTTATATGGATTAACGTTATATTACTCTATATGGTATAACGTTATAACCTATTACGTTATAGGGTATAACGTTGTATGGTATAATGTTATAACGTATTACCTTATATGGTATAACGTCATATGTTAAAACGTTACAACGTATTACGATAAATGGTATAACGTTGTATGGTATAACGTTATAGCGTATTACGTTATATGGTACAACGTTGTATGGTATAACGTTATAACGTATTACGTTACATGGTATAACGATATAACGTATTACGTTATATGGATTAACGTTATATTACGCTATATGGTATAACGTTGTAACGGATTACGTTATATGGTATAACGTTATAACGTATTACGTTATAGGGTATAACGTTGTATGTTATAACGTTATAACGTATTACCTTATATGGTATAACGTCATATGTTATAACGTTACAACGTATTACGTTAAACGGTATAACGTTACAACGTATTACGTTAAATGGTATAACGGTATAACGTATTACCTTATATGGTATAACGTTATAACGTACTACGTTATATGGAATATCGTCATAACGAATTACCTGATATGGTATAACGTAATAACGTAATTCGATATACGTTATAACGTTATAACGTATTACGCCATATGGTATAACGCTATAACGTATAACGTTATACGGTATAACGTTATAACGTATTTAGTTTTATAACATAATGTTATCTGGTTTAACGATATAACGTATTACGTTATATGGTATAATGCTATAACTTATTACGTTGTATGGTATAACGTTGTATGGTATAACGTTATAACGTATTACGTTATATGATATAACGTTATAACGTATTACGTTATATGGATTAACGTTATATTACGCTATATGGTATAACGTTATAACGTATTACGTTATAGGGTATAACGTTGTATCGTATAACGTTATAACGTATTACCTTATATGGTATAACGTTATAACGTATTACGTTATATGGATTAACGTTATATTACGCTATATGGTATAACGTTACAACGTATTACGTTAAATGGTATAACGTTACAACGTATTACGTTAAATGGCATAACGTTATAACGTATTACCTTATATGGTATAACGTTATAACGTATTACGTTATATGGAATGTCGTCATAACGAATTACCTGATATGGTATTACGTTATAACGTATTATGTTATATGGTATAACGTTATAACGTATGACGTTATATGGTATAACGCCATGTCGTATTACGGTATATGGTATAACGTTGTATGGTATAACGTTATAATGTATTACGTTATATGGTATAACGTTGTATGGTATAACGTTATAACGTATTACGTTATATGGTATAACGTCATAACGTATTACGTTATATGGCATAACGTCATAACGTATTACGTTATATGGTATAACGTCACATGGTATAACGATATGACGTATTACGTTATATGGTATAACGTTGTATGGTATAACGATATGACGTATTACGTTATATGATACAACGTTGTATGGTATAACGTTATAACGTATTACGTTACATGGTATAACGTTATAACGTATTACGTTATATGGATTAACGTTATATTACGCTATATGGTATAACGTTATAACGGATTACGTTATATGGTATAACGTTATAACGTATTACGTTATAGGGTATAACGTTGTATGTTATAACGTTATAACGTATTACCTTATATGGTATAACGTCATATGTTATAACGTTACAACGTATTACGTTAAATGGTATAACGTTACAACGTATTACGTTAAATGGTATAATGTCATAACGTATTACGTTATATGATATAACGTTATAACGTATTACATTATATGGAATAGCGTCATATGGTATAACGTTATAACGTATTACGTTATATGGTATTACGTCTTAACGTATTACGTTATATGGTATAACGATATAACGTATTACGTTATATGGTATTGTAATATCGGTAAATAAGGATAGAAATTTATTTTCGATTACTTACAATTTATTAATATTATATTGAATATACAAATATAAATTGGACAGAGAACGATATTTATTTAACGGAAACTAAATGCAATACTCGTATCTATATCAAATAACTTCACAGTTATTTGATCACTCTCGTCACAACGAATCTAACACACACACTCTCTCTCTAACAACTCTATCAATTCTCACGACTATACTCTTCGACGACTCGAAACCTCTAACGACTCTACTCTTCGACGACTCGAAACCTCTAACGACACTACTCTTCGACGACTCAATTAGCTCTGATCTTCGCCAATACACTCCTGCTGGGTCGTGCTCGCTCTTGCTCTCGTCCTCTCACACACACACACACTTTTCGGCTCACATACTCTGGCCTCTCTATTGCCACTCCTTGAAATATGAAACCGTACTTCTGTTTTGACGCTGCTTATCCTTTCTCGCGTCACTGTTACCAGGCGCTCTTGGATGTAAACAAAGCACGAAAGACGACGTACACGGTGCTTTCTAATTTCAGCCGATCTCGAATCAAAGCTCTTCTACGATATTACAGGATAACGTCAAATGGTATAACGATAGAACGTATTAAGTTATATGGAATAACGTTATATCGTAGTACGTTATATGGTATAACGTCATAACGTATTACGTTATATGGTATAACGTTATAACGTATTACGCTATATGGTATAACGTCATAACGTATTACGTTATATGGAATAACGTTATAACGTATTCCGTTATATGGTATAACGTTATAACGTATTACGTTATATGGAATAACGTTATAACGTATTCCGTTATATGGTATTACGTTCTAACGTATTACGTTATATGGCACAACGTCATATGGTATAACGTTATAACGTATTACGATATATGGTATTACGTCATAACGTATTACGTTATAAGGTATAACGTTATAACGTATTACGTTATATGGAATAACGTTATAACGTATTACGTAATATGGCATAACGTTATAACGTATTACGTTATATGGTATTACGTTCTAACGTATTACGTTATATGGCACAACGTCATATGGTATAACGTTATAACGTATTACGATATATGGTATTACGTCATAACGTATTACGTTATAAGGTATAACGTTATAACGTATTACGTTATATGGTATAACGCAATAACGTATTACGTTATATGGTATTACGTCATAACGTATTACGTCATATGGTATAACGTTATAACGTATTACGTTAAATGGTATTACGTCATAACGTATTACGTTATATGGTACAACGCTATAACGTATTACGTTATATGGTATAACGTGATATCCTATAACGCTATAACGTATTACGATATATGGTATAACGTTATAAGGTATTACGTTATATGGTATAACTTTATAACTTATTAAGTTATATTTTATAACGTTATAACGTATTACGTTATATGGTATTACGTCATAACGTATTACGTTATATGGTACAATGCTATAACGTATTACGTTATATGCTATAACGTCATATGGTATAACGCTATAACGTATTACATTATATGGTATAACGTTATAACGTATTACGTTATATTGTATTACGTTCTAACTTATTACGTTATATGGCACAACGTCATATGGTATAACGTTATAACGTATTACGATATATGGTATTACGTCATAACGTATTACGTTATAAGGTATAACGTTATAACGTATTACGTTATATGGTATAACGTAATAACGTATTACGTTATATGCTATAACGTCATATGGTATAACGTTATAACGTATTACGTAATATGGTATTACATCATAACGTATTACTTTATATGGTATAGCGATATAACGCATTACGTTATATGGTATAACGTTATATCGTATTATGTTATGTGGTATAACATTATAACGTATTACGTTATATGGTATTACGTTCTAACGTATTACGTTATATGGCACAACGTCATATGGTATAACGTTATAACGTATTACGATATATGGTATTACGTCATAACGTATTACGTTATAAGGTATAACGTTATAACGTATTACGTTATATGGTATAACGTAATAACGTATTACGTTATATGCTATAACGTCATATGGTGTAACGCTATAACGTATTACGTTATATGGCATAACGTTATATGGTATAACGTTATAACGTATTACGTTATATGGTATTACGTCATAACGTATTACGTCATATGGTATAACGTTATAACGTATTACGTTAAATGGTATTACGTCATAACGTATTACGTTATATGGTACAACGCTATAACGTATTACGTTATATGGTATAACGTGATATCCTATAACGCTATAACGTATTACGATATATGGTATAACGTTATAAGGTATTACGTTATATGGTACAATGCTATAACGTATTACGTTATATGCTATAACGTCATATGGTATAACGCTATAACGTATTACATTATATGGTATAACGTTATAACGTATTACGTTATATGGTATAACGTTATAACGTATTACGTTATATGGTATAACGTCATAACGTATTACGTTATATGGTATAATGTTATAACGTATTACGATATATGGTATTACGTCGTAACGTATTACGTCATATGGTATAACGTTATAACGTATTACGTTAAATGGTATTACGTCATAACGTATTACGTTATATGGTATAACTTTATAACGTATTACGTTTTATGGTATAACGTTATAACGTATTACGTTATATGGTATAACGTCATATGGTATAACGTTATAACGTATGACGTTATATGGTATAAAGTTATAACGTATTACGTTATATGGTATTACGTCATAACGTATCACGTTATATGGTATAGCGTTATAACGTATTACGTTATATGGTATAACGCTATAACGTAGTACGTTATATGGTATTACGTTATAACGTAATACGTTATATGGTATTACGTCATAACGTATTACGTTATATGGTATAACGTAATAACGTATTACGTTATATGCTATAACGTCATATGTTATAACGCTATAACGTATTACGTTATATGGTATAACGTCATCACGTATTACGTTATGTGGTATAACGTTATAACGTATTACGTTATATGTTATAACGTTATAACGTATTACGTTATATGGTATTACGTTATAATGTATTACATTATATGGTATTACGTCATAACGCATTACGTTATATGGTATAACGTTATAACGTTTTACGTTACATGGTATAACGCTATAATGTATTAGGTTGTATGGTATAACGTCATATGGAATAACGTCATATGGTATAACGTTATAACGTATTACGTTTTATGGTATACTGTCATATGGTGTAACGTTATGACGTATTACGGTATATGGTATAACGTTATAACGAATTACGTTATATGGTATTACGTCATAACGTATTACGTTATATGGTATTACGTTATAACGTATTACGTTATATGGCACAACGTCATATGGTATAACGTTATAACGTATTACGATATATGGTATTACGTCATAACGTATTACGTTATGAGGTATAACGTTATAACGTATTACGATAAATGGTATTACGTCATAACGTATTACGTTATATGGTACAACGTTATAACGTATTACGTTAAATGGTATTACGTCATAACGTATTACGTTATATGATACAACGCTATAACGTATTACGTTATATGGTTTAACGTGATATCCTATAACGCTATAACGTATTACGATATATGGTATAACGTTATAAGGTATTACGTTATATGGTATAACGTTATAACGTATTACGTTATATGGTGTAACGTTATAACGTATTGCGTTATATGGTATAACGTTATAACGTATTATGTTATATGGTATTACGTCATAACGTATTACCTTATATGGTACAACGCTATAACGTATTACGTTATATGCTATAACGTCATATGGTATAACGCTATAACGTATTACGTTATATGGTATAACGTTATAACGTGTTACGTCATAACGTATTACGTTATATGGTATAACGTTATAACGTGTTACGTTATATGGTATTACGTTCTAACGTATTACGTTATATGGCACAACGTCATATGGTATAACGTTATGACGTATTACGATATATGGTCTTACTTCATAACTTATTACGTTATATGGTATAACGTCACATGGTATAACATTATAACGTATTACATTATATGGTATGACATCATAATGTGTTACGTTATATGGTATAACGTTATAACGTATTACGGTATATGGAATAACGTTATAACGAATTACGTTATATGGTATAACGTTATAACGTATTACGTTATATGGTATACCGTCATATGGTATAACGTTATAACGTATTACGTTATATGGTATTACGTCATGACGTATTACGTTATATGGTATAACGATATATCGTATTATGTTATATGATATAACATTATAAAGTATTACGTTATATGGTATTACGTTCTAACGTATTACGTTATATGGCACAACGTCATATGGTATAACGTTATAACGTATTACGATATATGGTATTACGCCATAACGTATTACCTTATATGGTACAACGCTATAACGTATTACGTTATATGCTATAACGTCATATGGTATAACGCTATAACGTATTACGTTATATGGTATAACGTTATAACGTGTTACGTTATATGGTATTACGTTATATGGTATAACGTTATAACGTATTACGTTATATGGTATAACGTTATAACTTATTACGTTATATTTTATAACGTTATAACGTATTATGTTATATGGTATTACGTCATAACGTATTACCTTATATGGTACAACGCAATAACGTATTACGTTATATGCTATAACGTCATATGGTATAACGCTATAACGTATTACGTTATATGGTATAACGTTATAACGTGTTACGTTATATGGTATTACGTTATATGGTATAACGTAATATCGTATTACGTTATATGGTATAACGCAATAACGTATTACGTTATATGGTATAACGTTATAACGTATTACGGTATATGGAATAACGTTATAACGAATTACGTTATATGATATAACGTCATAACGTATTACGTTATATGGTATAACGTCATATGGTATAACGTTATAACGTATTACGTTATATGGTAAAACGTCATATGGTATAATGTTATAATGTATTACGTAATATGGTATTACGTCATAACGTATTACGTTATATGGTACTACGTTATAACGTATTACGTTATATGGTGTAACGTCATATGCTATAACGCTATAACGTATTACTTTATAAGATATATCGTCATATGGTATAACGTTATAACGTATTACGTTATATGGTAAAACGTCATATGGTATAACGTTAAAACGTATTACGTTATCTGGTATTACGTCATAACGTATTACGTCATATGGTACAACGCTATAACGTATTACGTTATATGCTATAACGTCATATGGTATAACGCTATAACGTATTACGTTATATGGTATAACGTGATATCCTATAACGCTATAACGTATTACGATATATGGTATAACGTTATAACGTATTACGTTATATGGTATAACGTTATATCGTATTATGTTATATGGTATAACATTATAACGTATTACGTTATATGGTATTACGTTCTAACGTATTACGTTATATGGCACAACGTCATATGGTATAACGTTATCACGTATTACGATATATGGTATTACGTCATAACGTATTACGTTATAAGGTATAACGTTATAACGTATTACGTTATATGGTATAACGTAATAACGTATTACGTTATATGCTATAACGTCATATGGTATAACGTAATAACGTATTACGTAATATGGTATTACATCATAACGTATTACTTTATATGGTATAGCGATATAACGCATTACGTTATATGGTATAACGTTATATCGTATTATGTTATGTGGTATAACATTATAACGTATTACGTTATATGGTATTACGTTCTAACGTATTACGTTATATGGCACAACGTCATATGGTATAACGTTATAACGTATTACGATATATGGTATTACGTCATAACGTATTACGTTATAAGGTATAACGTTATAACGTATTACGTTATATGGTATAACGTAATAACGTATTACGTTATATGCTATAACGTCATATGGTGTAACGCTATAACGTATTACGTTATATGGCATAACGTTATATGGTATAACGTTATAACGTATTACGTTATATGGTATTACGTCATAACGTATTACGTCATATGGTATAACGTTATAACGTATTACGTTAAATGGTATTACGTCATAACGTATTACGTTATATGGTACAACGCTATAACGTATTACGTTATATGGTATAACGTGATATCCTATAACGCTATAACGTATTACATTATATGGCATAACGTTATAACGTATTACGTTATATGGTATAACGTTATAACGTATTACGTTATATGGTATAACGTCATAACGTATTACGTTATATGGTATAATGTTATAACGTATTACGATATATGGTATTACGTCGTAACGTATTACGTCATATGGTATAACGTTATAACGTATTACGTTAAATGGTATTACGTCATAACGTATTACGTTATATGGTATAACTTTATAACGTATTACGTTTTATGGTATAACGTTATAACGTATTACGTTATATGGTATAACGTCATATGGTATAACGTTATAACGTATGACGTTATATGGTATAAAGTTATAACGTATTACGTTATATGGTATTACGTCATAACGTATCACGTTATATGGTATAGCGTTATAACGTATTACGTTATATGGTATAACGCTATAACGTAGTACGTTATATGGTATTACGTTATAACGTAATACGTTATATGGTATTACGTCATAACGTATTACGTTATATGGTATAACGTAATAACGTATTACGTTATATGCTATAACGTCATATGTTATAACGCTATAACGTATTACGTTATATGGTATAACGTCATCACGTATTACGTTATGTGGTATAACGTTATAACGTATTACGTTATATGTTATAACGTTATAACGTATTACGTTATATGGTATTACGTTATAATGTATTACATTATATGGTATTACGTCATAACGCATTACGTTATATGGTATAACGTTATAACGTTTTACGTTACATGGTATAACGCTATAATGTATTAGGTTGTATGGTATAACGTCATATGGAATAACGTCATATGGTATAACGTTATAACGTATTACGTTTTATGGTATACTGTCATATGGTGTAACGTTATGACGTATTACGGTATATGGTATAACGTTATAACGAATTACGTTATATGGTATTACGTCATAACGTATTACGTTATATGGTATTACGTTATAACGTATTACGTTATATGGCACAACGTCATATGGTATAACGTTATAACGTATTACGATATATGGTATTACGTCATAACGTATTACGTTATGAGGTATAACGTTATAACGTATTACGATAAATGGTATTACGTCATAACGTATTACGTTATATGGTACAACGTTATAACGTATTACGTTAAATGGTATTACGTCATAACGTATTACGTTATATGGTACAACGCTATAACGTATTACGTTATATGGTATAACGTGATATCCTATAACGCTATAACGTATTACGATATATGGTATAACGTTATAAGGTATTACGTTATATGGTATAACGTTATAACGTATTACGTTATATGGTGTAACGTTATAACGTATTGCGTTATATGGTATAACGTTATAACGTATTATGTTATATGGTATTACGTCATAATGTATTACCTTATATGGTACAACGCTATAACGTATTACGTTATATGCTATAACGTCATATGGTATAACGCTATAACGTATTACGTTATATGGTATAACGTTATAACGTGTTACGTCATAACGTATTACGTTATATGGTATAACGTTATAACGTGTTACGTTATATGGTATTACGTTCTAACGTATTACGTTATATGGCACAACGTCATATGGTATAACGTTATGACGTATTACGATATATGGTCTTACTTCATAACTTATTACGTTATATGGTATAACGTCACATGGTATAACATTATAACGTATTACGTTATATGGTATGACATCATAATGTGTTACGTTATATGGTATAACGATATATCGTATTATGTTATATGATATAACATTATAAAGTATTACGTTATATGGTATTACGTTCTAACGTATTACGTTATATGGCACAACGTCATATGGTATAACGTTATAACGTATTACGATATATGGTATTACGCCATAACGTATTACCTTATATGGTACAACGCTATAACGTATTACGTTATATGCTATAACGTCATATGGTATAACGCTATAACGTATTACGTTATATGGTATAACGTTATAACGTGTTACGTTATATGGTATTACGTTATATGGTATAACGTTATAACGTATTACGTTATATGGTATAACGTTATAACTTATTACGTTATATTTTATAACGTTATAACGTATTATGTTATATGGTATTACGTCATAACGTATTACCTTATATGGTACAACGCAATAACGTATTACGTTATATGCTATAACGTCATATGGTATAACGCTATAACGTATTACGTTATATGGTATAACGTTATAACGTGTTACGTTATATGGTATTACGTTATATGGTATAACGTAATAACGTATTACGTTATATGGTATAACGCAATAACGTATTACGTTATATGGTATAACGTTATAACGTATTACGGTATATGGAATAACGTTATAACGAATTACGTTATATGATATAACGTCATAACGTATTACGTTATATGGTATAACGTCATATGGTATAACGTTATAACGTATTACGTTATATGGTAAAACGTCATATGGTATAATGTTATAATGTATTACGTAATATGGTATTACGTCATAACGTATTACGTTATATGGTACTACGTTATAACGTATTACGTTATATGGTGTAACGTCATATGCTATAACGCTATAACGTATTACTTTATAAGATATATCGTCATATGGTATAACGTTATAACGTATTACGTTATATGGTATTACGTCATAACGTATTACGTCATATGGTATAACGTTATAACGTATTACGTTAAATGGTATTACGTCATAACGTATTACGTCATATGGTATAACATTATAACGTATTACGTTAAATGGTATTACGTTATAACGTATTACGGTATATGGAATAACGTTATAACGAATTACGTTATATGGTATAACGTTATAACGTATTACGTTATATGGTATAACGTCATATGGTATAACGTTATAACGTTTTACGTTATATGGTATTACGTCATAACGTATTACGTTATATGGTATTACGTTATAACGTATTACGTTATATGGAATAACGTTATAACGAATTACGTTATATGGTATAACGTTATAACGTATTACGTTATACGGTGTAACGTCATATGCTATAACGCTATAACGTATTACTTTATAAGATATATCGTCATATGGTATAACGTTATAACGTATTACGGTATATGGAATAACGTTATAACGAATTACGTTATATGGTATAACGTTATAACGTATTACGTTATATGGTATAACGTCATATGGTATAACGTTATAACGTACTACGTAATATGGTATTACGCTATAACGTATTACGTTATGTGGTATAACGTTATAACGTATTACGTTATATGGTAAAACGTCATATGGTATAACGTTAAAACGTATTACGATATATGGTATTACGTCATAACGTATTACGTCATATGGTATAACGTTACTACGTTAAATGGTATAACGTCATAACGTATTACGTTATATGGTACAACGCTATAACGTATTACGTTATATGCTATAACGTCATATGGTATAACGCTATAACGTATTACGTTATATGGTATAACGTGATATCCTATAACGCTATAACGTACTACGTTATATGGTATAACGTTATATCGTATTATGTTATGTGGTATAACAATATAACGTATTACGTTATATGTTATTACGTTCTAACGTATTACGTTATATGGCACAACGTCATATGGTGTAACGTTATAACGTATTACGTTATATGGTATAATGTTATAACGTATTACGTGATATGGTATAACGTTATAACGTATTACGTAATATGGTACAACGTAATATTGTATAACGTTATAACGTATTAGGATATATGGTATAACTTTATAACGTAATACGTCATATGGTATAACGTTATAACGTATTACGTTATGTGATATTATGTAATATAGTACAACGTAATATAGTATAATGTTAAAGCGTATTACGTTACATGGTATAACGTTATAACGTATTACGCTATGAAATAACGTTATGACTTATTACGTTATATGTTATGACGTTATAACGTATTACGTTATATGGTATAACGTTGTATGGTATAACGTTATAACATATTACGTTATATGATATAACGTTATAACGTAATACATTATATGGATTAACGTTATATTACTCTATATGGTATAACGTTATAACGTATTACGTTATAGGGTATAACGTTGTATGGTATAATGTTACAACGTATTACCTTATATGGTATAACGTCATATGTTAAAACGTTACACCGTATTACGATAAATGGTATAACGTTACAGCGTATTACGTTAAATGGTATAACGTTATAACGTGCTATCTTATATGGTATAACGTTATAACGTATTACGTTATATAGATTATCGTCATAACGAATTACCTGATTTGGTATAACGTTATAACGTATTACGTTATATGGTATAACGTTATAACGTATGACGTTATACGGTATAACGTCATATGGTATAACGCTATGACGTATTACGGTATATGGTATAACGTTGTATGGTATAACGTTATAATGTATTACGTTATATGGTATAACGTTATAACGTATTACGTTATATGGTATAACGTCATAACGTATTACGTTATATGGTATAAAGTCATAACGTATTACGTTATAGGGTATAACGTTGTATGTTATAACGTTATAACGTATTACTTTATATGGTATAACGTCATATGTTATAACGTTACAACGTATTACGTTAAATGGTATAACGTTACAACGTATTACGTCATATGGTATAACGTTATATCGTATTATGTTATATGGTATAACATTATAACGTATTACGTTATATGGTATTACGTTCTAACGTATTACGTTATATGGCACAACGTCATATGGTATAACGTTATAACGTATTACGATATATGGTATTACGCCATAACGTATTACCTTATATGGTACAACGCTATAACGTATTACGTTATATGCTATAACGTCATATGGTATAACGCTATAACGTATTACGTTATATGGTATAACGTTATAACGTGTTACGTTATATGGTATTACGTTATATGGTATAACGTTATAACGTATTACGTTATATGGTATAACGTTATAACTTATTACGTTATATTTTATAACGTTATAACGTATTATGTTATATGGTATTACGTCATAACGTATTACCTTATATGGTACAACGCAATAACGTATTACGTTATATGCTATAACGTCATATGGTATAACGCTATAACGTATTACGTTATATGGTATAACGTTATAACGTGTTACGTTATATGGTATTACGTTATATGGTATAACGTAATAACGTATTACGTTATATGGTATAACGCAATAACGTATTACGTTATATGGTATAACGTTATAACGTATTACGGTATATGGAATAACGTTATAACGAATTACGTTATATGATATAACGTCATAACGTATTACGTTATATGGTATAACGTCATATGGTATAACGTTATAACGTATTACGTTGTATGGTAAAACGTCATATGGTATAATGTTATAATGTATTACGTAATATGGTATTACGTCATAACGTATTACGTTATATGGTACTACGTTATAACGTATTACGTTATATGGTGTAACGTCATATGCTATAACGCTATAACGTATTACTTTATAAGATATATCGTCATATGGTATAACGTTATAACGTATTACGTTATATGGTAAAACGTCATATGGTATAACGTTAAAACGTATTACGTTATCTGGTATTACGTCATAACGTATTACGTCATATGGTACAACGCTATAACGTATTACGTTATATGCTATAACGTCATATGGTATAACGCTATAACGTATTACGTTATATGGTATAACGTGATATCCTATAACGCTATAACGTATTACGATATATGGTATAACGTTATAACGTATTACGTTATATGGTATAACGTTATATCGTATTATGTTATATGGTATAACATTATAACGTATTACGTTATATGGTATTACGTTCTAACGTATTACGTTATATGGCACAACGTCATATGGTATAACGTTATCACGTATTACGATATATGGTATTACGTCATAACGTATTACGTTATAAGGTATAACGTTATAACGTATTACGTTATATGGTATAACGTAATAACGTATTACGTTACATGCTATAACGTCATATGGTATAACGTAATAACGTATTACGTAATATGGTATTACGTCATAACGTATTACTTTATATGGTATAGCGATATAACGCATTACGTTATATGGTATAACGTTATATCGTATTACGTTATACGGTATAACGTTATAACGTATTACGTTATATGGTATAACGTAATAACGTATTACGTTATATGCTATAACGTCATATGGTATAATGTTATAACGTATTACGTAATATGTTATTACGTCATAACGTATTACGTTATATGGTATAATGTTATACCGTATTACGATATATGGTATTACGTCATAACGTATTACGTCATATGGTATAACGTTATAACGTATTACGTTAAATGGTATTACGTCATAACGTATTACGTCATATGGTATAACATTATAACGTATTACGTTAAATGGTATTACGTTATAACGTATTACGGTATATGGAATAACGTTATAACGAATTACGTTATATGGTATAACGTTATAACGTATTACGTTATATGGTATAACGTCATATGGTATAACGTTATAACGTTTTACGTTATATGGTATTACGTCATAACGTATTACGTTATATGGTATTACGTTATAACGTATTACGTTATATGGAATAACGTTATAACGAATTACGTTATATGGTATAACGTTATAACGTATTACGTTATACGGTGTAACGTCATATGCTATAACGCTATAACGTATTACTTTATAAGATATATCGTCATATGGTATAACGTTATAACGTATTACGGTATATGGAATAACGTTATAACGAATTACGTTATATGGTATAACGTTATAACGTATTACGTTATATGGTATAACGTCATATGGTATAACGTTATAACGTACTACGTAATATGGTATTACGCTATAACGTATTACGTTATGTGGTATAACGTTATAACGTATTACGTTATATGGTAAAACGTCATATGGTATAACGTTAAAACGTATTACGATATATGGTATTACGTCATAACGTATTACGTCATATGGTATAACGTTACTACGTTAAATGGTATTACGTCATAACGTATTACGTTATATGGTACAACGCTATAACGTATTACGTTATATGCTATAACGTCATATGGTATAACGCTATAACGTATTACGTTATATGGTATAACGTGATATCCTATAACGCTATAACGTATTACGATATATGGTATAACGTTATAACGTATTACGTTATATGGTATAACGTTATAACGTATTACGTTATATGGTACAACGCTATAACGTATTACGTTATATGGTATAACGTTATATCGTATTATGTTATATGGTATAACATTATAACGTATTACGTTATATTGTATTACGTTCTAACTTATTACGTTATATGGCACAACGTCATATGGTATAACGTTATAACGTATTACGATATATGGTATTACGTCATAACGTACTACGTTATATGGTATAACGTTATATCGTATTATGTTATGTGGTATAACATTATAACGTATTACGTTATATGTTATTACGTTCTAACGTATTACGTTATATGGCACAACGTCATATGGTGTAACGTTATAACGTATTACGTTATATGGTATAATGTTATAACGTATTACGTGATATGGTATAACGTTATAACGTATTACGTAATATGGTACAACGTAATATTGTATAACGTTATAACGTATTAGGATATATGGTATAACTTTATAACGTAATACGTCATATGGTATAACGTTATAACGTATTACGTTATGTGATATTATGTAATATAGTACAACGTAATATAGTATAATGTTAAAGCGTATTACGTTACATGGTATAACGTTATAACGTATTACGCTATGAAATAACGTTATGACTTATTACGTTATATGTTATGACGTTATAACGTATTACGTTATATGGTATAACGTTGTATGGTATAACGTTATAACATATTACGTTATATGATATAACGTTATAACGTAATACATTATATGGATTAACGTTATATTACTCTATATGGTATAACGTTATAACGTATTACGTTATAGGGTATAACGTTGTATGGTATAATGTTACAACGTATTACCTTATATGGTATAACGTCATATGTTAAAACGTTACACCGTATTACGATTAATGGTATAACGTTACAGCGTATTACGTTAAACGGTATAACGTTATAACGTGCTATCTTATATGGTATAACGTTATAACGTATTACGTTATATAGAATATCGTCATAACGAATTACCTGATTTGGTATAACGTTATAACGTATTACGTTATATGGTATAACGTTATAACGTATGACGTTATACGGTATAACGTCATATGGTATAACGCTATGACGTATTACGGTATATGGTATAACGTTGTATGGTATAACGTTATAATGTATTACGTTATATGGTATAACGTTATAACGTATTACGTTATATGGTATAACGTCATAACGTATTACGTTATATGGTATAAAGTCATAACGTATTACGTTATATGGTATAACGTCACATGGTAAAACGATATGACGTATTACGTTATATGGTATAACGTTGTATGGTATAACGATATGACATATTACGTTATATGGTGTAACGTTGTATGGTATAACGTTATAGCGTATTACGTTATATGGTACAACGTTGTATGGTATAACATTATAACGTATTACGTTACATGGTATAACGATATAACGTATTACGTTATATGGATTAACGTTATACTACGCTATATGGCATAACGTTATAACGGATTACGTTATATGGTATAACGTTATAACGTATTACGTTATAGGGTATAACGTTGTATGTTATAACGTTATAACGTATTACTTTATATGGTATAACGTCATATGTTATAACGTTACAACGTATTACGTTAAATGGTATAACGTTACAACGTATTACGTTAAATGGTATAACGGTATAACGTATTACCTTATATGGTATAACGTTATAACGTACTACGTTATATGGAATATCGTCATAAGGAATTACCTGATATGGTATAACGTAATAACATAATTCGATATACGTTATAACGTTATAACGTATTACGCCATATTGTATAACGCTATAACGTATAACGTTATACGGTATAACGTTATAACGTATTTAGTTCTATAACATAATGTTATCTGGTTTAACGATATAACGTATTACGTTATATGGTATAATGCTATAACTTATTACGTTATATGGTATAACGTTGTATGGTATAACGTTATAGCGTATTACGTTATATGATATAACGTTATAACGTATTACGTTATATGGATTAACGTTATATTACGCTATATGGTATAACGTTATAACGTATTACGTTATATGGTATAACGTTGTATGGTATAACGATATGACGTATTACGGTATATGGTATAACGTTGTATGGTATAACGTTATAACGTTTTACGCTATATGGTATAACGTTATAACCTAATATGATATATGGTATAACGTTATAACGTATTACGTTATATGGTATAAGGTTATAACGTATTACGTAATATGGTACAACGTTATATTGTATAACGGTATAACGTATTAGGATATATGGTATAACGTTATAACGTAATACGTCATATGGTATAACATTATAACTTATTACATTATATGGTATTATGTAATATAGTACAAAGTAATATAGTATAACGTTAAAGCGTATTACGTTACATGGTATAACGTTATAACGTATTACGCTATGAAATAACGTTATGACTTATTACGTTATATGTTATGACGTTATAACGTATTACGTCATATGGTATAACGTTGTATGGTATGACGTTATAACGTATTACGTTATATGATATAACGTTATAACGTAATACGTTATATGGATTAACGTTATATTACTCTATATGGTATAACGTTATAACCTATTACGTTATAGGGTATAACGTTGTATGGTATAACGTTATAACGTATTACCTTATATGGTATAACGTCATATGTTATAACGTTACAACGCATTACGTTAAATGGTATAACGTTACAACGTATTACGTTAAATGGTATAACGTTATAACGTGTTACCTTATATGGTATAACGTTATAACCTATAACGTTATAGGGTATAACGTTGTATGGTATAACGTTATAACGTATTACCTTATATGGTATAACGTCATATGTTATAACGTTACAACGCATTACGTTATATGGTATAACGTTACAACGTATTACGTTAAATGGTATAACGTTATAACGTGTTACCTAATATGGTATAACGTTATAACGTATTACGTTATATAGAATATCGTCATAACGAATTACCTGATTTGGTATAACGTTATAACGTATTACGTTATATGGTATAACGTTATAACGTATGACGTTATATGGTATAACGTCATATGGTATAACGCTATGACGTATTACGGTATATGGTATAACGTTGTATGGTATAACGTTATAATGTATTACGTTATATGGTATAACGTTGTATGGTATAACGTTATAACGTATTACGTTATATGGTACAACGTTGTATGGTATAACGTTATAACGTATTACGTTACATGGTATAACGTTATAACGTATTACGTTATATGGATTAACGTTATATTACGCTATATGGTATAACGTTATAACGGATTACGTTATATGGTATAACGTTATAACGTATTACGATATAGGGTATAACGTTTTATGTTATAACGTTATAACGTATTACCTTATATGGTATAACGTCATATGTTATAACGTTACAACGTATTACGTTAAATGGTATAACGTTACAACGTATTACGTTAAATGGTATAACGTTATAACGTATTACCTTATATGGTATAACGTTATAACGTACTACGTTATATGGAATATCGTCATAACGAATTACCTGGTATGGTATAACGTAATAACGTAATTCGATATACGTTATAACCTTATAACGTATTACGCCATATGGTATAACGCTGTAACGTATAACGTTATACGGTATAACGTTATAACGTATTTAGTTTTACAACATAATATTATCTGGTTTAACGATATAACGTATTTCGTTATATGGTATAATGCTATAACTTATTACGTTATATGGTATAACATTGTATGGTACAACGTTATAACGTATTACGTTATATCATATAACGTTATAACGTATTACGTAATATGGTACAACGTTATATTGTATAACGTTATAACGTATTAGGTTATATGGTATAACATTATAACATAATACGTCATATTGTATAACGTTATAACGTATTACTTTATATGGTATTATGTAATATAGTACAACGTAATGTTGTATAACGTTAAAGCGTATTACGTTATATGATATAACGTTATAACGTATTATGTTATATGGATTAACGTTATATTACGCTATATGGTATAACGTTATAACGTATTACGTTATAGGGTATAACGTTGTATGGTATAACGTTATAAAGTACTACCTTATATGGTATAACGTCATATGTTATAACGTTACAACGTATTACGTTAAATGGTATAACGTTACAACGTATTACGTTAAATGGTATAACGTTATAACGTATTACCTTATATGGTATAACGTTATAACTTCTTACGT
Source organism: Bombus vancouverensis nearcticus (assembly GCF_051014615.1). Taxonomy (NCBI): domain Eukaryota; kingdom Metazoa; phylum Arthropoda; class Insecta; order Hymenoptera; family Apidae; genus Bombus; species Bombus vancouverensis. The sequence goes on along the minus strand of NC_134914.1, from coordinate 6,006,192 downwards.
TATATGGAATGTCGTCATAACGAATTACCTGGTATGGTATAACGTAATAACGTATTACGTTATATGGTATAAGGTTATAACGTATCACGTTATATGGTATTAGAAAATGACGTTTTACGTTAAATGGAAAAAGAAAATGCCGTTTTACTTTGTATGGTATAACGTAATAACGTAACGCGTTATATGGCATTACGTTATAACGTATTACGTTATATGGTATAACGTTACAACGTATTACATTATATAGTATGAGGTTATAACGTATTACGTTATATGTTATAACGAAATGACGCTTTACGTTATATGGTATAATGTTATAACGCATTGCATCATATGGTATAACGTCATATGGTATAGCGTTATAACGTATTACGTTATATGGTATAACGTTAAAACGTATTACGTTATATGGTATAACGTTATAACGTATTACGTTAAATGCTATAGCGAAATGACGTTTTACGTTATATGGTATAACGTTATAACGTATTACGTTGTATGGTATAACGTTGTAACGTATTACGTTATATGGTATAACGTTGTAACGTATTACGTTACATGGTATAACGAAATGACGTTTAACGTTATATGGTACAACGTTATAACGTATTACATTATGTGGTATAACGTTTTAACGTATTACGTTATATGGTACAACGTTATAACGTATTACGTAATATCGAATAACGGTATAACGTATTACGTTATATTATATAACGTCATAGGGTATAACGTTATGACGTATTGCGTGATAAGATATAACGTTATAACGTATTACGTTATATGGTATAACGTTGTAACGGATTACGTTATATGGTATAACGTTATAACGTATTACGTTATAGGGTATAACGTTGTATGTTATAACGTTATAACGTATTACCTTATATGGTATAACGTCATATGTTATAACGTTACAACGTATTACGTTAAATGGTATAACGTTACAACGTATTACGTTAAATGGTATAACGGTATAACGTATTACCTTATATGGTATAACGTTATAACGTACTACGTTATATGGAATATCGTCATAACGAATTACCTGATATGGTATAACGTAATAACGTAATTCGATATACGTTATAACGTTATAACGTATTACGCCATATGGTATAACGCTATAACTAATAACGTTATACGGTATAACGTTATAACGTATTTAGTTTTATAACATAATGTTATCTGGTTTAACGATATAACGTATTACGTTATATGGTATAATGCTATAACTTATTACGTTGTATGGTATAACGTTGTATGGTATAACGTTATAACGTATTACGTTATATGATATAACGTTATAACGTATTACGTTATATGGATTAACGTTATATTACGCTATATGGTATAACGTTATAACGTATTACGTTATAGGGTATAACGTTGTATCGTATAACGTTATAACGTATTACCTTATATGGTATAACGTTATAACGTATTACGTTATATGGATTAACGTTATATTACGCTATATGGTATAACGTTACAACGTATTACGTTAAATGGTATAACGTTACAACGTATTACGTTAAATGGTATAACGTTATAACGTACTACCTTATATGGTATAACGTTATAACGTATTACGTTATATGGAATGTCGTCATAACGAATTACCTGATATGGTATTACGTTATAACGTATTATGTTATATGGTATAACGTTATAACGTATGACGTTATATGGTATAACGTCATATGGTATAACGCCATGTCGTATTACGGTATATGGTATAACGTTGTATGGTATAACGTTATAATGTATTACGTTATATGGTATAACGTTGTATGGTATAACGTTATAACGTATTACGTTATATGGTATAACGTCATAACGTATTACGTTATATGGCATAACGTCATAACGTATTACGTTATATGGTATAACGTCACATGGTATAACGATATGACGTATTACGTTATATGGTATAACGTTGTTTGGTATAACGATATGACGTATTACGTTATATGATACAACGTTGTATGGTATAACGTTATAACGTATTACGTTACATGGTATAACGTTATAACGTATTACGTTATATGGATTAACGTTATATTACGCTATATGGTATAACGTTATAACGGATTACGTTATATGGTATAACGTTATAACGTATTACGTTATAGGGTATAACGTTGTATGTTATAACGTTATAACGTATTACCTTATATGGTATAACGTCATATGTTATAACGTTACAACGTATTACGTTAAATGGTATAACGTTACAACGTATTACGTTAAATGGTATAACGTTATAACGTGTTACCTTATATGGTATAAGGTTATAACGTATTACGTTATATAGAATATCGTCATAACGAATTACCTGATTTGGTATAACGTTATAACGTATTACGTTATATGGTATAACGTTATAACGTAAGACGTTATATGGTATAACGTCATATGGTATAACGCTATGACGTATTACGGTATATGGTATAACGTTGTATGGTATAACGTTATAGTGTATTACGTTATATGGTATAACGTTGTATGGTATAACGTTATAACGTATTACGTTATATGGTATAACGTCATAACGTATTACGTTATATGGTATAAAGTCATAACGTATTACGTTATATGGTATAACGTCACATGGTATAACGATATGACGTATTACGTTATATGGTATAACGTTGTATGGTATAACGATATGACGTATTACGTTATATGGTATAACGTTGTATGGTATAACGTTATAGCGTATTACGTTATATGGATTAACGTTATATTACGCTATATGGTATAACGTTGTAACGGATTACGTTATATGGTATAACGTTATAACGTATTACCTTATATGGTATAACGTCATATGTTATAACGTTACAACGTATTACGTTAAATGGTATAACGTTACAACGTATTACGTTAAATGGTATAACGGTATAACGTATTACCTTATATGGTATAACGTTATAATGTACTACGTTATATGGAATATCGTCATAACGAATTACCTGATATGGTATAACGTAATAACGTAATTCGATATACGTTATAACGTTATAACGTATTACGCCATATGGTATAACTCTATAACGTATAACGTTATACGGTATAACGTTATAACGTATTTAGTTTTATAACATAATGTTATCTGGTTTAACGATATAACGTATTACGTTATATGGTATAATGCTATAACTTATTACGTTGTATGGTATAACGTTGTATGGTATAACGTTATAACGTATTACGTTATATGATATAACGTTATAACGTATTACGTTATATGGATTAACGTTATATTACGCTATATGGTATAACGTTATAACGTATTACGTTATATGGTATAACGTTGTATCGTATAACGTTATAACGTATTACCTTATATGGTATAACGTTATAACGTATTACGTTATATGGATTAACGTTATATTACGCTATATGGTATAACGTTACAACGTATTACGTTAAATGGTATAACGTTACAACGTATTACGTTAAATGGTATAACGTTATAACGTATTACCTTATATGGTATAACGTTATAACGTATTACGTTATATGGAATGTCGTCATAACGAATTACCTGATATGGTATTACGTTATAACGTATTATGTTATATGGTATAACGTTATAACGTATGACGTTATATGGTATAACGTCATATGGTATAACGCCATGTCGTATTACGGTATATGGTATAACGTTGTATGGTATAACGTTATAATGTATTACGTTATATGGTATAACGTTGTATGGTATAACGTTATAACGTATTACGTTATATGGTATAACGTCATAACGTATTACGTTATATGGCATAACGTCATAACGTATTACGTTATATGGTATAACGTCACATGGTATAACGATATGACGTATTACGTTATATGGTATAACGTTGTATGGTATAACGATATGACGTATTACGTTATATGATACAACGTTGTATGGTATAACGTTATAACGTATTACGTTACATGGTATAACGTTATAACGTATTACGTTATATGGATTAACGTTATATTACGCTATATGGTATAACGTTATAACGGATTACGTTATATGGTATAACGTTATAACGTATTACGTTATAGGGTATAACGTTGTATGTTATAACGTTATAACGTATTACCTTATATGGTATAACGTCATATGTTATAACGTTACAACGTATTACGTTAAATGGTATAACGTTACAACGTATTACGTTAAATGGTATAACGTTATAACGTATTACCTTATATGGTATAACGTTATAACGTATTACGTTATATGGAATATCGTCATAACGAATTACCTGATATGGTATTACGTTATAACGTATTACGTTATATGGTATAACGTTATAACGTATGACGTTATATGGTATAACGTCATATGGTATAACGCCATGACGTATTACGGTATATGGTATAACGTTGTATGGTATAACGTTATAATGTATTACGTTATATGGTATAACGTTGTATGGTATGACGTTATAACGTATTACGTTATGTGGTATAACGTCATAACGTATTACGTTATATGGCATAACGTCATAACGTATTACGTTATATGGTATAACGTCACATGGTATAACGATATGACGTATTACGTTATATGGTATAACGTTGTATGGTATAACGATATGACGTATTACGTTATATGATACAACGTTGTATGGTATAACGATATGACGTATTACGTTATATGATACAACGTTATACGGTATAACGTTATAACGTATTTAGTTTTATAACATAACGTTATCTGGTTTAACGATATATCGTATTTCGTTATATGGTATAATGCTATAACTTATTACGTTATATGGTATATCGTTATAACGAATTACCTTATATGGTATAACGTCATAACGTAATTCGATATACGGTATAAAGTTATAACGTATTTCGTTATATAGTATAACCGTAGAACGTATTACGTTATGTGGTCTATCGTTATAACTTATCACGTTGTATAACGGAACGTTATATGGTATAACGTTATAACATATTACGTCATATGGTAAAACGCTATAACGTATTACGTTATATGGTATAACGTTATAACGTATTACGTTATGTGGTATAACGCTATAATGTATTACGTTATATTTTATAAGGTTAGAACATATTACGCTATATAACATAACGTTATATGGTATAAGGTTATAACGTATTACGTTGTATGGTAAAACGCTATATCGTATTACGTTATATGGTATATCGTTATAACGTATTACGTTATATAATATAATGTTATATGGTATAACGTTATAACGTATTACGTTATTAGGTATAGCGTTATAACGTATAATTACGTTATACTATATACGCAATGCCATATAGCACAATACGTTATAACGTAATATTATATAATGGTATACCATATAACGTTATACTGTATCGTAAACCTTATTTCGCGCGCTCGAAACCTTATTTCGAGGTATTTGAATCTAACTCTTACTTAGTTGCAAGTTTATGACTGTTACGCCGGGCGACTCCCTGCCTGGCCCAGATCACACACCGCGGGCCAGACGGACACCAGATGTCCGCTCTTCCGTACTGCGTACCCTCAATAGCCTTAAGCACCCGTCATAAACCCGAGTCACTTGCCTCCTAAGGTCCTTCCGACCCAACAAATGTCTTTTCTAAATCATTTTCCAAAGACTATTGTTTACTACGGCTTGACACGGGAAAGTTAGTTTTTCTCACGTACGATGATTCCTACTAGCAATTTTCTATCGAGGGCTGTTAAAACCCTTCCTAGTCCACCAACCTTCGTTCGTTCGTCACTTCCTGACCTAAAATGGCATGAACAAATCCGATGATCCCGTGCGCTAGACACACCCATCACTAGCTTTCCTCCGACACAGCATCGTCACTCAACTTCACTTCTTCTACATCGTTGGAAAAGTCAACTACTAAGTCTAACGCTAATGCCTATCGGGGCAGTCTAAGCATAACGCGAGAGTCGGTCTCGATATTGTCGAGCATACATTTCCTCTCCTAAATATCTTATAGTGCTACGTCCACTAATACATTAAATCCAATTATAAGAGCCCTGCTCTAACGTACATATCTATCTTATCTTCGTGCGATAAGTGATCATCTATCTATCTATGCTCATCAATGTAATCTAAGTGTTGGAAATATATAATTTATAATTCTGTGAATCACAGTGTTATACAAACTTAATCACCCCTATTATCTCAACGGAAATCAGGGGATGGATCAAGTCGTGGTGTCGATTATTATAGTCGTAACGGGAATTTACGACTCCCGTTGACGTCTCTCCTAGCGACTACGTCTCCCCGCGATTGGTCGAACAAACAGAAAGTTTGAGAAGATATTTAGAGGAGTGCAAAGACTGGGCAAGCAGGGGAAGAACAGTAGAGGAAATGTGGACAGAAATTAAGAAGATAAACGAGGCAATACCAAAGAAGAGAGTAAGTATAAGGAACTGGAGCACTTGAGGGAAGGTATGGTGTGATAAGGAATGGAAAGCAAGGAAAAGGGAGATAAGAAGGAAAATGACAAAATTTAGGAAAGGAAAATGCAGCAGAGAAGAATTCATAGAGGAGAAGAAGGCATTTAAACAGTGGTGTAAACAAAGAAAGAAGAAGCAGGAAGAGTAAGAAATGGAGAAAATCAACAAGATCAAAACAGAGCAAAAAGCATGGAAATACATAAATAAATATAGAAGAAGAAAAGAGGTTGTAGACGAAGATATAAGGGAAGAGGAGTGGAAAAATTATTTTATGGAAATGTTAGAGGGGACAGAAAGCAAAGAGGACAGAAGAATAGAAGGATGGAGAGCGGAGGAGGAATCAAAGGAGGAGAGAGAAGACAACATAGAGAAGGAAGAGGTGATATTCCAAATCAGAAACTTGAAAGAGAAAAAAGCAACGGGGGGAGATGGCTTGGAAAACGAGGTATGGAAGTATGCGCCGAAGGAAGTGGGGGAAGCGTTATGGGAGATGCTAAGAAAAATATGGAATGGAAAGGGGATACCTGAAGACTGGAGAAAAGACGTAATATGTCCGATTTACAAAAAGGGGAACAAGGGAGCAGTGAAGAGCTACAAAGGGGTCACGTTAATGGACACGGCATATAAGATTTATGCAGGAATGCTGAAGATGGAGATCGAAGACAAGCTGGGAGAGAGCCAATTCGGGTTTAGGAAAGGAAGAGGAGTGATAGACGCAGTGAACGTATTGACCACATAATAAACAAACAATTGAGCGGGAAAAGAGGGAAGCTATGTGCATGCTTCGCGGATCTAAGGATAGGGTCAACAGGAAGAAGCTGGGGGAGATAATGAGGAGAATGGGGGTTAACGAGAAGTTAACCAGAAGGATAGAGGAGATATACGAGGAGACAAAGAACGTAATGAAGATCAGGAACAATAACACAAAAGAGTTTTGGACAGTGAGGGGAGTGAGACAAGGGTGCCCGCTGAGCCCGACACTATTTAACATCTATGTGGCAGGGCTGGAAGAGGAAATAAGGAAAGGTCAAGTAGGAGGCATAGTGGTAGGAGACAGTAAGGTATGGTCACTATCATATGCAGATGACATTGTATTGATAGCGGATAGAGAAGAGGAGTTAAAGGAAATGATGAAGAGGTTTAAGACAGTCCTAAAGGAAGTGGAACTGGAATTGAGCACGGAAAAGACAAAAGTAGTAGTGCTTGAAAAGAGAAGAAACAATAGGAGGCAAAGGAAATGGAGATGGGGTGAGCAAGGTCTAGAGGAAGTGGATGAAATTAGGTATCTAGGATACATACTGCAGAAAAATGGGAGTGACGAGAAACATATTCAAGACAGGAAAAAGGGGGCGACAATTGCGATGAAGAAGACATGGAGCGTAGGGAAAGGATATTTAAAAGGGACTACAAGAGGAGAATGAGGATGTTTGGAGCACTGGTAGAGAGTGTAGCGCTGTTTGGAGCGGAGGTATGGGGATGGAACATAGAGGAGAGACTGGACAGGGCAAAAAGGAGATACGTGAGATGGATTTTAAGCTTAAACACAACAACGCCAAATTACATTCTGAGAGAGGAGTGCAAGATAGAGGAAATAAGAGAAAAGGCACTGAAAAGAGCAGTGAAGTATGAGGAGAAAGCCTTAGAATCGAAGAAGAAATTAATAAAGGAATGTATAAAGGAGAGAGAAAGGAATTGGGGAAAGGGCCAAGAAGGGAAAAAAGCAAGGAAAAAAAAAATGAGGTTAGAGGAGGCGAGAGAGGGAAGGACACAAGTGGAGGCAGCAGATAGACAAGAAAGGATGATAGCTAACCAAATCATAGATGAAAGAGGGAAAAGAGAAACAGAGGAGAGAGAGAAAAGGATAAGGGAATCGAAGTACAACAGATATTACGGAAACATAGCAAAAGAAGGGCTACCAAAGTATCTAGAAGGAAAGATGAAATGGAAGGACAGAAGTATGGTAGCAAGATTTAGATGTGGTAACGAAACCAGGGCAAGGGAACACTGGAAAGAGGAGGGAGAAAGAGGAGGGAGAAAGAGGATGCAGATTATGCAAAAAAGGAGAGGAGGACTTGAAGCACGTGGTAGAGGAATGTGAGATAACAGGAAGAGCAAGGAACATGGTAGAAATACTGAATGAGACTAGAGAAGGACTGGCGGAACTGAAAGCGATAATAGAGAAGAGAAGAGTAGCAAAAGAGGGGGAGGAACGACAGGGAGCAAGCACAGCAAGGAAACAGCCAAAGAAGGAATGTGCACTTAGTTATAAGCGTTAGATATAAGTTGGCAGTTAGTTATTAGAGATAGAGCAAGCAAGATGCAATAGATAGATATAAGCAATATATAATAATAGAAGTGCTAGAGTGAGAGAAACAGATGTGATGTAAGAGCAGTATAAGAGATGTAAACCGAAAGTCGTCCAAAGCCGAAAGGCACGGACTAAGAATAAATAATAATAATAAATAATAATACTATTACTATTACTACTATTATACTACTAATAATACTATTATTATTACTATTATTATCTACTTGTCGGAGATGAAAGAACCCCAGAACCTTCCCTTTGGAACTTTGGGAAAATCCTTTAACACTGTAATCTAGGTTCTAACCATTGCCGTAATTAAGCAATTGTCGTCATTCAATCCGATTGTATGTGTTCGAGATTTGTAATAATGAGCTTGGGTTCGAGGCGACAGCCAGTCGCCAAACATAGCCGCGGTCGCGGGATGAACGCTTTGTCTAACAAAGGCATGGAGTAATTCTATAGCTCTCCTTAAAAAGGAAATAGTTGTAACACTCGACAGTAAACATTCCAACGGTCTCTATCCCGTAGCTCTCCACACGCAGACCCTATTCTTCGAGTAAGATGATTGCCAGATGTCGATGCGTCTCCGCAGTACATGTTCAGCTAGCCCGAGGGCCCGTTATAAATCTTAAGATTTAGCTAACTAAAGTCCTTCAAATAGACAAACAATCTTTGTCCCAACTACGGGAAAATAGGGGAGACCTATTTTTTAACGAGCGGCGTCTCCCACTAGCAACTATCCCTCGAGAGCGGCTAGCATCTTTTTCTAACCACCGATATGGAGATTGACCAATTAGCAGCAACGTGAATTTCCCTTACTTTCTGAACGAAGGCTTTTCTCGACGAATCCGATGATCTCGTGCCCTTAGACACACCCCAATATAGTTTTCCTCTGTGGCATCATCGGAACGGGAAATTCTTTCTCTCTCGCGATCTTGTAACGTCAATTCACATCAGAGACCAGGCCACACACTACGGACAGGATGGCACCCAGATGTCTGCATATCCTTGGCGCGCACCCTCAATAGTCTTAAGTGCCCACCAGGGGCCTTGGCATTTTCATAGTTAAGGTCCTTCGGACCAAGCGAGTATTTCCTGTCTTAGATTTCCCTTTACGTTTATTGTCTACCACGTGTTAGCTTAGAAAGTTGGTTTTCTCCACATCTGGTATGTTCCGTTGGCAACTTTCTCGCGAGGGCGGCTAAAACCCTTCCTGGTCCACCAACCGTCTTATTATCCAATCGGAGACGGTGTCTACTGCCCTCGCTTCCTTAACCAAAATTGTCATCAACAAATCCGATAGTCCCGTGTCCTTAGACACACCGACCCCTAGCTTTCCTCAGACACAGTATCGTCAGTAAAACTTCACTTATTCTGTATCCTTAGAATAGTCAACATATCTATATCGGTCTCTACCCTTATAAGTCGCGTACTTAATGTATTGTTGTAACTAAGTCTTACATAACATGGTTGGAGTGAATTGTGATTTATGCTAATTCAGTGCGTGTTACATTGTGATTGGTGAATTCACAATAAAGGTTGATTAAAACAAAGTTAATTGTTGTGTTACGACTCAACTATATTTTATTTTCACCAACCAACCCTAAAAATTACGTGACAATCTCATCGACGAAAAGAGTAACCCTTTACAACCAGTGAATATTACGCGTCCGACTTAGATTTTGTGAGTATGTTCATCTATCATCCCGTCGACCGCGGATTCGTTATTGAACCTAGGATCATTGTCATTAGTTTCTCGAGTATCTAATTACTACGGTTACTTGTCCGGTTCTATGATAATCGTATTTGCACTAGCCAATGTCTTCTCTATTGCATAACGACAACGTGTAATCTAAACGAAAATTCGTTTTACGCCCCTAACCATAATTCTAATGTAAACCCGACATATATTATAACGTTTCGAATATAATAAACATAAATATGAATATGATTTGTTTACAGATTTGTGAGGATTTTGTTTATTGTTATTTTCACTTTAATATTTCATTGGACTTAAACCGGATATCCGGTGTACGTACTCTATTACGTGCTCATTGTCCGCAAGTGTGATATACGGTCTTTCTATTTATAGGTCGCTGCACTGCTTGATATTTGTCACAATGAAAGTACGTAACCAATGTAAATTTCAAAACCTAACAAATATTACGAACTGTTTCCATGCAAATTTGTCTATTGAAATGTTATGAATAATTTTAGATATATCTAATTTATGAAACATTCGTTTATCTGTATGCTTAACCAGTATTAAAATATAACACATTTTATTTAACTTTGTCATTATGAAGAACATAAAGCAGGTCATATGTAAAAGAGAAATAATTAATTTTTCTTCATATAGAGCATTAAGATTTACAATTTTCATTATTATAAAATGGAAATAAGCATAACCTCATTAAAATGTCTTAGACGTTTAACCTATATTTCACTGTACAAGTATAAACAGCCGACCTTTGTGAATATATTTTATGGTTATTATCAAGCAAAAAATACTTTATAAATATAAGTCAGTTGAAGCCTTACTACAAGGTGATATATCTACTATTGTTTTATACCATAATAATTACGAGTTTCTTACAATTCCCCTTGTAATTTGAATTTTTGTTCTAACTTTTTAATAAAGCTTTATGCAGCTATGTATATAGAACATTTTTTATTTGATTATGTACGTTGAATAAACTGACAAAGGCTGTTAAATCTTTGCATATTCTGTATGATATTTATGTGTTTTCTAGTTGAATGTATCATATCCTGCAACAGGATGTCAGAAACTGTTTGAAATCTCCGATGAGCATAAGCTGAGAATTTTTTATGAAAAGCGTATGGGCGCAGAAGTAGAGGCTGATGCTCTCGGTAACGAATGGAAAGGATATGTCGTTCGTATCTCGGGCGGCAATGATAAACAAGGATTTCCTATGAAACAGGGTGTTCTGACTAACGGTAACACAAGCATTTTATATTTTAATTTCATTTGTAACAGCTTTATGTGTTTATGAATTTTATAGATTTGATACAATGCATTGATTTTAATTTTTTAAAAATTCCTGTATCTAGGGCGCGTACGTTTACTGCTCTCAAAAGGACATTCATGCTATAGACCTAGACGTGATGGTGAGCGTAAACGTAAATCTGTTCGTGGATGCATTGTCGATTCCAACCTGTCAGTACTTGCTCTCGTCATTGTCAAAAAAGGAGAAAAGGTATTAATTTGTCTGTACTTTCTATCTATTATCCATGTTTCAGAGCGTGTATTAGAATTGACTTATTATCGATTATTAAACGAGGAAAATTAAATATCGTCTCTTGATTTGATAAACTGTGTTATGTAATTTGCACTTTTTCTCAATGTACAGCGAAGCATTTAATGTATAAGTTGATTAAATTGTTACAGGATATCCCGGATTTAACTGACAAGGAAGTACCGCGGCGTTTAGGACCCAAGAGGGCAAGCAAAATTCGCAAGCTATTTAATTTATCCAAGGAAGATGATGTCCGTCGATTCGTTGTGAAACGACCAATTCAAAAAGAGGGCAAACCACAGCGGTCGAAAGCTCCTAAAATTCAACGTCTTATTACCCCACTTACACTCCAGGTTTGTACATATATGTATCTGTACTATATTAGTGGTTTGTTTCGGTTAAAACTTTTCCACAAGTATGGGGTTTATAATAAAATAAAAATATCTTTATATAGAGAAAGAGGCATAGACTGGCTCTAAAGAGGAGGCGTTGCTTGGCCCGCAAGCAACAAGCAGCAGAATATGCGAAGCTGTTAGCACAACGGCAAAAGGAAGCTAAGAATAGGCGTCAAGAAGAACTAAAACGAAGACGTAGCGCTTCTATGCGAGATTCCAAATCATCCAATCAGTCTGCACCTACCATTCAGAAGTAAAAGAGTGCAATGATACAGCCTAATACAATATGAAACTAATAAATTGTGTATAAATATGTTGTAATATTTTGTTGGCCTCACTCATATGTTCCATACTCGTAATGTTCATTTATTCACTATTATATTCATTTAAATTTATACAGCATATACGTAAGATAGAGGCTTATCATTTTAATTAATTAGTAATTTTTAAAGATTCTGAAATGATTTAAGCCTAATTATAATGTTTAGCAACATCAACAGTTACTTTAATATTATTCTTAATTTAAGACGAGTATCGAATTTAATTTCTTAACATTATACTAAAGTTTAGATCTAGCAGATTCTAAGTTTATTAAATGCGATAGAATTTTTTACCCCATGTTTACAGCAAAGTAATCTTGTTTGATACTTCTTGTTTTAATTTTACATACATTTTTTATATAAAGACATCACAATATATTCCATATTCTATTTGATATTCTGTAATGAATCTAACTCTTCCATTTCAAATAATATATACGGAGATACATATGTAGATTGTAGATTAAGTATGTTTAATCTGTATATTGCAGCTGTAGCAGTCAAATAATATTTACGTTTACTGTCTCATCTCGTTGGATAGACACTATATATATAAGCATAATCTACATAACCTCATTATTTGTACACTAAGTAACAATTTTGTTGACGTTATCGTTGATTGATCAATGAAAAGTCCAGTATGAGTTTAATTTTAAATTTTCTTATTTACTCGTAAATATTGTTAACGATATAATTTAAAATTTTAATAAAGTACAAAATAATGATTTAATCATTATATTATAACTATATGTATGACCAAATCATATGTATGAATAGAACCGAAAATAATACGTTAATAAAGACAACTTATTATATTTGAATATCTATTTGCGCACTTTTGGTGCTTAAATAACGACTATATCATTTCATTATGAAGATAAACAAATTTATTTATGATGTATGGTCACTTCATAGAAATTGTAAAATTAACCAAATACGCATAAGGTAAGTATTATACCCCTTTTTCAAATATTCTGTACTTTTTATGTTTAAAATTCTAAATATTTTAAATAAAGGGATAAAATATTGTTTGAAACTGATATTAATCATGTGTTTGGTTTGTAGGCAACATTTATATTATTTTAATAGATTTTATTCTACAAACTCAGAAGTTACCAAAGAATATGATTTACCAATAGAAAATATTAGAAACTTTAGCATTGTGGCACATGTTGATCATGGCAAAAGCACACTTGCTGATAGACTTTTGGAAATAACAGGTGCAGTGAAAATTAACTCTGGTGAACAAATATTAGATAAACTACAAGTTGAGAAAGAACGTGGAATCACAGTTAAAGCACAAACAGCCTCACTTAATTATACATATAAAGGAATTAAATATCTTCTTAATTTAATAGATACACCTGGTCATGTTGATTTCTCTGCTGAAGTACATCGTTCATTAGCTCCTTGCCAAGGAGTAGTTCTGGTAGTAGATGCTAATGATGGTGTACAAGCACAAACTGTGGCTAACTTTCACTTAGCTATGAAAAATAATCTAGTTATAATACCAGTAATTAATAAAATAGATTTAAAATTTGCCAAACCTGAGAGAGTTATAAATCAATTAGAAACATTATTTGATATAACAGAGTCGGATGTTTTAAAAATATCTGCTAAATTAGGTACTGGAGTGCTTAAAGTCTTAGATGCCATAGTAGAAAGAATCCCACCACCTGATGTATGTAGAGACAAACCTTTCAGAGCTTTGATATTTGACAGTTGGTATGATAAATATAAAGGAACAATTTTATTGATATATATTAAGGAAGGATCTTTATCCCTTAAACTACATATTGTTTCAATGTATACTAAGAAGTCGTACGAAGTTAAAAATATGTCACTATTGAGACCTTCTGAAGAAAATGTAAATAAATTGTAAATATGAATTTTATGAAAATATTACATTATTAATTATATAATAATATAACATAATATAATAACATAATAGTATATTTTAGGTTCGCAGGTCAAATAGGATGTATTTCATGCAACATGAGGTCTTCCAAGGAAATGATTATTGGAGATACATTACATTTAAAAGATCATGTTGCTGAACCTTTATTAGGATTTAAAACTCCAAAACCAATGGTTTTTTCAGGCGTCTATCCAATTGAAAAATCGCAATTTGAAGTTATGAGAACTGCTATTGAAAAATTAACATTGAATGATAGTAGCGTTACTATTGAAATGGAAACTAGGTATTTTTTTCTAATATTTTCTAAGCCTATTAAATCAGTTAAATAAAATGGAAGACATACAGGTACAAAATAATAGACATATTTTATATCTACTTACTTTATCTAAGCACTTTATATCTTCTTTTTTTTAGTGTAGCTCTTGGACATGGTTGGAGACTTGGATTTTTAGGTTTACTACATATGGAAGTATTTATGCAACGACTTGAGCAAGAATATGGTACATGTTCAATTGTGACAACACCTAGCGTTACATATAAAGCAAAAATTTTTGGCAAAAAGAATATTAAAGAATACAAAACTGATATGATTTCGTTCAATAATCCTGCAAAGTTTCCTGATCCTAACATTGTAGAAGAATTATATGAACCTATGGTGTTAGGATCTATTATAGCACCAAGTATATTTAATATATTATTAATTAAATTTTACATATAGTATAGTTAATTAAAAAAAAATACTTATAACTTATAATTTTGATACTAGCTGAATATGTGGGTGCTGTTTTAAGTTTATGCTTTGAAAGACGTGGAGTGCAACAAACAGCAAAAGATATTGGTCATAATAGAACACTGTTTCAATTTTTATTGCCACTGAACGAAATTATTGTTGACTTCCATGATACATTAAAACAAGCAACTTCGGGGTATGGTACTTTTGATTATGAAGACCATAATTATCAGCCTACAGATATTTTAAAGGTAATTATAGTTTTTTTAATATTATAAATGCAATAATTTTGTATTGAAATATTTTATAGTTTACTTCACTACATTAATAACTGCTTGTTATAGTTAAATATTGCTCTAAATGGTAATGTAGTAGAAGAACTCAGTACTATTGTACATATTAGCAAGGCTCGTACAACAGGTAGACAAATATGTGAAAGATTGCTAGATATTCTTCCACGTCAATTGTTTGAAATAGTAATTCAAGCAATAGTAAGTGGAAAAGTAATTGCAAGAGAAACTTTAAAACCATACAAGAAAGATGTAACTGCGAAACTGGTAAATAATTTTTTTATATCATACATTGTATATTGTTATATATTTTTGTTATTAATCTTTTTTATTTCAGTACGGTGGTGATATCACTAGAAGAATGAAATTATTGGCTCAACAAGCACAAGGGAAGAAGAAAATGAAGATGATTGGAAAAATATCTATACCACGAGAAACATTCATAGATCTTTTTAAGAAATAGTATAAATATAAAAATTATTATCATTTTATCTTTTATATTTAATGTAACTATAGATATATATCATGTTAAAATAAATTATTAAATATATTTTCATGTTACGTTCTATTTAGTTGCCGCGTCTGGTAGCGTTAACTGACGTTTAATGCAACTAGCAATAAGCTCCACTTTCGGCTAACGTGCTATGTGCGGGAATACTGGCACGGGAGAGGATTAAAGTTGTTCGAAAGTAAATTAACAATATGTAATGATTACTAATTCTTCGACAGACAAAATGATAACTAACTCTTCGTAATTATATTTATTACTAATCATTCGGTTGACGAACGGTAATTAATTATTTGTATTCGATAGACGAAGGGTAATTAATATATTGACTTCTCTGAGTCGCTACATTTATTTATATCTGTCGGTGATGAAAAAACGTCGGGGTCTTTCTTTTGAAAATGTTTGGGAAGATCCCCAACGTTTGTTCAACTGCCAACTTTGTTTACAATTTAAATTGTCTTAATATCGTTATAAAAACATAATTAGGTAAATATAAAAACATAGATTGGTTTCCGCAAGATATAGCTTTTAACGGCTTTAACTGCCTTTCACTTCAAATACTGTAAACACGGTTCCAAATAAACGTTTTAAATTACCTTGATTTGAAAGAAATTACCAATTTTACTTTCGCGCTACGGGTCGCGCGGGACGTGACATTTCATATAACTAATTTCTTGCTATCTATAAATATAAAACAGTTTTTAAGATTTATTTAATAATTTTAATATTTTGACAATGTTTACACTAGTAGAAAAATTTATGTCCTTTATAAATTTATCAAAAAATCAAATTATAGTACAAATATATCATTGATTTACAGAATTAGGTGAAGGATCTGACAATTGATGTGCGCTATTTGAAGATACAGTATTTACAGAGCTTACATTTTCTTGCTTAAAAGTTGAGTTAGTGTTAAGATTAATATTAATTATAGACGTAGATGCTGGATCCTGCATATCTAATTGACTTTGAGCAATATCTTGCAAAGCAGCTTGAATCCTTTGCAAAAGTGCTTCTCCTTGTTTTACAACTTCCTCTAGTTGTTCGCCAGCTTCTTGGTTTTCTTGTTCAAGACGGCTAAGGCTTGCAACTTGTAGTTCTTGTGATGACTCTTCACTCGGTAAACTTTCTATCAAGGTATCAATATCTTTTGCACATCTTGCTATAAGCGTTGCAAACAAGGCTGCATAATCTAAAATATAAGTATAATTCATATATAAGCTGCCAATATGAAATTTAATGAAATAAATTATACATAAAAGTACCTTCTTGAGGTTGATGCGGTTGAGGTGTTCCAACACGATCAAAACCAGGAAATTTACTAGGTGTTGAATATTGTTGTAAAATACCTACGCTGTTACAAAAATGTTCTGCCTGCTGGAATAACATAAAAATTAGATTGTTACATATTATATTTATTTACACAATTTACACAATCAATTACCTGGTTTATAGTATCTTGCAACTGTGTTAAACGATCTGCCATATTTTAAAAATATAACCCTTAAAATTATATTATTCCTATAATATGATCAATAATGGTATTCTACGTATAACATCACTGTAATCAACTATAATATTCAATTTTTTACTAAGAAATGCGATTGTGAAGTTCCTCACTCTAAGAAATTAACTTTCATGCTGCGTTCAATTCCAATCTTAAAATTTGATTGTTAGGTCTTGAATGTTGGCGAACATGTCATTAAAGAGAGATATTTCGAGTTCTGGGGATAGTTTGTGTACGAGATATCTTGAGTTTTCGATATGAAAAACATATTCACAACTTAATTAATAAATTTTATTCCTTGTAATGAATGTTAGAAAAACAAAAATGACGGTCTTTAGGAAATGCTTAAGTATTACAAATAAATTTACATTTATAAGAAAAACCTCAAAGAGGAAGAAATAGAAAATTATAAAAGTAAATATTAATAAAATAGTTACTCTGACTGATATTCCGTTTTTGAGGTAAAGACATTAAAATATGTATGTAATTATATATTATTAATATTAAAATATTCTGATTAATAAAATTGTTGATATGTGTTGTTATGAATTAAGTCACTTAAATTGTATTATTTTTGATATAGCATTATTATATAATTTTTTAGATGTTTATAACGCATTTAAGTATATAATTCTTTTTTAAATATAAAGTATCGAAACATTTTGTTAAAAACAAAACAGAACATTACAAAAAACTTTTGTCAATTTTATATATATATATCGTTTTTATATTTTAATTAATTATGTGTCATTTAAATGCTTCTTTAAAAATATCCTTTATTAGAAACAGAAGTTATGAATATGAAAGAAACACATAAAGACGATATAATAGTTCCTAGTTCTCGGTTCCTACTTACTGGAATGTTGCTGATATCATTACTCTCAAATGACATAAAAAGTCCCTAAACTTAATATATATTCGTACATATATATATATATACATATATACATATATATATATATATATATCGACATATACATATTTTATTTATAAGAAACGTAAATATATAAAAATTATTAAAAAGCATTATATTTATAACTCGATTAAACTGACTTTGTTAAAAAGAACGGAAATTTTTTTCATTGTCAGTTGACACGAGCGCTTTTAAAAATTCTTATTTTATTTTTAACAGAAACATAATAGGAATAAAACCTTAAGTTATGTATATACAAAAACAATCGTAAATTATAAATATTTTATAACGTTCTTGAAATTCATTTTAGGTACTTAATGCAATTATCGTAATTATGAGGAGGATGTTAAAAAAGAGGAGTTTCATATTAACATAATTTAGCATTTTTCCATTGCATTTTATAAAATGTTTACATGGGGAAATATTTACAAAAATATGAGTAGGGTATGATGAAATGTAGAAGACAGGAAAAGGGATGAACAATATAGTTTTATGAACGATTCAATTGAGAGTACCCCGACATTGAGGAGCTCCACATAGGCAAGGGATTTTATCATCTTCCAATGGAAATTTATAGTCGTACGTGATTTCCTCGTTAACTCCTATCGGCTGTTTACTATAGATTACAATTTTCTTTTGGCTTTCGATCGTAATTACTTTTGCATAACAATTCGGCTGAAACATAAAAGAAAATTAATAGTACGATCTATATCGTTATAAAAATTTATTCTATAGGGTGTCTCGATAATCGTGGTACAATTGGTAAGAAAGAAATTCTACGTAAAAAAATTGAATTTATTTGTTTTTTCATAAAGAATCGTCCACTCTGTCGATTTTACCATGATTATTGGAATACTATACACAAACACTAGTACAATACTCACATTGCAACTATGATTAATGAATCGTGCTAAATTTCCGCATTTTGTTGCATCGATAATCGTGTCTAAATCAATACGGAAAAGGTAGGAGCTACCGATACCGGTAGCTTCGTACTGAGACTCTCGTAAATCAGCAACAACTGGCCTGATCATTTGTCCAACATATTCAATAACCATTTCATCAGCAGCGATTGGCTCCATAGCAAATAGACCCCAGTCATGTATACCAGATTTAGCAAATTTCAATTGTTTTTTCCTAAACTGTAAAATGAAATAAACGTATTTGATATCAATTAACTTCACAGTAGCTGAAAATAATTTAGAGCCAATGATCAAATAAAGCAATTGAAATCTTACTTTCAATTGATTAAATTTAAGAAGATCGCTATCAGTATCGATACCGAAAGCTGTTAATAATCGACGTTGATTACTTCGGGCCTCACGAGACAGAGCTTGCATTTTGCCAGTTAAAGCTTTAGTATTGTTCTTTGGACCATTCATTATTCCATCACTACCAGCATAAGGACCATTACTATCCTCAACGTCGTTACTTCGTTGTATACTTTGCGCATAGTGATGCTATACAAAAATAATTTTATAGTAAGAAAGATATTAATGTAGTGGCTTATAAAAATATTCAAAACTTTTTATGAATATATTACGTATGTTATACAAAGCATTTTGAAATTTCATTAGCTGACTAGATAAGATGTAAAACGAATTTGGAAATATACATATACGGAAGTAAGTTACATTACACTTTGCAAAGATCAACAAAGTATTTGAACAGCCAATTATTTGTTATACTAGTACAGCACAATCAAATAAAATGAAATGTAATGAATTGTAAAAAATGTTTAAGACTCTTTCTTGTGATTTTAATTAGTCTCAAATTTTGCCAATATTATCATGTCTTATTATAGTGTTAATAAAATTTCGAAATGTTTTGTGTAGCATATACATACATAAAAGTTATCTATGTTAAGTATTCAGATATTTTCGTACGCCACTGTATGTTAATTCTTATATTAAAAGATCAGTCACACATACCTTATGTTTAGCTTTTTCTCGTACATCAACCTTATAATATCCTTCTGTTCTTGCACTTCCACTCGTATGTAATCTAAGTTCATCTCTCTTTCTGCGTTTTGCAGGACTTGGAATATCAGTTGGAGGATGGTCAACCCAATGCGTGTCATTTAACCAATAACCTTGACTATCATCGGCCAATAAAGCCTCGTAACTTTGTCTTAAATATTCTACATCCTCTGCATCTATTCCTCTGGTTAAAAATTCATACAAAATAGCCATCTCCGACATAAGATCGCGTTCTTTGTATGTAACAAGTGGCTCCTCAACTTTCTTTGGATATTTCTCATAAACATATTCATTTTCAATATTCTCTTTCTCTCCTTCATGATTTTGATGAGCATGTATCTTCGTGTATTTATTGTATTTTCGTTTCTCTACTTTGTGTATCTTGTCTTTACTCTTCGATAATTTCATAATCTTTGAGGATTTAAGTTTCACTGGTTTCATTGGTGTCGAAGGTGTACGAATTACGGACTTCGTAATTTCTGATTGTGTTGGTGGTAATGAATACGAATGCTCCATAAACACTTGTGAAGCTTGAGAATTTTTAGGACTCTGTTGACCATTAAGTCGGAGGTCAGCTTCAGCTTGATACCTAATTAATTGAAAACAATACAACATTATATTTTACATTAGTTTATGTAGTATAAAACAATACTTTTAGGGAATATATTTTTATTTTGATCAAGTTTAGATTTATAGTAAGTAATTTTACGCACCTTAATCTTCTAATTTCTAAGCTTTCTTCCTCTGAATCGGTGGTAGGTATTTCACTAAACATTTCGATCTTTTCTGATTCTTTTAATATAGGTTCGTCGTTAATGTACTTAGCAGACATAGTTTGAAGAGCTCTAATAATATTTGGTTGTACAGGTCCCGGACTTCTATGCCTTATAATATTATCTTGGCCAGCTAATGTTATCAAAGCTTCTGCTGCAGAATTTTCCATTTTTTGTATATCACATGGTTCTTGTTTACCTGGTGTTACTAAAGTACTCTTTACTTTTCTTTGTATCTCATCTTCCACATTCTTTGTTTCCATCTCTTCATGCACTGTTCGAACCTTTTCAAGATAATCCTCATTGACAGATATTTCATTTGTCTTCTCAATGTCATCTTTATCACTTTCATATTTCAATGGAGATGATACAGGGCTAGCTTCATTATCACACTGTGGGAATTCATTCGAATTTACATCTTTTATTTCAATATTAGGTACTGGTGTCTCTCTACCAGTAGGGGTTGGACAATCTAATGATCTCTGAATTGCGAGTTCCATTAGAATATCAGGATCTTCACTGTTACAGGCCAGTGGACGATGATCTGACAAACGACTGTCTGTATCTTGCTAAAAATAATAATTATTTCTATGAAAAGATATGAAAAAGTATCACACATGAATATTTAGGAAAATAGTTACAAGTTATTTAGTTATTATATATTTTACATAATTATACAATTTTACAGCTACAAGAAAATAGTTATTTGTACTTTTAATAAATTATATACCTCATCTTCAAAGTTTCCAGAACATACTTCTTCATCGGAACTATCACTCGAACTACTGGAAGATTCACTGCAACTCATTTCTTCACTACTACTCTCACTCGACGAGGATGACGAGGAAGATGACGAAGAAACGCTTGGAAGAGAAGTAACTGGCCTTTTAACTTTTTGTACTGATGCTAGGTCAAGATCGCTATCGCTTCCTATAAGTTCTGTGTCACCATGATCAGACTGACGACTATCTTCGTCCTGTGGTAATGGGCTTGGAGCTTTGATTTTGCGCTAATAGTATAAATTTTAAGTAATATGTTAAATAAAATGTATTATTACTTTAAATAAGTACTTTATCATTATTTTATATATTATTAAATATTTACTATACATAATGTCACTAAAGATAAACTTTCATATAATGAAAATAAATACCCTGAAAGAAGGCATCTTTGGCATGCTGGCTCTAATGCCCAGACCAAATCCATCGTAATTAAATCCAAGTGGAGTTCCTTGTTCTAAAAGTAATGATAATCCTTGAGGTTTCTGTCCTTCTTCCTTATTACTGTTATTAATAATGGTGTTCTCGCCTCCTTGATTTTGAATTTTCTCTGATTTCTTTTCGTCCCACCATACTTCGAACAGTTTGAACGCAGTATTTTCAATCATCTTTTTGTTAAAATCCCTTTTTAGAATTTGTTTTAATTCATTTACAACTCTGTTTAATACACCATTAATAGTAGGACCCTAAATGTTCAGAAATTAGGTTATAATCAAATAATATTCAAACTGGTCAAAATTGATATTATATCATATTTGCACTTAAGAAATATATATGTACTTGTGGATTATCTTTCGTAATATTATGATTTGCCATAGCATGAAGTCTCGATTGAAAAGATGGATAATAATTAGCTCCTTGATGATTCCCTACTGTGCCAGAAAATGATGTAGTATTTGGTTGATAATGACTTTGTAAATATGTTGTTCCATAAGGGTACGGATATTGTGCTGGTCTTGGCCAATGGTACATATCACTAGTAGAATAATGAGTTAAATGTCCAGGATAGCCAGCTCCTGGATATAACTGACTTGTAGGTTCTGTTTGAGCTATAACCTGTATATTTAAATAATAAGATACATGAATAAATATTTATATTCACTATTTAATACTCATAGTGTTAAATATTACCTCTTCAATTTTTTCATCCCCTGAACTTAATGGACTTAATGACATTCTATCATCATCTGGTGGAGGTGGAGGTGGCGGCTCTTTTGGTGGTTCTGGTTCGATTTCATCTGGTGCAGGACTATAACTTCCCAGTAATGCTTCATCTTCGCTCGAACTTATAACGCTACCTAAATCTTCATCAACAGAAATTTGATTGATGCTATTTTCATGTACTTTCCATCGTTCTTTATTCCTTTCTCTCATTTTTTCAAAACATGATTTGTATGTTTCATGAGAGAGAAAAGGGCTTGGTGGTTCTGAGAGCATCTCATTATCTGCAGTGATAGACTTTTTTTCATCCTCAGAATCGCTACCAAACTGTAGGAAAGGTGGTGCCATTCCTCCTGCTTTGTCTTTCAATAACATAGCGATTCTAGTATCCAAATCTAATGTTTTACGAGTCTCTATTGGTGAATCTCGTGATGAATTTTTTGTTACATTTTGATTTTCTTTCTCTTTCTTAGGTGTATGATGTACCTTTACATTAGAAGCCTTAGAAACTGAAACTGGATTAGAATTAGAATTATCTAAATTTGTCCCATGTTGAACAGGCCACATAGAAGATGATGCATAACTTGCCGTCCCTGTATTATTTCCCCACCATATACCCGAATTTTGCTGCATTGAAAGATTTTGCGATACATTTTGTGGTATATTTGCTAAATAATTATTTGGAGGTTGATGATGATAACTACTATAATAAAAATCATAATTTGTAGCTGGAGTAGAATTTTGAGAATAATTACTAGAATAATTTAATTCACTAGGCGCAGTACCATATCCTAAATCACTTCCTGCACTGCCACTAGGAGTAGGATAATCTCTATATTTGTTGTATCTTGAATTTTCTATATACAGATCTCTTGATTTTTCTATATTGGATATCTTTTTATTACTTCTGAAATCATCTCTTTCTTCACTAATAATTTTTTCAATTGGAGTTTGCTTCCCTTGATCATTTTCACACTTTATTTCTTTCTCAATTTTCTTTTCTGGTTTTTTTTCCATAGTTAATTCATCATAGATCTTTTTACACTCCTCCCCAAATGCATCAAGAAATACTTTTAAAACTTTACCCATCACAGACGTGTTATTTAATTTTTCTACACAAGCTTTTGCAGCTTTCGTAGTTTCAAACACCACTCTCGCAATTCCAAGATGCTTGTTAGTTACAGGATGATAATAAACAATAAGTTCTTCTACAGCTCCAAATTTTTGAACCATATCTGATAAAAAAGTTTTATCAATATTATCATTTAAATGACAGAACGTTACTTCCAGCGGAGGAGGTTCACCGCAGTAATTAGAGTCAATCTTAAATCTAGGTACAGGTAAGTCAAGTTGTTCTAAACGTGTCCAAATTCTTGTTAACTGAGATCTAGGGTCCCGGGGTTGAACTTCAGGATAGGTTGGATCTCCTGGAACCATGCCATCGTATCTATATAACTTTGTTGCACCCTTTACTAAGAATGGATCAACTAATAACTTATAATTCCTTGGTTTCTGTGGTGTTTGAACCATAGATGTATCTTTTTGCAAATGCAGCGTATGGGTATGGCTATGTTTTGATGATTGACTGGAGTTTTGAGATACATTTTGTAAATTTCCATGTGAGTGACGATGACGATGCGAATGTGCATGTGAATGTCCGTGTCCATGTCCATGTCTCTCCATTCCGTTCATTGCCTCCAAGCATTATCCACTCATATAAATTGCTGCAAATAAAAGTTATTGATAAAAGTTGTATTACATAAAAAGCACATTATATATATCAAAGTTTCCAATATAAAATATATAAGCTTTCTTGAATTGTTTATAAATATGTAATGTAATATAATGGAGTACAAAAATGCATATGTATAGTAATTAAATACACAAAATAGTGAATCTTAAGTAATTTAATTAAATACATAAGTAATTATAATTTGACATTATACATACAGAATATTAACATAAAATGTTATATTATTACATATAAGTTTAAAAATCATATTATTAATTAAAGATTGAAAACTAATATATTTTTTAATATATAAAATTGTGAAACTATTAAACACTTAAAAAATTAAAATTACAAATAAACAAAAAATTAAACAAAATTAGATACACAGTCATCATTCTTAAAATAAAATATATGAATTTAAGTTAATACAAATAATATTACCTATTAATATGAAAATTAACGTATATTAAAAAAATTTACTCTTACTTTTAACTTACGTCCAGATTGTTTTTGTTTGTCAGGTAAATTGCTTTGCTAGTTAATGCAAGAAATTCATGTTTCAATAAAACATAACCTTAAACATTTCGAAGTTTTTAGGTTGGAGTTTAGTGCGAAGAAACAATATGACAATCATTTCGTAAAAAGAATTCTTTCTATCATGTCCT
This sequence comes from Bombus vancouverensis nearcticus, assembly GCF_051014615.1. Taxonomy (NCBI): domain Eukaryota; kingdom Metazoa; phylum Arthropoda; class Insecta; order Hymenoptera; family Apidae; genus Bombus; species Bombus vancouverensis. Next base: position 5,980,512 of record NC_134914.1, on the reverse strand, counting down.
TCAAATTGATTTTCTTGTATAAATTTCGATCGAGTCAAGACTTTTTTGTGGAAAAACACAGCCCTTAAATTTTACAGAGGTATGTTCCGGTTTTTTCAAAAACTTGTAATTTTTCAACTTGCTCGTATAGTGTCGTATTTACTATATGGACGTGATTTATGCATCGGCCTTGATACTTGTCTTTTCTTTATTCTTCGTTGATTTTTCTTAGTGAAAAATATACGGATTTATTGATACTACCTCTCCGACACACCAGCGCAAAACTACCTCAATGTTTGACTGTTAAGCACAACGCACTGCGCCCTGATTTTCCTAAATTTTCACAACTAACAATCAGTACTACGAACAACGGTATGCAAATTACCTAATTCAGTGAAACTTATTCCACTTGAACATAATCTTTAGGATGCATTTATGGTTATTCAACGAAATCATAGCTTTAACAAAACTACGCGAACAGAGATTCAGATGACGCCATCCTTGTTATAAAGAACATGACGGTTCTTTTAATCATTTTACTAAACAATTCATATTAACATTTTCTACGAGAATAGATATTTTTGTGTTATCCGTGAAATAACGTTTCTAACATTCCTCGATGAAAATTGTTACGTTAAAGTATCCAAAATGAAAGTCCAAAGTAAACGGATAACGGAGCCAAAATATTCAACATTTTTTTTCGTTTCCTACTCTGTCTTGATTCACAAATTTTCGTATAGTTGAAAAGATAGTCGAAAATCTCGCCTACCGCTGGCATTCTGTATATTTACCAATAATTTGCAAAGGTAATTAAATGCTTAACGACAGTATTGCAAAATAATTGCTGAAAATCTTCTTCCCATACAATGTGTAGTATTTAATCCACGTATTGGTCAACCTTGATCTAAGAGAATTTTCTGGTTTCCTATTAGCAAATCAACTTTCTGCTTTTAAAGAAAATTGCGCATTATAATGCGCACACGAATATACATATACATATGAATGCTTTACTTCATACAAACTCAATTTTTTAATATAACATATTTTCTTCACTGATATAAACTTAAAAATAAAAGGACTTAATATCATAAAATAAATATATTAATAAGCAAATTACAAATGTGCTTATCTTTATATTCATTATTGCAATATATAGGGTGTCCCAGTAATCATAGTACAATCGGCAAGGGGACGATCCTATGTAAAAAAGCAAGTTGAAAATGTAGAATAAAATTTTTTCATATGCCGCTTCTTTTTCAAAAAGATCTAATTTGAAAATTTGTTAAGTATGCTTGAATTTGACCAATTCTAAATTGGATAAGAGTGTATAATTGATAAGAGATTGTTTTGCACGTGGAAATAAATCGAAAATGTAAAATCAAATATTTTTTTGTGCGACGCTTTGCTTGTGAGGAAATGAAATTTGAAAATTTATCAAATATGCGCACAAAAAAATTTTACTCTACGTTTTTTAATTTTTTACACATAGAATCGATTCGTCAGCGATCATGCTATAATTAGTGAGACACTTTGTATAACAGTTTATAAACGAAATATAAATAAGAAGTTATATGGGTAATAATTAAATTTTAATAAATTAATTCATTCATTTTCATTTCAATGGAAATGATTTTATTCGTCCAAGATATAGTTTAAATGTTTTTGAAATTTTATTCAGGTATTGTTGCAATTGGTTAAATTCATGAAGATTTATAGAAATCGCACCTAAGCTTCTTACACTGCCGTCAATTATAGTCCATCTGTAAGACATGCAAGTCTGGCCAACATTTTCTACAGATCTATTAAATTTTACAGAACAAGTCGGAAAATTCGGTGCATATTTAAAATTAGCTCACAGTAACCGAGTAGGTTGAAATAAATATTACCTTCAAAAAATGTCTTTCTTACAAAGTTTTCTCCAACGTTATATGCCAACTGTAAAAGCAGAAGAAGAAGAATTGATTGATCCTCAAAAAATACTTCGTGTAAGTAAAAATTGTTATATAATATTTGTTCCCAATAATTAAGAATTTCATATCTCAAGTTTTAACGTTTGTAATTATTATTTGTTATTGCAATTACTGTTTCATTCTATTCTTTTAAATGTGATCTCTCTATCATATATAAGTCAAAATTTACTTCTATAAAACTATTGAAAGAATTTTCGTTGATATGTAATCAATTGTGACAAAAATTAAGTAACAAAAAATTTGGAGCACATTCATTTATAGTCATCTTTCTTTTACAATTAAAATCAGTTTGTCAAAGTAGTTTCTACAATGTACACATATAATATATCAATTAAATTATTTTTGTAAATATTAGTTATAATTAAAATATAAATTCAATGTTAGAATACATGATTATTTTCTTCTTAGGAAAGATGCTCGAGACAACCTAAATGTACCAGTTTGCAAGAAAAACTGGACACTTGCAATCAGCGTGTTAATTCAAGGAGTAATACAGAGGAAACCTGTATGGAAGAATTAATTGATTATGTAGAGTGTGTAGATCATTGCGTAGCAAAAACACTTTTTAGTAAGCTTAAGTAAGATTATATTATTTAAAAATGTGTGATCTTTATTATAAAATATGTTACAAATTAATTCAATGCATTGTAGATGAATAAGTAATGCTAGGAATAAATGATAATATATCAATAAATATTAACTTTCATCGACTCTCCTTTCATCTGTATTTAAAATTTAATAGCTATAAATTTAACAAACTTTCAACAAGAATAATCATATAATACAGCAAAATATATATAGTGTGATTCACACAAAATGATATAAATTTTTGGTATACTTTTTTATAAAAAATGCATATGGAATGATATTTATTTTATTTACATATGAATATGTACTTTTTTATTTATTTCTTTGTTCATTCAGCACCTAGTTGCAATACATCAAAACATACTGCACAAACACGCACAGGTTTATTTAATCCAAATTTTACGATTGGAACATCTTGATCGGAGCATTTATTACATAAAATTCGACCACAATGGCGGCTAAAAATAATAAAAATAATTCATTTTAGATAAATCTTAAATATACTGATTTATAAATTTATGTAAGTTCAAAGATTCTGTACCAGTGATGTTTTCGCATTGTAAGGGAAAATTTTGTACCACATTCCAGACAAAGATCTTTATCTGCCCATGGTGCTTCTTGTGTCAAGGAATCTAGTAATCTGTATAGTAATTGTTTTGTTGCTACTTGATAATTGAAAATTGTAATGCCTTCTTTATTCATAGAACCTAGGCATGCACCAGCCTTTACCAGAGTACGACAAAGTTGACCATTTCCTTTCATATAAGCTATCAGTAATGGAGTATTGCCATCCAAATCTTGGATAAAATACATATCGTTTTATTTAGCTTATAATAAAATAATATTGCAGTTCTATTTAAAAATAATCTTATAATTTAATATATATAATACTTTCTGTATCATATGTATAAAATCAATTATTACTATATTGTTCAAATATAAACAATCACATATATATATACATATATGTACAAAAATATATCAGAAATTCAGCAGAAATACTACTTTTTTCTAATTAACCGTGTGAGTCCCAGGGGTTTTTAAAAAAACAGGGTCGAAAAATCCTGAACTGCGCGATGGCGCTTATCTTAATCGATTACGAAGAGAAATAAGCGGCACAATAGCGCTTGTCATATTTATTATTTTATGATATATATCTATATATATGCGTACTATTAGTTTATAAATATTTCAAGTTTTGTTCAATAAAAATTAACATAGATAACAATGTAATGAAAATAGATAAGATAACAATGAAATATAAAATACCGTCAGTCGTCCATGGCGTTCTAATGTACTGGGACTTTTCGACACAAAATCTAAACAGCGCGATCGCGCTGCTTGGGACTCAAACGGTTAAATATTATAATGTAAATACTTCTAATATGAACATATTAATATTTTGGAGTAGTTTGATGTATCTTTACCTGCATTATTTACTGGATATTGTGACATACATTCCAAGAAAAGTTCACATATAGTTGCAGCATTATCTTTTCCACACCTAGCTAATTCGTGTAAGGGATTTCTTCCTTTAAGATTTACAGCCTCTGCATCTAATGTACATTCAGTCAAAAGTGCTCTTACCACCGATACATGACCTTCTCTTACAGCTACATGCAATGCATTGTCACCATCTGCATTTACTGCATCGAAGTTTATATTGTTCTATAATAAGAAAGTAAATATATTCAATTATTTTCTGTTAAACTCAACTTATAACTAAAGATATATATATATTTCATTTAATAAGATTTCTGAAGTAGTTTATTTTATAATACCATTTAGATCAAACATATAGATAAGTTATGGTATTCACCTGCAATAAAGCAGATACAATTGCTGCATGACCAGCTTTTGCAGCAGCATGCAATGCAGTATTTCTGTTTGCATCTGTATCATTAACATGTGCACCAGCCAATATTAAACTTCTTACTAACATTTCATTTCCAGAAACCGCAGCAAGATGTAAAGGTGGAGTTTGTGTAACATCATGAACTCTGGAATTTACGTCTACCTATAAAATAAGAATCATGAATCATTTTATTGCATATGTATTTTGTTTGATTAGTTTTTTAAATGCGTCAAAATTTTTATGAAATAAATATAAGTTCAAATGCATTTTAATTACTACAAAAACAATATTTACCTGTATAGATAATAGAAATAATATGCTTTCCATGTCATTCTTTTGAATAGCAGTATGTAAAAAATTTCTGCCTTTATTGTCATATTGTTCAGCAGCTTTAGGTAGTCGTTCCAATATCGCTTGAGCAGCTTTGTTGTTTCGAAATGTTAATGCTGTTGCAAATGGTGTTAAACCTTTCTTATCTCGTTTATTTAAATCTATATTAGGATGGCAAAGTAGAAGAGAAATAATTTGTGAATGTTGATTTTGTATAGCAACGTGCACTGGAGTTTTGCCCTCAACATCTCGAGCATTCACATCAGCACCATGTTCAATAAGTGTCTGTACAACTTGTTCTAAACCCCACTGACAACATAAATGTAATGGAGTACATTCATCCCTTGCTTCGTCACCTCCAATACCATCTGGGCCAGGTTTTCTAGGTATGTTTAAATCACAGCCACTGTAACATACATAATTTTAGAATTTAATTATTATGATTTTTAATAATAATAAATAATAAGAAAAGATATCTTTACAATCTTTAATAATAATTATATAGAAATCTGAGTACGTCAAATTAAATTAGAATTACGAAATATTTTATTATATTTTCGATATTCTTATATAACTAAATATTTTCAAAATTCTAATTGGACCAAACCAAATATTAAATATCCTGATTTCAAATTCTTATATATTTTTAATAATTACATATCTTAATATGTAATATACCTTCTTATAAGGAACTGTGCAATATCTTCTTTGTTGTGGTCAATTGCTCTGTGTAACAATGTTTGTTGGCAATCATCTGGACCAGGACCCCAACAGTCAGTGTCTGCTCCATATTTAACTAGAATAGATGCTACATCCTCTTGATCTGAATCCAGTGCATCCCATAATGGACATCCTATAGAAGTATCTACTCCTCTTTTACAAAGTGCTTCCACAACTTCACCCAGTCTACAGTGTATGGAAAGTTGCAGCGGAGTTTCTCCATCTGCAGTTCTAAATGAAATAAAGTTTTTACTGAATATCACATAATTAATAAAACCATTTGGCAACAGATTATTTAGTGATTTTAGGTTTTGTTTTATTTATACTAACGAAGCAACACAGATAGTTATAAAATTACTTTGATAAAATTTATCTCAACCTGAAATTTCTTGCAATATCTAATGTCAAAGAGATAAATGCCATTAAGTTAAAAATGAAATAAATAAAATACAATTGTTTCTAAAATGTTTAATATCAATGCTATTTACCTAGTATTCATATCGGCACCATTTTCTAATAAAAAAATCGCTGTCGCCGAATCCTCTTTTAATATCGCTTGATGCAACAATGTTAAACCATCATTATTGCACTGATTGATATTTGCTCCAGCTTTTATTAAAGCCAAAACTATATCTTTGCCCTTCTTAAACGGAGCCTTAATAGCCAAACTTAAAGGGGTTTCATTCACGTTATTTTTTAAATTCAATTGGGAATTCGAATTAGGTGCATGCAACAATTCCATTACAATATCAAAATACAAATTGGAAACAGCAATATGTATTGGTGCATCGCCAGTAGACAATGCAACTTCGTCGACTGGGAAACCAGTTTTCAATAAAGCTCGCGTTAAATTCTTCGAACCAACTTTACAAGCTTCGTGTAAAACCAAATATCCATCATTATTCTTTTGCATTAAGTTATCCTTACAATAATCGATTAAAAATAATGCAGCTTCTTCTTTATATTCTCTTATCAAAACGTGTAATAGAGTGTCCCCTGTATTCTTATATACAGGATTCGGAGTTGCGCCTTTGATTAAAAGTTTCTTAGCAAAAAATCCACTAAATGGGTCTGTTTTCATTGCGATACACAATGGAGTATCATTTTCATTAGTGCTTTTGTCCAAATCTATACTCTGACATTCTAATAAGACATCAAAAAGTGGTTCATTTCTCTCCTGAATACAATTATGTAAGGCAGTCCTGCAAGAATAGGAATCAACAATAACATTTATAGAAGGTGTCTAACTTTAATTATAAGTTTAATGCTTTCGACACTTTATTATAAGTAGATTGCAGATGTTTATACAGTTATGGGAACTTTTAAGCTATAAAAATACACAGGTTGTGCATAATATGTAAGTATATGTGAAATATTTATAGGGATAGATTTTGATTGGTGGAACATCTAATAAGAGACTGTAAGAAAATAGGAAGAGGAGTTAGCATAGAGGATGTGGTGAGTGGAAGGAAGGACAAGAGAATAGAGAATTGGCTTAGGAATTTAAAATGGAAAAGGAATGTGGTAGGGATGAGTTATAAGAAGTTGATAATATCAAACAAGTTAATATTTAAGATGGAAAAAGAATGAAAAGAGAAAATAAATTAAAGAATGCGTAAGTTAAGTTAATATTGTGAGTTAGGACAAATGTAAATCAAATCTAAATTTCTTGGCTAATATCTATATATGTGAAATATCTAAAGTATAGTACTTATTATATTTAGTAGGTAAAGTAAATCTTTGTGTGGATTCCACTTCAATTTTCATAAATGTCTGCAATCTAATTATGAAATAATCTGTAAAACTAATACAGTTTTTTAAAAATTCTATCAATTCAAGGTATAAATTGCTACTTTTGAACCAATTTTAATTTTAATTTTTACAGTGACTTTCAATGAAATAATCAAGTAAAAATAATTAAATAATTATACCATCCTCTGTGATTTTGTAAATTGGGATCAATACCAGCATGAAGTAACCTGGATGCGACTGTTAACATATTTTCTGAATTATGTTTTGTTATTAAATGTAACGCAGTACATCCTTCAAGTTCTTCAGGATTTTTTATATCCTTCACGTTTCGGGTAAGTTTCATGGGCTCGCATAATTCTTTCATATTTCCATTATTTTCTAGCTGTTCTATTACAAATTCAGCCGAATAAGAATCTCCTTTAAAAATAGCAGCTTGGAGTAAAGAAAGACCTCTTGAATCTTTTGCGCTTAAATCGGCCCCGTGTTCAACTAAAGTGCGCGCCAGTGATGGTTGACGAGTTTTTAAAGCAACTTCCAAAGGCATTTCTCCTTTATGATCCAAAGCATTAATGGCTTTCGTTAACTAAGACAATAAAACATTTAATTATAGAATGATATTTATAAAATATATATAATTTTTTCATTCGATATTGTATAATATATTTCTTATACATATATATTGTTCTAAACTAATAATTTATAAAGAAAGACATTTTTAGTTGAAAGTTTAATTTATTTAATTCATGATTGTATCTGATAAGATTAAAATAATAAAGTTTTATTTACTGAAATTGTAATTTAAAAGGTTCGTGATATGTAATTGACTGAGAACCACTGTTTTGATTTTATACAAAAGATATACGATGCGGTACACCCAACGAAACGGATGTTTGTTCATGCACGCATTAGTGCTAGTTACATACATACATAGTTAGTATTAAAGATTACATAAACAATGTGAATGATTAAAACGGGAAGGAATATGAAGATGCACTGATTCAGCAGAAACAGTCGTTTGTAAAGGATAGAAAAGCCATGATGTGGCGTGTGATAGGCTCATCTAACAGTCAGCTTCCGATTAAAGGAGCATATTTCTTCGTAGCAGAATGAAAAACAGTTAATCAAAATCCTACGATTGCTCTATGGCATTTAGTGAATATTAATAAAGGGTGCTGTTTAAGAATGAATGACAGTGTTTAGTAGAATATAGTTGAAATGATCTCTGATGGAATCGAACGTAAATATTGAATTTCTTATGATATTATGAATTTTGAAATATTTAAGTACGAATTAAGTGCAGATTTTTTCCTACATTTTTCAATTAATATTTATTTAGTTAAATTTACATAGATCAGTCTTTTTCATAAAAGAAATTAATAAATACCTCTTATTTTGTACTGATCCAATTAATTCATAAATTAAATTTAAAAAATGTATTTTTCATTGTATAAAAATAATATTACAATATATTGAAGATTAGTGCAACATACAGTTTCATTATATTGATTACAAATTGCGATATAAAAGTTATTTGTAACCTTTTATAAAAATCTAAATCACTTTAAAAGCTTTTTGTTTAAAGCAAAGAGAGTATACAAAACATTATTGTTTTCCTTTAAATAAGTTATTGAGGTTATGCTTATGCAAATATTATTTTTTAACAGAAAGATGAAAATATATAGAAGTAAATTTAATTAAATCTATTTTTATAAACTAAACACTCATTCTGTACATCAAAAGTGACTCACTTAAACTAATTTTAATGAATGATTTTTTTATGGAAATTCAGATACAAAAATAATTATTTTATATTATGTCTAACAAAAATATACAGCTATATGCATCCAAATAAATATAATAATTATTACGGTATTAAAAAATACAGTTAATTTGGAATCTTTATATTAAATCATTTTTATTTTTGAATGTCATTTCTAATAGTAACTAAACTTATTGTTGATAAATAAAATTTTTTCAGGTTTGCGTAATGATGGTGATAAATTGAACTATGAAATAAATAAATATAAATAAAAATTGTGCTAAAATTGGTGTAAATAGTATTATTGTATTCTAACCACATTTTGTTTAATTATAAATGAGATGACTTTCCAAATACAGTCAAAAAAGATCTTATTAATTGCTATAGTTTTTCTATGTACGTTTACATTTAACTTATATATTTTATCTTTATATAAAATAATTTATATTCACATTGAAAACATTTATTCTTTACTGTTTAATAAATATTTTTAATCATATTGTATGTCTGGAATATTCAATATTTTTAGTTACATTAATAATGCAAATAACTGCAGGAGGTATTGCATGCTTCAAATGTTATGCATCACAATCAGGACATGAAAAAACTGATTTATTATGTTCTCATTTTGATGGAAGTCCTAGGTTTCAAGTGTATTGTCCTTCGTCCACACTTTGTGGAAAAAGAACGATTTATTCTAAATTCAAAAGTAAGTAAAGTGCTGCTATATGTAAATTGAAAAAACATGTTTGGCATATATATATGTTCATTAATTTATCATCTTTACCAGCACCTATGATCACAACTGTAGAAAGGGACTGTGCACCTCAAAAACGTACAGTATTAACCTATAGCGATAATAAGTGGCAAAACAGAGAGGAAATTGTAACATCAGCTTACAAAGAAGGTTGCTTTATTGGTGAAGATAGGGGAGCACCAGCAGGTCCATCAGAATATTGCTTTTGTGGTCACCATTTATGCAACTCATCAGAACCAACCAAAACCATCAATATGTTTTATATTTTTATACTAATAACAGTACTACTGTTTGCAACACTATTATGATATCCTTTCTCTAAGTACTTATTATGGTAAGAAATTTTTTCAATATATATATGATACATATATATATATATATTTCACTACTATTTAAAAATGGCATAAAAAATGTTATAAAAATCGATATTTGCTTTACTTTTTGATATTAATCCTTATAAATTATGAGATTGTAAATCAATAAACACATCTAAATAAAAAAACGAAATAATTTTTCTGTATCATCTATAATTATTGAACTATATCTAGCAATTTATTGTAATAATTTTCTGTAATAATTATATATTCAAATTATAATTATATATGAAAATTATATATACCAAATAATAATTCCAAAAATTAATTCCAATAAAGTTTGTTACTATTAATATTTGTGAAACAATAACATAGGTTGTGAATGTCTTTAATTTACTACATAAATATTACTTTACTATTTATAAAAATTAAAGGAATAATATGGAAACATCAAAACATGATTGTTATTATAAAATCTTGTAAGTATATTAAACTTACAAGTAAGACCTATTATATATAAATAGACATTTGTAATAATTTAAAATATGCAACTTACCCCTGAATTATTTTCCACTAAATATAAAAAAACCACATCTTCCCTCATTAGTCGAACAGCGGCATGCAATGGGTATTTACTTTTAGTCTGTAATAATTTGTATAATAGAGATCCAGGCATTTCTTTAAAGTCTTCTCCTGTTAAATCTTCCTAACGTCATGAAATTTTGATCAGTTAAGAAATTGAAATTACGCAATTCAATATATGTTTTTATCTCTCTTACCCAATGTGCAGAAATCAAAGAACTGCAATGCTCTTTTAATTTCTGTGCACCTAATTCCTCAGCAGCTGCGTACAACTGAACACAATCTTTGAATCCTACAATTCCAATTAAATATTTTTCACATTGTTCAACTAATTCTGTCAGCTGAAAATTAGATGCTGCTTTCATTAATTCTAAAGTTAAATTCTCTTGAGGCACCTTCCCTGTGTATATCCATTTCAGCAATATTAATCCAATCTTAGGCTCCAAATAAGTCCAATCTAGAGAAGGTGTTTCTTATTATATCTATATACATGTAACTTTTCTTCATACATTTCTGTTTATATTTTAATGCTTTACCTAAAATGGTCACTTCTGATAGTGTTGCTTCACTGAAAAAATCTGTTCTAGCAGACAATATAAATTTATGTGCTGGTATTTCCTGATTTTTCAATTTGATGATCACATCGCTAAAAGATATATGTTTATTAGTGACAAAGCTTATATAATAAATTATGATTTGAAGAAGTTATAAACCTATAACGTTGTTGACTATATAGAGATCCAATGGTTGTCAAAAGTCTACCAATAAATCCTGTATCTTGTTTATTTGCAGTAACAATTGCATATTCACGTTGAAGTTCCGTATTTGTATTGTATAAATTAACATACTGCTCCCGTAATAAAGATAAATGCTGTTGCCATTTTTGAGCTTCTGTAGAATCTTCTGAAATGTATGAAGTGTAAAATAGTCTATAAAACGTAAATAAACATTTTGAACTTACCCATAATTATTATGAGCAATTATTTTTACTCTTCTTGAATGTAGTATGAAAGTTATTGCATGTCCGGCTTTTTACGTTAGTTCATATTTGTTCAATATAATCTGTTCTACGTGATAACGATAAAAAAATAGATAATAATGATCAAAAGTTTCTACGAGAGATCTCGGAAAATAGTGTCGATGTTTCGTTTACGCTAAAAACATATATTAATAAGATTCTAACACGTATTCTACGCCCACGTACAGTATTCATTACATTTGTAATTCACATACATATTTTTCTTTCTGAAGAAAATGTAGCCACACTTTTGAAAGACAGAAAAAATTCCTATAGAATTTAAACTACAAAAAAGTAGAAGTCGCTCTTTCGTTAGTTTCGATCATAACAATGGTAGTATTACATACGGACAAATTTCTTATATTATGTTAATTATAGCCACCTTTTAGATTCTATTCGGTGCATGGATCTGTTAAATCATAGTGCATAACACAATAATGAATGATATTATACAAATTCATGGAACTATTATATCAACGTTTCGATAAAGCTCATTCCCCAGATTTAATCTAGTTATATTAATTACATGTAAAATAAAAATATAAAAAGATACATTTTTGTAGGTTTACATTTTAAATATATTTTGAATAAAAACATGATATGATATAAAATATTCAAACGTTATTTAAAAAATAGATATCATAAGTATTAATGACTTTTAGCAAAAATAACTAACAACAGATAAAGATAAAATAATTAACGGATTTAACTTTTAGGAAAGATATTAGCTATAACTGTAACTTTATATCGGAACATAAGTTATGTAACTATCTTTTTGGTAATATTTTAATAATATTATTTACATCAAAAAGAAAATTTGACATCACACAAGTATGTATACATATGTAGTATATATATGTATATGTATACACTATCATCATATAGATCAGCTAGCATATATATAATATATGCTAATATAATATAATATAATTTATTATATATATAATAATAAGTGCGGTGGATAAATATATATAATTTAAGATATGATGTTAATTAATTACGAGTTATATTTAAATTCAAATTATTGGAGATATCTACTGTAAATTTTCCAAATAAACAAATTTATATGGAGATACTACTGTTTTGTCAATATTGTCGAATCTACACTAGTTTTCAAGCTACAAATATGAATTTTTTCATTAAATTAAGAATTGTATTGAAATTAAAAGTTCATATACAAATGACTAATTTGCATATAGCAATTGTTAAATACAGTGATAACTAAAAATTACATTTAAGTAACATATAAATTGTAATTGTAGTAATTGAAATCTGAATTTATTAAATAGAATTTATTAATTAAAAGAAATGGAAATAAATCAGATTAGTAATTTATCTTTGAAAGAGAATATACACAAATTATTAGCGATATGCGGTTCAATAACTAAAGAAGGTATTGATGAACTAATTCATATATTGCACAACTTCAGATCGTTGTATTTGATATTTATCACTTTTCATTTTATCTTTGTTGTCTAATTTTCACAATAAATATTTATTTAAGCTTTATTTAATCAATATAGTTGAAAGAAGAAGTTGAAATTATCATTTATAAATTTATCATACTGTCTTTTTAACATAAAATAACAAGAAATATTTGCTTCAGATTTGTCACAAATATTTTATAAACTTGAGGATTGTAATCAATCAAAGTTGACAATTGGAATGTTTTTTGAATTCATAAAACTTGCATTCCAAGTTAATGACAATTGTGGAAGTTTAACTACAATATTAACCACAGAGAACAAGCTTGATTGGGGCAAGTTAACAAAAATTGATATACATTATAAAATACAGAATTATAATAATACTGATGAAAAGTATATTAATAGTAATGTCATGCAGAAACATAAAAGTATTCATACAGCAGAAGAAATTTCATCTGATACAGATGATAACAATATTAAATACTCTCTACATTGCATTGTGCCTCCAAATATGCAACTTAAAAATAAGCAAACACATACTTATGATCAAAATGTAATATCTGATTTTGAAAGATGCAATCAAATTATGCAAAGTTCATTACGAATAGAGGATATGAACATTGGAAGATCTGTAGATACAACAGAAAATTTTTTAATTACCTTAATGAAAACAAATCTAAGTGATGTACTGCATGAAGGTTTATTAGATTCAATATTGCCATATATGATTCCAAAACCTACTATTTCACAGCCTATTATTAAAAAATCTATTATAAGTACCGAGGTGAAGAAATGTAATTCATTGACTAATAATATTGAAACCAAGGTACTTACGAATGTCATGCATAAAGAGAAGGAAAAAGATAAAAGTAAATCAAGTAAGAGATCAACTGAGTAAGTGTACCAATAATTAATATCAATCGAAAGTAAATTTAATATTGACGTTGAAAATAATTTTTTATAGAATTAATAACAGTTTATTCTACGCTTGTACAGCAATGAAGTGGAAATCCACGTCTGTGACGAAGAAAAGAACATTAAAAAAAATTTCCATTGTCCTCAAAAGCTTCTTATTCAAAAAATGCGTTATTTTGCTGATGTGACAGCAGGTCAAAAATTAGAGGAAATAGATATATCAGTTCATTGTGATGTTACAATATTTGATTGGCTAATGAGATGGGTGAAAAAAGATATTATAAAAAAATCTGAATGGCCAGTTTTGGAAATTAATAATGTTATTCCAATAATGGTGTCTGCATCATTTTTACAAATGGAACCACTACTAGAAAGCTGCTTACAATATTGTCGTGAAAACATATCTGATATATTGAAAACATCAACAGTTTTAACTGGGTTAGATGATAATCTTTTAATAAGGTAGGTGTTTTACTTTTATACAGTTTTAAATATTTTAAATGTTCATTAAGCAAAAAAATTTATTTCTTTATTATTGCAACAAAATGCATAGAAAAAAATATTTATTTATTCAGTATTTGCAAAATTTATACCATTTATTCTTAATTAATTAATAATATATCAAATCCAGTTAATATCTCTTTTCAGATTAGTAGAACAATTTACAAATGAAGATGTTGAAGCATTAAAAGACAAAAAGGATAAAATTCAAAGTAAATTATTTTGTAAGTTGATTATGTCTCTTGCCGAGGTAATGCCAGATAATAAGAGGGGACACTATAGTTCTTTAGCTACTTTATTTAAGTGCAGTAAATGTGGGAAAAATATTATTCAATCAGTTTCTAATTATGTACCATGTATTTCAAGTGCAATGAAAATTGACAACCATGGGAATATTCACAGCAAACACATAAGGTACGATTTTAGTATTCAAACTTAGTATCAAGAGATGTATAATTGTAATAAAATTTATATTACAGAGATTTGACATGGACTTTAAATGATTACATTATTAGTCTTCGAACAGAGTTACGTTCTTGGCGTAAAGTTTATTGGAGGCTATGGGGAGATTGTCACTTTTTATTTTGTACACAGTGTAATATATATTTTCCAATCCATCACTTTGAGTGGTGCTGCTATCATACAGAATTTCCACAGTTTTTTATTAATGAACAACAACGGCCTATACCATTTCCTCTGGGCAGATATCCATGCTGTAGTCAACGGGCATATAAGTTTGGAGTATTACCAAATCATGAAGGTTGTAGGTATAGGGTACGCATTTGTTAATATCACTTCTGAATTTTGAAAGTTTCCGAAAATATGAACTTCATAATTACTGTGTTGTTTCTTCCTTAGGAACATATTCCAGATATTAAGACTCAAACAGACATAAGTGTATTGAATATTTTTACAGTACATAGGGAAGTAATAGTTATGAAACCACCGCAATTGTTTTTCCCAGAAAAGATTACTAGATTAGTAGCTCGTGATGCATCACTTCAACCAGGAAAATTAATATGTAAAGATGTAATGTGGTGGCTTGGTATAGAACTTACACCACAGCGACCAAGACTTGGACTTTTAGGTAAATTAACATATTTTAATGCTTATAAGTAATGATAATAATAGTATATTTTCTAAATATTTAGGAAAAATTTGGAGCGGGTCAGGATTCCGACGAATATCTCAAATACATGATTTACAAAAATCATCACAAAAGGTTCGTCAGCAAGTTTCTATTACAACTGATACTTCATCGATTACATCTTCGACAACAGATAGCGATATGGATGATGGTATTACAACTTATGAATATAGTAGTATTGATGAAGAATCAAATCATAGTGAAGAATCTCATGCACGGTCTTCATTAAAATTAAAAAGTAAAATAAAAAAGAAATCAAGAAATGACATCATGTGGAGGTGATTAATGTCATATGAAAGAAATTTATATTATGATATTGTTTTAAAGTGACAAAATTATTCATGCTTACTGATATAAGATAATTTTAGAAATAATGGTCGCTCGTGGAGTGGTAATCTAAATGTAAGACACAATCAAGATAATCAAAGAGATTTTGAAGAGAATGCAGCTTTACAAATGATAACGCTACTAACAAAGAGAGTATCTGTAGATTCTTCTTCGCTATTAAAATCATCTACTAAACATAATCGGATAAAAAAACAATTAAATGGTACATTTATTACATATTATATTTTTAGAAAATATACAGTTTTTATAAATAATATTATTCAAAGCAGGAGGAATTTATACAAGGTTGGAAGCAGAACTTCGTGATCAACTAAATCAATCTTATAAAAATAAAAATATAACTGGGAAGTATTTTCTACGTACGAAATTAAATAAATCATAAGTATATCAGAATAGTATAACTGTTACTGACTGTTTTGTATGTTGAACTCTTTCATAAAATAAAATATTTTTTTACTTTTTGTTTAAACATCATTAAATAAACCTTAGTATTATATGACAAATGATACAAAAATAAATATTATATAGTAACTAAAAATAATATGAAACTAAAACAAACTTATATATTTATACTGTATTATCCATTCAAGAAAGAAGTTGAGGCATTTAAGTTTCTCCTTGTTTTTTGTATAAGTCACTCCTATCTAATAGGTTGTTAAGTTCTTCCTCCGTAAAGACTGTATTGAAAATCATTAAAAATGATTAAAAATTATACAAAATTACTTATGATTATAAAAATTACGAAATGTGGGTATTAAAATTATGTACATTTCAATAATTTACCTTCATTTTCAGATGCAACTATTTGACATTCTTTTGATCCTAAAAGTTTTTGTAACTTCAGTAAATCTGCTTTGTTATTCACATTTATCGACTGAATGTGTTTGGAGATTACTACTTTCTCTAGAAGGCGTTTTGCATCAGCGCGATTAATAATTGCTTCATCAATAGTTCCTTTGGTACATAATTTATATATTACTACTGGACGTGTTTGACCTATTCTATGGCAACGTGCCATAGCTTGTATATCCGCTTGAGGATTCTGCAAATGTATCAAATTGCTTTTAATTAACAATGTAATATCAGGATTTTTATACTTATCATCATAGGTAATAATAATAAGAAATTAGTATCAGTTAGTATTAGAAGTTACAATTTCTATAATAAAAGTAATAAAACAAACAACAATGTACCCAATCACAATCATATATGATAACAGTATCTGCCCCAACAAGATTTAATCCAATGCCACCTGCTCTTGTAGATATAAGGAATAGAAATATTTCAGGATTTGTATTGAAATTGTGAATATTTTCCTTTCGATCCACAAGCTTAGTAGAGCCATCTAATCTGACATATTTGTAATCACGTAATGAAAGATAATCTTCTATAACATCTAATATCATTGTCATGGTGGAAAATAATAAAACTTTGTGCCCATGTTTTTTAAGTCTTGCAAGCATTGCATCTAATACTAAAAGCTTACCAGATGCTCTAACTAATTCTTCATTTATTTGTGGCAAGAAATCTGGACCTAATGGGCAATGTATTAAATATGGGTGATTTACAATCTTTTTGTACAAACTAACTGAAACAATGAAGAGATAAACATAAGAATAAAATATTTGAATGGTTAATATATATTCTACACTAAATAATAACTTACTATGTCTAGTCTGAACATTAATTAAGAAGTCTTTATTACGCTCTGTAACATCAGTGTATTTTTTCCACATTAATAAATTTTCTTCATTTCCAGATTTTACATTTATCCAAGTTTCACTGTCTCCACTATCATCAATTTGTTGAAGTGAACTATTTGATGAGACATCATTATCAAGATATGTACTCATAATATTATTCATATTTCTTAAGGCACATTTTCTTTTTGGTCTTTTACCATCTTCTGTGTATATAATCGGTTCTTCCTCGATCTTGCTTAATTGATCTATATCATGATTTAATACTGCTTTATATAAACTATGCTGTAATTCTGTCAGAGGGGCATAAACAACTAATTCCTTTTTTGGCGGTATGTCCAAACAAACCTCGCTCTTTTCACGTCTCAACAGAAATGGTTGTAATATCTCACGTAATGATGACAGTACTCGTTTTTCTTCTTCTAACTTTAAGAATTCTTTTGCTCCTTCATCACCCTGATGTTTTTTTGCATCAAACCATGATTCAAAAACAGCTAAATCATCAAAAATTTCTGGTAACAAAAAATTTAACAATGACCACAGTTCTGCTAAATTATTTTGTAGTGGTGTGCCTGTTAATAAAAGTCTGTTCATGGATTTACAAGCCTTTAAAATCCTATAAAATAGTAATGAATTATATTATTTACAATTCAATGTTTATGATATAAATAAGTAGTTGAATTTTAACAACATACTTTATAAGTTGACATTCATGATTTTTAATTCTGTGTCCTTCATCTATGATTATATATCTCCAGCTCAAAGATTTAATAAAACTGCTTTCAAGTAATGGCACTTCGAAAGATGTAAGTACAATTGGGAATGTACTATAAGTTTCTGTAATCTTATATTTATGTTTAATTTTGCTCCTTAGTATTAATTTTTCCTCTAGTGTTCCATGAAATAACACAATGGGCAAGTTTGGTGCAAATTTTTCAAATTCTAACATCCAATTTGGTAGAGTTGAGAGAGGAGCAACTAATAAATACGGTCCATCTTGCCGTTTTTCAATGAGATGACACAGTAAGGCTATGACTTGAACTGTTTTCCCAAGTCCCATTTCATCAGCTAAAATTCCATTTATACCATTTTCATAAAGAACTTTTAGCCATTGGAGTCCTTCCTTCTGATAGTCTCGTAACTCTCCTTTAAAATATTTTGGTGTTTCAATAATAACATTGTTGCTATTCTCTGTTTCACCCTTAAAATCATTTTTTAATTCATTTTCAATTTCATCTTCACTTAAATTTAACTTGTTTTTATTTATATGTATTTTCTTTTGTACCTAGAAATTACATATATATTCAGTAAAGAAAACATTAACAAATCATAAAATGTGTATAAAAATTATAATTATCATATAATTATAAGTACTACTACGTTTATTTACATCTTTAGATATATATTTTTGTGTATTATTATTTTTTTTTTTTCCTTTGTCATATGGCGCTATGTTTTCATTTGCATACTGTATTTTCTTTCCATCCCTTTTTGTGGATTTGTTAGATTTACTAACATTTTTCTCCAAACTTTCGTCAATTTTACTAACAATAAATGAAGCATAAAATTTACTTCTACTTAACAAATGCATTAATCGTTTATATTGTTGTTCTTGAATTTGTTGATTATATTCTTCCTCAGCTAATTGTTTGTTTTCTGCTTTTTCCTGTCGTTTTCTTTTCTTTTGATTTATTTTAGATTCTTCCAGTGGTTCATTGTTAAATTTGACATTGTCTACAATGCTTCTAGAATTGCCTTTCCATATATAAGAAATAAGAATAATATAAATATATGACAAAAATATTAAGTAAACATAAAAAATTAATATCCGCTTTTTTTAATATCATAAGAATTATGATACATATTGATTAAATTCTTGTTTTAGAGAAAAATATTATTTTTCATAATTACTTAACAAAATTTCAATTTCAAGTCATTTTAAAAAGTAATAAATGAAAAAAATAAGGAGTAAACCAACAATAAAATATAACAGAATAATTTTGAATATTTGACTTTTCAATAGAAAGAAATATTAAATTTATATTACATGTTGCGTTTAAAATGAGATCGCTAATTGTTTCACATAAATAAAATTTATATTAGAAATATTGAAAAATTGATGTAAATCTTGTTATTGAAAGAAATAGTGATGTATGTAACAACTTTCTTTTATCTTCATAACAATTTGTATAATTTTAATAAGAGAGTTTTACCTGTAACTAAACTCATATTGCTAGAAATAAGAATTTTTGTGCCACAATTATTACTTTCCATTTCGAGAAGTGATTAAAAGTAACTTTTAATATTTATTTGTTAAAAAACAACTTCAAATCAAGGAGAAAACGAATTTAATAAAATATATGAATATCTCACGTGCTGAGAAACTCCCGCTAAATTTGGCTACACACACGAATATATAACTATCTTTTGCGTGGTTAGATTCGTAATAATTGGCAGAGAATGGCGTTGCGGTCGCCCAACTACAGCTTCGGGCTTTGCATTGAGCCGTTTCTATGAACCAATCTTAGCTCACGCACTGGCGAAGTTATAGCTGGTTTACCGTCTTGGATTTGGTCATTGTTGAATTGATGAGATATGAATTAATCGGTGCAAAAGAATGAATAACTATCATGGACGTGGGAATATAGGTTGTAGTCAAGATTATATATAGAGGTCTCTATATTCATATAGCGAAACCTAGGGAAAACTGTCCAAAAATCAAGTCGTGACTACCACCATATAAATAGATCTCCAGACTCGCTAGGGAAAATCGTCCGAAAATTGAGTCGTGATTAGTTGTGAAAAATGTATTCTCCGCATGCGTGATCAGAGAGGAAATGAGAGTGGATTATGGACCTGGTTGTTCCCGGACTAGTGCTGCACCATACGACCAAATGCTGAATTTAACTAAGCTTAGCAGATACAAGAACTTATACATCGAAGCTTAAAGTCAGGGATCTGTCCTGTTTGGTTACACACTAGAATAGACAAGAATCTACTAAGTTCCACGCTACAAGAACCTATTTAATTGTACGGTTCTATGGAAAAGTATGAGAATGACAAAATCGCGCAACAATAACACATTGTAAGTTGCCTAAGAAAGAGAAATTAATAGTTTACTACATTTTTTTTTGGAGGAGATAAAAGAATATTCCCTTTCAAACGATTATGGATTAGTGGAATGATGCAATAATTTTAATACACCATTTAGATTTAACATTAATCTTTGGTACTTGGCGTGTTAATTGTACTGGCATGAATATTTTTCATCGTCGCATAAAATCATATATTCTTTTTCTTTAGTACGATGATGCTCGTTGAAATGAATTAAACGATTTTACATATAAGGTCATTTGTTGTTGTAAAATGTTATAATGCTTTTTTAGCATTTTCTGATAGCTCTCATGAATAGAGAAGAATGGAGACGACATATGGAAGTTTCCAATTTAGGAATCCATTGGCTCAAAAGTCTTGCGTTTTTAAAGTTTGGTACTTTTAGACTACTGCATAGCTTACTTTAACGTGACAGCCATTTAAACAGTAAATTTTATTATTTATTTAAACACATATTGTGTTCAGAATAACGTAATATTGCTTTATCATCAATATATAAATCGATTTGTCAAATAACGTTTTGAATAATGGTTATACGTGGCGCATCTAATATTACTTGTATTTTTCTATCTCCATAAGACAATATTCAATTACACTCATAGTACCAACAAAGACGAACAACGTATAAGAAAAAAAGTCATGTGGAATAGGCCAGATAATTTAATAAAAAAATATCAAACTTTAACAATGTGCAAATTTTGAACCAGTGCAATGAATTCTTGGATTTCAAATCGTAATTTCTATAATCAAAGTCGTTATATCTCTCCTTCATTTATCGAATTCAGGAAACATTCGATAATTATACAAAAAGATCCTTTGCATAATTACACACTCGTGCACTCTTCCCCACTACGGAGGTTCCCATAATGCACCGAGAAGCTCGATAGTCTGCCGCAATCGAGTGGTATAATATAATCCAATATCAGATATCGCCGAGACAATGTATCTAGGTACTAATTTAAAAGTGAAACTTTTTATTTTTGGTCTTTTTAAGATTAAACTTTTACTAATGTATTTGTGAGATCTTTCTGACTAAAATAAGTAAACAAATATACTCCAAATTATATCGTGTTTTGTGTCATTTTAATTACAAAAATGTAAGAAACATGTTGGTAAATGTTTCATTTATCACGAAGCAAAAATAAGAAAGTTTGAGTTTTGAGTCTCAGCTTATCGCGGGCTTTTAATATTTGTCGTGTGTTTAATATGTTTAATATTTGATCGTTTAGATTCTCAGTCTATCCTTTTCTTTCACTCGCATTGTTCTTTTCTACTTTCGACACGTCTAAGATCTCAGCTTCGAGAAATAGAATCGTTTCTACATTTCCATTATTGTAATACATGGATCCCGATTTTTGTGCAATTATCAAATGTTTCCTGTATTGTCAAAAGACGCAATAATAATTGAGGAAGAAATTGTGCCTGGAGACAAAGTTCAGCTATTTTTTCAATTAAAATATGCTCATAATAGGGGCATTTTAGCATTTTGATGATATCTTAGGATTTATAATAAAACAATTACATAGCTTTTTTTTATTGAAGTGCGGCACGTCATAGGCGAAAGATTGACCCCTTCGGCGATTGTAGAAGCGATGTTGAGCGGGCCACAGGAATACGAGGCTGTCCGCCTCTTCTGCGAGCGAGTTATGCGCGCAAAGGAGCGAGCAGAAAGGGAGAGAAAGAAAAACTCTCACCCTTGTAGGATAAGGCGATGGAGGGGGATGGCGGTCAGGCGGCCTAGACCGCTTCATCGCCGCCCCAACGGACCACGACTAGAAGGGAGGATAGCGCTAGAGGCAATGGCCCCCCTAACGCCAAATTCAACAGTCAGAGAATTATTAGGCCTGGCTCGAACAAGAGGACGCGGGAAGGGGGTGCAACAGAAGATAATTCATAAGAGGTTCCTGGAGCACTCCTGTCATACGCGTAGGATGGTCATCGTGGAGTTTTAGTTGGTAGGA
Organism: Bombus vancouverensis nearcticus; assembly: GCF_051014615.1. Taxonomy (NCBI): domain Eukaryota; kingdom Metazoa; phylum Arthropoda; class Insecta; order Hymenoptera; family Apidae; genus Bombus; species Bombus vancouverensis. Next base: position 5,957,775 of record NC_134914.1, on the reverse strand, counting down.
GTCCGACACTACTCTGCTGTTATCGGTTATTAGCAGCAGCGGTGTGTCCATGAGGATTTCTCCCTTGCAAAAAAAAAAGATTCAAAATCGATATATCTTGCCTCCATTTGTCGAATACAGAAAACATTCGATAATTGTACAAAAAGATCCTCTGCATAATTGCACACTTGAGCACTCACTCATACTACGGCGGGAGAGGGGGGTTCTTCTAACGCACCAAGAAGCTCGATCAGATAGTGTAACATAATCCAATATCAGATATCGCTGAGACAATGTATCTGGGTATTAATTTATAAGTGAAACCTCTTTTATTTTTTACTTTTCTAAAACTGAACTTTTACTAACGTAAATCATTATTGCGTGATTTTGTCATTCTCATACTTGTCTATTTCAAATAGAAAAGTAGATATGAACATTTCCGTGGTACTGTACAACAGGTTCAAGGACAAATTGGTTCTTATAACGTGGAACTCAATGGTTCTTGTATATGCTAACTTTAATTAACTTCAGCATTTAGCCGCATGGTGCAGCACCTGTTTTGTGAAATAGCTAGAACTACGGGCGTGAGTAGTCTCATTTCCTCGCTGCTATCAGCTAGCTGGTTTATGCTTTTATCTGTCATAAACGTATTTGTAAAGTATCGTGATTATAATTAATAACCAAAATTATTCATTATGCCAATTTTGGATAAACGTAAAGGAGATGATATCTTAGCATTAGTTCCTGCCTCAAAACGTACCAAAAATGAGGTAGTCTTTAGTAGTAGAGAAAAAGCAGTTGTACAAAATGTAAGTTAAACTAACGTTATTCATCTTATAATTGTTGAATAAAGCTTTGAAATAATAATTTATTTTTTTCTTCAGGGTCCACCTAGAACATCTTCTCTATTTGCACCTATTATGCTCCTTGAAGGACATCAAGGAGATATATTTTCTCTTGAATTTCATCCAGAGGGTCAATATCTTGCTTCCACAGGCTTTGATAGACAAATTTGTATGTTATCAATAATTTAAAAAACTGTGAATGCATTACATATACTTTATAGTGGATGCAAATATAATATATATATACTTACAGTTATTTGGAATGTCTATGGGGAATGTGAAAATATTTCTGTATTAACTGGACATAGTGGAGCGATTATGGAATTACACTTTAGTCCTGATGGCAATCATTTATATACAGCTAGTACAGACATGACATTAGGTTTATGGGACATAGCTGCTGGAACTAGAATAAAAAAGCTCAAAGGTCATACTTCCTTTGTAAACTCTGTGTCTGGAGCAAGAAGAGGCCTTACACAACTTTGTTCAGGTAGCGATGATAGCACAATACGTGTTTGGGATCCCAGAAAAAGAGGACAGTGTTATACCCTAAATAATACATATCAGGTAATACCTTTCTCATAATGATTTTTGATTTTTTGAATTCATTATTTATCAGGCTTTGGCATTTTCTATTCTCTTTCTCTTTTTTTTTATTTTAATGTAGGTTACTGCTGTAACATTTAATGATACAGCAGAACAAGTAATAAGTGGAGGAATAGATAATGATATAAAAGTATGGGATTTAAGAAAAAACTCTATTCTTTATAAACTAAAAGGACATTCTGATACTATAACTGGATTAAGTCTTAGTCCGGATGGTTCTTATATATTATCAAATGCTGTAGATAACACATTAAGAATTTGGGATGTAAGACCATTTGCTCCTTACGAACGTTGTGTAAAAATTATTTCTGGACATCAGCATAATTTTGAAAAGGTGGTTTTTTAATTTTTGATACATATATTATTAAGATTTTGTAATTCTATTTATTTAAATGATTGCAGAATCTTCTGAGATGTGCATGGTCTCCAGATGGTAGTAAAGTATCAGCTGGATCATCAGATAGATTTCATTATATTTGGGATACTACAAGTCGTAGGATATTATACAAATTACCTGGTCATAATGGTTCCGTCAATGATATTGACTTTCATCCAAAAGAACCAATTGGTAATACATATAAAATTATAAAATGCTGTAATGATTAGTCTATCATAATAATTTTAAATGTCTTTTTCTTACTTTTAGTTTGCTCTGGGTCCAGTGATAAACAAATATACCTGGGAGAAATTGAAGCTGCACAATAAGGAAATTAAAATTGATTTTCACTTGATTTTTAAATTTAGATATCTATATAAAATAAAATGTGTAATAATATTACATGTATAGATCATTTTGTATTCTCATTTTATACCTTTCTATGTATACTTGTTCTATTATCAAAAGAAAGTATTCAAAAAAATATTTTGGTCAGTAAATAAAAAATTTCAAAAATAAAAGGAAATGTAACTATATATAAAGTTATTTTTAAACAAATTTTTTATTGAATACATCGCTAACTTAAATTCCCACTCTAACTGTAATCTATTTCAAACACCCTTATCGATTCACTTTGGCTTAACTTCACGCGATATATTTTAGTGCACTAGGCGTTTCTAATTCTTCATTCGTTTATTTTTCATCGTCTTCCACATTTTTATTTATTCTAATTTTAAGGTAAGTACGCACTCTCTTCTTAATTTTCTTGTGTAACAAATATTTTTAATTTTATGTTAAAACAATCGAAATTATTTTATGGTACGATTTGTCAAACAAGTATTGCAAACTATTGAGAAAGACTCTTCTACGAAATGGCTATCTCCACGTATGAATCACAGCGGAATCAAACAATTACAAAATTTAGTTAAATAACGAAGTTTGACATATTTTTTCTTTTGTATTAGTCCAATTTTTCATATTAGATAACTTAACCATTGTTTACGTTATATCAGTAAAAACATAGAGTAAAATTATATCCATGATACATTTATTTTTCAAGATTTGTAATTTAATTTATTATTTATAAGAATGTCAACTCCATGGGCGAAAATTCAGCCAGTAGAAGGCCCTGTCAATTTATTAGAGATTACTTCGGAACAACTTGCAAAGAGCTTGCAAGAAAAGTAAGTAATAAGTAATTTCTTATATTTTTATTATGGTTTGTCAGTAAAAGTATAAAAATATGCATTTTTCTTCTAATAGAGAATTGAAAAAGAGTCGCATTCAGACAGTAGATAATGTAAACATTGAGAATTATACAATATGTGAAACAAATGATACAGAAAATGATGAAGTGATTGCACATATGTTGCAAGATCAATTTAACAAAGAATATAATCTAATGTTAAAACATACAGAGAAAAAGTTAAATCGCGATTCTAAAGGTAAGATATTCTTTTTAATAAATCTTGTTTAAAATTTTTTTATTTTTGTCACCATATATTTTATAGTTAATATAACTTATACGAACTATCGAACTTCTCTATGTGAGGACCAGGATGAGCAAGACACAGACAGTGAAGATACAACTAAAGATTTTGATAGATTTGTGGTAAATATTTTATAACATAATATTCTATCCAAAATTCTTTATAAAAAAGTTGAACATTTAATACATATCTACTGTTTAATAGAGCATAGAAAAAGAATATGCTTCTATACCACGTTGTGGGTATAGAAAAATGGGTGGTGAAGGATCCCAAATTGTAACAAAACATGATATGTTAATGACATCAAGAATAAATGCCTGCAGAGTTTTACAATTCCCACCAGGTATTCATACAGGGGACACAGGAGGATTTGATGTCAAATTAAACAATAAAGTGTTCAATAGTTTAAGAGCTCATAGTAATGCTCAGAGTTCAAGACAGAAAGCAAAAGCACGACCACATACAAAATAAACTAACTATATATCTTGTAAGTGTAAATATATTATAATAATATATTTAAATTTGAATTCACGATACTATTTATTATTGTACAGGCTTTCTCTCATTATGTGCAAACGCGTACTGCTTAATTGTATCAGAAATGGATTGGTCTTAGAAACATTTAAAACATAATTATTTTTGACATTAAACACTTTATTAAATGTTGTAATGATATCAATATTACTATATTGTAATACAAAGGTACAAAAAGATTAAATAAATGAACTTATTAATTGCTAATTAATTATTTTAAGTCTGTTGTCTATGACCTTCATTACCCTACATTCCTGTTACTAAACTTGCTTCTTTTTTATTATTCTGTGTTCCTGTTTTATTTGGGAACCTTGATCAACTCACAAATGGTTGTGACAGATTCTTTCTTCCGATTTACGCCAATTATGCTCGAAACCGGGAAACAGGAATAAGAATTTAAAATATTAATTTTTTATAAAAATAGTAATAAAATTGTATTTTTTTCTATGGTATAATTTTATTTTTGACGCGTATTACATTTTAACATTTAATTGTTAAATTTAGATCATTTATCGATGTTATCTTTCAATCCAGTTTTTTTTCCGACGATGATGGAAGGTATTCCTTTCTATGAACAAAATTGCGAAAATTCGTTTATTAATGACTTCATAATTAACATACTAAATGATAAATCGCAACTATATTAATATGAATATCTCACATTTCAATCGGTAACGGTTCATTGAACTTGCTATTATCGCTGTCAAGTAATTTCTGTGTCGCTTCACATTCCTTCTGACCTTCCTTCAAGATCAGATTATATATTTGTTTATTTAATCGAGAAGACGGATAGTTGGACTTTTCAACGGAATTCTTCAACGTTTCTATTATATTCTCCTTTCCTTCTTGTTTGCTCGTTCGTGTAATATTATCATACGTTACTCCTAATTGATGTGTTTTGGCTATAAAATATGAATAATTCTGTTAATTACTTTTTTCTCTCTTTATTTATTTCTTTACCCTTTATATATATAAAGAATTCAATATTCGTTATACCACGTAATTCAAGATCTTTGTTCCTTTCCTCTGATATTATATCTTCAAAAGAATACCGTGGTGGATTCAAGTTCTTCGACTTGTTTCCAATTTCTTCCAAAAAGGCATCCGGTAATCTTTCATTATTGTTAACTACTGTTTTTTGTGCCAATAGTTCGTCATACTCTACTCTATCTATATCACTAACTACAGCCATAGGACTTTCACTTGTCAAATTACTTTCCGAATCTCTATTATTTAATGACGCTTGGATCGCGGTTCTGTATATCAATCCATTATACAAGGTCAACGAACACCGCATCGATGATCGTAACCAATTATCTCTAAATTAGAAACACATTTGATTAGAAAAAATTACTTGAAATGCAATTCACAGTGATTTCACTTACAGGCGCTTGATGTGCAAGAGTCCAAAAATAAAAACTAACGTAGCCACTGGAGCTACTAAATAAATAAACATTTTTAATATGTTTATAAGAAGTGTGACGCTTCAGTGGATCATTTTGTCAGTTGACTATAGTTTTTGACAAAAGACGCTCGATTTAGCCTACTAAGATCTATTGCATGAATCCAAAACAAGATAACAAAGCAAAAGTTATATTATTTCTTCTTAGTATTATAGCAATGAAGAAGCAACGCAAAAAGTTTCTATAGATGCCAAACGAATTTACTTGTTAATTAATTGTTTTTAATTACAGGATGTAATTCAGCAGGAAATTTAATCCAAAAATCATCTAAATCCTTAGGATATTTAACGAATTCGCATTTATCATATTTAAATTTATTCACATTTAAAATTCACAATATTCACAAATGAAGAAACTCCTCTGAAACATCGTATTCATAAAGACATTATTCCCATTTTTTATTTTTTGTCCCTTTTTTCATGATACAATTATTCCATATTTTATGTAAAATAATGATATGGAAGTTCTGATATCTATAAAAATAATTGTCTAGCAAATTGTTCAACTGTATTATCAACCATTTTCGGAGTATTTATCTCAGAAAAAACAACAATGAAATTAGAATTTAATATGTTCGAAAATATATTAATGATAACGAAATGTTTTTGTAGACTATCATATACATATGTAGATACATTCAAATACGTTGGAAATTTGTTTTTATAAACTTATATATAATTACATATTTTGTTATAGTCTTAGCCCTTGTATCTTTTCATACTGTAAAAACTTTTTTATTTTATTATGAAGCTATTTGCAACATATTTATTTTAATTATTTGTTCCAAGTAACCATTCAATTCATTTTATTTAGCAGGTGTATCTACATCTGATGCTTGATATTGACATAAATAGGTATATTATACAAATACATAATATTCAATTAAAATAGTTGGGATGTTTTAAACACTTAATAATAATATTAAAAATGCAATAAACTATGTAATAAAATGTCCACAAACGAAAAATATATATTCTCAAACATGTTTATTTAAGCATTGCATAGTAACAAAGAAACAGCAATATCCAGCATCAGACAGTAGCTGGGATTAAATGGACTGTCATTTACGTATATACAGAAGAGTATCTAAAGGAAAATAAAGACGTATCAAAACTAGATCACAAAATGTGTATACAAAAGTTTACATTTAATGATTAACGATCTGATGCATTGCACAAATTGCTGTATTCATTTTATCAAATGATTTATATATGCATATGTATATATATGTGTATATTTATGTATGTATAAATGCTATAGATTGCTCTTGAATATTGTATATTCTTCTATAGAACATTTAGAAGAAGCAATACAAAGTCGTATGTTTGTTTTTGTTCGGTTGTTTCTTTACAGAAAAAAGCACAGCATAAAAAATAATTAATTCGCGAACATTTCAAGTGAATACTTTAAAAATTATAGATATTTGATTTCCAATATCCAACATTTATAAACCAATAACACATGCTAAACAATTTCCTTACAACCCACAAGTAAAGCGACAAAAATTATTTGAACTTACGATAACAAGCAATTTTTCTTAAGATATTCTTTAAAATATGTAAAATAACATTTAATTTAGTCTTTAGTCATAGAAGAGAGAAAGACATCTCTTAATACGAAGGAAAAGAAGCTACCGCTGCGTGCACACTCATAAAATTGTGATAAAAAAAGAATACGATTACTTTCTAATCTAAGATAAACTATTTTCGATTAACTTTTTTTCTTTTTTCTGATACAGAAACTTGTATCGAGTAGAATTGCATGTGATCAATAAATCTATTGCGTTTTTTCATTGTATCTAATAGCATTTTTAATAAGACTGACCAAAATTGCGGAGACGGTAAAATGCAAAAGGAACCACACTTGCTAGAAACTGTTTTATCAATTATACTTAAAGTACAGATTTAAAACAATGCAATATTATAATGTAACTTCAACTTTCATAAAATTGTGAAGTATATATACATATGTATTAAATCTGCGCTTCAACTATAATATTTACATGGTTTGTTCTTTTATTTTATAAATTACTTACATTTCTTAGTCAGCTTATTAAAAGATTTAAGCTAAAATGTATTAAGACAAATATAATAAATGTTTGGTGTACAGCTTTTGTGAAGTGTCGTATTATAGATATATATATACCGTATATATGTATACCGTAGATATATATATATAAATTGCTTTTTTAGTTTTTACAACAAGATCTGTTGTTTTCAATTTAATGTGTACTTTAGGGAGCGTATTGTTCGTAGTACATGATAAATGTACTCATAGTTGATACGATAGTTCTATGCAGAAAATGCAGCATAATTAACCATTCTTTGATTTGTTTTCCCAATATATTTTTTAAGTCTGCTGTAAAACTGCATTCCTGACAGAAGTGTACGCTTCACATAAAATACTCAAATGTATCAAATATATATATATCTATATATATATATTTATATGTATGTATATATATATATATCTTTAGATATATATATATATTATTATTGTTATTATCTTTTGATAAATGTCTCTTACGACAGTATCATTTTTTCCTTGGAATGATACTTAAACACAAAGAATGCAGTACTGAAATATCAATAGAGGTTAATCATCTAAATCATTAACATGGAGGACTTCTCTGTGTGTTAAACCAGCATCTGATAATGTTAAAATTTCTCTACATGGATATAAAATTCTCTTCGGGAAACTAGTAGTTATTTCAAAACTCACTGGAGAATCCGGCTGACTAAATATCCAATGATATACATCCTAGAAAAGAAAATAATTTGTTTAAAACATTGAAATTAAGCAACAAAGAAAAAGTTAAAAAATAAATAACACACTTCTAACGTGTCAGACATTAGAAAACGTCTTTTCATTGTCCTTTCTCCAAGCTTAATTTGAAGATGACATGCATTAGGATCAGTAGGCTCTGGCTCGAGGGGCACTTTACAAACTGTAAGTTCTTTCTCACGGCGAATACGTTGAATTTCCATTTCTTGTGCATTTAGTTGTTCTTTTTCTCTAGCCTCTCGTTCCTCGCGTGCTCTTCGTTCCTCTTCTCTCCTCCGATCCTTCTCTTGGTCCGCACGTAGCGATTCCTCATATGCTTGATCTTGTTGTTGACGTAAAGATTGCGCCGCACTACGCTCCGCCCTATAGTAAGGTAGATTAAACAATATTTCACCTAAATAAAATTAAAATTTTAGCTTAATTTTACAGATTTTTATATTTTTTCTACCTTTCTTGACGAGCTTGTATTAAATTAATTTCGTTGTGATCTATAAATGTTTGTAATCGAGATATTAATTCAGAAGGTGATGGTGTACCTTCCATCCTGTAAAATAAATATAATTTTCGGCAGTGTTACATTCATTATTTTAAGAATTACACATGAAAGATTAAGGTATATACATATGCAAATTATTTTACGTACCGACCAACTATTGTCATTCTATTATCTCTTAAAACAATAATAGCCAGGAAAGGATAAGAGCCAGATTTAAGAGCTTCTGCTACTTTATAACCTTCACCTGATTTCACATTACATGCCCAAAATAAGGTGTGTGTATTTACGTATTGAACAACTTCTACATTACCTAATGTGTTCCTGTTAATAAAGATTTAATTCTGTTATTTACTTCTCTACAAAATTTTCGGCAATTAGTGCATGATTTATAAGATTACCTGCACCACTGATCAACATTTTGTGCTTCATCTTTATGCAAATATACTAACAAAAACCTTAATTCTTGTTTTGCATCAGAAAGAGCTTGGCTGTAAGAGCCTTGATAAAAAACAGGATGACTGTTACCATAAGATTCCTCATAAGATCGAATGAAATTAATCACATCTTCCACAGGATCAGAAGATACTTGAAATGCAATCAATATGTTAATTTTTCTTGTAGAATCTTTCTCTAAAATTAATTATTACAAAAATACAACATACCAGGTCTGACATTTCTTCTAAATATTGACAGAAGTAGTTGTAGGATGCTAATGACCCTTTCATAACACAATGAAAAGATATACCATAAATAACTACCCCTGCCACTAGGACTTCCAGAATAATGAAAATATATTCTAGAACTGCTATCATCAACAACTTGTGGTGGTCTTGATCTTGAATCCTGTGCATACATTGATGGTCTTCCTTCATACAAATTTAGTTGTTCCTAAATAAAAAGAATAAGGACATTTTAGTTATAACACAATTTATGCTTAAATCTACTTGTGTCAATAATTAAGAGAATAATTAATAAACATCAAAGTATTCAGATGAACAAGATAAATATATAAAATTATTTAAGGATTTTTATCAATCTTTAAGATATCATAAATACTTCTATGACACAATTGATCTATATGTGATATAATAATACAGTTTCTTTGTAATTTTTACAAAACAGTCGAATTTATGTGTCAATTTCTTTATGCAATCTTATCCTTATAAAAGTATAAAACTTTTTGCTGCAGTTAAAGATATTTAAACAATATACAGCAACAGAAATTCACCTGAACTGCAACCTCCAAATTCCAATTATGCCTCTGTAAGACGTCTCTGCAAATTGATAGATCCTCGATACCTGTTAAATCCTGAAATCATCTCAATATTGTTATTCTATGATGACACCAGAAAATGAATTTAAAATTGTATAGTGCAGCATCTAATACAATGAATCACCTGAAACTGCAGGATCTTCTCAGTCTGATCACTACTAAATCCGTTTAACGCGAAATCTGCCATATCAATGTTATTTTGTCTTCAAAAGACTAGAAAATCCTTGACGATCGTTCAGTTATGCGACTCCACAGAATGATTCTGAATTCATCAGCTAATAGAAAAACCAGGCACTCGAACAAAATTACGATCAAACTGCGCAAGCATTTGGAGTGTGATACCGAGAAAGATTAACCTCTAGTGTACACGGCCTCTAGTTTATGGACCTCCATTCATTATCATTACGACACGTTTTGTCTCGTCGCTCTGTTCTATACTCAATGTTTTCGGTGTCATGACTTTTTTTTTACGATAATTTACAGTTTCAAGGTTCTATTTCATGCGACACGATTTTAAGTGACGTCAGCTGCATGCATTGGTGAAACGACAGTCAACACTCTTTCTGTGTTGCCATTGGTAGAGTGTTATTTCAGCTAGCAACCAATACTGTGTACCGTAATTAACTTATCGTATATTTTGCAAAAATATTAATAATAATAATTTAATATATTCTAATGTAATTTTTTTATATAAACATCTATTCATGTATTGTTGACAAATTAAAGTTTCTTAACATATATCTAAAATACAAAGATAACCAATGAAAAAGTAGTACTCGACAAGATTTTAAACTCATTTCTTATGTCTTAAGCATGGCCTTAAGCTTAAGTTAAATTTTAAGTCAGTTATATTTGATTATCAGAATTGATAATCACTGGATATATTGTACTATTTATTGTATACTCTACATACATATGTTGAAACTCCCCATATTATTATCCCTGTATTATATCTTATAATCCATTATTTTGTTGGTTGGAATTTATATCATACATCAGTTGTATACAATTTTGATGTGTTCAAATGGATAGTGGTGATATTGATGCTAAAGTTGAAATTCAAAAGATTCTGATATCTCTTAACGAAATAACATTAAAAATGTAAGCTTCAAATAAATTTAGTTTTTTTTATATTCTGTTATAAATTAAGTCTGTAATTAGCAAAAAATTGGCGTGCAAAGATATTCTAGAAAATAATCTCATTCTTTCAATAAACAAAAATAAATGATACAGTTTTCTTTTGTTTTTCAGAAAAAATGAGTTGAACATAATTAATGACCTCGTGAAAAAGGATGGACAACTTCACACAGCTGTGGTTGATGCAAATAAAACATTAACTGTAGTAGCCCAAGATATGGGCATAAATGTTAAGAATATTTTAAGTAATGAGAAAAGTGAAAATGAATCTCAATTCAACTTAAGGGATATTATATCTTCTGCTGCTTTCCAAGAAAAAATATTGGCATGTTTAAATAATATGTGATCTTTATTATTTTTAATAAACATTTTGTATATTTATATTTACAGATTTTCTTATATAAAGAGTAGAAACAAGTACAAAGTTCATATTTTTTTTACCTTTACCTGCTTTTCATTATTAAAGCTTTGATTCTGTCAACCAATCGAACTTTTGTTGTTTACGTTCAGCCTGGGGATTAATCATAATGTTTATCATGCTAGGAGAATCATTGACCTATAAGGAATTTATTCATTAAAGCTACTGACTGTTATAAGAATTAAATGAAAAATACAAATTATATTTACTTGAAGGCATATTCTGAGTGCACGTTGTATATCTTGTACAGTGGTGCAGAAGTGACCTTTGCGACCAAACATCTCTAACATTTTTTCATAATGTGTTTCTGATGTTAAAGAATTTGGCGGTATTCTAAAAGTTATATATGTAAATACGTGTGTAATTTTGTCAATTTTTATGAATGCATAAAAAAAAAAGGACTTACACCTGTGTTGGTTCTCCTGAAGCTTGTATTTGTCTAAATGTTTCATTATCCAGACCACCATAAATACCATTATTATTTATAATAATGACAATAATAGGTAGTTTATACCTAAAATATTGAAAATTACTAAGAAAATTAACTTTTATGATCTTAATATTTGGTAATCTCAGTTACCTACCTAAACATTGTTTCAATTTCCATGCCAGAAAATCCAAATGCACTGTCTCCTTCTACACAAATAACTCTTTTTGTGGGAGCATTTTTTTTACAATAAAGGGCGGCTGCTATAGCAAACCCCAAACCGACTCCCATTGTACCAAAGGTAGCAGCATCTAGTCTGTGACGGGGTTGATTATTTAATAAAATCGTTTTTCCTATGTCCATTGTATTAGCTCCTTCTGAGCAAATAATACAATCTACAAGAAGAAATTAAATATTTTTATTACTTATTTCCATAATTATCATTATAAAATATCTTTTAATTTAAATGAGATATGTTACTAACCAGATGGAATTATATCTTGAATATGTTTAAAAACGGCATAATAATTTAACGGTACCGAAACATCCATTGACATTTTCTGTAAAATAGGCAAAAAATGTTAATAATAAAAACAAAATATGTTATTTCTCAAACTAATATTAATACATGATGCTTACTTGAATTATAGCTCTATTTTTATTTGATTTGGCTAGTAAATCTTTCCACCATGGACTATTTTCTTCAACAAACCATTTACGTTCTTTCAAAATGGTAACAAGACTATCTACAGTTGTAGATATATCAGATTGAATTGCGATTGCGGAAGGAACAGAATTGTGCAGTTCCTCTGGACACAAATCGACCTAAAATATAAACACTGAATTTTTGTTCACTAAAATTATTTCATAAAAATAAAATTGTATTACCTGTATCATTTTAACATCAGGCTGGAAACGGGGTGGCTTGCCAAAGTGTAACATCCAATTTAATCTAGCACCTAGTAATAAAATGACATCGCTTTGTTGTAATGCAAATGTTCTAGCACTAGAAACGCATCGTTCATTCGTGTCTGGAACGACTCCTTTTCCCATCGGCATCGGGAGGAAAGGAATACCGGTTAAATATACCATATTACGGACTTCATTCTCTGCTCTTCCATAGGCTGCTCCTACAATCCATTTTTGCAATTATATATTGATCGGAAATTTTTTGTGTATTCTCTTATAATTAATAGATCTTTTAATAATATTGTATTATTAACTACCTTTTCCTATAATCAACAATGGTTTCCTTGCTCTCATAAGCAAATTAGCTGCTTGTTGGACTAATCGTTGATCGGGAAATATCAGTGGCGGTGGTGGACATGATGCAACTTTATAAATGTTTTCTTTGTTGATTGATTGAATTAATAAAGTAGCTGGTAAATCCAGGTACGTAGCACCTACAAATATTCATAACGTAGGACCGCGCAATATTTTATATGTTTGCTAAAAATAGTATGCAGTGAATGTACCTGGTCGACCGTAGGTAGAAAGTCGGACGGCCTTTTCCACATGAAGCGGTATTACCGCTGCACACGGCGGCCGGGCAGCATATTTACAATAGGGTTTACTGGATTCTACCTGCGGCCATTCCTGAAAACCCCCGACGCCCTCATGATCTTGAGCACATGATCCACCAAGTACTATGAGCGGCCTGTTTAAGAATTTATAACATGTAAATTACAATAACATGTACTAATAGTAGCATAGCAAAAAATTAAAAATTGTTTTCCAACGTTTTTGCACCTTTTAACATGGTTCTTATACGACACACTTTACATAATCATAATCTAATTTATATAGTATGCGTTTTCTTTAATAATATTGCACAATGAATGCGAAACTGGTTACGTAATCAACTATAAACGTTTCATGTAAGATTACTATTTTTTTAACGAGACGAAAGATTTGTATATCACAGAAATGCATTAGTTGTAATCTGACAACAATATAAAGTTCTAAATCGTTGCAACATATTGCGCTAATGAATTTCCCACAGAAGATATATTAACTCTGCGTTTGCCTTCAGCTAGGACACGCACTTTTGATTACAAATTTTTATAATATGAACATGTTGCATTATATGCAATAAAAAAAAACTTAAGTAAGACGCACCAGCAATTTATTTGAGCGTTCGCCATACCACCGATAACATGAAGCAATCCTGGTCCAGAAACGCACAGTACGACGGCTGGTTTTCCTAATCAGATTAATCTAATTAATACAAGGACCTAGCGATAAAAAAAGATTATTATGGGCTATGATGAATTTTAATTACATCTTTCGATTTCTATGCTGGGGTTTATATTTTATGTTATGCTCTGTTTATATTTTACACTAATTATTCACACTTCTTCGCGCTTACTCGTTAAATATCCGTAAGCTTGCGCAGCATAGCATGCAGCTTGCTCATTTCTAAATCCAAGATATTGAATCCCCGCCATCTGTATGGATAGTGCTAGTTCAATTACAGGATGTCCCATTATACCAAAAGCATACTCGACACCCTGTTAAAAAAAGAAGGAAAATGTGTAGTATTTCCAAAATGAAAAATTTAATAAAATAATTTTTATATTTTTAATATATTGTATAGCGTAGTTAGTATGATGTGTTTTTAGAATATGTATGCATAATACGTGTATACTTCTAACAATGTTTCAGGTTGATACACGATGAATGAGAAATCAGCTAAAAGACGATAAGTTTTCCTGAAGAAACTAAGAGTACAATGGATAAGTTAATTACGCTTTTTGTATTTTGTATACTAAGAACAAGGATGATAAATAGTTATCTTGATGGTGACCAGTTATACAAATTTAAATGATAAAGCGAGTACAAATTCAAAGAATCGGAAGTTTCTACATAAATGTTTTGCTTGTATGTGTATTCGTTATCAAGAATGTTTCTGCGCGTTGCAGTGGAATGATAAATTTCTTGTATAAGTGTCTTATTGAAATAAAGGTTCGAATTTTGTTCATGATTCTTTAAAAACAACGTCATTTGTATTTTACTGCATTTTATATATTTTATTATACAACAATCAATTGGGAAAGTAATTGGAATACAATTAAATTAAAAGTTAGTTGAAACGAAAGGGAAATGTTCTGTCATGGTGAAGAACGAGTTCCGCTTATATCACGAGTGAAGAAACGTAAGTAACTATTTATGAAGTCGTAACAATCATAATGATTTATGAGACAAAATTTGATCAACTTTGTAAGTTTATGTTACAAAATAAATATAAAATATCTTAAGAAATAGATTATTCGTAAACGTTGTCTGTAACATAAGTTATATGTATTTAGATTGTACAATTTAAAAAATTCATAGTTCATTTCGTAAGGTACAAGTCATAGATCCCTGAGAAATTTCTAATTGAACTTAATTAGTTAAATCTTCAAAACAAAACAAAAAGAAGACATGCTTTAAGAAACCTTTTAATTAATTTTAATTAAAATCAAAATTTTTAACATATTTTAACAGAAACATATTTTAAGAGACTTTTTAATTGAAGTACACTTCCTTTGAATTTTCTAATTAAAATTCGACCAACCGATTGCATTTATTAAAAAAAGATTTTATTAAAAACAGTCCTTGATAATGTTACAGGATAATGTCATTTGTCAGTTTATTGCATTCATATATGTCATAAGTGATAATCGCTTTATCATCTGATATGAATGTTACAATGGAATTTTTATAAATCTGACAATTAATTCGTAGCTCGATCATAATTCTAATTATGATATTGCAAACAAAACTTGTCTAGGTGACTATAAGGATATATGTTTATAACATTAATAAATAAATACATTTCATAACCTTAAATGTCATTATGACAACAGTAAAAAAAAAAAAAAAAAAAGCAGAAGGGACAAGAAAAACATACATGAGGTCTGATTACATACTTGTTCTTTTAAAGATTCCGCGGTTATTTGATTTCCGTTCTTCATTTTCAAATCGATTCTATCAATATGATTCGCACAATACGATGTTATACGTTACCACAATTCCAAACAACTGATAAATCTGGTGATGTACTTCGTACATATTAACGACGCGTCAATGAATTTTATAACTAATAAAAAAAGAAAAAGTTCAATTTTCTTGTAATTTTAACGAACCTTTAGTAGACAAATTTCTGTTTGTGGTATTTACATACTTAAACATTAAATTTACCATGTAGAGATTGTTCCGAAAACGGAACACCTATAATCATTCGTAGTAATCATTTCCTTTAATCGCTAATGGGTTCAAGGTCATGTTCGTCAGTTTTAAAGTCGCACGTGTTCTTCAAGAAAAATAACAAACTTGTATTTTATAAACGACAGAATTGATATCAATAAACACTTATTTATTTATCCAAATATGAATTTTAAATAATAAAATTAAAATAAATAAATAAAAATAAATATAAAGTTAGAAAACTGGATTTTTTTATTAAACAAAAGGAAAGTTAATTTTACTGTAACATTGAATGTACGCCGTCGTTTGGGCGGCAGGTCGTTTCTCGGACTGCTGTCTCTTTATTTAAAAGCACGTACCTGAACGGAGCTTAGTGCGAAAAGGATAACGGGTCTCCAAATTATGACTTGCAGGATACCTGAAACACGACCGTTCGAGGTTTGCAAGAGTTTTCCTATTCAAAAACTTTCACCGTTTCCTTTATTTCCGAGTTGCCTTATTGTCAATGCCTAGCCTTCGAAAAATGTACTGCAGCGGAAATCCATGATTTATTACGGTATTGTGTTGCGAGTTACTAACATCTTCGTCCACAGGCGATTCCATTTTTAATGCATTATTTTCTTAGAGTAAATTAGAAGATTCGAGATGTAACTACGTATTATATGGACTCCTATTTTTAAATAAATTTTAAAAATTAATTTTGAATATTGTATGAAAAATTTATTTAGGTACAGTAGGAATATCGAGTAAAAATCTTGTCTATACCACTTTAGAAACGACGAATATTTTACCTGCAGTTGACCTTATCTAAAGCTTGAAATTATCCTACAGGTAGACAGGTCCATTGAACACTTCTGTACACGGAACCGCGGATTTACTTGGGTCGAAGAATTTTGCTAAGAAATACACAATGTTTATTGTCCAGGGTATAGAATAGTCCCAGTGGATAAGACGACCTACCGGTGAAAATGTTTCTTTTTCTTTTTTTTATTATCTGATTTGTAATTTACAATTCGTCCTGCTGGACATTCGGTAAATTAACGGTTAAAATGTATAATTAATTTTTGTGGAACAGAGTTGTCCATGAAATTTTTAGAAAGTAGTTTGTATATTTTAAGCGTGGAATATTTTAACTAATAAATCACGTTTCTTCTCTGGAACTACGGTACATTGTATGATTATTTAATTTACAGTTAAAACCTTTTCTATAAATGTTCAAATTGATACGGATGATTAACTAAAATTAAAAAAAGGAGAGATCGAGCTCCAGTGTTCATTTCAACAACGATAAATGGAAATTTCCCACGTGGGTTACGTAATCATCTTACCAGGACATCACGTATTTTTTTATCTAAATTTAAGATCAAATTTTATTTAATACTAAACAACTACCATTAATCGATGCAACATACGAGCATATAGTTTAATTGTTTCCGCTGCTTACCGTGATATAAGCAAAAGCGCATTTTAATTATACTCATAATTAAAAATATAACATAATTACAAATATTTCCGTTAAACAAAGAATTTAGTCTAAAAAAGTATTCGTACTCTCAATTTCCACAACGTCTTATCTTAATTTTTTCTATAAATTTAAGATCAACCTGTCTATCAATCAACAATCAGCTTTTATTCGATTTAATATTTTCAATTTCCTCCTTCCTTTTTATCAGAGTATGCTACTGATGCATAGCATCTTCTTTCAATTAAAATCGCGGTTTGAAACGGTAGCAACAGGGCGTGTTATCAATAGCCCGCTACCGTCGGGCGAAAATTTATCGGTGGCTATCGAACGCAATGATCTTTTGCATAACACCAGTCGAGTTAACGTGCCGCGAATATTTTAAGCACGCGCGATAATTCGAATCGATGTGTTCCATTTGGAACAACGATGAAATTCGATCGTGACATTCCTGTAAAACAAAATGTATCGTCAACAAAATAAATCGCCGTTTAATATTTTGGCGAATAGAAACCGATTTACATTATCTGTTTCCACACGACACGGTTACGACACGGTAACGACACGATTACGTTCCAACAAACATTCTCGTGGATATTAAGATAAGACTGTTCACCGTAGCGGATTCGTTCCGACACGTTACGTACGAAATGGGATCGGCACAGGTACGACAGAACATTGAAACATATGTTTTAAACAAAACTGCTCACGCTATCCGTCACTGACCGATACGTGACGTTGCTGTTACGTGACGGTTTGTGCCGCATAGTATAAGTCGACCTTTATTCGCTCGGTGAAAAAATGCGGTAACGCTACATTAGAAAAGAAACCGACACAGAAATTCCATAGCCAGCGCACAAATTCGTGGTGCAATCTGCAGACCGCGGAATTACGTAAAATGACAAATTATTGAAAATTAAGGAAACCTTGTTTCATGATGTCAAATCAGAGTCGCGCGAGGAACACGCGACGAAAAAAAGAATGAGCTCGACCTTTTGCATTTATGTTTCGTTCGGTCTTGTTTATTTAAATGCAAAATATTTACAATCCTAACAAAGAACGCCTATTTTGTAAATTTTTGTCAGATTGTTTTAACACAAGTGAAAATACGTATAATTAGAATTTTGCTGCAACGGCTCAAACAGCAATAGCATAACTGGACGATTTTTACAATTCAATACAATTAAGAAACTAAATTCGATAAAAGATGTTGAAAGATATTGAATAAGAAATATTTGAAAAATTTTCAGTTAAAAATATTCTTCAAAGCTTTTGGGTCCCTGTGTAATGTAACAGAATGGTCAGTGGCAGGTCTGCAGGGGTGGCAAGTGTCGATCCCCAAATTTCGGTGCCCTTTCCTAACTTTTCATGGAAGGGATGTATATACCTGGCTCCCCCACTTACTCTTACCTACTGACTACTTAAATAAGCTGGCTGGATAACCAATGTCATCCAGTTACTCCTTCGGCAGTTTCCGATGTGTGTCGTGTTTGAAAGCTAGTTTTCGTAGGAATCGTTTTGTCCTCTGTTTTGCTTCCACGTCTTTCTCAAACGATGTCCTGAGGAAACGTCTCGAATATCGCGTTAGTTGGTGCATGTCGTAAATTCCTCTGCTGAAATCGCAGAATGTACAAGCATTATTACGAGAAGTTTTTCCCACGTGAGTAAAGCATGTATTTTCCTATTTCATTCGCCTATTTACTTTCCAATTTAAACTAAATTTCGAGAAACGATCGGATAGTTCGATCAGGAATCAGTTTTCACTTCTGTATTTTTCTCAGTCTTCAATGAAAGCGGTTTTCTGTTTTCAAACTGTTGCTACCGGCAGTACGAAGTCTGATCTTCGACGAATGTCGAAACTTGTATGTGTTCAACACAAATTCCACTCTTGTCGGCACAGTTTTCGAATCATGTCCGTTATTTAACCTTCTTACAATCACTTAGATTGCTTACTTAGGTCACTTAATTTTCCTTTGAAAAATCTCCATTATTTCTTGGAACGGCCTCACTATCCATTTAATCAAAAAACTTTTTTTATTGTTCCATATCGATTGGTCTCTGGATCATCGAGAGCCGATAAGATTAATAGTGTATAAAGATTAATATTGTTCAGTATTATTTCTTTTTTTTCATTATCATTGGATACTGTTTCCACATGGAAATCGATTGGTAAGTTGATTCGAGTATCCAAAGGAAACTTTCATCGGAATAGTACACAAAACGGAAGTAGGATCTGTAACAGGAGCAGTTTGAATTTTGTAAATAACAGCATACGGTAGCGATAGTTTGTAAATACTCAGCGGAATGTTTAGAAAGTGGTCGGGAACTTTCTTTGAAATACGCATTATATGTATGTACTAACTAGCTGTAACGACAATTACGTAGAGAAGTTTTTAATAGAACGTAATATTGTCTCCATTCTCCGCGTAAAAACTTCGATCGCTTTATGCTGAATTAAAATTTTTTAATTTAAAAATTTCATTTTAAAATTAGAATGTTTCTAATGTATACTTTTATACCAAATTAATTTCCTTTAGATCTTGATAATACACAAATATGAAGTAAATACAAGATCCGTGTAGCAATATGATTGAACATATAAAAGTTACATTCACGCGAAATAAGCAGATTTTATTAAAAAACAAATATCAAATTCATTGCTAAACATCGAGCGATCATAATCGTCATGGCAATCCATCAAATTCTCTTCATTAATCACTGGTCAATCATAGGATATATTGCTACGTTTTTTTTCAATTTTCTTTGATTCCAAATGTTCATCCTCAGATCTATCCAAGAAAAGGTAGCCGGTATACCCGGATTTTTTAATAATCCTGACTCTCCATTTTGGAACTCTTTAAGTAAGTGAAAAATCGCGAAAGCGAGGAACATTATTTGAAGCTAATAAATTATTGTGTGGATTGCAAACATTTTGTCGGAAATAATCATTTTTCTAAACGAAATAACAAATAAATAGGAATATAGCAGTTGGACTTCAAAAGACTTTAAAATCAAAATACTTTAAACTTATTATCACCGACATTCTTATTTGTTGCAGAATGGATTCCGACAAGAGTTCTGATCTGCATAATGATGTTCACGGCCTGTTGGACCAACTACATGTGCCGTCTGCAAATGCCAATCCTCGCCGTGCCAATGATCAAATCTCTACCGGGTAACATAACCGAGGGTGTCTGCAGAGCCGAGCAGTCTCGAGTTCGCCGCGCGATTTCTTGGTTGGATCCGGGCGCCTATCTGGAAGACTACATCCTGTCAGAGAGGATAGAAGCTACACAAAATGCAGTGGATCCAATGGCACACAATATTCGTGTACGCAGGAATAATGACAAAGGAAAGATTCGTCCAACAAATATAGAACTATTTAATGGCCTACCTTTCGACTGGAGGCCTGAGATTCGCGGTCAACTGATTGCTGCATACAGTTACGGAAATGTTCCTGGTAACTTCATCGGTGGCTTGATGGCTGTCAAATGGGGTGCTAAGCAGTCGATCTTGTGGACATCCATAGTAGCCGCTATAGTGTCGCTGATCAGCCCGATTCTTGCGCAGCTTCACTGGGGAGTTCTTCTATTCTCAAGAATAATCATCGGTGTTACTGGTGGAGTAACTTTTCCAGCCTGTCATAGTTTGGTTGCACAATGGGCACCACCGAACGAGAAGGCCCGTTTTGTTTGGTCTTTACTCGGCGGTACGTTCGGTACCATCTTAACGTATCCTATGGTAGCTGGCATTGCAGAAAATATACACTGGGAGAACGGATGGTACATTCCATCGCTACTAATGATGATTTGGATATTCTTCTGGGCTGTAGTTACATACGATACACCTGCAGAGCATCCTGGTATCTCAGATGAAGAAAAGGAATACATTCAAAGGTAAATATAGTTGAACTAATACCATTTGAATACTATACTTTTTGTTATTTGCTTTTGTTGATAAAAAGTTTGCCATTGGTTGATTACTAACTTATTCTTATATAAATTGTTCTGTAAATTTTTCAGTTCGCAAGCAGGTACAGTGAGGAAAGAAAAACCTTCACTGAAGGAAACTCCAGTCAAGGAAATATTTACCTCGATACCTTTCCTCAGTTTAGTCTGCTGCCACTTCGGGAATTTGTTTCTTTTATTCTTCTACCAGAATGCCATGATGCTTTACTTAACGAAAGCTCTAGGATTCGAATTGACGAAAGGAGGTATAGCTGCTAGTCTGCCTTGGGCTTGCAGAATGTTGTTCGGATTTTTCTTTAGTTGGGCTGGTGATACGCTCAAGCGGAAGGGAACAGTCTCTGTTACTATGATACGTAAAGGCGCCACATTCTTCTGTAAGTAATCTAATTTCGATTTTCATCAAGAATAGAAATGACAGTTTCTTTTCTTTTGCTGCAGCCCATTTTTTGCCAGGCATCTTCCTCATTCTAGTCGGCTACGTTGGATGTGACTTAATTCTCGCGAACGTTTTTCTCGTGCTGGCATTAGGTTTCAATGGAGCAGCGAGTATCTCTAATTTGTCCAACAATCAAGATCTATCGCCGAATTTCGCCGGCTTTATATACGGTATCATGAACACAGTTGGTTGCGCTTCTGGCATGATTATTTCTCCTATGGTGGAGGAAATAGCTGGAAAATACGGAGTAAGTAGCATTCTATGTCATTCACTGTGATATGGTATGTATTTCTTGCTAGCTTTACTTTGCATCTGCTTATCGCTTTTTCGCAGCAGTTGACAATTTTCGTGAGAAATCACATGTTAAATTATTTGTACAAATTACATAACTTTTTTTGGTCGTGTGTCGTCATCATAGAGAGACGAATATCTTGTTACAGCCGAGTTGTTGACGGGCAGAGGTGCTCTTGGCATATTCGAAACCTTAGTCCAGCCATGTACTATGTTACGTAATTCATAGTACGGGCAGTACTGAGGAGTCGTGTCTGCGATGCATTCAAAATAAAACACAATACAAAATTTCACTATGATCGATTTAGGATTTCTCTTAGCTAAAACAAGCTTTATTCTTATATCCTACTTTTGCAATTCATTTCTCTACCGTTTAAATAATTAACATGTTATTGGATATGTAACATATAATTCGAAGTACATATTCTGTAATTTTCGCATCATACATGTGCATGAAGTATTAATTAATGTGTCAATATCAGTAAGGTATACCGTGTAGGAAATTGCATAAGTCAAATAGAAGGCTTTGCCAAACTAATCCTCACATGCATCCACATACTCGTGATGTCGCCTCGTGGGTACTATTCGTCTCTATATTATCAAATTTATAGTACGAAAAGTACCTATAAGACGCATCACTAGGTGATTCATCCATACTGCAGTATAACATTTTGCTATTTTCATCACTCTTAACAAAGATGTGCAAGTGTATCGGTATGTGTATTCCAAATTTATGTACACTACATATATATATATGTTAACGCTTACGCTTATATAAATTTGTTTATATATGTTATTTTTATTAATTTATGAATGTTTTCATCCTGTAGAGAATTATCTTGATTTTATACACAATTGCCTTTTTCTTTTAGAATCCTATTGACAGATGGCAAACGTTATTCTGGATTGGTTCGGGCGTGTGCATAATTTGTATGATTATCTTTCTGTTGGGAGGAAGTGGAAATATCCAAAGCTGGAATGAAATTCGAACCCAACCGGATGCAGAGCGCGGCAGAAACTAATTAAATTCTGACTTTTACATTTTTATTAATATTGAATATCTTAATGTGAACGCGAATCTGATCAAAAACAAGTATTAAGATGTACTTTCAATTTCACATCTATAAAAACTAGAATTACATTTTATATTATTTGAGACGTTAACAACTAGAACAAATTATCGTGGGCCGAAGAATATTGTAAATATTTTATAAATTGGTCAACGATAGCTATAATGCAAAATTTTATTAGAATTTGAACTGACGAATTTTATATATCAAATGAAACTTAATTTTTTATATGATATAAGAATTGTTATTAAATGTTTCGTTATTAAATAAATTTATACGATATTATCATTCACTTCTGCCATCTCAATGAAAAATATTTCATATCAATATAATGAAACGACTATATTTATACATAAAAATAAAGTATTTATGCATGAAATTGAAAGACTGCATACGAAACGTACAATATTTATTTTCAATTTAGTGTCTTAGTGTTTTGTACATTAGCTAAATTTGAAATTTTTATGCAATTAAGTCTTTATTACATCAGAGAATAAGAGTAATTTATTTGATATTGCCAAAATAAGAGGAAAAGGAAGTAAATATTGTAGAGCGTATGCATAGCATGAAAAGAATCACTTTTATTTGATAAGAATTTATTAATTTATTACACACTTATCATCACAAATACTTTATTTGAAACTATTAATTTTATTAATTTCACTTACTAATAATTATCCATAATAAGATTCCAATTCGTCTTTTGATAAAATACACGATTGTTTTCATAAATAAGTTAAAACTTTTTGCATACTTTAACAGCGATAAAGCAACAATCTCTGTGCACACTTCATGCCAACTAAACTAGTATATTCTTTAATCTCATCTTCTTCATCTTGCGTGATGGTTTGAGCTTGCTTTTTATAGATTTCATACGGCATCGCAATTTGCCGATACAAAATTAATACCTGGAGACAAATGACATTAATTACAATAAATTAAACAGTTTGTAATACTAGATATGAAAATAACGTCGTTTATTACCTTACGAATATCAACTATATTATCCTCGTTAATAGCATCAATATCATCATTCAGTCTGCTATATTTTTGTTTATCTAATTTTAATAAACACGGTTCAATATCAAACCACGCATAAGTTTCAGGACATAATAGTTTTGATGGTCTCATTCGTGCCTTGTATCGCATTTTAGGACATGAATGTATGTAGAATCCCATGTAGTAATATTTCAGATCTTTTGCAATTTTATTTAATTGTCTTGTTAAATAAACTTCTCGAAGTGAACTAAGTAAAATATAGAAAGTTAACAATTTATTGGAGATAATTTAAATATCAAAATGTGCCAAATGTACCAACCTAAATGTGCCAAGTGAGAGATGAGAATAAGCCGGATCATAAAAAAAGTAAACGCTTGAAACACAAGATGGTAAAATATCTATCACACCAACTGCAATTAATTCATTATCTAACCAATATTGTTCATGAAAAGAACCATATCCACTTGGTGGTCCATCATCTGGTGTCCATGGCTTCAAAATTATAAACTCCTTATTTGTATATATTCTTTAGCCAAAGCAATGAAATTTTTAAGCAATATTTAATAAAAAGGATTGTAAAAATATCATACATAATTTTGTTAAACATTTTAATATATTAACGAACAACATGAACAAATATTTCTTTTTATGTCATATAAGATTAGATTATAAAATCAGATTGAGATAGCAACCTGAATACGAAGTATACCTGTAAAGAACTTTTTACAAGAAAGTTGAAGAATGATTTATCATCTGACTCCTTTTCTGTTTCACCATGAATAGTCATTTGATATTTTTTAAACAGGTTTGCACTTATTTTAAGCGTTTTAATAAACTCGTCCGACATTGTTCTCACCAACTTCATCTGATGAATTTAAACATGTGAATAATACTTGATGAACACAATGTACAGAATACACATTTAAATGTGGTCCTCTTTGCTCCAATTAAGCATTGTTTCAATTATTCAATTTTCAAAACAGTATTTTATATACATATTTCTTAATTAATATCTAATAATCTGTAATACTGTTGTATAACTATCTACTTTAACAATAATTATGTACGATATTATGTAAATGAAAATAAAAAAATTGTAATAATCCTTCTTTAACAAGTAAAGCTCTAAGATAGCTCAGCAGGAAATTATAGAAATTGCAAAATTACCTGTAAAGGTGAGTTCACAAGAAATCCCATATATTGCATCTCTGTAACCTTTTCTGCTAGAACTCCATGTATTGTTGTTTGATATTTTTTATATACCTCATAAGATTGTTTTGAGGTATTTAAATATCCAGAGCTCATTGGTGAAGTTCTAACTAGTTTCAGCTAATAAAAGTCGTAAATTTTACAAAACTTTATCAAAATAATTACAAAATTGAACTAACAATGAACTAATAACGAAATATTGTAACTGAAATGAACAGTTAAAAAAGTATGAAATAGTAAAAACATCATTCGAGTATTTTTCAATATTTCCCTACCTACTTTTTAAATATTAAATAAATTGGAGAAAAGAGGACCAACATTTATAGAAACTCATTTGCATGCAACATTTACTGAACTTGATGGAATAAATGTGTATCTACCTCTAATCTGTTGGTTCCATTATAAACTTCATCAAATATTTGCTCCAAACTTTTAGCCTGGTTTTCTTGTTTATTTTCTTTGAAAATAGCTTCTATTTCTTCCTGAGTTTTTCCTTGTGTCATTAATTTGTTTTGTTTTCGTTGTTTACGTAAAAGCTTTGCTTTCATACAAGGTATCCGAGTAGGATTCATTTCTACAGATTGTAGACTTTGAGGTGTACTATGAGAATCATTGTTATAACTTGATGCAGCAGGTACACTTTCAGAATTATGTTTTTTATTTTCTAGACCATGTTTTTTCTGTCCTCTATCTGATGTGCTAGGATGTAACCTTGCATTAACTTCATCACTAATAAATTGCACATTCATATCAGAAATATCTTTGTCAACTTTTAAAAAGTGCTTATTGTGATTAGGAATTTCTTCAATATCTATGAAAAATGGTTTCATAAAATCAGATGTTAAAGTGCATATTGAATAATAATTTAACATATTAAATCTTTACCAATGTTATTATGAAAATCTCCATCGTACGTATCCATAGTATCATCTTTATGTAATTCATTTCTTAAAAACTTTGCCATTCTTTTCAAAACCTTTTTTTGTGATTTAGAAATTTTAAATTGTAATGCTTCACATCTATTACAAATATTTATATATATATGAAAAATTTGTAATATAATTTGTAATAATATATACATGTACATATTTTTTAATATGTAGGAAATTCGTTTTTAAAACATTTTAGAAGTTTTAATCTTACTTAATTGTATACATTGGGCAACATGTTTGATCCATTGTAGATTTGTAACAATAAGAACCACACCTTCTCCAACCTCTATCTACTAGAGCTTGGTAATCTTGCACAGTCAATCTATGTGTACCCATACCTAAAATGTACTACAATTAAGATAAAGATGCAATACAAGACATATTATTCAAATAACATTGACGCATTAATAAATGAAACTTAGCATGACAAGAACAAAAATTATACATGTGTGAAATAATCATTGAGACTACATAACCTATTAATAAAAGTATGAAATACTGTATATATAAGTAAAATAATTTAAAATAAAAATCCATAATTGATATTTGCTGTATGCTTTGATACTTGCCATGACTGAAATTTGTGTTTGGGCTTTTGCAATAACCACATTTATATCCATCCTGTTCACCATAATACTCAACAATACTGTACGATTGTCTTGCCATATTTTGTTCTTTATTCACTCGTTTTATTATTGCATTGATTACGATGAATTAATTATCAACAAAGATCATGCAATCCACTTATTTATTACTCAACATATATATCTATATTAATAAAATTGACACCATCACGTATTTAAAAATCCAATCTACTAAACGGAAAGCGGTATTGCCACAGCCATCTTGTCATTTTTGAGTAATGTTATTAAAATGCAAACTTCGCAATGTGAAATTAAATATTTCCTTTGTTTACATTTCTCATTCAAATGTTCTTGAACGTGAAATCAATAAAAACGTGTTGTGTAAACTTAATTAAAAAATTCACCATTTAGTATCTAGTATCTATAAATATAGAATTGCAAGATACAATTTAGGATAAATATTACGCATATGTGTTTTCTAATGTAATTATATTTATAATAACATAAAGCTTGAAAGTTAATAACTCTACGTGGAAATAATTGAGAAACTAGAATACTGATACTGGAAAACACAAATAATATGATTATTTCTAGTAAATTAATAAATAATTATTGTATAACTATCACTCATTAAAAATACAAAAGTCTTTCAATAAAAATATAACATCATATTGATTTTTTAAATTAATCAGCAATTAAAATAATTTTTAATTATCGCAAAGATCTAAAATGGTATAATGCGTATACATTTTACCATTTTCATGAATGAAACTATGCCTCTTTTACAGCAACAGGCGTTTCTTACTACACAGAGTGAAACATCGATCTATTCCTTCGGGATACCCCCCTTCAAGCTGCTGGTTACAGTTTCCACTTCACAGGGTAGTATCAACAACCTGAAATACCTGTCCCATCATGGATTTATACTACTGTATCCAGTATCACACATTCATCTATCATGTAGTTGAAATTTATTATTTTATTAAAACTCTTTAAATTTCTTCAACCTCTAACAATTATTTTTATAGCAAATAATACGAAAAACATCCAAGTTCATTTCCTGATATTAAAAATAGTAAATTTCTGTTTTAATATTTTGCAATTTTAATTCCTGTCTTAAGATGAAACAGAATAATCTCCTGCAAGTTGTAAGTCTCCACGAATACATATAACGATAGCTCAAAGCTTAATAAGTTAAGGATTTCAATAATTATTCGTATGAGAATTAAAGTATAATGACAATGACTTAAAGCTCAACTTATTATTGCTAATAAAAGCAGATATAATAGTAATTTATTACCTACAATTATTATCAACGAATAAATTATTTTGATCCTGGTATTCGTACAACGTCCCTGAATACATCCATGTTCCCCTCCTACGAATCATTTCCTCGCGACGCGTATGCCCCCCCACTAAGTTTTCGAAGCGCGGGGATTCGTCGTTTTCAGAATCAACGGCTGACGTCAATGGGAACAAACCTTCGGATCGAGCACGTCGAATGGTATTATTTCACAGAACTCGCCCCGTAATTACAATGATGGCATCGGGTCCTATCTTAGTCGGATGTATCTATCCTCCACGGAATACTCAAACTTCTGGCAAATTTACGAAAATAAACCTTTCTCTTCGCCTGCCAAATGCATAAATTGCGACCTGCAAATTCGTTCTGAAGTTCAAAGAAAAAATATCTCCCTCAGCAATGGTTGGGGGTGTGGCATTAATTTTTCTCGATACTTCGGTAAAAATTAACGACGATCGCGTGCTTCTATTCTTCCTGACCTTTCGTATTTTGTGTCCCTTTATAATGAAATACAATAAAGGAATATTTTGTACTACTTTTTGAATATTGAATAAACAATATGATTAACATCCTTCTGAATCAAAAAAGTAGAAAAATTGAGATTAAAGATATCTTTTTTTTTTCTTTGTCATCGTTAAGTAATAAATCTATTGATATCTATTAGAGATGGCTGTCTTCGAGCATCTATCATACACGCCCCCGTAATTGTATCACCGCAAACGTTGTTAGTTGGCTAGAAATCCGACCAGGTGAGTTATACTTGTTTTTGTGCAACTACTTCAATTCGCGCAAGCGTGCAGCCGATTCTTTGGAAATAGGTCAATTACTGGGGTACGTAGTGCGCTAGGATGCGTCGTATTTCAAGTTGAATACTTTGCTAAAGCGGTTGTTTCCGAGAATTTGCCGACTCTTTTTGGAGAGTTATGGCTAAGTACATAATTCCGTGCTGCTGCTCTCTTCTTTGTCCACTTGTTGTTGCTATCTGTTTTCTGAAACGATGGCAACGAACAAATTAAAAGAGGACAGATTAAAATATTATGCACCCAACTTGAATGGATTTCCATTTTCTTCTAGAGTAAAGAATAATTTCTTCCTCCTCGTCAAACACGTCAAATTCTTGATTATTCATGAGAAAATTACATCTTGACAAGATGAAGAAAACATGACAGAATTCAAGAGCGCCTTGACTAAGGATATGACATCGTAAATATTTCAAAAATCTTCATCGATGATAAATACTTCGTCGCAAGAACATGTGAACGTCAGCATGACGCTGAGGAGAAGAGAAGAAAATTTCGCATTTCGGTTGATCTCTCTTCTCCTTCCCAACCCTCCCTCTTTCTATCATACGCCATGGAAAATATGTGTGGGCGTTGGGTGCTCGTGGGCGTTATACGATGGCGTAGGCGTTTGGCCTGTTGCGGGGGCTGAAGAAAAGTGGCCGGGGACTGAATACGGAAAACGGTGCTACAATTCCTCCTGTACAGCCCACCACTCCACCGCTTGCGATCGAGAGACAAAAGAAAGTACGGATTTGCGACGAGGACCAAGAAAAAACGATCCACGATATTGCTCGGAAAATATTCTTCCTTCAAAGATCGAATGAATTTCGGTCACAACATTGACTTTGAGAGAACACGTTCTATTTAAGAAGAATTATGCCTCATCCTGCTTTCCTCAATGAAAGCTAAATATCCCTGTTGTGTAAAACTATCTTCACCTGTTTATGTACTGCTATAAACAACGTAAAAAATTTACTAAATCATCCTATCATAAAAGTTCCCTAAATAAAACTTCCTTAAAATCTAGAACACATTATACGATGCCGGTTTTATTAAGTAGAATTAGGCTTAATCGAAACAAGATGCCACCGAAAAATTACTAGAAGACTTCTCCTCTTTAAATGGCGAATTCTGAAGATAATACACGGCCAAGATGTGACATAAGAGACGATTTCAAGGATAGCCTGAGGATCTGGTCAGGTCATCGCGTGGGCAGACGTATTTTGTGGCACAATGGGAGTGTGTACATGTTCCGCGTAGAATGTCCATATAACCGTGCGCGTGTGCACGTCATATCACTTCGTAGAGACGCGGTAGGGGTTGCTTTCAGGGTAGGGGTGCTCGCCCACCAAGGTGGGGGTGGTTGATCGACCGTACCCTCTGCCAGTTTTCTAGTCGTCCTGCTCAGCCTCGACGTTCATTCTACGTTGATCAGCCGAACTCACTAGTTCTCTGCATCTTTTGGAGAAACGCTCCCGTAAGAAGAAATCTGAGAAGACTGACCAGAAACCTAGAACGAAGAGAATAGTCGACGTTAAGTAAGGTGAAGGAACCTATCTTTCAATTGTTACATCTGGCCCTTTCGAATACTAATATTTTTGCTTGAAATTTGAATTACGACAGTGATCCTTCGATCGATTTAATTGGCCAACTTTCGTAAGATAAAGACCCGCTAAAATTGTACGGGTATAAATAGGAGGGTAAGAATAGAGATTGTTCGATCACGACGATTTCTTATCAGCGATATAATTATATTTCCTCGAACTTTAGTTCTAAAGATAAAAAATTAATCTGATTCAAAGTTTCATTAGAATTTTGTTTCATACACGCGTACATTTAATAGCTTTAATTTGAAGACATCTTTAAATTATAACATGTTTGAAACGGGTCTATAATTTTTAGTGTTAGATTGTTTGTTAAAAATTCGTGAAAATTGTTAAAACATATTTTATCGAGGCAAGTAATATTAATACCATACATGCGTCTGGATTTGTCAATGAAAGCACAGTCAATGAAATGTATTTTTAATTGCGAGTTGCATAGACGCGTATACAAACGCGATAAATGACTATAGTATTTCTAGACGCAACAAGTGTGCGATTTCTGGGTCTACTATATCCGGTTTAACTTTATTTCCTGGCCAGATTTAATTGCTCAATACTATCACTAGCATCATATCACAAACTCTTTTTTGCATTTATTAAGCTTAGAGAATAATTATCACAGAATATATGATATTTTTTAAAACGAAGATAACAAAGATGAAACGTACAAATAATACAAACGAGTGAATTTTTCGTGTAATGTTTACATTACATATGTACATATATATGATTAAAACATCCTTTTGAACTTTGACATTTCAAACTAATGGAATGTCTATAACGAATAGTTGATTATGAGTCATGAGCTTCGAAGCTACCACTGCCTTTGCTGAGATTTAGTTAATTGCATATCTAATTAGCGAAAACTCTCGTGTATCGACGTAAGCTAATTACGTGTATGTTGGAAAGTACGTGTAATTGAATTATCAGTGTTATTTGTTAAGACTATAGAGATTCCAGAATCTGTTTTGGAGTGAGATTCCAGTTCACTTCCCACGAAACATACTAATAAACGATAAATTACAATTAATTCTACTTCACGCAACCGATTCACGTTTGTTCTTCAGACTGCTGTCAAATTTAATTTATTTTTCGCTATTAAGAAATTTATTATTTTCTCAAAATTGTGAAAAATTAGATACTATTATTTGCAGTAGAATGTAATTTAAATTGTTACTTTAACGGAAAAAATAGTGAATCATCGACTATTCTTCAAGAGAAAGACTTATCATCTTTATCTTCACGAAATCATACAAACATTTACAATTTCCTATCGAACTTCCGACATGTATGCCCGTTAATTTTTTACGTGCAATGGAAATAGATTCCTGACATTTCGCATTATGTGACATTTAAGCTTCTTTCATAGTGACCTGCTATCTTCATTTACTTCAGCTTGTAAGGGGTGTAAACTTCGATCTGTACAAGAAGAGAAGACTTTATAGCAACCATACTTCTTCTAACTGCACCCTTAATCAATTTCACATTTGATTAAAGGGTCAATAAACTTTTGCTCATAATCAATAAAGAAATCTTTGATTTCATCTTTTTAATAAATCTCACAGATTAGTTAACCAAAGTTTAAGTCAATAATGGAACAATCAATTTTTTCAGATCATGTGTGACTGGGTGTGGTTACTAACTCTATATTCCCTCTTCGTGGTAGCACAACCTTTGCCAACGAATCTGGCAGAGGATGCAAAGAAGACTGAACAAACAATGAGACCAAAACGTAAAGCATACTATGTTTTCTGTAGTTTACAACACGATTAATGATTTGTTCACTAAACGTTTTGGTTTCAGCTAAACGGGCACAGGAAATGTTGATGTACGGCAACCAACAGAATCGTCAGCCGGAGAATAAACCAAGCTCATCTTATTCGTCTACCGTGGAAAAGAGTAAGTATAAGTAATGAGTAACCATTTTCAATTATCTTTAACACCTTGTAACTATTTTAATTTATAATTAATCTTTTAATCCAAGGAACTCTAGCTGCATCAGGACTAGGTGGATTGAAAGCAGCCCTTACCGAGAAAGAAAAACCATCTCATTCTAATGCACCTAACAACGCTCTCTACGACCGTGATTCCTTTTCTCCATTTGATAGAAACTACGAGTTGGTATTCTCAATAAATTAAAATAGTTCATTTTTTAAATTTCACATCAAAGTGAGTATTAACTAATGTATAACTTATTTCTGTTTCTGTTTCAGCGGATATGGAAAAATCCTGATGAACGAATTTGGATATGACATGCCTCAATGGGATGTTCCGTCGTACTCTCGTTATTACTTGAACGATGATCGTCGGAAGAGATCCGAGAAATCAACAGTCACCGGATCTACCACCATGAAACCGTCCACGACCACTTCCTTCCAGTCTCCAACATCTTCTACTCAGCAATCTATGCAGGTGCAAGTAAAGAGAAGGTGAGTCAATCGTATTAATTTTTTTACTATTATTATTAAACGGAAAAAAGAAAATAAAGGAAAAAGTAGAAAATTATAAAAGGAATTTACTAAACAATTTAAATCTGATTGATCGATTGTTCGATCAATTGTCATACTATCTACTTCCTTCAATCAGTTTAGAATTTCGTCAAGTTGTGAATATCGTTTACGAGACATTTATATCATATTGCTTCTATTGTTTGACGATTGCGTTCCACGCAGATGAGATTAGGATGTGTTAGGGCGAATTCACCTGTAGAACAAGCTGCCTTGGGCAGAGTGAATCGACTCGGTAACCAGTCTGTAATTCCCACCCCTGCGAGAACTCACCCTTCCCGCCCTCTTGCTCGGAACATCCCTCTTTTTCTTCGACGTTTCTTCTGAATGGGGATGAGAGGGCTGGTGAGGGCGTTGCCCTCGGCAGAAACGGCGGTGGACTTGACGACCAAGCCGGTTCAATACGACTTCGAGAAGCTGTCGTTATCGAAGTTGATCTGCAGAGCATATAGGATTGGTTTTCTCCTGCCTTGATCTACAATAATTTTTAGCCTATAACAAAAAACTATATATACACATAAAATAGTATAGAATAATTGTAAAATATAAACACGATATTTTTCTTTCTTTTTTGTACGTTTCTTCTCTTTAACAACAGACTATATATATATATACATTCGATAGTATAAGGAACCTCTAGATGTTCCGATTCAAATCGGAAGTCGATAGTTTCGTAACGAAGGCTATCGATGGTATTTATAGCGTTTACATAGAATCGTCATCGTTAAGTAAGTGACGTAGACGACGACGCTGTACGATACGTCATAGAATGATCAATTACTTTGAAGCTCCTTACGTCAAACTTTTATTTTTACTCTGAAACGTAGTTACAAGTGTGAATCGCCTGACCTGTAAATAAATGTCACAGGTCACTTTGTGCACATGTACGCTAATACATTTATGGTCGAGCTAATTTCCATTACATAGAAAAAATGATTTAAAAGTAGGCAATTCTGTAGATTGAGCGTAATTCTAATATTTGACTATAAGTTGTTTCTCTACTTTTTAGCATAAAAGATGGCTTTTACGACCAATTGGTTCTTGGTAATAAGATTTTGTTATCGGGCTTAATAATTCTATATCAATTCCCTTGGTTGTCAAGGCATCAAAGGAAAAAGGAGGAATAATTTGCAGGTATTGCGAAATCAATGTGACAGACAGTTAGTAAAGTATAAAGATTATATCGTTAGCGAATTTTATATATCTCTATGATATAATTGAATTAATTAAAATTTGCAAACGATAATCGAAGTAACGAACTTAACGGTTGCAAGAACTAATAACGTAGTATGTACATATAGTACGAAGAAAAAGTTATCCTCGAAAAAAGTTTTACATGTCCCACAAAGTGATCGCGTCAGCTGAAAAATTTTCCAATAAACTGCTCACGTTCACGAGAACGTGCGAATTCTCTCACAGCGATGTACGTACACGTATTATATGCACAGTTTGGCGCAGTCATCGAGACGTTCGATACTTGTGACGCAATAGGGTAGCTTTCCAAGGGTTGGGTCCACGAAAAGTTGAATGGAACCAGCCAGTAAAACTAGGTCAGACTTGACTATTACTTGACATATCGCTAGCCAATCAGCTGACGAGAATAGGCTCCTAGTTAGCGCCGACTCCATGAGGTGCAGTAATTCACGGAGTTTACCAAGAATTTATATTCAACCAACTAAATACAAACTAGATTCAACTTAACAATAAATACTATTGTTATCGGAAACTCGAAAAATAAAAGTTCAGGTTTTGGATATGCAAAATATGGAACCTAGAATCATTAACTTTCGACCAGATGTTCACGAATCATTTTATTTCTTTCGTCCTTTTCCATAGATCAATTAAAATTTCGAATTAATTAGTCGAAATCAATTATTTTTAACGTTATGGTTTGTTTGATCTATATCTTTTTCTGTTCAATCTCCCGCCATGTTAAAAAAGGTATTCACGATACATTTCGAACAGTTTCCCTGTTCTTTGTTTATCTTACATGAATGTATAATACCAAAGAAGTAAGTGGAAAAGCTGAATGAAACCACCTGACGAGTCAAATCGTTTTGGCATATGGCCAACCAATCAGCTGATGATATTAGCCGGTTTCGTCATATCGATCATCCACAACAGAGGATGTACCAAGCATGCTCGGCGGACCTGACCTAGGACAAATCCTATCAGCGCAAACGCGTGCAATGCAATCTCCTCGTCGCGTCGTATTGGCGGCTCAGTATCGTCCTTTTGTTTGCCAGTTTTTTCCATTCAACGTACCTCGCGTACTGATCCTCAATGATACTGTGCACGCATGATTGCATTACATGCAATAAATGCGCTTTAAACTCAACCTCCATAGAAAATCGATATTGTTCAGAAATACGAGCCTCGAATGACTGCCAGATTATCCGAATATCAAGGAGAACTCTATCCGAAGATATATATATATATATATATATGATTTTACAAATTAATTTTTTTTTATTTAAATATGTTTCAAACATGAATGTTGGATTTTCAGCGTCCCGATTTATCAGGAACCACGATTTAAGAGAGAATTGGATATTGACCCGCAAGATGTTTTAACACTCCTCTCCCTCTGGGAAAATGAACGCCACAAGCGGTAATAATAATATACATATGTGCCATTAACTGTAAACAATATAAGTATCCTGGGTTTTAATTCAATTAAAATATCTTCACAGAAACTGGCATAAGTATATGAACGATGAATATGAAAATGTAGACGATGAAGACAACCTTCTTGAAGAAGAAGATCCTCGAAACAGTAAGTCAAAAATATTTTAAAATTGAATGTATTGATATTGTTTTTATATGTTTAACATTCTGAATTATAACTTTGCAAAGTCATTCCTTGGATGGATTCTTCGGCGTATCCCCCTCGACATTACAGCGTAGAGTCTTTATCACCGGCAGATATTGGAATCGTTCGTACTCATCCATCCAGCTATTACGAACAATACGAGAATCAGTACGGGCAACAATATGATGCGACTTCTCAATACGGCAGTCCTCAGTTTGGTTTGGTTTATCCTCAACAGACTTACTATAATACCCCCGAGAAAAGGTTTATGGTCTCCAGGAAACGCTCGCAGGTAATACATCCGATGAACTCTAGAAACAATTCATTAATCTACAAATAAATGATCCTGAGAAATATAAAGTATATTTAACTTATAATAAAATTTCTAAAATTCTTCGATTTAGAATCGTATTGGTATTTCATTCGATTTACAGACGTACGATCCTTACTCCAGCGCAGCTCAGTTTCAAATAAATCCCCAATCACGGGGATACCCATACCAACACCATCTCATCTACTAAATCGATATCAACTCGACGAACAGCAACAAAATTAACACGAAACTATCGAGAATGTATTTGAAGAAAGTGAAAGATCCTATCGATAAAACGCGGAAAGAGGGTAACGAACTGATGTTTTCGGACTCATGTATACGCAAAGAGGAACCAGACAAAAATTTTGGGCTTTCTTGGCGAATGTTCCCTCTCTGACGTCTTCTTCATTTGACTATTCTGTCTTTATTATGAACACAGCGGTACGTGCTTGAGAAAGACTACACTTATTTTAACAAATACGGTGCTCAGAAAGACTATTCATAGTTTACAAGAGTCTGCTGAAGAGACAATAGTTCTTTTGATTAACTTCTTAATCGTGTGGTCACCAATCATCGAAATGAGTAACGAAGAAAAATTTGAGTAATATTTTTTCAACATCTTTCGAAATCCTTCAAAAGTATTAAGAGAAGCCGATGGATATAGAAGCGTCTTTGGTTTCAGTGTACTCTTATATTTTTCCGCAGAAAACGATGAAACTTTAAGGCGCAAGAAAAAGGCACAGCCCGCGCGATGACTGAAATCGTTGAAAATAATCGTAGTTACTCGAATCAAATTACCCTCAAACTTGGTTCATGACTTTTCTGACTGATTAAAAAGAGAGAAAGACGACGAATAGTTTTTTTCATGAATTAGCTCGAAGATAGTCGTAGCACAAGATCTGATAGATAAACATAGTAGGTATGAGAAAATGATTAATATGAAATGAAAAGATGAAACGATACTTCTAATTCGGTGACCTAGAGAAAGGTAGATGATTTCTTAGCAAAATTTAGAGCGAAAGATGATGCTGAAAATATTTTATAACTTTCTCATTACGTTTCACATCTACGGATATGTATATCTTGTTATAAATATATATACATATACCTATAATATGTTGAGAAAAATGAACAAAGTAACTGAAGTTCGATCAAGCTTGTTTATACCACTATTATATATTTCAACCCCTTAATTTACTTTGCAAGAGGCAAGAGATAAATGTTAAAGGTACACAAATACATGAAATATTGAAGCACGCTGTATGTACTGCAAATATCAATTTGAATCCAATGAAATCGTCGGTATTTAGAGTTATAACAACATATCTTCTACTGGATTCATATCTTATATTCAACGTGCCGACATGACCGATAATTCTCAATCCCCCCTTACTTTAAACATGATCGTCAATTAATTTTTCTAACCGTGTACAAAATACATAATCGCAACATTTATCGTCAGTGAAGTATTGATGAGTGTCAATGCATATTTCAATGATATTCACTTCTATGGCTGACTAAATAACTTTCGAAAATAAAAATTTCACGACTCAATTGTAATCCTCGATGATTATCGTTTCCAGTTGTTTGACAAACATTATTGTTGAATGATACTAATAATTTCTATTACGAGTTGGCATTAATAGAAAGCAATCACGTTAACAATGTCTTATCGTAAAAGTATTTGCAAATTCAACAAAAATTAAAAGAAGATAAAATTGTGAGATTTATCGAGTGCGTGAAATTTTTGATTCTCGTCCTCTGCTGCGAATGTAAAGTGTAAAGCACCGTTATACCGATAATCCATCGTCTTACCATTGTCAGAAAAAATAAAAAAAGAAAAATACAGAAAGGTAAAAAAAAAAGAAAAGAGAAAGAAAAAAGTATATAAATATATCTATACAAACTACACCGAGTGACATCTAACGTTTTTGTCGATCGAACCAAACACGGCCTTCCATAGAGCAAACGTTCCGAGGAGACTGAGTAATTTTTCCTTTTCGTTCCTTGTTGTTTGATCAGTATATGCTTGAAACGCGTATATAATAATATAACATATGATATTGTAACGGTAGGAAAAAGGAAAATCTAACGGATGACTGACCGATCAATTGGACGCGTGACGATCGGCACGAAGAAAATCTTTTGTGCTATATATTTTTGACGATCGTTTAGCATGTAATTAGAATTACGTAGACTAAGTAATACCAAGAGGGAATGATTCAGTATTTACTACTTATTAACATGTAATTAATGTTATAGATAATGAAAAGCATCGATTATATATTGTGTATGATTAAAGGAATGTCAATCAATCGGGTTTGGGTTTGGGTTTCATTGATACGCCGTAATGTTTCGCAATCGAACAAGGTATTTACTTGAGAAATTAAACATTTTAACGGATAATTGTTTGAAAAATATCTCCAGATACTATATTCTGTGCGTATTTTACAGCTACAACTTTTCTTCTCTTGTTGAAACAAATTTATTATCTTGAAACTCTATTAAACTGTAAAACATTACAGTCGCGAGATTTTTCGTAATAAAAAAAAGAGGAAATAAAATTAGAATTATTTACTTTGTAATGTGACTGCTATCTTGACAAATTAAGAAAAAAAAAAGAAGGAAATTTCGTTTTATTTTTGTGATGCCTATACTGAATCGTGTAATGATACTATATTCTTACTACAAATTAATCTTCAGACACCATATCTTTTTACAATAAGAATAACGAACTGTTAAACGTCGACGCTAGAATAGTATCGATAGTATTATTACACTGAACACGGAACCATTCCTGAAGTGGCTTTTAAAGTCGACGGAATAAAAAGACAAAACGATTTAATATCGGCCAAAAAACCTGTTCAATTGTTACTGTGCGGCATCAAAATGATGATCATTCCTAAAATTTTTCTTGTATTTAAACTATTTTTAATGCATATTCCGATCTAACGCATAAGAAGAAGAAATAAAGAAGCGATATTTTAATGGCAAATTAAGAAAATTGTCGAGATCTACTGAACTTCTTGTTAATCTTATAGAAACATATTCTAGCATCTTGAACTGTAATATTAACGTTTAAAGAAAAAAATATTATAAAAAAAATATTTTTGCTTGTGACAAATTTATTATACAATTGGACATCGTGATAGAAAGATGATAATGATAACATTCGAGTAAATTATAGCAGCGTGTATTTCGGAAACAGTCGCGAAATTTTACGAAAGATTTTTTCAACGTTAACGATATGCCACCGATTGCTAATCGACTATGCAAATTATTGTAACTGAATAAAACGAAACTGTGTGTCAGCTATGTTACTTTAAAATGGATATTATATACATATTATATTATAAAACTTCATATCGACATTCAATTATATGTACCTACGTGTGCATTTTTAAATCAAAAAGTTATATCATTCGGCGTCATAAGTATTTTTCAAACCCATGGTGCTTTTGATTGAACAATAACGCATTATTGTAATTAAATTAAATCATAAAAAATAACAAAAAAAATTAATAAATAACTATATTCTACTTATAAGCGCATTCATCCTGGAATATTGTTTTATCTGCCTTTCTTTATTTAACCCATTCATGCTCAATGTTTCACATACAACATTGAACTTTAACAAGTTATTAATTAACTAAATGATAAATATATTAGTTTTTAGCAAAATTAGTCTTAAATCTTGGTATATTATGCTTTCTTCTCAGAAGCATAAAAAGATATATTACTTTTAAGGTGAATCTTTTGAATCTTGAGGTTGAAGGGCCGAATCTTTCTTTGAAGAGCTAAATCTTCATAAAATTATATTTTTAATATTCATATTTTACTTCAAATTCTCACTTGTCCAATTCTCATTTTACACATTCACTTCTCGTTTTTTTAACTCATACATTCACAATAAATTGTAAAACTATCCAGGAAATATCCACATCATCGTGTGATACTCTTCATATATTTCCCTTTATAATTATTGAAAATTACTAAGCTACTATTCTAAAAATTGTACAGATAAAAGAAATTTCTACTGGGTGTTTCACAGCTCAAAAAAATTTGATCCTCAAAGAATAACTGACCAAAATATTTGATTTCTGGTAAGGTAATGAAGAATGATGAACTGTTAAAAATGTCCCAAACATAAATTGTGCTTAAGATTTGAATTCTTATATCTCTAATGACATCATACTAAGAACAATTATTACCATGTATATACTTTAACGCTCTATTTTTACGTTACATGTCCTTGCTAAATATTGTTATCGTGATGCTCCTCGTGTACATTGTATAATTAGAAACATGTAGAAACAGATGCCTGACGAGTCGCGCAGCGATACAGCTGCGATATCACTGCGACATAGCATGGCATCGCAACAGTCTATTACACAATTACCATAGACATAGGAATATATGCCCATGACGAGATTATGTACTTAGAAACATACATATCTGCTATCTACATACTTACCTGTGACGTTACAACGGTGTCGTGTCACTCGTGTACATCGTGTCATGAACAGATCTACGATCGGGTCTACATCTTTTGTTTTATTTGTGCTAATATTAACCTTTAAATTCTTTTGAGCATCGTCGAATAAATATTATAATAAATGAGTAAGCGACGTCGTATCGTAATAGTCAATTCTGCAAGTTGGCCAAAGTCGATAAACGACAATGTTAGAAATAATTACTAGTTTATACCATTCGTCAGGTGCACATGGCAAGAGAAGCGCTCTCTCAAATATAAAAATTCTTAACCACCAATTTTAATTAATAGAGAGTACGGTTAGATGCATCTAATATTAATTTTATAAATGGTTTTATTTAGCATGCAGATGTCAATTGTAGAAGACATGATTAACTCGTTTGGATATTGCAGTCATAATGACACAGAACTTATTCAATTGCTTTGCAATCACCCATTAACATTGAAGCAGAAACAATAGATGGTTAGTTAATCGTTAAACAGAATTGATATTTCGTATTATAAAAAATATTCATTATAGATATCAATTTGCTAGACAATTACTTTACAAAAAAACTATTCAGATTTTTCTTATTTTACTTTTTTTAATTTACATTATGATTATGCATTAATAAATACACTACTAATTTAAATTAATAATCTAAAATTGGTTAAAAAAAATTACATATACATATATATGTATATATTTCTATACAGGATTAACATTCCTTCACAAAGCTACTTTTCTTAGATATAAAAATGCAATTGGAAAGTTATTTCAAAATAATGCTGTAATATAATTTAGGTAGATATCCTTTGCATTATGCTGCTCTTTGAAAGGATATTAAAAGTGCTTCCCTATTATTAAGAAATGGTGCACTTGTAAATATTTATGATGTCTTTTATGAAAGCCCTTTGTATACTAGTGTCATATGAAGATCTTCCCTTCCTATGATTAAATTATTAATATTGCGTGAGTACAATGAGTAAATTAGGGATAAATGAGTACAATCGATTTAAAAGTATTCATAAAATTGATGGAATCAAATTTCTTCGCAGAACTATTGTTTCATTCATACTAAATCAAATCAAATTTCATTAGGTTTATTTCTTAAAGCTACTTTCTGTACATGAAAGGTATAGGATATAGAAATACTTGGTTTTCTATTTCGAAAAATTGCAGATACAACAGATTTTATGGGTTTACACAAGCCGTTATATATATCACCTATGACAGAAAATATGAAATTAATTATGTTAGTAACTGTGAAAATAAAATATTTATATAACATTTTTAAATTAAGTTTTAAATTTTGAAATTATACAGTTATCTTATTGAGAAGTGAGCAAATCAAATCGGAAAAACAGAGCCGGTCATATACCAATGGATGTAACTTTAATGTATCGTAATATTAATATTGCACAATTAATACAAAACTTACTTTCAGAAGAATTAAAAATACACAGGATACTAACCATCAATTTTATAAAGAATTTTATGAACGATTAGATTTATCTATAGATGATTATGTAAACATAACCTTACTATTGTTCACTTATATACAACAGTAATTTAAATAAATTTATGTGAGTAAAATATGAAATAAATTCTGTACTACATAACGTACATTATATAACATACATCTTTAATTTTTCACAATTATAGAAAAAGAAAAGATACCAATCAGAAATATACTGAAAAAATATATCGAAAGAAAATGTTTTACATGCATATACTCTTCAAATATTTCTTTAAAAATCAAAGTGGCATGAATAAAAAGATATACGAAAAGGACAAAAATAAGTACAAATAAAGCATATAAATTTATAATTTTTTTTACTAAACTTTAATTATATAGTACTTTAATTTTGTCGAACTTTTTAATCATGTAATTTATGATAAGTTTCCTTTGCATATAGTTTCTTATCTATATACATAAATACTCTGTATATGTTTGATTTAGGAACAACTGTGTACAGAGTATAGATTTTTGGGTGTATTATATCATGTATGAATATGAGAAAATAAAAAATAAAAAATGTTTGAACAGAACAGTGCTTCGATAATAAATGAAGATGAAAGAAATAGTTTATTAAGGTTAGCGAGGATACCTGGAGAAATGATGAATTTAGACAAATTAGCACACATAAGTTTATCTGTAATGTTTACATCAGTATATGCATAATTAAGTATTGTAATAACATAAAACCTTGATTAACTTTTTCTTTGAAAACTAAAAATATGGATCTTCGTTACAAATGATAATAATTCTGTTCTATACATACTGTGTTAGAACATAGACTAGAAATAAAATAGACTTAACACCCAATTCATTTTTGTGTTGTATACTTCAGGGGTTTAGGACTGTCTTATCGTCCTAATGTAATTTTCGGCGTTATCGATTCAATGTAGAATGAAATTACATTTATGATCGAACATTGAAACGAAATTTTAATATGAAATTATAAATAACATATACGATAGAATACTAAAACATTCAATTTTTTGCATGATCGGTATTTCAGAACATGAGACATGAAGTCTCGTAGTCTCATATGATATCACGTCTATTCTGTCCTTAGTCAATGGTAAAAAACCAAATAAGTAATGAGACAAGATGCTAATAAAACTATCACTTAGCGTCTTATTTAGTTTATGGAAGAGTAGATTGCGGTGATAATTCAAACGTGTAATGTTACTACACGTATTTTGTACAATTGAGTTAAAGAAAATTAGAAGAACATTAAACATATTGTAGACTTAGTATGTGATTTGTAGTATGTGTTCATTGTACATTTTATGATAGTAATCAGTTGTTTGAATCTTTTAGTACACAGTGTAAATATATATCGGTTCACCAAAGAAAATTTTAACTATCATTAATGCTCTCTACTAGGGCCTATTAATTATAGTGAAGCTGTCATGAAGTAAAATTAAAGGATGATGATGGGCGATCAGTTTCGTAGCAAAGTGGAACAATACTCACCAAAGTCATCACCCAGGGGTGCACGATCCCCTGTTGTTTCACGTCAAGATTCAACAGGGACTCTTAAGACAACCATTTCCCTGGGTAAAAATCCTTCCATTGTACACAGTGGGCCATTTTACTTGATGAAGGAACCCCCAGGTACATCAACATTTTGTTTCGATATGTTTTAAACAATTATAAATCATAACAATTATAATCATAAACAAATATATAATTCTTTATTAAAATTTTCTAGGAGAAAGTGAACTCACTGGGGCAACAAATTTAATGACCTATTATGGACTAGAACATTCTTATAGCAAATTTAGTGGGAAAAAATTAAAAGAACAACTTTCATCGTTTCTTCCAAATTTACCTGGAATTATAGACAGACCTGGTCATTTGGATAATAGGTACACCTATATACCTTAATATAATTTTGTATGTATCATATTAGACAATATATTTCAGATACTCTATAATCATTATTGTAACTTCATATTTCAGTTCATTAAGATCTGTAATTGAAAAGCCTCCAATAGGAGGGAAAGATTTAATACCACTAACCAGTGTTCAGTTAGCTGGTTTTCGTTTACATCCTGGTCCTGTAAGTAAATGCAATTATATTATAACAAAAAAGTTAATTAAGTAATTAAAATATTCAAATAACAAGCATAAAAAGCTTATATATTTTTGTAGCTACCAGAGCAATATCGTTATGTTAATCAAGCTCCACAAAGAAAACACAAAAATAAACATAAAAAACATAAACATAAACCAGGAGAAGTACCTAGT
Source organism: Bombus vancouverensis nearcticus (assembly GCF_051014615.1). Taxonomy (NCBI): domain Eukaryota; kingdom Metazoa; phylum Arthropoda; class Insecta; order Hymenoptera; family Apidae; genus Bombus; species Bombus vancouverensis. Next base: position 5,913,252 of record NC_134914.1, on the reverse strand, counting down.
GGTCAAGAGGCAACAGCAACAGATATTGGCGGTTCAGATACCCATGAGAAAAAGCATAAAAAACAAAAACGACACGATGAAGAGAAAGAAGCTAGAAAAAAGCGTAAGAAAGAGAAAAAGAGAAAAAAACAAAAACACAGCCCTGAATATAGTGGTGGTTTAACGCCATCTCAGCATTCCAATTCGTGATCTTCAATTTCACCTTTTCTGTTTATATCTAACATTTGATTTAACATCACAATTTTTGTAGAAACAATTAAATTTATCTTTCTCATTAAGAATAACATACATGTATAGGTAATTATCATATAGAATATAAGTTATGGACATATTATTTTTGATCAAGCAATTTTTCGATTACTATGAAGTTATACATACTATAAAATCTATTTCCATTATTCGTGCTTTTCAAAATATGATATCTGATTTTTGATAATAAAACTTTAATCTTTTTTTTACCGTGTTTAAAGATGTAAAATTGTTTCCTTAGAAGATTGTATACTATTAGTATGCACCATAGAATCAATGATGTAGGAACGTATTTATATTTACATATTATAGGTACGAGACATACATGTGCAACATATACTGTTTGATTCATTGAGTCTATCAATTCACAAGCAAAAGTTAATTTCAGCAATAGCCGTTTTGATAAAAAAATGACAATTCCTTATAAATATTGATAAATCATAAGGTATAAATATGGACGAATTAGTAGTATGAAAATATTGGTGTATTACTGTTGATGTAAATATTATATATATATTAAAGAAGGCAGCAGTAATGTTACTGTATTAAATATGTTTTTTATGATGATTCTTAAAATGTTATCAAGTTTGTTCAAAAACAAAACTAAAATCATGCATTGTATTGAGAATTTAAGATATATGTAGCATTATGATACGAAATTAATAAAAAAAATCATGAAATATAAAGATGTCTATTCTTTATCTTCTTTCCCTTATGAAATTTTTTGACAAAATATTAAAATTATTTGTGAAACATCTTTCACAAATTAGTTTTGGCAATATTACATTGATAATTAAATATTATTTGCTATATAACAGTACATAATTTCAAAGAATTTGTAAATAATACTACTATAGTCAACTAACAGTTTAAAATTCAACTCAGTAGCAACGCCATCTATTACAGAAGACTTCCGGTTGATATAGCCAATATCCGGTAATGGGACGCTAAATTCTACCATTGTACCATTGAGCGAAGACCGTTCAGATTCGTTGTTGGAAAATCGCTCCATTCCCGCCATTACGTGCTTTTTGTACCGTGTAGCAATTTGATCGTTGGAGGAAAACACGATGACGGACACTCGTAAGTGAAAAAACCTCAAATTTTTACATTAAAACCTGTAATTCTCTTTACAATAGCAGAAAATTGGTTTTTTATCAACCTAGGAGGATATTTTCAATAAGAAATTTCTTGAGTAGTGCGTGCTACTATAATTTGTTATATTGCCACGTTTAAAGCTCCTTCTACTATTTTATCTAATTTATAATGCGTTATTAAACTATTATTCGAAACTATATTTAAATATAAGTAATTGTATACAATTATGTAAAATGATGGGCTAGGATACAAATTTTAACGACCCTGATTTTCTGACTCCGTACATTTTCGCGTAAACTTATCGATCGGCATCCCAAGCGTCTCGTCCTACTTTTTTACTCCATTTTGTATAATTTGATATTTAAATGCCATTCTTATAATATATGTATCTTATATATAATAGCTAAATTTTTGTAATATTTCATCACAATTTGCATTATCCCGCGTATTTTTGTTCAACCCATAATGAAGTATGATTTACACCGCTAGCACCATGAATAAATTTTCGTTCATGCTATAATTATAATTATATTTTTAAGTTATGGAAGTAAGAATTACATTTGTTTCAAAGCACACATTTACTAATAGAAAAAGTCAAATATAAAAAAATTTAACTAATGAAATGATATATGATAAGAATAAATCTGAACTTTGAAATATAATTTTTAATTTAAATTTTTCGCGTCATATTAATTAAAGTTTAATACAACAATTAAAGATTTCTATCAAATTCTACAATGACGCTTAATTTTTTTTATATGTGCCCTAGAGTATTCGAATTACCAACAACAGGGATACAATCAGTACAGTCAGCCACCACCTTCTGGTGGTCAGGATACTTCGTATCCACCACCTTCTAGCAGTGGTGGTGGTGGTGGTGGCTACAATCAATATAGTCAACCACCACCAAATAGTGGAAGCAATTATGGCAGCGGTTACAACAGTTACAATTCCAGCGGTGGCCAAGACTACAATCAATCACAAAATCAAAACAGTTACCCAAATAGTTATGGCAGTGGAGGTGGCTCTGGAAATGGTAGCAGTGGCAATTATAGTGGCAGTTATGGTCATGGAGGTGGAGGCAGTGGAGGCTATAATCGTAATAGTTCTGGTGGAGGCTATGGTGGAGGTATTTTAAATATTATGACTAATTTAAATGTAATGTAACTTTTACTTTGAAGATATGATTTGTTATATATGTATATATATATGTTTATGTACATAGGTCAAGGAGGAGGTGGTGGCAGTAGATATGGAGATCGCGGGGGATACAGTGACCGCTCTGGCGGTAGCTACAAGTAAGTTTATTTCTTGTATTTTTTATATATACATATATAATGAAGCGAAAAAAATATAAGACCAATAAAAAAAAGTTGAATTATATATCAACAATATTAATCAATGAAGAGGTAAATACATTCATTGAAGTTAACAAGGTATGAAATGAAATTCTTATGACAGTAATGAAAACTTGTTGTCTCTTTGCAAATGGCTTTATGCCCATTGGGCGTTAATATGTTTGAAGTGTGCCTACAGGTTTAACACAGGTATAACTGGTAAAGGTATAAACAGGTTGTATATGACAAATGACGTAAGATGGTTATAATGTCTGGTACATACTGATTTATATTACATTAAGTGATAATATGATGTGTATACATAATGGTTTTGTATTGATTATACCTGTAAAGCGGTTTATACTGCCACTGGGGCCACTGTTGTCTGAATAGTACTACTTAGGGTTATCGACTAGACAATCAAAAGACGCCTAAAGTTTCATATAACAGAGAGATTGCAGTTTATATAATAGAAATAGTATTATTATATAAGTTGGAGTTTTATTGAATATATTGGTGTTTCTTTAATATATTTTGTCTATTTTTCGTAATAGGATATTAATGTTGTACTAACATCACAGTTGTTTACCCAATGTAATTCATAATTTTTTATTCCCATCTTTACTCTACTGATTTTATTATATATATGCTTCAAATATTAATTAATACGTAGTAATCTCTGTCAATACTCAGATAGAAGATTCATGTACATTTGACGCAAATAGGATAATCTCTTACGCAGGATTGTCCTGACCAATTTATATCTCGCAAAGTTATTAATAACAGCTATGCAGAAAAAGAACACGATTTTTGCATGCCGGACGTAACGGACTAACATGACGATATACGGGACTTATCTGTAGTTTTAAGTAATATAGTGACCACCGACATTTAGACAGTAGGTACATCAAGAAGAGAGGTGGCGAGCAGCATTTGATTCGCCATGCATCGATCGATCGATCAGTCTGTCCATGAGTCAACTCATTGGTATATCTGCTTCTGTGTTTTAGCAGTGGCGGTGGCCGTGGTGGTTATAACAAAGGTAAATGCACCAGACTGTCTGTACTGGTCTGGTGCTATTCAAGCTTTCACTCTAATATTTAAAATCTAAATACTCGGTTACTCGTATTATATGAAAGGGCTGCTATGCAACATTGTTAGGGATTCATTTTCTCTGGTAATTAACACTCTGCCAGAATTCAGCAATCTAGTTTTAAAAAAGGTGTAAAAATACGTGATGATATTTTTTACTGCAGCATCATAAAGACTGCGTTGATCACCAATTGCTTTTTCAGTAAATATGTGTTAATTTTTTATGCGCTTCTACATATTATAATATTTATAACAAGAGCAGGTAACGTTATTTTTTATTTAAAAGGTTACACACACTTAATTATACTAATTTGAAATACAAATGCGCTATGCGCTTGGCACATTAAGTTTCATATGTGTATGTATAAAAACGACCATGTTTATGTACGAGTTGTTTTATATAAAAAGAAACATTTAGAGGTATAAAATCTTTACCCTTAATCAGCACTTGTGCTGCTTACACTCCAATATCTTAATATTTTAAAATATAACTCAGGATAATATTAAGCAAATATAAAAGGCAGCTGGTGAATTAAATATCTACCTATCCCTAATTAATCAAGGCTTCCCAAAAATACAATATAGGGAAATGGTAAGAATAAAAATAATGTTGCAGCCCTTTTGTATGTTAAGCTGCAACCTTGTGTTCTCTACATATTGTTATATGCTACTAAGAATGTTAGGCCAATGAGTACTAATACTTTTGTTACTGCACGGGTCGAACAGAAAAAAAAGCCTTTGAATTGATAATTTTATACAAGGTATTGAAGACATAATAATATGTATATCAAATAATAGAGGTGTAATAAATGAACAAATTAAGAAAGCTTAAGTGTTGTCATGGGATATCACTTATTAGTAGGCAAGACAAAATTTATGTATCCTGAAACAAAAACTAATGTCAAAGTAATTGTATGTTTTTAAACATACATAAATTACAAAATTTTTGGTATATAATAATAGAAAAGAAGTTTCTTTTCACTTGGAAACACTATTTGTGGGTAATGGTCATTAAAGAAAGTAAGAGTTATTACATTTTCATTGTTACAATAAGTAATAACTTCTAAATATATTGGTAATACTACAAGAAGAAAGAGGAACAAAGTATTTAATTGCTTAAAATAATAGTGCTTAAGTTTACTTACCATTTTAAAATTATCTTAAATATGAAATGTGGATACATTAGGGAGAGGTATTTATATGGGATTTTCTTATAATATAAAAAAAAGCATACTAGATTAAAATTCCAAATGGTTTGCAAAATTTCATTCCTCCAAGGTGTACTGTGTTATTAGTTGTTTTTAACCCGATACAAAAGTTTTCCACTTGTTAGCTTAGACTTGAGTAGGTTTAGGGACAGTAGATTTGCAAGTATTATTCCTTACTTCAAGGAGTACTATGCTAGGTGAAATGTTAACTCCTATCAAATTACAGGGGGCTACGGTGACCGCGGTGGTGGCAACGATGGGATGGTTACACAAGAAGATACTATTTTTGTATCTGGTATGGATCCTTCAATTTCAGAAGAAGAAATTTGTCAACACTTTGGAGCCATTGGTATTATCAAGGTAAGTCACTATATACAAATAATGATAGTAATCACAAAGTATATTATATAAATAAACATTTAACCTTAATATCTTTCAATGTGTACAGAATGACAAGCGGACAGGAAAACCCAAAGTGTGGATGTACAAAGATAAAAACACTGGTAAATCGAAAGGCGAAGCTACCGTGACTTACGATGATCAGAATGCTGCGCGTTCTGCGATAGACTGGTTTGATGGAAAAGAATTCAAAGGTCGAACTATAAAAGTACAAATTGCCCAGCACAAAAGCAGTTGGCAAGGTAATCGTAGTGGTGGAAGTCGTGGTGGAGGTGGTCGAGGTCGTGGAAGTGGTGGTTTTGGGAGCCGTGGAGGTGGCGGTGACAGAGATGATCATCATCGTGGTGGTGGTGGTGATGATAGACGTGATGGAGGTGGTCGTGGAGGAGATTGGAGGTACGGTTTCACTTTATCTATATAATGATATATATATAGTCTACTATAAATTAAATATTTTATAAATTTGTTTTATATTGTTTAAATAGGTGTCCCAATCCAGAATGTGGTAATACAAACTTTGCTTGGAGGGACCAGTGTAACCTCTGCAAAAGTCTAAAACCAGAAGGTGCTGGTAGTAGCAGTGGGGGTGGAAGAGGAAATCGTGGTGGAGATCGAGGTGGTCGAGGAGGCTTCAGAAGTGACAGAGGTGGTCGAGGTGGAGATAGGGGTGGTCGAGGAGGTTTCCGTGGTGGAGACAGGGGCGGAAGGGGCGGACGAGGTGGTCCAATGAGAGGCGGTGGAGGGTTGGTTCCTATAATTATTTAGTTGTACTAGATGTGTCATTGAAAATAACAAATTGTCATTCATTTTTCTTGTGTCATTTCAGCCGAGGAGACAGAGATAGGGATCGTCAGCGCCCTTACTAAATGTAATTTATAAAGTGATTGATAAATAAATCACTTATTGACGTACTGTACACAATTTGTACACAATCTTAATGTATGTAAATTTGTCATAACACAGAAATCATGTGTTACACTTCATTATCATCGATTTGTTTTCTCGAACATTTTTTATATATTCACAACAATCGATGTGTGACGTGTAATTTTTGTGTTTTATATACGTATGTAAATGATCATCATATGTGTAAAGTTACATTTTAATAAATAAGACTTCAATTCTCTAACACTAAATCTTATATTATTTTTTGTATTTACAAATACCATTTTTAGACATAAAAAAAGACTAGGGACGCTGGGAAATTTTGTTTATTGAAAGATAAAAATATAGTACAATAAATTTATGTCTATTTATGTATACATGTATATAAACCTAATAAATAATTGGAAAAAGAAATGATAACTAAGTAATTTGAAACAAATACATTGCGTTTTTATGGCGAACGTATGCCTAAAAATTTTACGATGTAATGAATAAGCTGTATTATTTTAATTCATATTATCATAGTAAATATACGTTTTACATATGGATAGATAAGATGAAGACGTCTAGTTCATGGATTTACTTGAATGGTATGATATCTTACAGCTTCCTTTGCTCTCATTTAATCTCTGCGTTTACGTTGATCTTTTAATATCTCCTATAATAGAGTAAAAGAATAATAAGTATTAGTTCACATTCATTTCATCACAGCAACCCACACTTATTACATACTAGGAAATTTACATTGTACATAGTCATTGTAGTTCTTAACTATTCTATCTCTATTAGTTTGTATATTGAGTTCAAAGTTTATGAAGATTAATATGATTGTGATGAGTTAGGACTTAAAAGAATTGAATATTTGTTGCTTTCTAAGTAGAATTGTCATAAATTTGTATTCTTTGTACCAGTAAGATATATTAATTATATTTTTTTGCAAAATGGAATTAGAACAGTTAAGAATTAGGACGACATATAGAATAATATTTGTATATATTGTTTCTAACTTTTACCTTCTGTGTAAGGATTATGAGGAGGTGACGGAAAATGTTGACGAAATCTACAAATAGATCTAGAGAATGTAGAATGAAATCTTTGCTACCCATGTGGTATTTTTCAATAATCAATTGTGTATCATAAATAACAAAACCACACATTAAAAACAGTCCAATATATAAATAGGCTTGGTAGAAAATGGTCCAACGTAAAAATAGATTGACAAATGAAAACAAAACCATAATATTCAGCAAGCTAATTAAGGTACCACCAAGATATAACCAACGTCCTCTTTCAGCCAAAAGGGAGGAAATACTGAATGATACAAATATAACAATTGTTCCTGAAAAAATAATCATGTTAAACATTGATATAGTTTAATGGTATGGTTCAATAACCATAACATGATATCACAATATGTAATAATAATAATAGATACATTTTCAAAGATAAATTTAAATAACAATAACTTACCAATCAGTGCAGTTACTATAACAGTTGGATTGACACTCATAACCAATTGAAGTAAAGGACCCAGACCAAGCCCAGAAAAGAATGCAAATCCCAGGAGATAGCTAAGTCGTAACTTTTGATTTTTTCCATTGTCTGGTGTATTAATTAAAGTAAAAAGCAGACCCAATGTACCAAGAGTCGTTAACAAATTGGCTCGTAAGAGCTCTGAGAACATGTGAATGTAAACTCCTCCAGCAGCTGATAGCATTGACATGGACAGACATCCATAGACATTTTTCAAGTGTTGCCTAACTGGGGGTTCCCTGCAATCATAAATCTTTATCACATTTTCTACATATTTGGGAATCCTTTGTAAGGAAAATGAAAAATTTTATAAATACATCAAGTATAGTCTTAGACTTTGGTCTTAGGTGATAGGGTGTGGTATTAAGATTATAGCAATAGCTAAAATTAATAGTTTAAATGAGATTTAAGAAACGAATAAAAGGTGTAAGAGAAAATAAAGTTCAAGACGATTCGTAAAGAAAAGTATAATTATAACTTTACAAAGACATTCACGCTCGATGTACTTACTTACTCGTAACACGTCATACATACTATGCTCGCAAAAAAAAGTTTCACTACATAAAATATTCACATTAATGAAGTTCTCGAATATACATACATGTTTGAAGGTCACACAACATACCAGTAACGTAGATAAGAGAAAAACGCATATCACGATAAATAATTTTATTCAAAGGTGCGTCGCAAAAAAGATACAGTCGATTTTTATAAAACGAAACGTTTCTTTAACGACTTCCTAGTTACATCATCGTAAATCAATGTATTTTAGAAATCGCGATATAAATGTAATAATAATGAAAAATCAATAGGAAGGAAAATATTAAAGTAAAAATTATAGAAAAGTAAATCTGAGAAAAATATCTTCTCGATAGAAATGTTCATAGTTCGACAAAAAATATTCAACAGAAAAGATATACGTACAATTTCTTAGTGAAAGAGTTCACAAATGTGTTCAATACTGCTGCCATAATTTCGTTGCTTTACAAATACACCGTAATAAGACACAATTCGTTAAATGCTGTTGTTTTCCAACTAATGTACTTGTACAAATCGAGAATAATCATAAACCCTTGAAGTAGACTCCGCTTCGTGGACACGTCAGTAATACTTCTGTGCGTAAATTTTGTCGACACTTCCGATTGGTCGACGTGCCTCTCGAAATTTTATGAAACGTCAGCTTTCACGTGACAATGATGGAGGATGTATTGTTTCGTAAAATAGACAAGAAAAGAAGAAAACTTCTGGCGAGTAATGGCGACATCTTCAGGACGAAATTTTAATTTTTAGGTTTTATAGTTGCTATGTTGTGTGTAAATAACATCCGTCTGTCTGACAATATGTATATATGTAACAAATTTACATTTATTGTTTAGTTTGTAATAGGATTTTGATAAAATTTAATAAAGGAAACCGATACTTTTATATCGAATTAATTGATTATCGCCTTTTATTAAACGTTATAAAAACATATATCTTGTAAAACAATTAGAAGAAATTATAATGTGTGATACAATTTCCATTTCGTCAGCCATATTGTTTTAAAATCATTGTAGACGAAATATTTATATTTTGTATAATCTCAAATCATGAAAGAGATGTTAACAAATCAAACTAGTTCAGGATATAGTAACCCTTTCGTTAATAATAATGGAGACAGCAACAGCAACAATACAAACGATAATAATACAAGGAGATATGCTGTTCTTAGTACAGACTGGATATCTGCAATTGGAGAAGAACTGGGAATGCATCCTTTACCAGATTCTTTATTAAAAAGACTCGCAGAAGATGCCTCGTATCGACTTAGAGAAGTTCTACATGTATATTAGTTTTATACATATATTATTATATCTGGAATTATTATTAAATTTACTCTTAAAAAAAATATATGTATATAAAACATGTTTATCGTTAGAATGAAGCTGATAGAAATTCATTTTTAGAAATGTGTAACAAGATTAAAACATAGCAAAAGAAAACGTCTAACGTCTACAGATGTAAACGCTGTGATTACCAATTTATGTGATGTAGATCCAGTATTAGGAGCACCAGAATCTCTACCAGAATACCATACAGAAGCAAAAGTCTTTGTTCCTAATGAACGTATTGTTAATCTAGTACAAAAAATAAATGATCCACTTAACATATCGCAAACTAGTGTACCTTTCATTCAAGGTATACCTTACTTATTTATTAATTAATTTATTAATTTAATTATATTCTAACATTATTTGCAATTTATCAATAACACATTCAACAGAATCGGAAATATGTGATACCAGACTAACAGAAGCAAGAAATAATTATGCAAAACGCGCATTGAAAACATTATTTAATGGATCTCAGAAAACATTTCAGGTATGATATATTCAACTATGTGATCTGTTATAAATATTATAACATACACAATTTATAGGTTCTAATTAATGATTGTGCCACTAATGTTCATTTGAGTGGGGAAGGAGTAATTGATAAATTAATGTCTATTGCTAGATCTATGATAATTTCGAATAATGTGCAATACACAAGAGTATCAACAAGAACATGCCAACTTATTATTGCAATTGCAAGCAACAGTGAAGCTGTTTATCCATATCACTTAACTTCGGTAATATTCTACAGTAAGATCATATGAATTATACTAATTGATTTATGGATAAATGGATATTTTAAGACCTCTAATATTTTTTTATTACAGGTTGATAAGTTAACTGAATTGTTATTGGAATTACTTTTAGGACAGAGTTTCATAAATCCAAACCTTGAAGCACTCTTTAAAGATTGCACGCTAAAATTAATGCTTCGTTGGCCATCTATTGCTGATAAGTAAATAAATTATTATACACTTAGACGTTATTCAGTAATGATTATCTTGTTATAAAATCGATTTTTATTGTTCAAAGATATATCCCCATGTTGGAGAACGTACTCTTAAAGGAAGAAAAGGTAGATATAAATGGTAATAAGAAACATATTTTGGTTATGGAGTTATTAGCTAGTATTCAGCCTTTGATGCTTTTCCAACAAGAGATAGGCTCTCCACTCTCAGTACATACTGTTTTAAAATTTGCCTTACCTGGTTCTATCCTGTGGCAAAAAATAGCTGTAAGCTAACTTTAAAATATATTTTCTTACATTATTTCTTTCCATTGCTAATGTATCTTTCAATTATAGCTTAGTATTTGTGCTCTTATAAAATCACAAGCTCATACTTTAGATATTGAAGCTTTCATGGAACATTATGGAGATTCTTTACTACCATATTTACCATTTCGTTATAAAAGCACGGTAAATGGTTATAAAAAACCTATTTCTCTTCCTATCACTGTCAAAAGTAAAATAAAATATGTTAAAGTTAGGCCGGTAATAAGTAATCGGCTGTTATGGGATCGACAAACAGCATTTCCTGATTCTACATTACGAGGTCCACGACGAGAAATAAGGTATGCAACTATATTAGATTTATCAATTAGATAGAATAAGTATTTTCGTATGTATTTTTTTATATTGCAATACAATTTTAGATTTGCCTTCGCCGGTGGACGACCGGTACCATCTAGTAATTTAAGGCGTGTTAGTTTGAGAGCGAATTATCAGATTTTAAGAAGTGAACTACAAGCTACGCTTGCTCTAGTAGCATCACGAAGGTTATTAGTACTTAAAGATAAAAGAAAGAGATCATTCGATATTTATAATCTATTATACGGTTATTTATAAATTTGTATGTCCCAGTGTGTATGATTTAAATAATAATTTTACGTTTACATTCAAATAGCCTTTGATACAAACAAATATTATTCTTTAAAAGATTTCATTTGGTTTCAAAATACATATAAACATCGTAATATTTTCTCGTTAAAGGGAGAAAACATTATTTCACATTTATACATAAAGTTTAAGGTTTGTTATTTATGATCCTACCTATAGTAGTACGTTTTTATAACAATATCTTCTGTATATTGCTGAAAACTATAACATATTTATTAAATTAGTAATAAGAAAAAGACTGAAGCCATGACCTCACCGAAAAAATTGACCTCTCTATTAAAGACAGTCTTGTAACCCTTGCGGTAATACACTACGTGGTAATATATGCGAATTAATCAAACATGTAGCCCGAGTATGCATCCTTATCGGTATCTGAAATAAATATTTTTACCATCAGTGTTGTTTTTCAACATTATCACAATTTTAAAATACATACTGCAGCAAGCTGTCGTCGACTTAAAATTCGATTCTTATAAAAAAGTAAACAGGAATCTATTTCAATAGTAACAATTTTGTCCTGAAAACAATGAATTTTTAGTACATTAAAATTGTACTAAGATATCAAAATTACCAACCTTCTCGCAATACATAGAATATCTTTTTTCATTGATATTCTTTACAGAGTCTATATTCATTAAAGAACTATGTAACGCTAAACGCTGTTTCAATAAATTATTGTTATTGTCATTACAATTATCATCTATCATATCATTGTACATATGAAAGTCTTTACCATGTTCAAGTTTTGGAAAATAATCAGAATTGATCGTTTTTAAGTAAGTTTTAGTTTGTATATCACTGAGTTGATATCTAAGGTTAATTATTTTTGGCCAATTTTCAAGGACATATACTTTTCCAAAAATATTTAGCATCTCCGGCCAGTTATTCTTATTTTCATTCTTATATTCTGAATAAGTTTCATTCAGACTTTTATTTATATTCTTATTTTTATCTTCCTTATTTTCCATTACCAGATTTAGATGACTTGTTTCCTTATTGTTCTGAGTGACTGGAGCTTCCTCCAAAGAATTTGATGTTTTCAATTCGCTTTCAAGCATAATTTTGACAGTTGTATTGTCTTTGTTTATGTTGTATATATTTTGTATTGAAAAGTTAGTTCCCAAATATTTTGAGATAGCTGGTATTATTTTACGTCCTGTGAAAAGAATTTTGAGAAAAGAACAAAAAAGTATATGTAAGATGTTATACTTACTATGCTTTATCCAAAACGTTTTTATTTTATTAGCATATTTTATACGATAATTCCTTCTATAGGATTCTAATTTAAGAAAAATAGGCTCTGTTAAAAATATCAACTGCTTTCCAAAATGAACCTGTGTTTGTAGATCTCTCTTAGGTACAATTGACTCCAGAATCAGTTTACATTTGTCGAGATCAATCATTTCTGTTAAAAATTATTTCCATTTCTATACCTAAATAAATAAACAAGTATCTGCACTACCTACCCATAGGCTTTCTGGAGTAACGAACATAAAAATCTTGATGACGTAAACGAATAGGATATTTACATTTAGCTAAAGGTAAAGCATCAAAAATACCAATACATGCCAATTGTTTTTGGAAGTTTTTACGATCCCATTCATTATTTATCGATCGACTGAAAAAATTAATTATTAAGTACAAGGATATCATAGAAAAGTAATTGTAGAAAAACATATATTACTTTGGTTTAACACATCGTACGTAATGCAAGTCACATTTTCTAAGTTCCTTAATAAGTGTATCCATATTATATTTTAATTTAGCTAACATAGTTTTTTTTGTAATAGATCCCTTTACAATATGCAAATATTGTTCCTCTCCAAAATTGATTAAGGAACGAAGAAATTTATTCTTACTTGTACTGAAAATTAGAGATATTTCATTTGGAACCTATAACAAATTTTTAAAATTGTTAATAATTTTTATTTTGAATCGTAAAATATATTTAATACCTTATCTGTATTTTTAGATAGTAAATCTTCTATAGAATATGTAACAGGACCAGAGTAATGTTCTATAATGAAGTTTCCTTCTTTCTCATTTAAAAATTTTTTTTGTGCATTGTGTAAATTTTTACATACTGATTGAATTATTGTTAATATATCTATCACTACTGGTGATTGACAAGCCTGTAATATAATAACCACAGTATCACTGCAATGATAACTTTTATATACAGTTAAATATATATATTTTACATACATCATTCAAGGTCAAAAATAAATTTTCTTCAATAACGTTTAGACGTTCTTTGTATAAATTGATAGTATGTGAAGGATTGCAAATTTTAATAAAACCTTCCTCTTGTAAATCATTACGATTATTTTCCACACAAGTTTCTATGAAATATTGTTGCATTTTCTCATTAGCATAATTTACACAAAGTTGTTCTATTCCGTTTTTAGTAAACGATTCGAAACCAAAGATATCCAGTATGCCTAAAAAGGATATATACATATATGTGCATAATTTGACAAGACCTCAATATAAAATTCAGTGTTGTAGCATACCAAGCCATTGTGAATATTGTTGTTTTAAAGACAAAGTTTTATTTGCATGATTTAAGATCCAATGAAAAAGAAGATCGTACATATATCTAATTATACTATGTAATCTGTTGCGACACGCATCAACAGTAACAAGGTGTCGATGGTACGAGGTGTGTTTTCGCCAAGTACTTTGTGGGTTTATGAGAATAGTAGTAAGTAATTCCATGATAGTATCTTCAGTTAAAGAACTAAGAATACAAGTACTTTTTAGAGCTTCCTTTGATTCTACAAATATGGTTATATAAAATTTCTCATTCTTGTATTATATGTATAGGATAAGTAGTGCAACATACTATTATTACTAAAATCAATTGCACATATTTCACCATCTTCTCTAAATTTAATATTTCCCATATGAATCAATAAGGCAAGAACTTGAAAAATGTTCTTTTTTTGATCAGATTTGAAATCCAATATATCCAATGCGTTCAGAGTATCTTGGAAACTTTCTTGAAAATATTTCTTCTTATTGCAATCTATAACATTTAATATATCATAATATTTATCTTTAGATAAATTAAAAATTTCAAGTTCTGTAGGTGACATTCCAAATATCATCTGAAATATATTTTTTTAGTATTTCTTACAGATACTTTCAACTGCATAAGAATATGTAATAAATCAAACCTGATAAAAAATTTGAAAATTGCTTGAACCTCTTGTTACTCTATTTCTTTCTAAGAGAAACGAGTTAATAGTTGCACCAGAAATAATTCCACTTTTATAATGAAGTTTTACAAGTTGTCCATGTCTTGAACTTATTTCATTTTTTTCAGTACAGGCAGTTGTAAAAGTAGATATCAAACGACAAGCGTCTGTAATTCTTAGCATAATATTGTGTGTACAATCTCCTTGAGATAATTGTACTGACCATTTGTTAATATTACTAAGAAACTCTAGACACTTGCAAGCATTGAATGTTTTTCCTGTTCCAGTTTCTCCACTTATAACAATTACCTTAATATATAATATACTGATAAGTTTGAAAAAGAAAATCAATGTCTTTTATGATGATCTATCTCTTCTAAATATTCTACCTGAGCATTTTGTCCATGTTCCTTGATAAGATTGTAATGTGCCTTAGCAGCAACAGCAAATATGTGAGGATTTGCTTCATACGTAGTATGAGATATATCAATATGTTTATTAAATTCTGAAGAATTATACAAATGAGATGTTGATACTTCATTATTAGGATTTAATGTCAGGAGTAGTGAACCAACCCATGTATAAATTTGACCACGTTGTAATCTTTGTAACAGAAAATCTATAACTGAGAAAGAAACATTATTTGTGAAATGCTTTTTGTTATTTTATTATTTGATAAAAAGTATTTAAGGCTTTTATATAGAAATAACATATGCATACATACTAATATTTTCATCTTCTGGTAAAGTACCTAAATCGGTAATGAAATCCCATCCGGCTTGGGAAATTGGTTGCTGTAAAATGTATGTAATATATAAGAAAATGTGATATAAATGATATTTTCATTAATGACAAACCTCTTCTGTTGCTGGCATAACGTTCTCCACATCTATCACTGGCAATATGAATAAACGAAATGATGTTGTCAGAAACAAATATTTATTTGTTCAAGGTCAAAAAAGTTCACATATCGGTTCCTTCCCGCATTATTCAAAACTATAACTTCTACGTAGATGACGTAATTTACGTTACAAAAACAATAAAGTTCTTTAAACGTATCAAATGTTTTTAATTTATTATTATAAACAAATGAATTCACGTATGAATCTCTTTATTCAAATACATTAGAAAATTATATTACAAACAATTCTTTAAATGCAATTTTAAAATTATTTGTCTTTAAAAAAGTTTATGTTTAATTCATTAAGGACGCTTCTCTTCCATTGCTTGAAGAAACTTTCTGTTATTTTGAATAAGTTTCTCCAAACGTTCCTTTGTAGCTGAAGTTTGCTTTTGTGTAAGTTTACGTCTTGCAGATTCGATTGCCACTCGATAACCAGCAACATTGTGGAAAACTTTTATATGTCTATCTCCAGCAACTAAAACATATTCTCCCACAGCATCAAAAGCTAGGCTCGTAATAGGTCCTGTAATGTAATATTATATATATATATAAATATAAAAAATGTAGTATTTATATATTATAATGAAAAAATACCCAGAAAAATATCTTCTATGGTAGTATCCAACAAGCCAGTAATTGTAGAATAAAAACTTAGCGAAGATCCATGAGCTATCGCTAAAACTTCAGTATTAGGAGATAATGCAATATTAGCTGTTATTGTACTTTCCCATGGTCCAGTTTGAAGTATATGAGGATCCTCTCCTTTTTCGAATTCAACTATATACGTATAAATTGGCAAATGTAGCACAATTTGATACAAATAATTTTCGAAAAGAATACCTCAATTTATTACTTTTTATATCGTATAAACGATAAGTTTCATCTTTTGATACAGTAGCCATACAACTACTATCAGCACTGAAAGTAAAATCAAGTATTCCAGATGAGTGACCAGCAAGATCGAAAGCCTTTACTACTTGTTTGAATTCTCCTGATTTACTAAATACTATTTCCCATATGTTTGCATCTGGAGTGAACCCTAAACAATAAAATATCATTATTGAGACATGGAATAAGTGTTAGTTAGAGCTAAGATAAAATATTCTAAAGAATTACCGGATGTACCGACGAAACGTCCACAAGGTGATATTCGTGCTCGATAGGTCGATCCAAGATGCAATTCTATAGTTGCAAGAACTTGTCCTTTAAGGTCCCATACTACAAGATCGTTCATTTTACTGCATGTAATAATATATTTTCCTGTACATGCAATATCCATGCCAACAACATCTTCTGTATGTCGCTAAAAAATTAATAATAAAGGATATGAAATTTATGTATAAAAAATAATATAATAAAGAGATATTTAGTACATACCTTTGGAAATTCTAAAGTTTTAATTGCAGAGGCTAAGGTACCATCTGGTTTCTTGGAAATTTTATAAACTTCGATAGTATTTGCTACAGCTTTATGAATGAGAAAAGCTTTACCATCAGGAGACCAGCGTACTAATGTCGCATGATCGAATTCTATATTAACACGTAGCGATCTTTTTTCTTTTATTGTCAATTCTTTTGTGCACCATAACAAAACAGTCCTATCTGAAAAATTAGAGATCACAGTCTTACAAAACTATTCTAATAAAAGACGTAAAATAATTCTGACAAGGAAAGGATTAGGTGATATCTTATGCAAGACCAAAAAGACATTTAATTTATTACAGAGTATCTTTATTGAGTGAGCAATTTACAATTGTTAAAGTTTTACAGCAATTGAAACAAGTTTCAATACAATACAAGTACAATAGGTTAGATACATGTATTTCATGCTTATAGACCAATTAAAATCTCACAATAAACCTATTATTTCTTAAATCTTAAATACATTATAGTATCATTAAAACTATGTGTAGTGAGTTATATGTTACGTTTTTTATTCGGAGGTGGCATAAGATCAGAATCATCTATTATAAATCGGTGCCTATTAATATAATCTAAAAGTCGTTCAGTTGTTATGGGTTTTATAATGCTTTTGCATACAGATTGAGCCGTATTGTACGAATTAGGAAATGATTTATCAGTTCTTTCACGCATGAAAACCCATTGGCCATTTTCAAATTTACATTCAATAATTGCATTATTTAAATCTTTTATTTGTTTGGTAACTTTCATTTTGTCAAATGGTTCTTTCATGCCACCTACATAGAGATAGCCAATTTTCTTTGGAAGAATTCCTTCTCCAGATTCTGTAATTATTTTTAATCTAAAATCAACAGAATTCTGTGACAAGGGTTTCCATTTTAAAACATCTGGTGAAAGCCCTGGACAATAGGGTTCCTTAGCAGGTTGAAATATTAAACCATCAGGTTCATGGCCTAGCTGTTTGGCAAATTTTTCACTTAATAAATTAGCAGCTTGTGTCACATCCCAAAAATGTTTTAATCGTACTGAAAAGGGTTCCATTTCTTTTCTCAATTTTCCTTCCTTCATTGCTCTATGTCTGCCACCTATAATTTCTCGTTCAATGATGCAAGAACGCTCAGGATGGAATGGTAATTTGCTAATATCTTTGCCATCGTACATTACTACATCATAAACTAAGTATCTTGGATATTCTTTACCATTTGCCTTGTCAATCACCATTTCACCATCCAATAATGTATCTTTAAGAGTTCTAGATATGTCTTTTGGATGTGGAAAAGTCATTCCATTAACTTGAAATACACTATTATCTCTATCTACAAAATAAATTTCTCCATCTGCTTGAATCATCATCATATACCTGGTCCCATCTGCTTTCCATGAAACTCTATATGGTTTTTCATGTAGCAATCTAATATTATCTTCATCCATAGAAACTGGCTGAGAACCTGGAAATCCAGTTGATTTCCAAGAACAAATACCTTGAACACGTCTCTGTATTCCACTTAATTTTCTATCCTCTAAAATAGGAGTTACTCCAGGTACACCAGCCATGAATATTGGATTTTTGTTATTAAACTCACGCCTCCTTTTTTTATTGGGTACGTCTTGATTATAATTATCATTATCAGCACTAGTGCCTTCATCTGTATCTTCTACATTGGAATCATCATATTCTAAGCACCAAGCTGGTCTAGGAGCAGGATCAGGAGCATCCTCCACATCATCGTATCTCCTAAACAGTTCTTGGATATAATCAGCTTTATATATGCCTGGTGGTCTTGCAGTAGCAAATTCTGCCAAACCAGCATCAACGCTAGTACCATCAGTTTCTACTAAATAACTAATTATAAGGAAGCCAGTTCTATTAAAACCATGCGTGCAATGAACACCGATAACTTCCAACGGGTTAAACGATATAAAATTTCTGCAAATTTGCACAAAAATTCTTGTTTGTTCTTCAGAGGGAGTTTCACCGTGACCTCTGCACTGCAACTTTAAATATTTGCAACCATATGCTTCTAAACTTTCCTTGTCATAAAATCTCGTAGTGTTGGTTAGGTCAATCCATAGACCTAATTTTATTTTCTGACTCTTTAACGATGCGAATAACATATCCACTGAGAAACGACATTCTTCTGGCACTTGGCTATCAAATGCAGACGATAGCGGAGTCTTGAAAGCGAGAAATTTATTCTGTATTAGTTTTACTGCTTTCCGTGGACAATGAAGCCATCGGGGCGGAATTGGCCCCTTGCTTTCGTTCCTACTTGACATTTTATCGCGTTTTTCTTTCTTATAAAATTAATTTTCTATAACTTCTAGTTTATTAATCAATTTTTATAAACGCAAGATACTGAAAATCATTTTTAACAACATGGAAACATGAAAAATTCAGTACTATAACCTTATATTTATTTTTCCAAGCACATTCGTTTTTCTATTTCTTCGTACACACGTAATATGTTAATTTTTTCAAACTTGTCATTTATGCCAGTAACATCACAAAGTAGATATTCAATTAATTTGACAATAAGATACGCAAATTTTGCTTCCAAATACGTTCCAAACAACGGAACAGCTGTTGCTAGCGTCCACTGGACGCCATTACAGGCTTTCACAATTTCGACTAATAGCAAACTTCTCGATGAAACGTATCGATATTCAATAAAATCGATTTGACTTTCCGAAATTTAAATTTATAAATTTACATGTTTTAATTTGAATTTAGACGATTAAATTTAAAGATCTGCATTTTTTAATTAAAGTTTGCCATATAATCAATACTATTCTTGAATTGACATTGCTGTGACATACACGCTCACACATGTAAATAAATATTACGTTGACATTTTTTTTGTTATAGGATCATTATATGTAATGGTATAAACAACGACTAATTAAAAGTAACAATTTTATTTTATTCCAAGTTACCTTGACAAATAACTTCAAGTATGTCTAAATTAATTCTTTCTTCCTATACCTGTATTCGTGGTTAAAAACGTTATTCAATCATCATCGTTGGTTAAATCAACTAAAGTATAAGCACGAAGGTGAAGAGCAAGGTGAGGTCCCTCGCTCAAACAGCGGGGGAAATTATGCTCATAGGAAACGAAT
The DNA here is from genome assembly GCF_051014615.1 of Bombus vancouverensis nearcticus. NCBI lineage: Eukaryota > Metazoa > Arthropoda > Insecta > Hymenoptera > Apidae > Bombus > Bombus vancouverensis. Next base: position 5,893,038 of record NC_134914.1, on the reverse strand, counting down.
AATTCGTCCCTGATGTTTCACGTATCGCTGATTCGACGGTTAAATATCTAGCACATTGCCCAACGTTAAATACAAAAACTTAGATGCTCGGTACTATTGATTATCAACGATGAGAAACTTGTAAGATTATTACAAAATATATTAACCAGTAAATTAATATATTGATATATATAATCATCTATAAATTCTTATTTTTCATTTCGTTAAATACGTGTATTACCGCATAAAAATATGTAGATACTTTCTTTATTTTTAACGGCGTGTAACAATTATAGTTACAAAGATATTAGTATTAGTTATAAGGTTATAAATATATTCAAGACAATTTTTTTCTTCGTTAAAGTTATCGTGAAATAATAAATCGTGATATGATAAAATTTACTTTTAGAAATTAATATACGATCAAAGAAAAATCGTCATCTGTAAATGACAACCTTTATTTTTTTTTAGACAGTTTTGGTTTTTAAGGAATTCGTCATCTTCGATTCGTTTGATCGTCGACCTATAGATAAAACAGAAATGATTCTTCGTAATTAATAGTAAGTCTATCGTGATTGTGTAATTCTATCAATGATATCTAAAATTAGTCAACATTTCGATCAATTGCCCATTCTATCTAATTTTAATATACTCTTGCGTAATAAATCCTGAAATAAAGAATGTATGTTCTATAGGTATATTTATTCATTTCACAAGAAGATAATAGGTAAGTATTGTTTTTGATCATTAGTTTGCCATTGATTCAAATATTTTAATTAATAATACCTGTATATTACAGAAGCATGCAAAATCTATGTCTAATATAAAAACGAAGTTGAAATTGATCTTGAAATGGAATATCACAAGGTACGTGTAAACATTGTGTCCACATATACGTATTAATTGCAAATCGATAGAATATGAAATACGAGTATGTATTACTTTCTCGAAGATCTAAAATATAATTGCTGTAGATTGTACAAATGGAAATGCAGAGCTCTGTCTCGAGTTTCTCGGAGAAAGCGTGACCGGGGTGAACGAGAGTAGCACATTGCAATAAAACGCTACTCGACGTTAATATACGAGTAGCTAAATATAAGTCGTTCCCTTGTGGTTCACCCACGCTATGCGTTCGATTTTGATACACGTAAATTTTTACCAGCTCAACGTAACCTTTCCCAACATCATACCATGAGTGATCAATACATTTTTATAATTTATCAATTTTCAATTTAGTCACGACTCGTAATTTAATATAAAATTAAACATCTTATTCTCTTGGAGAACGTAACCTTCGACATAACGTGTTTTCATTCGATCGATATATTGTTTAATAAAAACGGAAAATCAACAATTGGGGTTAGGTTAGGGTTAGGTTTTGGAATTATGTCAGTGATGAAACGTGAACTTTTCTGTCAACGATCTCAAATCTCACGATTACTGCAATAATTTCCAAATGCAAACCAATAATTTCAATAATATTATAATATTGTTGTATTTTTCTAAGAACAGCACGGACATTTTTATACAATATATAACGAATATAGTGGTCTTTTTCGCGAAACAAGCTATATACTATATTCTATGAGTAAGAATGAGAGGACTCGTATAAACGTAGACTTATAAAATACGAACTAATAACGGATTAATATTTTCTTTAATGAAGATTATGAAGACTACACGGGAAAAGGAATGAATTCGTTTTTGTTGATTTTCTGGCTTTAATATCTTCGTGGCTGAAAGAAAGTACTTCAACATGAAATAGTTGAAGAAAGGAATAATTTAATAGGTTTGATGTTATGCAAATATGCAGTTATCATGTTAATTTCATACTACTTTATAATATTAGTCTCTATATATGTATATATAGTTATCGTTATTAATACTGTTTAAATATTCAAGAGGGTGACAAGAACATCTAGACTAGACCAGCAACAAAGACTAGTTTTTGGCCCTCAAGATCGTTGGATATTATGCCTCTGGAGGACGTTTATTTGTGGGGGAATGTTATAGGAAAAAATTTACGTGACAAGAGTTAATACATGTTAGGAATTAATGCAAATATTCGTAACTCATTAATCGAAATTAGAGAAAATCAACAAGAAATTCAAAATCTCATGAATTTAATTTTTACATATTTTGGAATGGAATTAATACATGTAAGTATCGCCAATCTGTTTCTATTTTCCATCGAAGAGCAAACCAATCCCTTGTTGTTTAGTATTTGTAGTAGCTTTTAAGGCATTCACAAGTTTACGTTTATATAACATGTCTTACTTACGTTTATCCATAGAATAAGCAAGCTAACATCGCTCCATGGAAAATTCTGCGATATATAAATATTATACAGAGATACTTATGGCATTTTAAGAAAAATGCAATGGAATATTGCAATGTTGTTAAAAACTATTTATCCTGCAAGAGGACAAATTCTGTTCATTGAATATAGTATTGTCTAATAGAGCAAGTCAGGAATTGATGTAACGTCGGATCCTACATTTCGCAATCCACGAACAAACGATGAGCCACGTTCGTGTCTTCCGTTTGATTTCTCAATCGACAATGGCCTAACCTACCTACGGAATATTTAATGTTCTCGTCTCTAGCGAGTCTATGGTGACAACGTTTTTCTTTCTATCAACAGTCAGTAAAAATCCAAAGTTTCTTCTTTCTTCAACATTTCATCTCCCTCCGTCCGACACTGTAAACGAACCACAAGGATATTCTTCATCGTTGACAACCGCAAGGACTTCATGAAATATGAAAAAGTAGGACATCAACCGTAATCGCTTTGTCAATAGTGAGAAATTGCCTTAAATGTGCAAATGTTTAAAACCTTGCTGATACGACGAACAAACAGAATATTTTTCGATTTCGCAAAGATCAAAGAACTTCATCTTACGTACACTACACTCGATCATAAGTAAGAAGAGACATACGAGTACGATCGTTTCTATTCGGATGAAATTTTACGTTGTCCTCTAACAAGATCGCTCCTGGACATTTTCACGTGTATTACCACTAGCGCTCAAAAACATTCGAACACTGGCTTATCTTTGATAAAATGTACTTTAATTACAAGATTAAAGACGGATCAGACTGTAATAATTTTGTAATTAGAATTTGTAAAAGAAGTATTTCTCTTTATAAAATCTTCCTTAGTTTGTCTCATAAATCCGAAAGTAAAGAGTTTGTCAAGTGGCAAAACAGTTTTATAAGATCTGATAATTGCAAATGCCGATTTTATTACCACGCATTGACTTCTGAAAATCAATCTAATCGCATATACGAACATTGGTGATCGTAAAGAACAAGATTAAAGACGGATCAGACTGTAATAATTTTGTTCTTCGCGATCACCAATGTTCTTATATGCGATTAGATTGATTTTCAGAAGTCAATGCGTGGTAATAAAATTTATGAGACAGATTAAGGAGGATTTTATAAACAGAAATACTTCAGATGTTGATTGATATCGAGCGTTTTTGACGGTCGATTTTAGCTAACTTCTTGTAAAATTTGGTTACCGCCCTTATTATTAGAAAAAGAAATAAATTAATTTAAATGTAATTTACATGGTGAATTAACTGCTATGTTCGACACGCTTGATTTCGTTCTTTTCTAGAAGGAGAAATTTTGAAGAAAGTCGATAAAATCGTGCTAACGAAGAATCACGCGATGGTATAATGCTTCATGAACGAGCGCGTCCAACAGGCTAACAAAGTTATTTAGCTAATGAGAATAATTAGTAGCTCGGAAAATTGAACGATGCACTGGAATCACGATATTTATAAAGATTTAAAAGTAGACGTTGATCTCGTTTCCGATTAATAATCCGAATAATAATACGCTAAAAAGCTTTATTTGTCGAAAATAATAAGATTTTCGGCTTTTGCGCGTTGCTTTGTTCTCTGTAACAATGTACACTTTTATCGCTCGGCCTTTAATCAAAATGTTCCGCCCACGATTTCGAAACTGGAGAAAACACGTTTTATCGTTTTCTTTGTCCCATGCTTGTTTCTCTAATTATGAAAAAATGCTAGACGGGACATTTTAATTAAGAAGAGAAGATTAGACATCGATGAAATATTAAAACAAATATATCATGTTTTCTCAGCCTATAGGGTACTACAGTGATAGCAATTCGAATCTAATCGCTATCTAGTCGGTTACAGTTCGTCATCCTGTTATTGTCTACCCATTTCCTTTGTTTTCGTTCGTGTGAAACTTTTATATCGTTATCAAAGCAATGAAAAGATACACGGATTAGACGAAATTTTAGCGGAACTTTCCTATCGTCTATCGAGAAAAGAGCGATAATTTTCAAAGCAGCATGTCGCGAGCGATGAAGGTGGAGAAAGTTTCTGTCCTCCCTTGCGTCTCCTCGTCGCTGTTGCCATTTCTACCGTAGGAAACGCTTCCTTGAGGCCCCGGTTCGGCAACCCACGCGCCTTATCCGAAGAAAGAAAGTTGTTGCGCCGCACGAAACCTGCACATTTTCTCTCCGTAACCTGGCTCCTATCTCCGCCGACATGCCCTGATTAAAGCAGCATCCTCTCTTTTTCTTCCTTCGCACTTCGCGAAGCTCGTTCGTCCGACACCATCTTCTTGTACGAGCAGAGACCTCGATTTGACGGTCAGAAGCGCGATCGCGCTAATAGTTATTCTATTTTTACAGACGAGGATTTCGAGTTTGCGGAGGAGCCACGAGTAGTGACGAGGCCCGAAACACTTACAATTGCTTCGAATCCATATATGTAACGAAAGATTTGAATCGCTTCGAATATGATTCGAAGCCTGGATTCTTGAAAGTCTCGAACTCGTGACTAGTTACGAGTTACCCAATGCAAGAAAAAAACAGACGCGTCGCGTCTTCGAATAGTGATCGCGCAGCGCGTATTATATTTAATACCGAGCTATTATTAAAAGATTCGAAGAACGGTTTACCTCTTGGCGATGGAAAACGTTGGGTATAGTGATAACGAGAGAATCTTGCGAAATACATATATAGGTACTTGTCAGATAGACGATAACGAAATATGAAATTTGTTGTTTCGTGGCTGGCATATTGAGAACGTAGTTGAGTAAGGGAAAAGAGTAATATGGATAAAGAATAACAATTGCCTGGAATATGTATATTTCTAATATTGCATATAAGTTGACTCTGCACGGGCGCGTTAAAATTAATTAAATGAAATAATTAAAACTAATTGTAAGTAGTATTTATTTGAACTAAAAAGCTTAACGAACCATTACAACCATAAAGATTTACAAATAAAAGAAACGAAAGACAAAGCCGATAAACATGCTACAAATACAGTGCACGCCAACAGCGACATCCTAACGCAGAAGCGACATAGCTCGCATGTACGTTGTATGGATTTGCGTAGATTGAAAAGGAGAAAACCTCAAGACCTCGTTACGAACGACACATAAAAATCCAACGAGGAGCTTCCAACGGGAAGCAACCTCGATTATGCCATCCGTTCGCCTAACTCAAGGAGCTACCTACTGATTTATTAGATAACTTTTTTATAAAGACCTTACCCCTCAAGATTCTGGGGTGAGCGACGCGCGCTTCCTTCATAATCCTTTACTTAAATTAAGTTTTATACTTTACCTTACTTAATCTTCAAAAAAAGGGGAGAGGGGAGAAAATAAACGCAATATTTATACATATTGAATATCGAAACCAAATATTGAAAAATCCGACATCCATTGCAATAGTTGTATTTCGAATTCTATAGACTTAAGAACAGCAGGGCTGAACGATCAGTGGAATTATAAAATCCTATGATTTCCAATGTAAAGTCAAATGATTTTAACGGTATAGTTGATCCATCTTGGCGTCCTTGGTGACGTTTTGCAGCATAGAAAATCAATTAAATCATCGAATGGTGCCAGCTAGCGTTACTTGGTATCTCATACGTTGTATAATTCGACCTTGGAAGCTTCTAACATGTTTAAGCGTTAAATCTCTAGCGGGGAGATCGGTCGGCCGATCATTCACCTCGAATGTCCGTTTCTTCGAGGCAAAATTGGCAGGTTCAACAACCGGGCGGCAACGTACTTACATCGCTGCCGTTAATAAGAGGCGGCAGTTCGATGCTGTCGTGAAGGATAAATTTAAAAGAGAGGCAACGCCTCCGAAAATGTCCCTGACCCGCGTAAAAACCTTGCCAGTGTCCAGCACGAGGGCACGAGCACACGTTTACCATAATTCCTCTGCTTCAGTAGTTATACATACAGTACTGTGCAAGAGTCTTAGATCATCCACGATAATGATCTCATGACGACGATAACAATGATATTTTAAAAAAATACTTTCGTGTGATGTCACGCAGAAATGAATCTGCGATTTACGGATGTATTTGAATTTGAATTTTGTGAACATTATCGTATGGTATCGATCGAATCGATCAATCAATTTTCTCAGAATCTGAAGATACTTCAACTTGTAAAAGTATCGTTCTTTTAATTTCTATCTGTATTCTTTTCTATGATACGTTTCCACGACTTGAAGAAATATAATTAATCTCTCATAATAAAAAAAGCAGTCATCTTATAAAAAATAGCAGAAGCTGGTCGGGATTTGATAAAAACTGTGACGGAAAAAAGACCTTGACGTTTTGAAACACAGAATGATTCAGAAGGAAGCTTATCGTACCACGAAGAGACGAAGGAAACTAGTACATTGCGTCGGAGCGTCTATTTTCAACGAAATCGATAGGATTTACGCGATAATATCAAGAATCGAATTTTTCCCGATGCGGTTCGTTAGATTGTCCAATGGTTAAAAAAGAAATTTCCAGAATGTCACTCGAAAGATTACGAAGGTCCACGTGGAAATTTCGTAAGGTGCTAGGCAATAGAACATCTACTATCGTCTTCATACGGATAAACTAGCTTTTTTCTGAATATCTCTCCTTCTCTTGTTCTATCGTCCAAAAATTCGTTCAAAACACTCGCTGATAAGAAGAAAAAAGCAACGAATACTCACGTATATACTTACACGTAGTGACTCGCGAAAGTATTCAACAACATTTCTTGAAATTTCATTAGCATTGTAATACGTATAATCATGAATGTAATCATTAGCAATGTGATTCTTACCTGGTACTTACACGGTTTAGATTTCACAACGATCAAGTAAGAAAATATCATATCGGAAAGATCGATTCGAAGAGTATCGTAAAGTGAACGATATCGACCAGAGATTGTTAATATCGTGAACGAAGCAAGCTGGTTGAGAGAACTCGAAAGAGACGCCATGAATCTTTTTATAATTGTATGCAAAACGTTTCAATACTACGGCGGAACGTCCGAGACGTTGAGAACTCACGGTCGTCCCTAGGAGGCCACGAAATTTATTTTAACGTGGTGTATAAAGGCCGACGAATATCTAGATGAACATTTGTTACTGTAACCTCGACGTATGACACACGAAATAATACCGTACTTTTTTCTTTTACCTCCTAGATCTGTTTGATCTTGCAGAAATATTTGAGGAAATGTTCACCGGAAATGACAAACAAATGCGTCATAGTAGATTGTTTATGATCGCCCTTATCTTGAGATCCCAAAGATACCGATATTAAAAGTCGTAATTTTATCGTCTTTGTTTTTGCACAAGTATCACTAGGTATTACAAGTGTTACGACAATCGTTGAGCATTTGAGGAAAGAATGTTTCTTCAACGAACAATCTTTGGACAGAAATTCGGCGCACGTCTGTATTTTCGAGGTTTGATTGTTTGGCGACCGGTTTCTTGCCGAGGTATTAAATATACCTCATAACTTTTTTTTTATCTAATAAACAATTTTTATCTAAAATATATTAATAAAAAATGTCCACCTTCGTAAATTAAAATTTCTTACCCAGGAGATATCGGAAAGTTTTCATCTAGAGTATTGTAATAAAAATATTCTAATAAAAAGTTTCCATCCTTGTAAACAAAAAGATTCTCATTTTCATCTCAGCTATTTTTAGACGATCGATCAACTAACTGCGCGGGTTATCCCATTTCAATTTCTCTATAGTCAAATATCTCGAAAGATACGAGAAGTATAAAAAAAATATTTCAAACGAAAGTTGTAGCATATTGTAGCATATTTGACGTTATGGAGACATTGAAAAATCTTTTACAGATGGTCAACTTAGAATTTTTTAATTCGAGCCTATATTTTTATGTACATCGTTTTAGCTCATATCGAGCTCATATCACATTCGAGCATCACATGTCTTCGAAACTCTACCAAAACATATTTTTTGCATAGGTTGTTGCCGAACTATAACTCTTCAAATTTGATATGTCGTTGGCATTAACGTAATCCACTGTACACTTGTGCGAAGGTTGCACAGCCGGACTTTGTACATCGCGCTAGCTCGAAAAAGAGCCGACTTTATTTGTATATATGTGTTTCACTACATATAATTTTCCCTTATAAACGAAATGTAAACCTTGTTCAGCGTAGTCGCCAATAGATTCGAACACGTATGAGCAATCCTACGTTCCATATTTTCATATGTTGTTGACAAATTTTTTACGCGGAGCTATTTAAAGAATAACATTTATCAAGTTAAACCAGTAACAGTGGAAGGTATCATACGTATAATTGTTCATACGTGTTAGAATCTATCGCTTACAGCAGTAAACAGAGTAGGGAAATGCTTCCAAAGAACTCAAACATATATCGCAATAGAGCCCATAATTCACTGCAGTGAAATATACACATACTTTTATAGGCAACTTTTATAGGCAACATGATGTGCAACCTTCTCGTCTTGCTCATCGGGTGACGTTAATGTCGGGGCGGTGTATCAAATTTGAGCAATTATATCTCAGAAATAGCTTGTGTACGGCATTATACATTAAAATAAAATATCAAGGGTAAGTAAAGTATTAGATACTGGATTAAAGTAGTTTGAAAATGACAGGCATGAGATGACACGTTTAAAAATATAGGTTCTAATTTCAAAATCCGAAGTTGGTTGCCGAAAGATTTTTCATTGTCACCAAAAGTATCTGTTTCCCTCAATGTGCTATAACTTTCATTTGAAACATTTTTTTATATTTCTCGTACCTTTCGAGACGTTTGCCTGGGGAAGTTAAAACGAGACACTCTGTATAACTGCTTGCCCAAATTAGTTTTCTAAACGTACGCATATTATACATATTTACATACGTCAACGTAATGACACTACCTCCGGGCGGAAATACGTTTACATATATTACATACGTGCCTTGATAACAAGTCGTAACTAGACGCTGTGAAAGATTGTATATCCATATCCAGTACGAAGAACCACACTTTCGCTTTGTACGTAAATCCGGTTACAGTTATCTTTTAACTCTCTCGCTGATCGTAACGAGGAAACGTGCAGTTTCGTTGGCAGGCCTGCACGAGGAGACTCATAATGCCATTGGCGAACTTTCTGATTAGGAAAGGTCTTCGATTTATCTTCGATACGTGTGATAGTCAGAAAAACTCCAGTCGCAATATAACGTTGTCACGTATAAATGACGCAAATATATGCTGTAAACAATTTCTTATGCTATAAAATAATTCTTTCGTGGAAATAAAAATTAGCATCTTAATTTACAAATACGTGACTTTGAGTTTAATAAAGGAGACGCTTGTATAGGTATATATAAATGATTTACAATCTTCGTTTTGGAATAAATAAAGGATAGAAGTTTGCGGTTTTAGTTAGCATCTTCCGTACCATATATATTGTTTTCAAGTTAAACGAAATTAAGCTTCAAGGACGATTTACAGAAAGAGAAAGTAAAAAAGGAAAACAAAGTAAAGGAATCGGTAAAATAAGGTACCAATGTCGAGGATAACGATTGTTTATCTTTCGATTGTTAAACAGCTCCGACAATGCAAACAATTAACTTTTTTCGGCCAAGCTCTGAAAAAACAGATGTTCGATGAAAAGGCTAAAGTTGAGATTCTTGGTTTTATTCTTTTCAGGAAATTTATAGCGCGTTTCGCGATGCTTCTTCACAACACGCATTCTTAAATGTCTCTTGACAATGATATGTTTCTCATTGCTGTTCCGAACGGGTGCGAAAAAAAGAATACGCAGTCGCTTAACAAATATTTACACTTTAATCGTCCTTCTTCATTCCAGTCACAATCACAATATTATCTTTCCAAAAAAAAAAGAAAAAGAAAAGAGGAATCGTACACTGTTCTCACATAGTTCACACCGTCTCCCATACATACGTATCTCTTATTTATTTTAAACCATTCGCAATCAAAGAACGAATCATTCTTATCAAAAAATGCAACTATTTTGTTATATTGTTACGAAGCAAATGTATAAATCTTTTAGGATTCATTCAAGTCGAAGCGTTATTTCGCTTGTTCGAGACGAAACCGTGGTAATTTATTTCGTGTATTTTGACGGAATATTCCATTGTTGTGATGTAGCAAACACGTCGGTCTATTCTATCATGCGAATGGCTTAAAACGGACAGATGTTCCATGATCATTCCAACATTTTGTCTCTCGAATCGAAAAGCTTCGTATCGCATTTACGACGTCAAGGAAAAATTGTTTTGCAATCCTTGTAAAACAGATAACGGCTCGCTAATTTCTCGGCTGTATAACAGAGGAGAAAAAGAGAGTGTGGGAGAGAGAAAGAGAAAGAGAAAGTATGAAATCGCGGAAGCAAATGTCCGCAATCTTCTGGAACAAAATTACGTAACGTGTGACCTTTGTATCTGATGGAACCGCGATCGTCGCGGGATCGTTCGCCAAAACAGAGGCGTAACCATGTCACTGCGAACACTAGAAGGCACGATCGAACTTTCTTCGTGAGATTTTCATGCGAATGCTCTCTTTCTCTTTCTCTCTCTCTCTCTCTCTCTCTCTGAAGAATTGGCATCGACGTGATATAATGGTTCAGAGAACGTTCGCGACGAACGCAAGATCTCTTCGATTTGGACTTCGTACATACGTTTCAAATACGCCGCACGAAATAATCGTAGGCTGATTCCACGTGGAATTTTATTTTATTTTATTGCTGTTTATTAAGGCGTTCAGTGGCGCGCGAGCTAACAACGAAATATGATCAACATTGAAGATAAAACTTTCTCTCGGCAAACAAGACACCTTTTAATCAGTTTTTCGAATTAGCTACGATGATTCACGAAACCATATAGGTATTTAAACATTTATCACGTGTGTTATACAAGATATGTATTTTGAAATTTCATTAACACCGTAAACATTTCAGCTGTGTGCTTGCAGTTTTCTATATACTTTAGCATTTATTTCAGGCTTTATCAACAAAGTCATAATAGTCGTGTCTCGTTACCGTGTCGATGAAGTTTCAAAAAGTACAATATACGTATAATGCGTGTAATACATTATCCATCAAAGTTTTCCGTACGAAGTGTTCAAAGACTTTCCTGAATCACTGTACGTTTAAAAAGCAAAAATTCGGTACACTGCGATTTTAATGAAATATTCTAATGTAGGTATTTAACTTTCTCCTAACGTTCTGTCGAAACTTTCAATTTTCCCGCAACACGAAGCGTGTTAAAATCGCACGAAATCATCTAAAAAGCCTATGTATATATTCTATTAAAACAACACTGTTCTTCTGTGTAGTACACGTGTTTACATTTTTATCGGTAACACGTATGCGAATCAATCGAAGCTTTCAAAATCTCAATTCCGAACACTTCCAGCAGAAATAAATAATTGTTAATATCTTCCAGTTTGCGGGGTTTGCGCGATCGTGTTATGTGAAAACCGCGGTAAAGAACACGGAAATCGTTATAAGGCTGTAATTACGTTCGCGTTGGATGCTTGAATATGTCATCGTTAATGGTTGCTCGTTACATAGTCTAACGAACAGCTAATTACAATTCTTACGGTCTAAATTTGTCCGAAATTAGCTTAGCATCGATAACTAGTTAGCTACGAATCGAGAAATTCTCTGAATTTTTGCACGCTCAGATTACAGAAAATCGTGTATGGACAAGTATATCCATTTAGGCATTATCGGCGTCATGTTATAGTAAGGGCAGTAAAATATTGCTTTTTCGATCTATATCGCGTGGCACACGACTGTTATTGCATTTTTCTCATCGTCCTTGATCATTCTTCCGCAAGCTCTGTTATATATATTTCATCGATTTTAATTGTTGACCTTAAAACTGGTTTTCCTAGCTGATTTATAATTTAGGATACAACACAAAAAAACACGATATACCGGGTATGAAAAATACATCTCGCATCTCTTTAATCTCATTTTTCGTTACTTTTTTCTCGATGGAACGAAGCTTCCTTAACATTGCGTGAATGGTATTGCCGCATTGTAAAGTTGATACAATCAAAAGCATAGAACGGTGCTGACACATAGAAGATGTATTAAATAAAAACTCACTAATCGTAAATATCGATAAATTGTCTGTGCAAAATACAATTCTCATCGATCCTTCGCATTCCAGCATTCTCTATGTATTACGTAGGAAAAGAAATCACCAGAGATCGTTCATCACGAAAAAATCATTGTTCCATCGGTTGTTTTTCGTAGCGAGAGAACAGAACGCAAAATGATCGGGAGCACAAAGAAAAAGGCACGTTGTAGAAACTTTGGCAGTGCGTCGAACGAACGTTCCGTCGTTTCCAACATGCTGAGTAGATTGACTAGCGCTGATTTTCGACGATAACAGGAAAGGTGATTTTTAAAAGATGGGAGCAGCGAGGCAAAAATATAAGAAAAAAAACGAACAAAATACTTTGAAACTTATTGTACTTAACAATATACTTGAAACTAAAAAAAAATTTGACTGGGCAGTGTGAACATAAACGTTGGACTACCAAAGAATTAACCTTCGTATCTTCGTCAAACTTACCCTAACAATACTTGAATTATATCTCAGAATTAACAAAAGTCTTAAATTCCACGTCGAAAATAGCTTTATATAATCACTTTACATAATCATGATTGTATAAATTAGAGGACAGAAGGTTAAATCTTTTTTTCAGCACCAATCAAACCTCCGTTATTCATACAATTATTCATACAATTAAACGATTTGTCTTTACGTCTCCCTCTCTCTCTCTCTCTCTCTCCAACGTTTCTTAGTTGCGCAATCTTCTTCAATTCACGCAATTTCTTTCCTTTCTTTTTGTCATTATTATTCTTTTCTCGCCTATATCGTCTAACGCTTAACGAGTAGACAGATAATCGTTTTGATCGATGATTCTTCGAGACAAAAGTATCTGACCGATGTGACCACTTCGATTCTCGCCATCGGACACTGTTAACGTCGCGTGTGTATACGTGGACTGCACTATACTAACAGATGCAGTCATCGACGAAGTTAATCGATGAGTACGTTGCCATCGATCGAGCTCCAAACGAATTACGATTCCACGACGCGAATATAATGTGCGTAATGTGTGTCTTACTATATACATATGTACATGTGTGTATAAACGGTGACCTCAAGAAAAGTGTCTCTCCCGAAACACGACTGATGATTCAAGAAAGAAAACGATCGGTATATATTCGGTACGACCTCCTTCTATTCATCGATCATCCGAGGTTAAGCTTACGTAATCGAGCAGCTTCTACACACACACATGTATGTATGCTTAATACACGTGGGTCGCTTTCAAGCGACGGAAATAACAAAAAGCGTTTTGAAAGTCTAGCGGACGAGGTTCGGGTGTGCCTTGTGTCTCGAGAGAGACAGAGAGAGAGAGAGAGAGAGAGAGAGAGAGACACGTCTATCTACGATAGAAGGCAAAGTTCGAGGTTGCCAGAGGGGACACGATCGGTGAAAATATCAATTTTTTTCTTTCCAACGACATCTTTACAGATGCACAATGCGTACGGTATACAAATGTATACGTATCTCGGTCGATCGTCGAGGAAAAGAATCATTTCGCTTGTTTCTTTTTTTCCTTGACGCCTCTTCGTGGTTAGTTTACATTAATCATTTTTATCCGTGCATTTAACGCGCGCACACTTTCCTATATACCTACGTTATATACGACGTTAAACGAAGATAAGGAGTTTCTGGTTATTTCGGTGCAACAAAATGAAAAGAGAGGGGAACGAAAGATCGAGTGGGAGGGAAACACGAAACAGGGGAGTTCATTATATGCTTTGCAGTGTCGCAGCATTTCCATTGTTTCCTCTCGAGGACACGTTCCCTCGCGAGGATTTGTTCGCGACCATCTTTTCTCTTGTATCTCGTTTCTCTTTTTATTCTCAGCAAACTATTGATGAACAATTTTCTTCATTTCTTTTTTTCGTTTTCTTTTTTTAATGAGTCGTAATAACGCGAACAATAAAGAAACGAGACAATGTTCTTTCCATCGCGATGCTTCGACGATTCGAATTTCATTCGGAACGCGGGACAGACGCGCACCGAACGAGATCGCTTCAAGGCTGATGATTCATCATGAAACTTCATCAGATGTAATATTCTGAAAAAGGAACGAGATCCTCGGGCAATGATAGCTTTATAAATTTCTCAATAAGAAAGATCGTCCATTGAAATGCGTAACCTGATCGTTCCGGCAAGATGGCTGATATTCTTTGAAAGTTGCACGCTGTTTGTAAGATCAGCGAAATTACTATGTCACTGTCGATTGAATCGGATCGAAGTGATTAATGAATCATTTATACGAAAATGGCAAGGGTTGCTTCTAACATATCTGAGAAAAATACTTCCGCGTGACAAGCGGTTCAAAGTAATTTGAAAATCGTTTGAGAAAAATAGTCAAATTGCGATGCTTGGTAAAACCAGTCGGTTTACTCTTTCGATCGGAGTTTCGAATTACTTTGAACCATACGTCTAATGCACTTTTCTCTCGACGATTCTCCAAAGGTATTCAGGTATTTTGTCATTTCTGTTTCATCATTTTCTTATACCTGCAATGGATACTTTCTTCAATGTTATTTGTTAGTGAGAAAACCGGGGAGTTTTTGAAATTGTGCGCAGTTATAAAGGATTGAGAGTAAAAATAATTTTTTATATAATAAATGTATTTTTCCAGTATTTGGACGTCATTCAAACGGTACAAATGAAAAATAAATCAGTTGTTCTCGGTATACAAAAAGATGCATGAAAATATAACAAAATTAATCGATCGTGAACGAATCCCCGTGATGATCCCCGTGATGATCCCCGTTGTACTTCTGCAAGTAATGGCTGAGAAAATCGGAGGAACATTCTTCATACAGGATGCACAGGTACTTTGCCTCTTGATGCGCTTAAATAAATATTATGCTATTTACAAAGCGATGAATAATATTGCTTTTCATACCACGTGACTTTCTAGCATGAAAACGGTACCATGGGCGTAATGAAACGATCCTTATCAATATATCGAGCTCCAATGACGATTAACGGATTCGCACGTGTTAAGAAAGTTCTTCTTCAAAATGTTTTGAATAAATGTTTGAATATCGCAACGAAAAAATGTCGGATGATATATGTACAAGAAGTTGAGATCGATGTACCGATACGAGGTCGAAAACGTTTTTCTGATATTTTGGCGCGAGTCATAATATACATAAATTAAACGGTAAAAAAAAAAAAAGAAGGACAACAACAATAAGAAAAAGAAACGTCGGGATGAACCTAAGATGGCAGAGCTAAAATTAAGTAAAATAATTTCAACTGGTGTAAAGCACCGGTTTCCAAGGATGATTGCATTTCATCGTGAAAACCTGTTACACAGAAGTGTAATTTTCCCGGCTCTTGGAAAGAGGAAAATGCAAAATTCTATTGCGGAATACTTTGTACAAATAACCACGTGCGTTTGGGACAATATTGCTATGTACGTTATATCTACTATACGTTTGATAGACAAATGGGCACACACAGGGTATCAGTTAATGTCGGTAATAAAGTATAAAATCACGGAACATTATCCGCTGTCTTAATTCATATAGCGTGAGGCGAAATCGGACGTACGGTTCTCAGGGATTCGATCCTGGTTCGGATCGAGTATTCCCGATCGTTTACATGCGACGACACGTATGAAACGAAAACATTGGTCATATGAACGCGAGATAATGGATTATTGTGGTCAATTATAAAAATGTCGCTCGATTCGGCTCACGTTCGCTACTTTTGTCTTGGGGAAGAAATTCGATAACCGATTATGGATGAAGAACGAGCGGAGTGGCACGCACGCACGCGGCGATAAGGTACATTCGTTTCTGTTTTGCTCGACAAACACGAAGAGGACAGAGCGGGCATTTTATCGCAAGAAAATCCTTATCTCTTGCCAATTCGAGAAGAAAGAAAATAAAATGACTGAAGAATATAATTTAAAGAAGAAGAAGGAAAAGAGAATAGCAATTAAAAGGGGAAAAATAAACTAAAAACCAAGTTGATTCGAAGCAACATCTCGATCTTTGTGTGTGTGTCCTCGTTTAGCGGCATTTTCTAGACGTTTTCGAGGAGAATTTAAATGCAAGTCATTGTGGAAGCCCGAGACACTTACGAGCATCAATGACGCCGCGTGTCCTCCTCTCGCAGTACGTGTACGAAAAAACGACGCGGGATGAAATATGCATGAGAAGAAGTCGCAAATCGCAAGGTATAAGAAACGCATACGTACACGCGTATACATGTATGTATATGCATACTACGTATATACGTGTGTAAGCATATATACATATATACATATACATATACTTATATCTACACTCACGTACACACATACACATACACACACTCTATCTCTCACCCACACATATATATATATATAGTATATGCATATATGCATAAACGTACATATATACACACACACACACATATATATATATATACACAGATAGATGCCAGATGTACTTTTTTACATGATACATGAAGTGTGAGAAACTCGAAACATATTACTACATATGAGAAACAATGTGTGTAAATGTATATCACCACTAACATCACTTGCCGAGGAAATTGTCTCGTGAATAGGAAATATTGTTGTATAATGAAGTCTCTCTATCAGCAAGAACTTGAGTTAGACGGATCATCGAGTAATAATCTTTATTATTGCGATTGTCATCGCTAACAAAATTTACATAATCCACCTTTAACAACAAAGGACGAAGAACTTTTCTTGCGACTGCGAGACTTGCGAACTCGTGCTATTCGTCGTTACTTTTGAAAATATTATATTTCAGATGCATAGCACGTCGAGTCGCAATACGCAATATTCTAATCTGAGGGTAAAAAGATTCGACTTTTCCAATTTTATTACATTTTCTGCATTTTTTAATGTTTGAAGAAAAGTGTTAAAAACAAAACTAATTTTTTCGAGTATCGATTTTTCCGATATAAACGATCCATGCGTTTCTATTTTCTCGGATCTTAAAAAAAGCAGAAATTTGTCAGAAAAATAGAAATCGGCTAAAGGAAATTAACATCTTTCATCGAGGCCGCAATAGAGATTCATTAAGAGGAAAACTTTATATTAATCTATATCATGTATAAAAAAGAAGAAAAAGTCGAGTCAAATTTTTTCCTCGGCAACGATGTGCATCGTACAAAAAGTTGGCTATAATCTATTTTTGATACTGAATGTATGAATTGTGTATACGTGTGTATGTATATATCCATCTGTGCGAGCGAAAAACGCGACCCCGGTTTGATGAACACTGCCTAAACGCGTCGGGGACCGCATTATGTATGTAGTTCCTTTTTTTTTTTTTTGTTACGTATCACAGACTTCACTTGGAACTGAACACTGACGGAAGTTACTCGCGCAGGCCGACACAATTAACGTTTTCACAGCAGATTCAACTTATTAAGTTGAGAAGACGAAGATCGTGAACCATCGACGTTTACGCATTCTAATCTCTCCATGGAATCCTACGCGGCGAGATTACATAATAGCAAACGTCCGAATTTCAAATTGCTCCACGACGAAAAAGAAATTCGATTTTCACCACGCAGTTTGTTTGAGCATCTCGCGAAAAAGAAGTCCGGCGGTTCGTTCACTGCACTCCTTTTTCGCTCTCTAGGCAAATTCCCTTTTTCTTGGTCGTTGATGATCCTACGAGATGTCGTGCTGCAGCTTCCTTAACATAAGATCCATCACGATCCTAGCATCCTCCACGGAATCGTGCCCTTTTACTTGAATTTCTCTACGTAGCACCGTCCTCGCTAACGTCTTTAGACTGCTACGAAAAGGATAACCGAGGAAATGCGGAAACGCGACGCATGTGTCGATCACCGTCGTGTGGAGTAACCTGAGCGCACGCAGATCGTTCTCCAGCCCGTGACCTATGAGTATGGTCTCCGCGTGGACGAAACTGGTCAAGTCTCTCTGAACGTCCCTGAGTGTTTTCGTCGCTTTTGCCAGATCTTTTGCAGTGATGCCGCTGAATCTGGTATTGTAATCGATCACCTCGGTGTCCGGCTTCACCAAAGTGTCGTAAACGACCTTGCCGTCGATGCCGACCACGGTGACCTTGGCTAGTTCGAGACCGTGCCTCGTAAAGCACATCTCGCAGTCCAAAGCATAAACGCCATAATTGCCATCCGTGGGCACGGTTCTCGCCAATCTGGTACGGACGTAGCCATCGAATGGGCCGTTATAACCCGGCGCCAATCCCGTCCACACATGCATTCGAGCTATAGTGCAGCCTTGGGCGTTATCTCGTCCTCGACAACACTCCCATGTATCACAGTGAGTGCCTGCTACGAGGCCGCTACGTAGCTTGCCCCAGTGGTAGACGCATGGTTCGTGGTACAGGTATTCACCGTTGTTCTGGTTCACGTAGAACACTCTGTAACATCTGGCACATTTTCTTTCATCGACGACCAGGATCGGTTCGTAGAAATCCCGAGCCGGGTCTCTTCTGGATTGCTCTTGGTAACTGCAGTCGGACGAAGAAAATGACGAAGATGATGAATCGGTAGAGGACGACGACTCGCCGATGTCTGAACTTTTATCACTATCCGAAGCACTCTCTTGCTCTAGATCGGAATTCTCCACCGAACTTCCGCTACAATGTCCACTGTCTCCCTCGCTCTCCACCGGCCACATAGCACTGCTGCCGCCAGGTACGAATTCCTGCGCGTTCGCGTCCAAATGATGATAGCCACGAGCTCGGTGACCCATCGGGTGCTGATAATGGTTGATAATCACCGCGTAGCCAGGGAAATAACTGTACTCCACGGGATAGCCAAGGTGAGCTAGCTGCTCCCCGGTGAGCGTGTATCTGCGAAGCAACGAAGCGAGAGCTGCGTCACTCAAATGCTGCAGTTCCCTTCTCTGAGTGCTCGGAAAAATACCGCGAGACTTCCTCAAGCTGCCATTTGCATTTGTCCCGGGCTCGCTGTTGTTCTTGTTTTCCTCGTCGTGAGGATCATTCTGAATCTGGATTCTTCTGGAACACGAATTTTTTCTCGCCGTGGACTTCATCTCGGAAGTCTCCGAGTCTCGACAGTGGACGTGTCGACGATGCCGTTGTTGCTGTTGGCTGGACTGCTCGTCTTCGTGTTCGTCGTCCCGAAGCTCACGACGTTGATCTCGTGGAGTTCTGGTACGATTTTTTCGTTGCCTTCTACTTAGGATGGCTCGGTCTTCCTTCGTTGACGACGATGTCGTCGTCGAATTTGCTCCGTCCGAGGTTGCAGATGGGCCATCGGATGCGGTAATTGTCGCCAACGCGGAAGTTGAGGAAGGCGACTTGCTGTTGCTTCCCTTCGTTGAACCTGATGTCTCATGATTCGCCTGACAGTTGTTGTATTGATCGGTCTCCCCAGGATCCAGCACCTCCTCTTCCGGCCCCAGGCCGCAATCTTTATGTCACATACAAAAACATATATGCGTCAGTTCATCGTCCGGCAGCGAGACTTAAAAATCTCCTACATTATACTGTTAAGAATTTGCCACACACCACGCGCATGCATCTCTGTCCTATTTCTAACATCTCCTCAGTGCTTCTAAATATCTCTACGCGATTTCTTTATTATGTTTCTTACGATAAATTGTACATTCTTTAGAATATATTCATGACTGATAAACTTTTCAAATTAAATTTCATATTAGACCGTCGTTTTTCTCGCAATGGAAGATACTTCAAGTTTTATTGCCAATTTAATTAATTAAATGGGATAGTCTTTTAGTATGGTAAATTTCTCCTCTGACTAGATACGACAAGAGTAAAAAGAACTTTATATTTATACTTTTTCCTCTCTCGTTTTATTTTCTTTCCGCCGATGTGATCAAGAATACATCCAAAACTCGCGGTCACATCAATCGCTCTTGAACTAGAGACCGTCATATTTCTGCCTTGAACACCGATATCTACAAAATCGTACAAAATTCGAATATAGTTCGCGAATACTTCGCGAAATAGAGAAGCGAACACGGCTGTATGGAAAGATCGTGTTGAGAGTACTGTGCGATTAACTTCTCTCGAAAGAAGAAAATATGAAAGTAGAGGCTTGCCACGGACGTATGAAATAACATATATGGATTTTTGTCTGTTCATAAAGGAGACACGACGTAAACGCATCATTGTATAAGCGTCCACATCGGCGATTGTACATATTGACTACAATAAAGCACCTTTGTCGACGAACGTTTGTAACGCGAATCTTCAGATTTTAAATTTTTAATTTAAAACGAAGGTAGTGCTCTCTTCTTTAATATCGATGCTGAATAGGTTGCTGCATATGAAATGTTCTTTCAGATAAAAGCTTTATCGTTGTGTAGCTTCTAAAACACAAATATGATCAAAGTAATTTCCACATGATATTTTACTCAACGTGTAACTTCTAAGAATTATCAATCGTAGAATTTAATAGTTCTTGGAATGTGCACTTCCTCTTAATGCACAATCCTTATGCATTAAAAAATAGCCTAGTGAAAAATCTGTCAGCTCACAAATGTACATGTTACATGTACATTACAAATTAGTCATGAGATAATTAATTGATAATTGAGATGATTAAATTCTAAAAAGATTCATTTCAATTTTCTTAAATATACGCGACTTACAGAAATTACAGAAATGGATATCTAATTTATGGTAAATTATTTTTTCTTTAACATGACTGTTAATTGACAAATAGGCTAAGTAGTTGGTATAACCCGCCAAATTCAAACTTCTGTGAAATGACATTTCATATGCACCAACGTTAATACTCGTTAAAAGAATGTTTCAAACATTTTTATAAGAAATGAATGAAAAGGAAATTGAAAATTAGACATTTTCGTCGAAACTTCGTTCTCCTAAACGATATTCGAGAAAAAAGCAATTCGATGTAAGCCAGTTCTTTCCTCTAAAACAAGATCCATATAAAACTTAGCAAAAATTCGACTGGTTTACGAGCCGTTGCCAGCTAAGCAGATAGAATCTTCGGACGTTCCTCGTTCGTGTTAATCACGGGAAATAAAAAGCACAATCGAGTGGCGTTACGCTCTCGTTACGGACCGAAGCACAAAAAAACAGGCGGCCAATAAAAGGTGAACCGTTTTAACGCCTCTTGTTTATTCAGCAATACGCAACTTTCGCCGAATGCGTCACGGAAAGGGTCGCTTTCTTTTCTACGTTTTTACGGGCAGAAATGCCGTTCCTTTCTTTCGAACGAATACCGAATACGTATACCGTGCACGTCTAAATTCGTGGTACAAACGAAGTCAGGAAGATTCTATAAAATTTCCATGATTTTATTGTCAAACTTAAGTCAATTGCGTATGATATCCACGGCGAACGAGAAAAGAAGAAAGAGAAGAATGTGAAGGAACAACGCTTCATAGCTGCGTTTTAACGAACGCGCCTGGAAAAGAAATCTTTCAACGGATCCGGAGTGTGCAATTGTTTAAAAATCGAAAGGTTTTTTTTAGATTAATTGAATTTGAAAGAAAATGTATCCGACTTGAAGAGACGGCGTGTCTACTATAAACGATTGCATACAATTTGGGGAAATGTTTATTTAGAGCGAGTCATGTGACAGAGAACTTCAGAAAATTGGCTTACGATTTCGACAGAAACAGCTGTGAAACTATGAAGTTTATTTGTTTGGTCAATCATGCTGTATTATGTATGTATAAGATGATGTTATATTAAAGTTGGGTTTAAAACGAAATATTTAATATATATCTCTTTGGTACTTTTTTACAAAATTACAAGATTGCTTTTAAATCCAATCCTAACTGTTATATGCCTTAAATATTAGAAGTTCCAATTTCAGTACTTTTACGTCTATCTAATAATAAATACTACATACTTTCGTATCACCTATACATTTCTTGGCATGTTCTGGTATTTACACGTGGTATATTTTACCGTGTTTCTACATTTCTCAAGATTACTAATAGAACACAGACATGTTGAACCTCGAGTTTACGAATCATCAAAGAACAAAACGAGAAACAGAACTTTCGGTAATTTTCTACTCAATTGCATTTTTTGGGCGTTAAAAAGTATCAGAAGTTTGAGCAAAATATAAAAAAGTTCTTAGTATTTCGTGGATCTTTGTACAATTTCCTATATTTACTAAACGTGATTAAGGGAAATGGAAACTACATGTAGATTTATACAAAGTATACAAATCTCTCAAACAACACATATACAATAATATATACGACAAATGTAGAATGATACAAAATAGTGTTCAAATACTACTTGGTTCCCTTGAGCAATCGATTGAAAATACCATTGAACGAATAAAAAAAAAAAGATAGTTTACAGGGCCACTGTAACATAGTCGATTAAATACGACACACGTGCATGTTCACTGATTTTTACATACATAAAGGCCACATCGCTTCCCCACTAACCCAATAAAAATGTATAGATCGCAACAACGTTGATACGTCCTTCTTCAAAATCATCCTATGAACGAAATTAATATAAATAATACCACGTCAGCAGTGACGTCTCAGAAAGAAGGCCAAAGAAGGCGAAGAAAGAACGCCAAAGAGAAAAGTAGGATTACCTCAACTTTGTGATAATTTTATCGGTTTCTCGGTGATTTCTACGAAGAAGACGTTGAATAAGTATTGCATAGAAATAATTTAATAGCGATAAACAAGTAATCCAGTTTCTAGAGAGAGATGGACGCGATCAGTAGAGATTCCCCGCGCTTTCGAGCGATGGCAAGCGAAAAATGGAACGAAGGACGAAGGAGAGACGAGGAAATCTGAGCGGTGACTCGGATAACGGAAAACGGTATCCCCGTTCGCAGGAATGACCGGCGTCGATATGTACCGTTGCGTCATTTAATGAAATCATCGGCTGCCACGCGTTGCTCCTCGCATAGTTTGATTATTCGAGCAAATCCCGGTATCCGTGTGAATGCTAGCTGCGGCCAAGGTGGGAGATAGAGAAGAAGAACTGCTACGAGGTAATTTTCCCAACATTTGATAAAAAAATTCAGAGGCTGATATGTCGATTGATTTACTGAAATAATTACCAGGTAAAACTAACTTAAATTAGCATTTAGAAAACGTTTTAAAAACGCATTTTCGTTTACTTTATTTACGTTCATTTATACTCGTCTTTAACTTAAATGAAAAATCATAGAAACAGCCGATAAATCCTCAACCTTCAAAACCTCACCATACGGCATTTTGATTTTTAAAATCATCGAATTTAAGCGCGGGACGCGATATCGGCAAATAATTGAAAGTGTGCGGATCGGAAGCTTGAGAAACAGAAGCAGTGATTTTGATGATCGTCGATCCGCTAATCTCGCACATCGAATTATCGACTTACGACGAGTCGTTTCATCGAGTCTGTAGCGTAATCATAAACTGTCTGTTGCTTCGGTGTGTGGGCTTGATTTAAGGCCAGAGAATTTCCCACGTCGCGCTATTATTAGGTTGTTACAACTACGCTTGTTACGTTCGCGCATCAGAAAGGTGATAGCGAATGCAGCAACCAGCCAGTGGCCCCGAATTCTATATATCACTTCGTGGAATTAAATTCGGGATAATCGATCGATCGATATCGCTATTTGAATGTTGATGATTTTACTTAATCAAAGTGTCTTATCTATCGTTTTATTTCGAAAATAAAGGAACCTGAAATTATCATTTTCCTTGCCTCGACTTCATTTTTCTTCGCTGAATTTAAGATTCTTTATAACACTGCTATAGTTAGTATAATATAATGCTGAACATGGTTACTTAAAAAAATATTTTTACTTCAATTTATCAGAAGTTGTAGTAATAGAAAGATACGGAAGAATAAGCAACGCGTGTTTCCTTGTATTTAATACGGCAAATTTAAAGATTTTCTAAGCTATATGATCAATTTCTGACCTAAGTGTGTTAATATTTTTTATAGGAAATAAAAACAAATCTGCAACACAATTTAAGAATAGTCGTGATCTTAAAATCTTACGTCATTCGAAACCATTTTATTTTTCTTCGTTTCTCTTTTCATTTTTTTTTCTTTTTTTGTTAATCTTCTAAGCTTTAAATCGAGCTGATTGTTAGCCCATTTGCGTGGAACACTCTGTATGATAATACCAATATCACGTAAATGCTTCGCAGGTGAAATAAAACGGAAAACGTAATATATCAAAGGCTACGAATGATTCGGAGAACTTTGAAATGACATCGATACGAAGAATACCGAAATGATAAGAAATTCATCCAAATGCGTTAGCAAGGTAATGATAGTGCAATGAAAGACACGATTTGAGAAACGGCGCAAGTTCACTAGCCGTTTTCTAAATTTATGTGCCAACCCACGGACATTTCCGAGATTATTTTCGATCGCGACTCGTATTTCGAGACTGTTTCCCAAATCGTCGATCGGAAACGGAAGAATGTTTAAAGAATAACCGTGACTTTCTACCGGCGCTACATGGTGTATTTCACGATCATTGGTGATTACTATTTCGCGCGAAGGAGGGAATGATTCACAGTACATGATTTCGTGGTTAAGGCGGCTGTAACTGATGACTCACATTAATTACTGAATGTTTTTCAACGATAATACAATGGCAAATATTTCGCGAGGAATTAAGCATATTATTTTGCTGGAAGTAATCGAACGAACGTGACCGGGTCTTATTGTTATATAAATATTTCTAATTTTATGTATGCATCATTTTTTGTTTAGAGATAAATGCGTAAAATCATTCAGGATTTAATGATCGAAAGTAGCGTTAAATAACTTCTTAAAATTTCGTTGCCACTGCAACGAGACACGGTTAATATGATTATTGAATCGCAAAATGTCCATAAAAGCTGTCAAATATTTATCGCAAGTAAACACTGAATAAAAATTCTTCTACCATATGAATGTAATTTTACTAATATAATCGTAATAGTCGCGTCTCATCGCAATGCTAACGAAATTTCAAAATGCTTTGTATAATACACGCACGATGTATCCATAAAATGTTTCTATGATAAGTATCGAAATTTTTTCATGAGTCGTAAAAGTTATTCTCGAAGCTAGTCACAGTGTTAGAAGAGAAATCACAAATATGAAATACTTAAAAAAAAAAAGAGAAAGAAAAAAGGAGCAAGAGTGAAGAATTAAAAGTATACATAGGAAAGATATAAGCTGAGCAGAAGAAGAATTCTAAGCGACACGATGGCGAAAGGTATTACAACTAGAGTCGTGGACATTCCAGTTAAAAGGCGTCTTTTTCATGAAGCACAGCAGCGCGGAGCTGAAGTCCTTTTGTTACTCACGTTTCTCGGTATGTCTCGTGAGGGCATGCACGTACACACGTGGCACGATGTGCCCCGTCTCTGGATTCGAGGTTAAACGCGGCGGGAGAAGCGAGAGAAGAGAAACTCACCGGTAAGAGAAGTGGACGCCGCTTTACGAAAATCTTTCATGGTCAACGGGTCACCCACGATCGTCATCGCGTAAAACCATGAAAGGATACGACACAACGAACTGTTTAAATATTTTAATCCTTACATGGCGCGTTACGAAATCCATCTAACATAAGTACTTTAACATACTTTACGGTTGTACAAATTGAATATCAATTAGCTAGTGGCGATTATATCGATGATACGTGTATCAGTTGGTGATAATGAGAAATACGGGCGTTTAATCCTGTTCCGATTTCAAAGATGATATAGTGAAAGTAGTCGTTCGATGCGAGCGATTTTTCCATCGTTTTCATACTTTCTCTATGTTCGTCCTTCTTTAGATAATTGGATCGATTCACGAAGAAGAAAAAAGGGCAAATAGCGTTTAATCATAGCGCTTGAGAGTCATCCATTCCTCCTTTCCGAGCACACAAGGAAGTATAATACAAAGAAACGGTAATACATATAAATCCAGATTGGTGAGGTGTAAAAGAAAAAAGCGATCGGGACAGGATAATGTCTATCAAGAAATCAAGGAGTTTGCTCGGAACAGCTTGATTTCACTCAAACGACCTACATTTTGCCCGTCTACTTCTGTGTTCGTGTAGCTAGACGAAGAAGCTGTAGTAACGAGTAACACGAATATTTAATAATAATAAGTAAGCAGACTACGAATATTTATGAAAATTCAAATTTATACGAATAAAAGTAAGCGGATAAAAAACCTTTCTGCGAGTTTTATACGGAAGATTTCCTACCATGTATGATGATCATATCAGCAAATCCACGGTTTCGTTGACTTTGCGACTAGAAAGAAGTATTTTAATACGAAAGAGTCGAGAAAGGGAATAATCTGATAAATTCGAAGATGTAAGATTTAAAAAATAGGTAACAAAGCCAGGATACTTTGTAAGAAATGAATAATATTAGTTTAATACCGAGTTAGTTTGATTATTATGTTTTAACGTTTTGAAATTGATAATGAAATTTCAAAAAATTCAATTCAATTTCAAAAATTTTCAATGGCAAGGGTATTAAGTACTTTGATGAGTCGATGTAAAACCTAAATAATCCTCTGAATATTATACCGCATGTTTTACCTACTTTGGATAATTTGCGCGCATTTAATTTTTCTATAAAAGTACGAACATCCGCGGTGCAGTGATATATTGTCATTTGTCACATAAGAAAGTGTTTTTCTTCCAAAGATTATGACTCGTATTAAAATACATTTTGTATATCTAATATCGCAATTTCAGGAAGGTGGGTATAATTTTTATCGCGGTTACGTTTATATGCCACGCGTTGCGCATGAATCGAGTCGAAGAAAACGTCAAGAGACATGTAAGTACATAGGTTTTAATTGTAGAAACAGTACAGGCAAAGACAGAGATCGGCTATTGTTACTGGCACAATAACAAGGTAACGATGACACATGCAAATTAAAAAGGTCCGCCGCGTCACCGATGAAGACATAAACAATTTTCTTGAATAAAAAGAAAATATCGTTCTGCTATAACGGAGTTGTATGCCGTGTATATCGAAATAGTTGAAAGAAACGTCGAGGAGAGAAACAGAAGTGGAAAAAAAGAAAGATTGTCCTTCGGATGACTTTATCAGAGACATAACTTTTTTATCGCTTTTCTCGCGCAATAGCGGTAATTGTTGCACACGCCAATAACGTAGCATTCATCGTCAGAAATCTCCAAAATGAATCTCGTCGTTTGATTTACGACTCGTGCAACTCTCTTCGAGGCCTTTCAATTTCACTAGAAATTTCCACTTAACGTTGTGCAACTTTTCCAGATAATCGAAATACTGATGTAACCAGTATACCAAAATATTATTAATTCATAAATTATATTGCAAGGTTAGTCTCTGCTCTTACCCTATAAATTCCCATATAGGGCATTTTAGAGCGTAAGAGAAATGTAACGCTAAAGCGATAAGAGAGATGCTGATAATGACTTCTCGTAGGACAAATTTTCTTAAACTGTATCGGTACATACCTTCGGCACAGCTTGCGAGAAATCTGCCGTTACTGGAAAAATTCATATCCAGAACTGGACCGGTGTGTCCCTTCAGCACACCCACCATCCACGAATGCGTGAACTCCTGTTGCATTTCACGTCTCTTCTTGTTCTTAGCGCGTTTGTTGCTGCTGCTGCCGGCCGTTCCAGTCGATCCGCTCGTTAAGTCCCTCGAATCTTCGAACTTTACTTTTTCCGATTCTGTACCATCTATAACGATAAATAAACTGCTTGTTAATTTCTACATCGTTGTAAACTTGTTCTGAGTAGGACACAAAGAAAAGGGTAGAAGTTATGAGAAAAACAGATATGCTTCTGCCGAGTAATAAGAAACCATGACGGAGGAGGTCGTGAAACCGAATCTTTAAACCTTCCTTGGTTCGATAGTAGCCCGGTTAAGCTGGTTCAGACACGACCGGCAGTTTAGTCATGTAGCAAGTAAAGCCGAATTCACAATGTTGATTCATCGAAAAACGACGCTTTCATACGTCGTTTCAGCTGCTGTGATTCACCAAAATGAACAGTATAAACTCGTCTTTACTTGTTTTCGGTATATTATTTATCCGGATAAATAATATACGATAAATTATTTATCCGGAACTAAATTTAGTTTTCAACGTTTATTAATATGGTAAGTTGAAATTCTCATCAGCTTCCTACTTCTATCTATCTATTAGAAAGAATACCATATCCTTAATTTAGTTACGTTTCTATCCAATAGTAAACTAATAGATTATATACATGTTAAAATCGTATCGGAAGGATGTCAAGAAATTTGTAAAAAAAGTTACAATTTCATTAAAAATATCTTCAACAAAGTTATCGTTGAAAAATTCGAAAAAAACTCGAGTAAAACGATTACAATATTTCGTTGCCGTCACGTAATAGAACCACGTGCCGCACCACGTGGTACACACGAAATTCTGCTCGTGTCATATCTCACCGCTCGTAGGAAGTCTTTCAAAATATGCTACGGAACGTGACAAATATTCTTACTACCACATTACTATGTGTTTACTTACATATCTTCCACGATTCGAAGTAATGTTTGTTATTGATATAACTAGTCAACAGCCAACGGACAAGTCGATTCGCGTTTTATCTCGGTCGACGAAGAGCAAAACAAAACGAATCGGAAGCCAACGTTCGTGTACGTGGATAGAGACCAAACTCACTAACTGCGACGAAATAGGAAAACTGTCGAAACGATCGGAGAACTTCTGGTATACACTAGTGGCACTACACGTAGACCATGTAAGCACTTCAGACGTACTGAACTAAGTGTGCAACCCCTAGGGCCTTTTATACTGCCGCTTAAAACTGTAAAGTATAGAAATCAGTTTTCGGGGGTAAACGATGCGTCATGAGTAACCCTAACAGGTACCTGCGTTGTCCTATCCCGGTCGATTCCCACTACCGTCGTAAGATACACCCTCTCATAACCGGCTTTGAACTGCTCAATACCGTTACATGACGGTAAAAGAGGGTCATTAGGGAATGTTTCGTATTTATTTAGTGAGTAAGAAAGTATACAGAGGTTTAACTAAAGATATATTCCTTGAACGTTATAAACAAGGGAAGAAAGTAGCAAACAGCGTGTATTACATCTTAGCACTGGGCATTATCTAAATATAACATTAACAAAATAATTACTTAGATGTAATAATCAAATGGTATCATTGTTGCTGCAATTTTCCAAAAAGTATTTACATTTTCGGTATTTATTATTGATATTAAAAACAGTGAGTTCATTATTCAGAAATTCTGAATGTAATTTTTGTTTGAATCTAACCAACGAGAAAAGTCGGCATTTTAATATACAGGGTGGTTGGTAACTGGTGGTACAAGCGGAAAGGGGGTGATTTTACGCGAAAAAAGAAGCGGAAAATATAGAATAAAAATTTTAAAAAAATTTTTTTCTAAATCTACAGTGAGATCCGTTATAACGAGACGTGATAAAGTGCACGCGTACCGAGCGAAAATTCAAAGTCGATTTTCTCGAAAACAAAGCCTCAAACGAAAAATTAAAAATATATATTAAAAATATATATACAGGGTAGGTAACTAGTGGTACAAACGGAAAGGGGGTGATTCTACGCGAAAAAAGAAGTCGAAAATATAGAATAAAAATTTTTCGTTCGAGGCTTTGTTTTCTCACTGTAGATTGTTGTCTCGATGGAAAAATTAAAAAAAAAAAAAAATTTTTTATTCTATATTTTCGACTTCTTTTTTCGCGTAGAATCAGCCCCTTTTCGCTTGTACCGCCAGTTACCAACCACCCTGTATATTAAAAAAATATACATATTGAAAATATATATATACACACAATGGATGATAACCCATATTTATATATTTTTCTTTATTTAACACGTTGACACCGGTGCCGATATTCACGGTTTTCTCCGTGGAGCGACGCCCGAATTAGACTATTCGACACGACCGCAATTTTTCAACTTTGACCTCAATTTACAGCAAAATTACAAAAGCTATACGATTCCTGTTGGGTTCAATAAATTCCGTGGACTTTAACTAATACATTGATATACAATAGTTTGTCAATATCAATTTGCATATATCTATAAATGTTAAGTAAAGCTGGCGGGACCAGCTTTGGCCCTAATTTTGTACTCTTTTCGATTTTTCTCAAAATGTAGAGGTCTGACGCGAATTCTGAGCATCGCACGCAATTCTGTGAACATTTTTCTATAAGAAACGTTTATAGCGAGAATCAAAAAATTTTTCAATTCCGTACAGAAGAAAAGAATAGTCATGCATGTTCGTCGGAGAACAACGGCGCGCGTAAAGAACATGCACGACGAAAATAGTGTTAAGTTACGTAAAATGGACTGACAAAAGGCCAGTATGTATGCTAGCTACTTCCAAAAATCATAGATGTGTTATTGTTCAGAGGAAAAATAATAAATTGAAGCCAAACACTGTTTTTTCTTTTTTAATGATGCTAAAAAGGGGTTTGATCTATCCGATCAGATGTCATCTTATTATAGTTGTTTGAGCGGAACTATAAAATGGTATAAAAAAATTGTAATGGAATTAATATGTGGGTCTTGCCTCGTAAATGCATGGTACGTACATAGAAAATGGGATACTAAAAGTATTAAAATTTTAAAATTTCGCGAAGAAATTATTTATCATTTTCATCAATAGCGAACCCCACAGGCACTCTGCCTAACTTGTTTTAAAAGATTACATGAAGAAAGGAAATAATTATGTTAATTTTATAATATTGAATTGTTATGTTTTTACTATCGTATGTCTGCTTATAATGTTGGGATAAAATAATATAAACCTGTTTTGTGAAATACATGTGTGACCCATCGCCGCTCCTCGGGACAGACACGTGTGAGCCGCCGATGGCGCACGCCGGCGTCAACATGTTAATTGGTAGATACTCTGATTTGATATTGTACTTCATCATTGCTTCCTTAGGAAGACTTGTTAAAAATAACTTCAGTTTTTTATTTTCCTCATTTTCCTGAACAGCCTTGATGATTGCTAACAGAATATATGAAGTGTTCACGTGTTATATATATTATTTTTTTTATTAATTAAATAAAGAAAAAAAATATATATCACCCATATTTATATATTTTTCTTTATTTAATTGGTAAATGCTCTGATTTGATATTGTACTTCAACGTTGCTTCCTCAGGAAGACCTGTTAAGTAACCGCGGTTTTTTATTATCCTCATTTTCCTGAACAACCTTGATGATTGCTAACAGAATATATGAAGTGTTCACGTGTTATATATATTATTTTTTTATTAATTAAATAAAGAAAAAAATATATATCACCCATATTTATATATTTTTCTTTATTTAAGTGGTAAATGCTCTGATTTGATATTGTACTTCAACGTTGCTTCCTCGGGAAGACCTGTTAAGTAACCTAGGTTTTTTATAATCCTTATTTTGCTGAACAGCCTTGGTGGTTACTAAGAGATTATATGAAGTGTTCACGTGTTACAGTCAGGTTACTAAATATGTTTAAGATAAGAAAATTTATATCGCAAATAACATAAGTGGTATGTTAGTGTATAAATAGTCAAATGGAAAATAATTTGCAGAAAGAGTCATCATATACACGGTGTACTAGTAACAAATTTCTTTCGAGGATTCTTGAAGAGATTAGAAATAATATGACTATTCTTTTTTTTTTGTTATTTATTCTCACTTAATTAAGTTATGAAATACTAAATATCTCATTTTACGACATTTCGAAAAAATCGCAAGTGTTGCATAGGTGGTAACCATTGCAATTTAGCGATAAATCGCAATGAAACGCTTATAAGTTTATAAGGAGACATGGCAGATGTACAATCGATTCTTTCATCGTTTTACCATAAATAAAAGAGAACTCGTTATCTAACATTACAAGTTTGTGTTTTCATATAGGCAGAAAAAAATGCATAAATCACCGTGAATACATGTGTATATATATAATAAATATTATATACAATACAATATGTATACATATAAAAGGAGCAGAAAATCAATCAGAATATCATTTAGAAAAATATCAGCCTGTAATAAAAATAAGGAATGATGCAACGACGCATATCAAAAGATAGCGTTACGTACTAAGCGCAACTGAACATAAAATTGTTTTAAAAACTCAGTTAATAATCATAGACCTTCCTGCACGATTGAGCTAATACTACCAGTAAAATTTCACCAGTCATGAATTAAACATTCATAAATTAATAAGTATCTTTAGAAAACAGTAATAAGCTTGCTAATAAAACAAATTAAATTTTACAAATTATTTATTTATTGCTTTTTATTTTATCTATTCGTTTTGAAAATGATTAACCTTCTGCACTCTGTTGTCTCCGTCGCTGCAACAGCGCAAATGGAATTAACAACGTTATTGTCGCAGGTGCTGCGACATTGTAAATACGATTACAAGTAGTTTCGGAACAGCTGGTAGCCCATGGCAAAAATGATTCAGAGTTCCTGCTGGGACATGTTAAAAATTGCTCAGTTATTTACTTAGTAAATTATTGTACAATAGAACCTCGACATTGACTCATCTCTCTCTTTCTCTTATCATCAAAGTTATGTGGGTTACTTTCGCCCGAACTTTGGGAAAACCCAACACGAATCTTCCAACTTTTACCATCTTCTAGGTTATATTCGTATCTTAATTTATGTTAAAAAGAGTTTGAACAGTTGTGGTAAAAAAATATTTGATCTGTGCATAGACGGCGGTTGTTTACTACCTGGCATCTAATACCGTCATATACAGGGTGGTTGGTAACTAGTACAAGCGGAAAGGGGGTGATTCTACGCGAAAAAAGAAGTCGAAAATATAGAATAAACTTTTTTTATTTTAATTTTTCCATCGAGACAACGATCTACAGTGAGATCCGGTATAACGAGACGCGATAAAGTGCACGCGTACCGAGCGAAAATTCAAAGTCGATTTTCTCGAAAACAAAGCCTCGAACGAAAAATTTTTATTCTATATTTTCGACTTCTTTTTTCGCGTAGAATCATCCCCTTTCCGCTTGTACCACCAGTTACCAACCACCCTGTACATGCTATATCATTGTTAGTAATGAATTAGCTAGAGTGGGATTCTACCTGGAAAAATAAGTCTAAAGTATAAAATAAAATATAATAGAATAGAATAGAATAAAGTTTGTTTATATTTTCGAATATTTTCGTTAATTTGGGAAATCGAGTTTGAAAATTTGGGAAGTACGCGCGTATCAAGCCGTATGGGAAGTGACTTTTAATTCTTAATTAAAAATATTCAATCTCAGTTGTCTTCAGAACGAGGTCTCAGAAGAAAAGGAAGTTATTCTATTTTTTCGACTTATTTTCGCGCATACTTGCTGATTATTCATTCATACTTAGTTGGTAATTAGCCAAATTCACATATCCATACACACTTTCAAGTTGATGTTTATCAAAAACGAAGCGGAACATGAAAAGAGTTTATTGCATATTTTCGATTTATTCTTTCGCACAAAATACCAGGATCATTGGAACACACTAAATTCGTAATCGGTACTGCATGAAGCCTATTATTGTTCCTCCTCTACTACTATTAGTCACTCGCAACAACAATATACTAGTAGATTTTTAGTCATACAGCCGGTTCCTGAGCCCAGCAAACGAACAACAGAGCAATAAACAGAAAAATAAGTTCTAGTAGGAGTTACTCACGTAGGTAATTATAATGACTCACGAAAATATTCAAATTTTTGTACAAGTCGTTTACGAATATATTAATAATTATAAACCGGAAATTTTATCGCTAGGTTTACGGCACACGTTATTTTGACACATTTCGAATTTCACGAGGAAAATTACATAAACCATTTAGATTTCTCTTCCACCACTTGTACTAACTTTTATCCATTTAATGAGACAGATATATATATATACACAATTCATTTTCTTCGAAATTTTTAAATTTGAATTAAATAATAATTGGTATAGCTATCTCTACGGATACGCGTCGACTTGACACGATCGTAAATTAAGCATTAATGCTAGTAAATTGACTTCGCTAATCAAAGCATTAATAAATTCAATAAATATAAACGAATATGACGAAAGTGTTAATTTTTCGAAAAAATGAACATCAGAAGTAGACATAAACAATGCAACGGCGATACTTCGAATATCTCAAACCTAACGTTGTTTTTTTTTGTACTTTACAATTTGTCCAGCTAGACATTCTGTAAATTTTCCTAGCGTAATTGCTAAATAACATGTGGAAGGCTACCACTAGCGAAATACCATCTTCGAGTTTATGTACTTTCTTTCTTTAGTGACGTCAGTGAGGTGTTTATTTTTTTTTTAAGTCTTCTTTTCATGAAAGTCTTTCTCGCTTCAGCAGCCAGCTGGTTTTGATGTATTGCCGTTCTTCTCCTGTATTTTTCTGCATACCTACCGATTTCGACTTTGACCATTGTTATTTTTATGTCTTTGCATATATCCTCGTTTCTGACATACCATGGGTCGTTGACTATTGTTCTCAGTATCATCAGTTGTAGCTACTCTTGTTTACTTATGTGTACTGTCCTCAATAGTGGTATTCATAAAAATCTAACGTGGCTGAGAAAACGTCCTTCGTATTTACGTTATAAAGAAAAATATTATAGAGGAAACCCCTAGGAAGAGACAAGCATTAGAAGAGAATTTTGGGTATCAGTGGTATTGTGAAATGCAACCTTTCATTGTTCTGACAAATAATAGCCCTTCTATGTGCATCAGAATGTGTCTAGAAGAGGAGATAACATATTGAGAAAATAATAAGTATAAGTGAGGCGTGCTCTGGCACAAACTGTGAAGAAAATGAAAACGAATTACCTCAAAACAAGGATGGAATTGAAATTCTCGAATCAGGTGAAAGTGAAGAAGCAGGGAAATCGTCAGATAGCAAGGAGAAAAATGTCCAAAGAACCACTTGATAAGCAACACAAACATGTTATAAGTGTTTTAAAAAGTGTTTGGACAGTTTCAATTATCGAATTACTTGCTTTTATTGCAATTTTGTATGACCGGGGAATATATGAACTGAAGTCGATAAAAGCTTTTTGTTTTTTTTAATAATTAATTTTTTTTAAATAAAACATAATATTGTTAACAAAATTGAAGATACAAATATAATTCTCTCAATGTTTTAAAAGCAAAATATTTTACTTTTAATATATAAAATAAATATTTCTGGTTTCTTCGAAGGAAATATTTTGTTCCTAATATAAAATAGATATTCCTCGTAATAACTCGGAAAAAATATTTGTTTTTTAAAATTGAATAAATATGTATATTTACGTTTACATAACGGAATATATAAATATACATATTTAATCTCTTCTTAATATTATATGAATATGTCTTCAATATTTTGTGCACTAAAGCACATTTTGTAGATATCACAAAAATATAAAAATTAAACATTATATTATTTATTATTATTATTATTATTATTATTGCTTAGTCCGTGCCTTTCGGCTTTAGACGAACTTTCGATTTTACATCTCTTATGTCTGTTTCTCTTCTTACATGTCTACCTCCCCTCTTTTCCACTCTATTCTATTGCACTACCTTACTTATTCTACCTCTAAAAACTAAAAATTAGGAATTATAAATTAGCAACTAATGACTAAAAACTATTACAATTTTGGTCTTTAGCCTCCTTGCTGTGCCTCCTTCTTGTCGTTTGCCCTTCTCTTCTCTATTATTGCTTTCAGTTCTGCTAAACCTTCTCCAGTCTCGTTTAGCGTTTTTCCTATGTCCTTTGGTCCTCCCGTTATTTCACATTCTTCTATTACATGTCTTAGGTCTTCTTCTTTCCTTCTGCATAGTCTACATCTTTTTTCCCCTCTTCTTTCCAGTATTCCCTTGCTTTGGTCTCGTTTCCGCATCTGAATCTTGCCAGTATTCTTCTGTCCTTCCACTTCATCCTCCCTTCTAAGTACTTTGGTAATTTTTCTTTGGCTACGTTTCTGTAATGTATATCATACTTGGATTCCCTTATCCTTCTCCCTCTCTCTTCTGTTTCTCTCTCTCTCTCTCTCTCTCTCTCTCTCTCTCTCTCTCTCTTTCCTTCATACACTCCTTTACTAATTCCTTTTTTGATTCTAGGGCTTTCTCTTCGTACCTTGCTGCTCTTTTTAATGCTATTTCTTTTATTTCTATTATTTTGCATTCTTCTATCAGTATATAATTTGGTGTTGTAATTAAACATTAAATTAATGGTATGTATGAAACGCCGTTTGAATTTCGCGACCCAATAAAATCGATTAAGTTTCATCCTATCGTCAATTATTAATCATATTAAAAAAGAAAAAGGTCACTATCAATCACGGACATTTATTGCTAAGTTAAAAAGATTTACGTGTATGATTCTCGCCACTCATTGGTTTTACAGCGTATTGGTCGCGCATTAACGTTTAAAATTAAATTGCGATTTGTATCAAGATCGATCCGATCTACCGTGGTGAAAGTAGGCAAAGTTAAGGAAGTGAAGTAACTTTAAAGAATAATTCGTCACAAAGTTACTGCTGTGCTTATTTGTGTTATAAAACTGATCTTTTCGTTAGATTAAAAAAAAAAAGAAAATAAAATGATGAAAGAAACGGGGAAGCAAATTTCTCTGTATTCGTCATGGTATATTCGCATTGTTGTGGCGCGTGCAATGCGCTTTAATTTTCTGATTCTAACATACATCTACAAGAAATAGTAACGTACCTAATCTCAACCTAGATTTATACAAACAATAAAACAAAGCACATATCTTCACGTGTCAACGTACAAAACGAAGCGCGACCTATTTCTAAACTTAGTTATTTTGCACGTTTAGTACCGTGCATAAGTCTTAGATTTGCCAAATAAAAATATTCGTTTGACATTCTTCCTAGCAATTTCTTTATTCTAATTAGTTATATTATATGCAATGCAACAATTTGTCTTTTAGCTGGCAAATTAAGAAAATTTCTACAAACCCGTGAAACTATTTTTAAAATATATAAATCAGGAAGAATTATAAACACGAGTAATGTCACAAAGGCGATAATTAAAGATTTTTATCAACATTCTATGAAAATATTTCCTAAAAATGTAGTTCATGAGATTGCTATTATAAATCACCTAAGACTTTTCTGCGATACTGTATGTACCTATATACGATTTCGCTGTTCCGTGAAATACATTTACAGAGATATCGTTGCGTCTCGAACAGCTATCGCACAATCACCGTTTGATTAAGTCTATTTACGTGCTGATGAAAACGTTACAACTTACAATCTATCTGGTCGTTAAACGACGCATTTTCCCTTCGTTTCGGTTCAACGGAGGACAATTTTACAGTTTTACGATGGTGTTTTGGTCACTCTATGCAAAGATGGAACTCGATCGCCTAATTCCCTAACGTATTAATACTTAGCCAACCGAGCACGCCACAGCGTGCTATACGCTGTCCACCGCGCTCGGACAAGCCAATCTATACGCTGTCTACCGCGCATTTTTCCAAGTATCGAAGACTAATGTTTACTACTTAAAAAATAAAGAAGTCTAAAAATTATTTGACTGGCCAATTATATTTTGTGGTAATGATTTTGTTTAATGATTTCACATATTGTTTATACAAAACATCAAATTAAAAGTATAAAAAAATATAGGTAAAATTAAAAACATTAAAGACGGCTAAAGATA
Source organism: Bombus vancouverensis nearcticus (assembly GCF_051014615.1). NCBI lineage: Eukaryota > Metazoa > Arthropoda > Insecta > Hymenoptera > Apidae > Bombus > Bombus vancouverensis. Next base: position 5,855,045 of record NC_134914.1, on the reverse strand, counting down.
AATAACACGACTTGAACGTGAAATTAAAAATTCATAATGCATTTTAACATTTTTTTACAGTATGATATCGTTCAATTATAATTTTATTTAGAAATAACTGATAGTGTAACTTCTTCATTAATTTTGACACCACTAAACTCGTGTATTTTATTATACACTGTACTTTATAAAAGCAGAAAAAGTGGCGCAATTAACAATTCCAGGTAAACAATAACTGATAATAACAACAAAAAAAAAAAGAAAAGAGGCGTTGACAAAGTTAAAAAGGGAGATCTCCCCGCTCGGTCACGCAACGATGTTCTTCACAGAGGGGAAATCTCCCTATTCGGTCGGCTAAGTGTTAAAATCGAACCTTTCCACATAGTAATATATCGAGTACCTCTCGTAATTGAGTTGTTCAGAAGCCACACCGAACAAGTTCATAAATTGAAAATCACAGAAACGTAATGTTGAAAAGGCTGTTTTGATTCTGAATGTTGGATTACCGTCAGGAGTGTGAGTGTACGGGTGTGCGATGAATCATTGCAAGAACTTAATCCTGTGTATTCTAAATGTTCTGTTATGCGTGGATTTTGACCTGAGTAGACCTGAGTGGAGGACACAATAGCAACTATTTACCTAGTACGAGCGGTCAGCCATTTCGTTTCTTCGTTCGTTCGGTCAGTTGCAGTTAATTTGTGCAGAAAATTGGGCACGCAGACGTGTGTTCCTCGACGAGGAGTGAACTAAATTAAATAATTATTATTTAGTTTGTTGCTTTTAACTAACAGGTCACGGGACCAGAATGCATTGTTTACTAACTTTGTATTCCTTTTTGTAATAATTTTTGTAGTTATATATTTTGTGAAATACAAGTGACAATGGAAGGTTTCAAAGTGGAGAGAGATATAAAACCTTTTGATAGTGGCAGGTATAGCGCGTGGAAATGAAAAATGTGGTTTAGTGAATGAGATTGATGTGATCAAAGTGATCGATTCTTTCCCCGGCTTCGCAAAAGCTGCAAGTACTGCAAAGGGAATTTTCAATAGTTTGGATATCATGCAGGAAAGAAAAAGTTTTGCCACTCTCAATCTGCTCTACGAAGGAAATTGTTGGGATTAAAACTAAGCGGTGATACATCGCCGGTGAAACATTGAATAATTTTTGACAAGTTGGAACAGACACGAAGCGTCACGTTTATTGTTGACTAGTGTCACATCTTGATGTAATAACTCACATGACGGTATAATAGCGGCAATAGCAACTCTATTTGACGAGAATTTAACTTTGACTTTCGTTAAAACAAAACTTTTGGATCTTGAAGTAAAATTAAGAAACGAGAGCAGTTGTATAAGCGTAAAACTTGTTCAAGCTGAGCATGCAGATATACAAAATTCTACAGAAAATAATTTTGATTATTTTCTAGTTATTTAAAAACAATCGTATAAAACAAAAGCAGTTCTGCAAATCCAAGAAGAATGCATCAATTACAAAGCGTCATCAACGCGAGAGAAAAGATTACAAAATAAGAAATTGTTTCCACAATAGAAGAAGCGTTCAACGTAACGTTCAAAAAGTTCAAACAACTCAACCAATAACAACAGAAGACAACACGTCTGACTTTGTTTTCACGACTGGAGATTATCAATCTAATATCAACAACAAGCTTGCTTTTCTCTTGCACTTTGCACCATCGGATCGTCTCAACAATAAAGAAAGATTCATTTTCAAGAATTTGAATCTGAACAAAGAAATTGAATTTGTTGAGAGAAATTTTCCTAGCGGGAAAAGGAAGTTTTTATAACAGCAACGAAGGAAAGAAAAATCCATGTGCCAGTAACATGAGTATTCAAGGTGTTCTCGAGGATTTTCTTTATAATCTGGAAACTCCATATTATCTGTACAGAAAATGCAACACACAGAAGTGACCATTATTGTCAATGAGAAAGGAGACGAGCAAAAGCGGTAAAACTAAAACGAAAGGTAAGCTCTTAACACTAAACCTACTTTATCTTTTTCTTTTTTAATTTCATTCAGAATTTCTTACATACAATATTATCGTATCGCCATTTACCTTCACGACTTCTCTTATAATATACGTACAATGAATTTCTTAATGTTCACTTCTCTTCTTATTGTTTGTTTTCTGAAAAGAATACGTTGACTGTTTTACCTACCACGACTGCTCGTTTGACCGGTTGAACGATTGGTATTTTTTTATAACAGTAGAAGCAGAGGCGTTTCGAGTGTTGGGAACTAAATGCGATTTATCTACTGTAAAATTATACGCATTTATTGCATTTCTGTAAGCACGCGGCGTATATGAGGTTAAAAATTGTAGACATATCACTTTTAATTTACCAAATGTTCAGCTGGACAAATTATAAAGCAGAAATTAAAATAAAAAAAAATCAATTCTATGGAACAGAAAATAGGATCCGGCATTTTTCTCAAACGTTATAAGCAGAAATAACGTTATCGTGAAAGGAAAGGTTTATTCGATTTGGTAACAGAAATCAACGAAGCCATCGCTTGCAAACCGATATATTCGCTTTGATTTCTGAAGTTTGGCGCAAACTCCATATACAGGGTGGTTGGTAACTGGTGGTACAAGCGGAAACGGGGTGATTCTACGTGCAAAAAGAAGTCGAAAATATAGAATAAAAATTTTTCGTTCGAGGCTTTGTTTTCGAGAAAATCGACTTTGAATTTTCGCTCGGTACGCGTGCACTTTATCGCGTCTCGTTATACCGGATCTCACTGTAGATCGTTGTCTCGATGGAAAAATTAAAAAAAAAAATTTTTTTTATTCTATATTTTCGACTTCTTTTTTCGCGTAGAATCATCCCCTTTCCGCTTGTACCACCAGTTACCAACCACCCTGTATAATAGTACCAAATTCGACGTAGATAGGACCATTGAAATGGCGAAAAAATAGAAATTCGAAACTATAAAATCAAAATCTCGAAGATGGTTTAAAATGTAAGAAATATGTATGTGGAATTTGGAATTGAGAATCGTACAATTTGTAAAGAACGCGGTGGAAAAGAATAAAATATATATCAGTTATTTCTAAATAAAACAAGCTATATTTTTTTACTATCAATTGGCTATTGTCTTCGTTCCATATTAAGAAACATATAAGTTGTTTTAAAAACCGATCATTTGACCGGTCATAATGGGAATAGGTATACCTGAAATGTCAATAGGTTTAGGGTTACACAATGTAACTGTTATGTCGTGTCCGACAGTCCGCAGGCCATCCCTTGTTGTCTGGCCGCCAAAGATCCACGTACCATTATTCAGACCCTCAATAAACCCAAGGACCCACCATAAAACGTAAACACTTTGAAATTAATGCTTTTAACGTAGTCCTTTTAAATTGAAGGAATCTCTAATCCTGTAAGTGTTTTGTTTTATGAATGATCCTTAGAATAATCCTTAGGTTTATTGTGCGCTCTTACAAATTACGGAGAAAGCAGGTAGTTACCTAACGGTAAAAGCGGGGTTTTCTCGTGAACGATGTCACCCACGAGTGGTGACACCCACGTTGGTAGAAGGCTTCCTCCATCTATTCTCATTCATTAACGTTGGTCATACAAATGGGCATCGCGGATCGTTACTCTCACTTCCCTAACGAAAAGTGTGACCAGCGAATCCGCTTTCTTCGTACCTGAAACCCACCCATGCCGAGCTTTCCTCCGTAATAACACAACAGCAGACAGTCAGTCAATCGAAAGAAGTCTAATCGCCAACGCCAAAAGGAGTCTCATTCCGTACTCGCTAGTAGTTTGGCAGTCGACATCCTCACAGTTGTATCAAATATTGAAGTTATTGAATTGTTGGAAATAGGTAATATTGTAACCTGTTAAAAACAGCGTTATACTCACTCAACCACCCCTATTATCCCAAACGAAATAGGGGATCGATCTATTCATGGCGTGGATTATTCGAATCGTAACGGGAATTTACGACTCCCGTTGACGCGCTTCTTCGAGATCGCGAATGGTTGAAACAGTAACAGTTATTAATTTTGAAACTAATAGAAAAAGAGGCAAATTCTAATAATTGTCAAGCGTATGATGCTATAAATAATAATTATGATTTATGGCATCAAAACGTTTAGGGCACGTAGGAAAATCTAAATTTTTACAATTGAAGAGTAAGCAAATGATCGATGATATAAACCATATTGACAAAATTATACCTAATGATAATTTATGCGAAGCTTGTATAAATAGTAAACAAGCAGGACTACTGTTTGAAAAAGCAATAGATAAAATTTCATGTTTGTTCGTGTTTGTGGTCGAATCACTTCTTCAATCATTAATAATAAAAATTTAATTACGTATAAATCAGATGTTTCAGGTTTTCGTGATTTTATTGCATAAGGTGATTCAATTTAGAGGTTTTCGATTTGTATTACAATAATGAGGAGGAATAATTTTCACATGAGATGGAAAACCATTGTGTACAAAGAGGAATCAATTATCATTCGACAGTTCTACGAATCTTTCCATTGAATAGTGTTTGGAAACGTATGATAAGAACGATAACGGAGTTATGAAATAACCGATTAACGACAAGCCACGCGCAATGATAAGCGGTGTTAGTTTAGAGAAAAGTGTTTTGGGGAGAATCAATCCTTACTGCTATAATTCTAATCAAATTGATTCCGACTAAAGCTTTAAAACAAAATAAAACAGCATATGAATCGTGGCGCGGTAGGAAGCCTCGAGTAAGATATTTAGAAAATGTCAGTTCTACTGTTTATGTACACGATAAAACTAGGAAAATTTACTATAGTTAGGAACACGATTGTAGATGAAACAAATTACTTAAAGGGTTGTAAGTCTGACAGCGGTAAATCAAACATATTGAAACCGAGCATAAAAGTAAATTCTGAAGTAAAATTGTGAGGCAAAGTTGATAAACCTGCGATCGAAATGGATACCGGCAATAAGTCTTTATTTCAAGATAATAAAAGTGAAATAGAAAAGGAATTTGAGCCGGGAAAGAGCGATAGGATTAAACAGCTTCCTCCCATTTCATATGACGAGAGAGATATACAATATGATCTCGTGTGTGCTCGATCTTTTCTTTTATGGTCTAAAACTGGCAATAAGGTATTAGTTTGAAATATTTGAAGAAGCTTTATAGAAAAAGATTTTCGAAATTCATCTATTGATCGTTGTATCTACATTAACTGATAAAGCAAATATATCTAGAAATATTATATGCAGTACTTTACGTAGAGGATTTTGTGATTGCTAAAGTCAACAGTGGAACAATGAATAATCGTAAAAGTTATTTAGTGAATAAATTTAGCACGACAGATTTGAAAGGCATTATATTTTTTCTTTTATTTAAAGGTTGTAAACAGTAACAAGAAAATTACTTTAGATCAAAGTGCTTACATAAAGACAGCTTTGGAGAAATTTAATATGCACGATAGTAGAGCTGTTAGTATATCTCTTCTGTTAGTACATATATTATTATTAACATATATAACGATATGCACACCACTTGATTTAAGTACAGCAGTAAATATTTAAAGCAGATATATGAATACAAGTAACAAAGAACTTTGGCAAAATTTAAAATGGGTACTGAGATACCTGAAAGGTTCAAATGACATGTAAAGGGCGACTATAATATATATAAGGTATATAAGATATAACTCTGTATTCCTTTCTGTAATAATTCCGCGTGATTAAACTGTAATAATTATACAGGGTGGTTGGTAACTGTTGGTACAAGCGGAAAGGGGATGATTCTACGCGAAAAAAGAAGTCGAAAATATAGAATAAAAATTTTTCGTTCGAGGCTTTGTTTTCGAGAAAATCGACTTTGAATTTTCGTTCGGTACGCATGCACTTTATCACGTCTCGTTATACCGGATCTCACTGTAGATCGTTGTCTCGATGGAAAAATTAAAAAAAAAAAAAATTTTTTATTCTATATTTTCGACTTCTTTTTTCACGTAGAATCACCCCCTTCCCGCTTGTACCACCAGTTACCAACCACCCTGTATATTTTGTGAAGCACTTTAATGCAAAAGACAATGGAAGCTTTAAAAGTGAAGAGAAATATAAAACCTTTTGATGGCGATAGGTATAGCATTTGGAAATGAAGAATATGTGCTCTAGTGAATGAATTTGATATAATCAAAAGTATCGATGATAAAATTCCCGATCGATTAACCGATGACTAGATTAAAGCTGAGTTAGTCGTCAGTAGCGTTATCGTGGAATACATATTTACTCGATTTTTCCCTCGGCTTTGCAAAAGCTGGAGATATCGTAAAGGGAATTTTAAGTAGTTTGGATATTATCTACGAAAGAAAAGTTTCAGCACGTGTAACCGCGACTCGGCCTTAGTTTCTGCCTACAATTGTGCGTCCATGGCAATGTATGCGTTAGTATTCGTTGCCGATTGCCTCGCCACAGCGGCGAATAGGTAAAATTATGCCTAACATAAATCTAATTTTTATCTTTTGTCATTTTATCTTGTTACCACTGTGGTGAAGCGGCAGGCTACCAAACTAACGTATACGCTGCCACGGATGCGCAATTACACGTAGAATTCATTGTGTGATACTTGCACATATCTCGGAAATTAACAACAGATCATCATATCGCAGCGTCTACCAACGATCTTAATGAAATTTATATATGACGTAGCTGTCAGAAAAATATTTGATCCGTTTCTTTTTTATCGGCAATCATGCATATTGAGAACCAACCCCAAAGTCTGGGCTGGAAAATCTGTTTCGACGAATTTCTTGAAAATTACTACTGATAGAGTTGATTGCATAAATTGATGAAATTAATGTTTTTCAATAACAAATTAGATGATGTAAATTATTTTGCAAAAGAATCTATTTGTTTATTATTTGTTATTATTTTATAAAATACTATATTAAAAAGTAGCGTAATTTTAATAGTTTTTCCAGGTAAATGTTAACAAATTTTCTTGAATATTTACAGTTATTTTTAGGGTAAATATGTGATAGTTCTGAAAACAGCTGATTTTATTATTATTTATCATACACTCGTTCTTGTTCTTAGACGAATTCTAACAAAACAATTGATTATAATTAATTATTCGATATGATTTTCAAGATAGCAGTATTTCTCTAAAATGTCAACATCAGTAATTATTCACAGCTATACAAATCAACCGACGATATCAGCTGATAGAAAATTGTCATTTGTATTGCAAATTATAATGCTGATAGTAAAGAGTGCGTGTGCAGCAAACAATATTTAAAGCCCTCAATGTCATCGTTGCAGTATCTACATCAGAGAAATTAAATAAAGAACTTTTAAGTTAAAAACATTAAAATTTTTAGAAATACCAAAAAGTACAACAGAACTTGTACAACCATTCCATACTTATGGATTCCATATTTTAGACTTGACTTTCAGACTTGACAATTAATTTAAATCTCAATATTAATTTATATCATCGGAATAATATAATAAAGTTGCAATCGTTGATGCGTCATCAATTGTCCTGTCTTAGATATGAACAAATGTTTAAATATGCATGGTACCGACGTGACTACATAGATAACTGGTCAAAGGAATTAGAAAATTTCATGAAATTTTGTTTTACAAATTTCCAATGAACCGTTCCAACTATCATAATATAGTTGCTCTAACAATAAAACGTGCGTTGTATAAAATACATTTATGCTTTAATCGCTTCTTCGAGGGCGACCATTATTATGAAAACTATAATGTACAATTGACATTAATCGTTTCTATAGCACTCATTATTTAAACACGAATGAGTGTCTGACGACCAAATCAGTTCTTTTCATTGTTTAGCATATACAGGGTGGTTGGTAACTGGTGGTACAAGCGGAAAGGGGGTGATTCTACGCGAAAAAAGAAGTCGAAAATATAGAATAAACTTTTTTTATTTCAATTTTTCCATCGAGACAACGATCTACAGTGAGATCCGGTATAACGAGACGCGATAAAGTGCACGCGTATCGAGCGAAAATTCAAAGTCGATTTTCTCGAAAAAAAAAGTCAAACGAAAAATTTTTATTCTATATTTTCGACTTCTTCTTTTGCATAAAAAAATTTCAAATATAATAAATTCTTTGTAATGGAAAAGCCAAGATCCTAATTTGTATTTAGTTTGTACATACAGATATAGTGTTTGTAAACAAACATTTAAGACAATTTGTTAACATTTACTTGGAAAAACGATTAGAAATATGCTATTTTTAATACGTTGCTAAGACAAATGGATTCTTTACAAAATAATTTACACGATCTCATTCGTCGTTAAAAAATACTAAGTTCATCAATTTACACAATCATTCTATTTGTAGTAGTTTCCGAGCTTCGTCGAAACAAATTTTTCAGCCCCAACTTTGGCAATGGTTTTCATCTCTTTTAACATGGACGTTTGACGATAGAAAAGAAATACGTGTCAAATATTTTTATAAGAACTACATGGTACATAAATTTCGTCAAGATCGACGATTGACGCTTCGGTATGTTTCCTTGGAAGACCGAGCGACGATACACGCAAAGGAAAAAGTTGTTCAAAATGTTGATTCTTACCGACATATTAAAAAAGTCATCGAAATCCAAGATGACGACAGTTTTCTAAATAATAGCCCAATTTACTATTATTTATTTCATCTTCTTGCGACAAATGAATATACATAAATCTAATTATAATTATGAATTTTTGGAAACAACAAAAATTCATAAAGGCCAGGATTTTCAAGCGTTTCACTTCTCTGCATATGCGTATAAATCAGCATCTGTTTGTGAAATAACCGTGAAATTAGTTGAAATGAAAAATATGTACTCGAAAGCGATAATCAAATTTCGAATCGTTTAACGTGGCGTGTAACAATTAAAATATCGATCGTATGAAACAATATGAAATTCCCTGCCTGGTCGGCAAGAACATGTAATGATACGTTATCTCTATTCTAAATGACGATAAACGAAGATAATATTATACGTTTTCGAAAAGAGAGACATTAATGATTGCGAAGGAAAAGATTTATCGATTAAAGAATACGAACTCCAGACTTCTGAACTGTATGAAATTACGTAAGAATTAACATTTCTATTCATGACGACTACTGTTCTCTGTTAACTGTTCTCTAAAATTTGAAATAACTAATAGCAAAATTTCTGAAATAACGATGTTCCAAAAATGATATATTTCGATTAAATGGCACGGAACAGAGGCAATACGTAAATTTTACGCGAGAATGGCTATTCTATCGCGACAGTTGCAAGTCTCCCAGTATCATAACGCAATAGATAAAATGCAAGTTTCTATTTATGTTTATTCAAATATATTCGTATCTTCAACGTACAGATACCAATTTTTGAACAAAAATAACTTTCTGTTCTGTCCACGTAAAATGATAAATATACAAAAATGTAGTAATATATTTTGCATGTAAAAAAAAATTCAAAGAATTTTTAATTATGAGTTATAACGCTTACATACATGTGTATTACATAAAGCATTCGCTTATATTTAGAAAAAATCCTTGAGTCGACAATCTTGCAATTACGTATTTTACAATACTTGATAGCATATTGGGAAATCATGATTTAGTATTTTAGATAGAATACTATTATTCCAGGAGTATTAGACTACATATGCGTATTTAACAAGAAATATAATTCTCGGTTTTTAATTAAAAAATTCTATCTGCTAGGAAATATATTATACACAACTTGTCCAAACTATGTAATATTTATTTAAATAATTTTTTCCTTCAACAAATATATTGCTGGATTAATCGCGCAGCATATGCATACATATGTAACTACATATTTACGCATATAATATTTTATTCAATGGAGAAAGCAAAACCGATCGACAAATAGAAATATATAGTTGCCTACGGTCAGTGCACTATTCGCAACGCGTGTTGCGAGTTTTCAGGGACGTGTGTTGCCGCACTGGCCCGGAAAATGTAGCGCATTGCGACAAATTTATATTCCCCGCTACAACGGGACAGAAATCGCGTGCCGCGAGATTTCTTGTTTTTAATATCAACTTGATCATAATTTTCAACACGTGAGACTATCCGTAATGGACGCTTAATTTCGACTAACTTTTATTACCTAAAATTATTCCAATAATATCAATTACCTTTTTATATTAACTATTTCATTAAAATTATTCAAAAACTAAATCTATCCATCATATAAAAATTTGTTTAAATAATTATGTAGCTAACTGGCTTACTTGTCCTCAATAATCTCTATAATAATTAAACATGTAATACGTTTACGGAAATAGATTAACAAAATACAGCACGTCCTCGGAAAATCCATCTAATTCCGAATTCGTTAATGTTTTGTATCGGTCGAGGCAATGAAGAAATTAAGGATGAACGACAGAAACGTGTCTAATAGTTGCTTCCGGTTGCCATAAATAAAAAGTCCTCGAAAAAAATCCCTACAAGCCAGTATCAATTGTCCATTCGTCGGGCGTATTTGTCCGTACGGCCCTGAACGTTTCTCCTCGCAAGTACACGTGTACGCACGCGAGGCGCGCGTATAAATACACAGGAGCGATGTCGGTTTATTTATACGCAAGGGTGCCCATTGCCTCCCCCCCCCCCAATGCTCTCTTCAACGCTTGATGTCGAACAACGCACAGAAAACTATGCATGTACCACGTTTTGTTTCTTTCCTACGATAAATTCATTGTCATGGCGACAAAGATATAACAGCGATGGCTCGAAGGAATGACACACGCTGGCTTATAGCCGGCTTCAGTGATCGACATGCTTTGATAATCGTGCCGCGAGAAGTGCGGATTTTCGTACACGCGCTTACTCGCACGAACCAGGTTTCAAGATCGCGCTCTCAACATCACTCGAATATCGTTAAATTACGCCTCGCAACTACTACATTGTGAATTTAACAACAATTGTATCAGATGTTCATAAAGTTGCATTATATTTTTAAGATCATAATTACTATAAAAGTATTTTAATACTAGAACTACTAGACTAGTCAAAATAATCGATTCGCAATTTTTCATAAAAATTTTGAATTTTGAAACAATTTAATAATTTTTTGTAAAATATATAGATGGAGCTCGATTTTCTGCTTATATTATTTATTTGTCATCTTTCATTTTGATTTCTTTCATACAAGCTTTGTATTTTAGTCGTTAGCAAGTAGATCTAGTGCTAATACAGTAGAAAGAAACAATCGTTAATGATTACGTAATTGATTATATCACGATAGATAGTACGAAAATCAATAAATAGAAAAAAGAAATACAATTCAGTGAAGCTCGAACCTAACCTCTAAAAAAATAATATCTTTTAAATATCTTAAAAACATGCAAACAGTATAATGCATGCAGTTTGGTCCACTTTGTTCGCAGAGTATGCAGAAGCATGTTCCAGCACGAAATATGTATTGCGCGCTGACGCAGCTGCGCTTTCCTTCTTTGATTTACCCCCACCATTTTGTCTGTCTATTTCTTTTCTGCAGCAAAAAGTTACTCGCCACCCGCTGATGCGCTATTCTTAATTTCAACAAGCGAGTAAATATTGAGAAGTTTATCAAGATCTTGCGCTTTCCTAATAACGCATTCCTAATAAAACGATTTAATCTTTCCAGCTTCCGTCGATGCGTATCTTTTTAATTGTAATAATTCATTATCGTTCAGACATGTGCTTAGCAAACGCAATACAAAGACTTAGATATCTGTTAGACTAGGCTGAAACGTATTATCTAATATGTGCGCGATAACTGAAATAGATGGTAGCGATAATTACAATGAAACATCTAAAATGAAGTAACGAACAATTCCTGTAGGTATAATATTCTCGCCAATACATTAGCGCGTTCACACAAAAATCATTTGTACTGTAACAAATTATAGATAACAAATAGTCGATGAAACTCCATTCATAGCAAAAGAGTAATTTCCCGCCAATTCTTCGCGTATTAACATGGGGACGGATCGAATAGTGTTGCAAAGCGTGTGCGCGACGCGCTTCGTTACTGCTATTACATCGCACTCAGCCTCATTTCATTTATTTCGATAAATTTATTTCCAACTAACATTTCCACCGCAGAGTTTCCTTCAAAAGCATAAAAAATGCACGTTCGACTGAATTCCACACGTGATGCCAATTAACGTTCCCAAACATGTAATTCGTTTACAACAGACAATTAAAATTGTTAGAAATGTAGCGTGAGTATAAAAAAAGACGATTATCAATGTAAGTTCTCGTGAAATTATAGATAAAACAAAGTGCAGAAAACTTTGTTGTTTCTTGTTTATGGTATTTAGACATGCTGACGTTAGACGTGTAACTCGTCCAACTATGTAATATGTTTATTCATCGTTTTGCTTCGTCTTGTGAAATTTCTTTTTTATCGCGGTCTGCAAGTGAAAACGCGAAAAGAAAAGAGAATCGTACTTGACGGCGTGAGTGGTTCGCGAACACGCAAGCGTGGTTTTTTTCGGCGAGGAATCGTAGGGGAAATATTACTAGTAAAATTTCTTTATGGCAATGCTTACTTTTTATTGAATCCGAAGGTTTATTGGACCGTGACAACCGGCTAACAATGTAACCGATTACAAACAGCACACCGCCAAGAAACAGCGTGCTCACGAGCACGATCACGGACATGCTGATTCTCGGCGTGATTTTCCCTTCTGTATCCTCCATCTTCACCGTTTAATTAAGCCACAGCACTTTGTTTTTTATTTCACCGCACTTTCGACGCACGCTTGATTCAATATAGGTCCGTTAAAAATCAACGTAAAATACAAGCACGAGACGCGAGACTGGAACACACACACGAACCGCGTGTTCCAAAAAACATGAGATATCATGCAACGATCGCGGCCAGTGCGTCAACTCCACGGCAAACCTGAACTACTCGCTTTATAGATGGAATGCTCGAGCTCGATCATTGGCACGTCTTTATCCACGAACCAGAGGAATCGTAGAAACGAAACTTCACCAGATATTTCCAACAGTTTCTATTTCTTATTATCGACATCGATCATCTTTGCATCTTATTTTTACGCGGTTTTCTTTTGTATTTTTCGTATAAAGTATATATTATAGGCGAATAAAATTCGTTGAAATGAAACAAAAAATGATTTTCTACATCCACAACAGCTTAGAAAGATCTCGTTTCGTAGTGCAAATTTTATAATCGTAGGTCGAACATGACTCGTAGAGACACACAGCAACTTGAAAGAATAACGTTCGCATTCCTTGATCCCCCACTTCGATTTTTTTTCTTGGCACCGTTGCGAGATTTGTCTACTTAGATGACAAAGTTACCACTTCAAATCGTTTCTAGGTCACCGTCACGTTCCTCACCAAGCTCGTATTTTATGTGTGACACATTGTATCATTTAAATTTCGTTCTTGTCAATATTGCTTTTATAAGAATTATCGCTTGGTGAACTTAATGTTTAATAATTACCCAACACTGGCCGCGGTTTATGTCATCGATTTAAAATGGGAATAGAACACGTAACTGGCAATCGAGTGACCCAAGAACCGGCTACTCTATTTCGTATTCGTAAGAAGAAACGAAAGAGTGCCGAAACTTCCGTGAAAGTGTCTTTCGCGATTTGTGTTTACGCAGTTTTAATAGGTTGTCACCAATTTGAATTTCTTGAAGTAATACTCACGACGTTATTGAATAAGATGTGCATGCAATTTACCCAAAGTAATTAATGTTACCGCGCAACTTATGTAAGCCATTTAGGTGATCGCATGCTCTGGCGGTACACTCGTAAATCAGACGGAATCATCGCGAAGGAGACACGTTAGGAGTTTGATCAGTGAACGTAATGCTCGTAAGAGCTCGAAGCGCGTGTTTGCCGGAACATGTCAATAGTGCCGGTATATACGCGATGGTAACCTAGCTGCCTCGCGTTTAACTCGCTCTCTTCGAAGATTCCCCACCATTTCAAACCCCCACGAAGGTAGTTGTGTTCTCCCACCGAAACGGAAGTTGCACTTGCGCGATCGAATACTTCGATGTCTGGCGGGTAAGGAACCGCGCTCCGGCGATTAACATTCGAGTGGTCGATACGATTCATTATATCAATGATATATGAAATCCGAAATCAAATTAATTTTTGATAACTTCACTTTTCTCAAATTTCTCAATTGCATTACCCAGGAAATATAATTAACCTCCAGTTTCAAGAAACAAATGGTTTATTTCCACACATTCACTTATCACAAGGAAATATTATAAATAACAATAAATTTCAAGGAAGATTAAAAAAGATGGTGTTTGTGACATAATTTTGTTTTATTTTCTAACTTATGTAATTGATCAATATGACTTCTGGCTATATGTGTAAATCTTTTAATATTGAGATTGTAATAGTTTATAATTCTATTTAAAAGTTTTAATCGTCACATTATCATAAACAGAGAAAACATTAAAGCATAAGCACTTATTAACATTGGTATGTAATTGATATACATCAAAAAGAGGGAACAAAAATTTTATCCATTTTTATATTTTAGTAAAACAACAAAAGGTATAATGTTGCAAGAAGATATTCGTAACAAACGTGAATATTTCAATTTTTGCTAATGTTCTCGTTTATTAATATTGTTTTCACTCCTTCAGATTACATTTAGGAACAATGTTGTAGATTAAGTTCCGAGTTCAGCTCTCTTTCTTCTTTTAAGAAAATAATCAAAGGTCACAATAAAAATGTATCTTATCTTAAATGTGATGGGTAACGGGATTCCGGAAATTCTATTACATCAACTCGTTCATACAGATTGTAGTGTCACAAATTTCTTGGAATAAAGTAACAGTGTTCTTGGAAACTCAATGACTATTTCGTTTTCTCTGGCGTAGACATATTTAAGATTCTAGAGAAGACGTACAACGTCATCGCTAACGATACCAAGCAAAGATAGCGTCAAGCTTGTTTATCGAAAGCAAGGCCACTAAAAATTCGCCGAACAAAAATGAAAATATTGTGGAACAAATCGATATCTATCTTGTTTACGATCTCATGTAAATCGTCTGTCCGTCTGCAAACCGGTAATAGATGTGAACACTGAGACAAGTGTGCATTGTATTAATATGCATTCGATCGTGAAGTTACATGATCCACTATAACCTAACAACTAGGCTTACAAATGTGCTCGTAACGGCAAGATGCGTTAAACTCAACCCGTTATTCGCCCCGTTACTTTTCCTCATTTCAATCGTCTTCGTCCTCGATTTGACTCTCTCACGTGCAAGCCTCGCCATCATGCTTCATGTATAAACAGAACCTCCAATCATATACAAGGTGTTCATTTTTATCAATCTATTTGTATATTTAAGAAAATAACAACGATACTGAAAATAACAAGAAAAATACGTTTTTATAGATTTTCTAAGAAACGTTGCATTTTCAAGAAGGAGATAAAATTTAAATTACTTTAGTTTACTTACTTCTCTGTACTTTTCTGGAATTAAAAAAGGTTCTGTATGATGTAGGAATCGTCACGTATGTAAAGTTCTTATCCTATTTCTTGTTATATTTTATCAAATGCATGTCAAATTTGAAAAAAATTCACATCGTTAATGCGTTTCAAGATTCAGGTCTTAACAACGATTCCACATTTTTATTCTTTTAGAACCTTTGATATTGAACTGCTGCGCAATAATCAATGAATGTTTTGTTGCTCGTTTGATAAGTGAAGAGTGGTATAAACTCGAATCGGTTGAAATTTTTCTCGCGCACGCGCTGTATCTACGCCACTTCCTCGACTTCGTTTCCCGCGTCGATTCTGCAGCTTCTTGTTTCTCACTTCACGAATACATATTTTGTTGGGTCCCTGGGTTCGGGCCAACGAACCCTCACTCGAGTTTAAAAGTCGTTTGCCCTAAAGAATTTGGTTGACTTGAATAAACTCCGATTAATTAAGGAAAATTGGAGCTAACAATGGAACATAACGAACTATTTCTGGTGCAATACGCTTATCGAGCGAAAAGGAAAAAGCACGTGTATCAGAGGAATTGAGGGACAAAATACAAACATTTTCCTGCTACAAATGGGTACCGCAAGATCGATGCTGCTACGGAATGTCCGTTGGATTACTTCCTTGGTTAGTCATGTTACGTACTTTGTAAAGACAACGAAGTGTTTGATAACATGTTTATCTAAGGATCAGCGGAAAGGTCAAATATGATTTGGAAGCATGGATCGATTAAAATTAAAGATCAAGGATAAATGTTTCTCGATCGATAAAAATTGCATGAGATCAATATTTTATCAAATCCATTAATAATAAATCATTTTTATCCATCAAAGGCAGTCTAGCAAAATAAACGTTGATAAAAATAACCAAAATATGTACACCATCGAAACAGGAAACAGGTTAGAAATGATTAATAGATTCGTAGCTATCATCTGTTTCTGTTTTTATTAAAAACACAGCGAGTTCGTTGGAGGAATCGACAAATTTTGAATATACGTTGCGCATCGATGAAATAATTGCGATCTGTGTATTAGGTTAGGTACGCTTCTTATTAGCACCGATAACGTTCGTCACATGCGCGTCCCGCGCGTAAGGTATATTATCCATGTTGACGCTTGTTCCTGAGATAAATTTGGTGTATATGGATCTTTAGCTGTATAGACGCTAAAATTACATAATGAAATCACTACCAGCAGTTTCTACGCGTTTCTATTTAAGGATATCAGTTCCAATGTACCGAAGTTAATTAATATTCGTTTCGAAGTAGAAACGTATTCCAGAGTTACTTCGAATATGAAATAAAAATGAAATGCATCTTTCTGTGAATCGAACGCGAGGATTTTAAATGCAGATATCTTCGTCCAAGTTATTATGCTTTCGCTGACTCGGTGGATTTTCCTGTTATGCATGTATTTGCACTTCGAATGAATTTTCGCGCGAACATCACTTGGAAAATGGAATTCCGTGCTTGATCGATACGTAACGTAATATTTTCCTGTTCGTTTGCTGTTATGCGTAGTAGTTGAATGAATTGCCTGCTCCAACATGATCGTCAGCATGGCTTAGAAAATAGCAATCGAGAAACGATAGTATTATTTTATTGAATGACGCGCTTAATTTAACCGCTAGCTAATGAAGGGGAGTCTTATTTCAAAAGAAGCTTGTATTAAAAACTTCTATTATCTGATCTGCGGTATGGATCATTTATCTGAAATTTTTCGATATTTCGACTTTTCACTTTACTGTCAATCGACCGTCGAATTTTTTACGTATCAATGATCTAGCACACAGTGAGTTTTTAATATATGACAATGATAATCAGTGATCGTTATCTAAATGTTCTTAAGATGACGTATCTGATTTAAGTCATCAGTGTTCTGAGAAAATGTGCAAAGGTCAGGTGAAAAGTAGAAGAATTTCAAACGAAATGTTTATAGTTCACTTTGAAGCTTCGTAACATACGCATTTTTTTTTATCAATGAGACTAGACTCATTTCTGTAGTGATAAATTTAATTGTTGAAGGAAATGGAAGAAGGTGCGTACAAATGTGTGACCTGTTTGACCCACTTTTCTTATAAAAACTGTCATTTCATTTCGTTCTTATATAAGTGACTCAATTATTATTCCTAATAATTAATGTGTACTCTATTATCTTAGGAATGAGAAAAATGCATAAATCTAGATAATTGGCAATCATAAAGATCAAGTAAGTCATATGTTCTTGTTTTTGCTAGTTACATCGTCGGAAGGGTAATATCACAATGCAAAATAGAATAATACCTACACATTTATTAGAAATTTGTCACTTGTTTGATTTATTAAAGATTTCCAAGATTTAAAGACTGCCAAGTAAATAAAAGCTTAAATTATAAAAAAGAAAAATATTTCCATCGATAAATAGCCGAATTTATACATCTATAATTTCTATTTCAAACCGATTTCCTGAAAAAATATACTTTTCGTAATTGTATCACTCTTCTAATAAACTAACATATGTACAAACTAATTATTAGTAATAAAGTAACACCCTGTATGCACGCCATGATCTCTAGTACCTGAACTTTGAAATTGGCACAACGCCATGAAAGAAGTGCGCAATTCCGCGACGGGATTGCCACGCGTATGCGTTACCGGGAAGAATAATTTTGGTCCGTTGCGACGCAAGGGCGATGCTGCGTCAAACAAATTTCGAAGAAATAAAAACAAAAAGTATAGACAGTAACAAAGGAAACAAAAGTCTCCAGTAAAAAATATAGGCAACTGGAAACATTTCCATAGGCAACTATAATTCCGTCTATCAACATCGAACGACCGGCACGCGTGATCCAAACACGTCGTTTGACGTGTGCGATTTAAATTCGATATCCCTCGAACGAATCAGATACGACGCGGCGCGGCGCGGCGCCCATTTTCTTCTCATCGACTCTTTATTTAACTTCGTTCTTTTCTTCTCTCTCTCTCTCTCTCTCTCTTTTTCACCGCGCAAATTGCGAATCGCGAAGCTAATGTTTGTCACCAGTCTCTCTCGTTATCGCTGTCGCATTAGACCAGCTTGATATTTCATCGTCACCAACAGATATTACGTCAGCTTTCTCTAAGTAAATTTTAAGATATAATTTAGTCATATACAATAGAATTCCGTTTATCTGTAATTCGTTGAAGAAGTTAATGTTCAATTTCAAATATATGATTTCATAGCTGAGCTTTTATTGTTTCATCTTTAATCGAACAGCATACACGAACGCGTATTCTTGTAGCATAAACATATATGTATAGAGCCGTTTGTTTGTGTTCGGAATACGAGATGCAGAGGGTGACTTAACTAAACGCACAGGCATGTTGATTTAACTTTTCTAAACGTTAACTTCTATTATTAGAACCAATAAAAACAGGTGGAGCTAGTGAACCTCTATTACTATCTATATCTATAACTATCGCGTCCTCCGCTATATTTGACCAAACGGTGAACTACTGTACAGGAAGATTGTCGCTATGGCTATGACATGACATTTTGTTTGGGACTACTTTGACACTTTTCGTCACGCACGTGTTTCACAACAACCAAAACAATAACAATTACTCACCACGCTTGCCTGATAGACGATCCTCCTTAATCTTTTGTGAATCTTCTATGACAAAATAGATGGTCATTCCTTCCTGGAAAATATTTTACGCCGTTTCTTTTATTCGTTCCTTCAGTCTTTTTATCAAAAACGGTCGTTTGCCTCGGTGGGGGAGAATGTTGTTGAATTGAGGCATCGGTCGCGCTTCTTTGTCTGAACACTGAGCCGGATATCGTACCGCAAACAAACAGGAAAGGTCACATGTGTGTCAAGAAAACGCGATGACAAAAACGGTCGTAGTAGCACCGCAGAAAACTGAAAAAAGGGAAGGGCGTATATACGTGGTGCGTAATCTATCGCGGCCAACTCGTGGCATCGTGTACACTGAGTCATGTGCAACGTGTTCCCGCCGGTTTATGAAGAGTTTCGTTCAGCTGATGTGCGCATGGTCGGTGAATGCACTCAACAGTTGCAGCCAACGCGCGCCTATATTGACACGTGTTGCACGACGATAACAACCCGATAACACTGTACCACAGACGCCGAAACTGGCCAAGATCATCGCGCTCCGTTCCAAACTTCTTTCCCACGTTTATACTAACTTAGTTTCTTTCTATGATATTTTTACTGAGTCATTTTCATTCTTTCTTGTTTGCATAGCGATAAGATCTGCTAGCTTTGTTCGGAATACGTACCAGCACTCCTAAAAATTATTGACAAAATTGATGTTCTCAATAACAAACACAGTTTTAAATGTTTTGAGTTTTGAATAAAATATTTGATATTAAATATATTTGCAAATATTAAATATTATTGTAAATATAGTATTACATCTTTTGATAATGTAAACCGTTTATATTAATGGCGATCAAAAATTAAAAATTAAGAAACGAAATGAATTTATTGTCATTTCAGTTTTGGGAAAATTTTCTTCGTTTATCATTGTTTTTTATTGGAATTGAATTTGTGTCCACACACAATAGTTATTTTGTGTTAAATAGATGTTTCTAAATATAATCTTACAAATTTCTCTAACATACGTAAATGTGTATTAGGATATATGTATAGTTACTTACGTTGCAATTGCGCAAATATTGACATACATACATACTTGTTGTAATAATATTTTTGTTATAAATATTAGCGGGGAATAAAATTTTTGAAAACTAAAAACAAATTAAATTATCTGATAATGCAATAACGATAATATACACAAGAATTAATTTCTGTAAATACTATAAACATCTAAGTCATTTAAGAATTAAGTAAAAAGATTTGAATACAAAATTTGAATACAATAGAATAGAATACTAAAAGAATTAACAATGATCTAATAAATTAGGAAAAATAATTAAGAAGATTACTATGATTTTAAATTTGTATTCAAGACACGAAACGCACATTCAATCAACCTTTAAGTCTCGTTGTTTAACAGTTACTTATTGAATCTCATTTGTACTCTTTGTTGGTTTAGTATTTTACAAAGAATACAAATTACTGTTTATTGTTTTGCTACATTTTTGACTTTTTGTATAGATTGCGACAATCGAGATTATGGCGCACTCTAGCAGAATTCTTGTAAAATACGATTGCTTTGTCAAGCAATTTCAAAGGATTGAAATGAGCAAACAAACGAAAGAAAATACGTATACACTCAGTAAGTTTTGCAATTATAAATCATTAAATTACTATTTATACGTGATAATATATATAATTTTCTGCATACTTCAGAATGTAATTAGAAACAATGATGACTGGTTTCTAATATACTATTAAAAACTAATTATATCAAGATGATTTAATCATTTTTATCGTTTGATTTAGTCTATTTAAAAATAATATATTTCGAATAAATCAAAAAGCAAAATTATGTATGGTAGAAGAAAAACTATCCAGAGAAATGAAAGACGAGGTCGAGCTTCGCCGTCTCCAATTTCACCAGTACAGCAAAAGAGGTCAGTCTCGTATTTGAGAAAAACATCTATCGTCCGAATTATATAATACATATTTGATTTACATAACTCCGGAAATAGGCAATTTGGAGAAATAGATATTCTATTAGTAATTACTAATTCATTTTACTGCATATATCTCAGTGATAAACATAGTTATATATACTTATATGTATATTCATTTTATAAAAAAGCTATAAGTAGGACATTTTACATAAAATCATGCAATAGTACTTCATGAAGTTGTAATATACTTGCATGGAGATTCGTTAGTCTTTTATTTTTAAGTAAAAGTATTTTAAAAAATAAGACATTTTTACATTTTACAATACAAGATTAATATTTCTTTAATTAATATTCAATTTTTAATTCATATGATGTGTATATATGTGAATCCTATGAATATGGTCTATTCAATAACTATATATATTAAACATTATAGCCAACATCATGGTTTGAATATTATATTGTAAAATATTAACTTGTAATATATAATACAATGTTTGTGTATAATTAATATAAAAATATATAAAATATATCAAATGTTTTATTAAAATGTTATTCGGATTTACCATTTAGGATTTATTATACATTTCTTGTTAATTTCGAAATGAACTGAAGTTCGCTACATTTCTGATAGTGTACTTCCTGTTTTATTTCTGGAAAGCTCGATAGCTACATTTAAGCCTGCGCAGTTTCACTAACTTGCGTAACTTATAAAATCATTAAAGATTTCATTGCAGTATCAGATTAAGCTCTTAGGAGTACGAACGTGTATTGTGTTATACGAAATTTAGTGTGCAAAAACGCAAAAACATGCCACGACGTGGACGAGCAGCAAATCCTCCTCCGAGGACGTGAGTATTTTTCCTTTTTTAATCATATTCGTACGTGTAATTTTTCATAAATTGTCTTTGAATGTTTAATAATTCGTCGAATGTAACGGAATCACGTTTATCATAATGAAGTTACGTGGTTCTTGAATTACTTTCGTAAGCATGTGCAACCATACAATAAAAGCAATTTTATTTATAATTTAGGGTTAGACGAGCCTCAGCTCCAGTTGCAACCGCTCCAGCACATCCTCCTGCATCAACACCAATGGTAGCTCAACCTCAACAGCCATCCCTCATGGGACAAATGGCTGCTACTGCTGGAGGTGTGGCAATTGGTTCTGCTGTCGGTCATACTATTGGACACGCAGTGACTGGCCTCTTCAGTGGAGGTTCCAGTGAGGCCGCTGCTGCACCAGTAGGTGTAGCACCTGCTGCAGTACAAAATGCACCGGTTTCTGCACCTGCTGGTGGTGCTTGCGCTTGGGAAGTTAAACAATTCTTAGAATGTGCCCAAAATCAATCAGATCTTTCATTGTGCGAAGGCTTTAATGAGGCTCTTCGTCAGTGCAAGGCATCTAACAGTAAGTTTTAAATAATATTTTTCTATATATGTTTCATAATATAGCCTGAGCCAATTGCCCACTATTAAATTTGTTTTTTAATTTCAGATTTAATTTAAACAAGGCATTCAGGTAATAGCAGGAAGATAGGCAATATTAATGAATTTAGTAGATCTCATAAAAATTTGGGTTCTGTATTTACCGTGAACTAGAATTATTTTAATCATTGCTTATATAAATTGGTTAAAATGTATACATGTATGCAAGTGAAATAAATTAAAATAAATTTGATTCCTGTTTATATGATTGTTATTCATTTTGATTGAACCTTTTTCTGTATATATATGTGATAAAGTAATAATTTTAAAGATAGGACAAAAAATGTAAAATAAAACATTAATTTTTACATGATGTACATATAACACAATTATATTAGAAAATAATTTTCTTTAGATTTTTGTAATTTAAATTATATATATATATAGATTTAAGGCAAAAGCTTCATCATCCCAATTATGGACAAATAACAATAATCAATCCTTTGCTTTTCAATCTGCTACTAGTACAGCAGCTGAAGTTGCAGCTGGCCCTGTTATGGTAAGTACTAACATTATTGCTTGCTTTTTTCCTTTAGAAATTAATAATTAATCATTTCAAATTAAATTAATGATTCATACAAGGGTCAAGCAATCGAAAGCGCACTTGCTAGCAATGTAGGACATGAATCTCCTGCTAAAGCCGTTCTTAACAATAATTCTACAAACACACAAGAATTATGTATTTCCGAAATACGAGAATTCTTCGAATGCGCTTTAAGAAGTGAAGGTCTGGATACATGCAAAGCTTATCATGATACATGGATGAAATGTCAGAATGTATACAAACAACAAAATTAATTGATCAGATGAAATGATACATTAAAGAGAATAACATTATAAATAAGAAGCTCTGATCCTCGTATTGAAGTAATCAAGGACATATAAGAAATTAATGATTTAAGAACATTGTTTATTAACTTAACGCGTTTCTCAAAGACGGCTTTATACTCGACCAAAAGAGGCAGTTAAATGTGCAAGAAAAGGAATATGGTAGACTATCTTTTCTCTGTATTTAAGACGCGCATCACCACAAAACCTGCGACGGTAGCAACTGCAATTCCAAGACCAGCTTTCCACCAGACCATCGAATCCCCTTGTAATAATCCAAATTGATTTATATGTCTGAAAAATCAAGAATTATTTATCATAATAATCAGTTAAAATTCTATGATCTCCAGTATGAAAAAATTCATATATATGCATTATTTCACAATATAAAATGTTTGTATATATACATTAGTTCACAATGTAAACAACATACTATCCTACAATAAAACTGCTAGTTTTTTATATTTGAATTTTATCACAATTTGACACATAAATAAAAAAAATAAGTTTGAATTTGTAGATATGTGTATAATGTAAACAATCAAAACAAGATATAAAGATCAATCATGTCTCATGCTCATGCAAAAGAATATCGATATCATATTTGTATTGTAAGTCGTGAGCACTCCGTGAAATTAACAGAAACTTATAATACAAACAAAAACCTTGTAAAAGAACTCCACCACTGAGTGGGTGAGGGTTTGACAAGCAACATGTGGACCATTCGCCTCAAAGGACTGAAAAGATTTAAGACCTTGTTATGATAGTCTTAAACATGCGACACCCTTTAATGTGAGCAAATCGCCTAGCACATTTGAAGAATATATGTTTGTGTATACGTGCAATGACATATAAATGAAAAAAGAAATGTGATTCACGATTTGCTCAAGCTTACAATGCTTACGGTGTTGCAAAAATTCAGACCAACCTGTCTCTGTAAAATAATACCCATGCTCCTTGAAAGCGGCTAAACATGAAATCTTTTTGTTAGTGTTTAATAATAATTCAGTTTACAGGATATACTAAAATACACTTTCTTAAAAATGGTAAGGTATACTGAATAAAAGATATCGAATAGTATCAAACAAATACGTCACAGTTTTACGATATTTTCTTTACGACGAAATAAAATTATTTTTTAAAACAACAACATTTTAGGAGCGTTTATTATACAAAATATTTCTACTTAATAATTGATGTTTTAAAAAATTGAACTTACGGGAAAGCTGCCATTGTCGCTAGTTTAACGAAGATTTCACGTCGTACTGTACGGGAGATGCTGTATGGTTGCGGTGGCATCAGTTTGTACTTATTGCAAAAACTTATTGGCTGTAGCAAGTAATCTTGCTTTACTTCAGACAGATCACTCTTATTTGCTATTATGAGAACAGGGATCTTACTATCTGCAAAATATTTCTGGAAAAGATGCTGAATTTAATTGCAAATATCAGGAAAAACAATTCTAATGTCTTTATAGAACAGTACGAAAGAAATGCTTACAATGTAAATCCGTGCAATATATTCAAACGATTTAGGATTACTAGCATCGTAAACAAGAGCTGCCACATCACACTGAATTTGTGCTGGAGTTAAAGCATCCTGAACATTTAGTATGTTTATATCTCGCAGAATTATTGTCTTTTCCTGACCATACACATGTACTGTATTTACAGTAACATGTGAACTTGGCGGTACCATTTCATTGGTCAATTTCTGCAATCATGTCAGGCGTTACATAGATATCGTTAAACGTATATTATAAGATATGTATACCAATATATGTGTACGAACAAGCACGTATACCTCAAGTTTAGGGTCAATAAACGTTCTACATAATGTTGTCTTTCCACTACTTTTTGGGCCAATTACATGACAACTATAGACATTTCTGCTAGACTGCTTTTTTGCCAAATCTAACTTTTTTTCACGAGTAACTAGAATCGCATTTGTCTGACATTCATTATTATACATGTTATAACCTAGATATGCCATATATTCTAATGCTTTTCGCACATTTGTAAGAGTCAATAGCGCCCATTGACACATATACCCTTGAAGTGTAATCCATCCCTATTACGAAAAGCAATGGTGAAGTAAGTAAAAGATATTATAAGATGATAACAATGAAAAAAAAAGCATACTTTTTCATTAGTAGGTACAGTATATTTATATTCATCTCCCCAAGGTGGCATTAGGCATCGTGAAAATAACGATTCCATTTCTGATGGAGAAAGAGCACCATCGCGATCTCGATCATGTTGTAGAAATAACAATGTTAAAAATTCCTGTCCTTTATGTGATAATTCAGTCGTACATCCAACAGGAACTTTTAATCTGTATAACATATCGAAAATAATTATAATAATAAGTGAAATAAGCATTTATAATATTATTAATTAAATATGTACTAACAGTGGATATATGTATTCTTTAGACATCTGTAACTCATTATCATAACCGAATTTTCTTAACACAGCCCAAGTAGTCTCATTTCTTCCTCTTTGTATAAATAAACACTGAAGATACATAAAACCTATAAATGACAAAAATGTATTTCTATGCTGATTGTTAGAAAATACAATATGCAAAATACCTTTCAGAGTAACACATCCAGAACAAATGCCATCCTGAATATTTTTTGATAATACAGCCTTCACATCCTCTAAAACTTGTGGTTGTAAGGGAATATTAAAGCACCATTGTTGAAATGTATTTAGTTCCATATCATTTAGCAAGCCATCATTGTCTAAATCACATATCTGTACAAAATGATACGATATGAATGTAAAACATATACAGAAAGAGTGTATTTTTCTAAGGATATTATTATATTCATATACACTTACTTTGAAAATTCTTTGTAGTGCAATTTTACATTCTTCTGTAAGCTAAATTTATAATATTATATTAATAAGTTGTTCATAAATGAGTTAGATTATACATATACACTTTATAATGAGTGTTACCTCATGGGTATCATAATTATAAAGTGGTGTGGTAGGATGTAAAACAGCTTTTTGTGCATAATAAAAAGTTTCTGAAACGTTCTGTAATGTTTTGGCGGAACACTAGAACAAATACAATATGAATTATAATTTTGTTATTATGACTTATTTAACATATATTGCAATCATAGTTTCCTTTTACCTCTATACAACTTTCTATTTCAGTGAATTCCTTCATTATAGAATATACAGCCTAAAGACAAAAAAATAAAATTAATGGTGAAAAAAGAAAAATAAACATTCTAAATGTCATTTAATTTACTGAACCTCGATAGTAGAATAGTCAACAAGATCAATCTTATTTCCCACAAGAACAACTGGACAACGATGATCTGTTAAACATCGTCTAATCAATGGTAACCAATACGTAACTGCTCTGTCTAAAGTATCCTCATCGACCACAGAATAAACAACACAAATTACATGTGCTTTCTGAATTTCATCAGTTAACTGATCTTCAGTTTGTTCAGCGGCTGCAATAAATCAAAAGTTATGAATGAAATAGTATTGATGCAGTAGACAATTAATGTTTATGAAAATAACATACAAACACATTTTTGATGTACCTGAATAATCTACAATGTTCGTTGGTACTTGTTCCGGTGTAACGTCAGCTGGGATAGTGATTTCTTCCGCTTTACAGGGCACATCCTCAGCGTATTCTTCACTGACTAATGATAAGATCAAAGAAGTCTTGCCGACTCCACGATCACCAATTAATAGAATCCTGACGTTGCGCCTAAGCGCGACTGAGCGTTGCACCATACTGATTTCAACAAAACAATTGTGACACGTAACAGCGGCATTTACCGCCTAAATTCTTAAGAACATTTTTCTGTTTTTCCAATGAAACTTTCGTGCTCTTTCCTAACCTTGCACCTTACTACACCAACAACCGAACGTCACTTCTCAATAATTTCTCGATTTTTCATGAATATGTTTTATCAAAGATTACGGTTTTCGATTGGAAGTAACAATATGATTTCTTAATTCAGCATAGATAGCAACAAAGCGGTACTTCATCCGCTACAATTGAACCTATGCTCCGAGGGTGGGCTTTTCAAGGTTACGTTCAGTACTACGAATGACAGTATACACATATAAAACATGTACACGTGCAAACGTTAATGTACAGAAGCGGTTAACAGAAATGAAAGGACAATTGGATCGTAATTAACGGCTCGAATAATCGTCCCGTTTTCGATAAATTGCTATAAGAAACAAGCTGAACAGAAAATGAATCTATTTGTGGAATAAATTTCATGGATTCGTAGCGCCCACATTTAAATTATATACTATACTTGTTATACGCGAACCATGTAGAAATCGATAGCGTTCAAATATTTTGGTGTTTAAAATTGACCTCTAAGTCATTTTTCAAATATCAAACATAAATTTATGTCACTTTATGTTATTTATGTTTCCAGTTCCATCTTAATAGAAAAACATAAATTATAAAATATTGAAACTATAATAGACCAATAACAAAATAAAAAAACCTCTTTGATTTTGTAATTTTTTAGAGAGAATAGACAAAAAATTGTATGTCAAAATATATCTTTCTTGATTAAAAAATTTCATCTTGAATTTTTTAAAATTTGTTAGTCAATTATACCAAATTATTGCATCAATGTAATAAAACGAAAAGTAAAACAATATTGTGAAATGAAAGAAAAAAATTACGATTGATTGCGCTGCTACTATCTAAAACGAAAATATATTTTTGTTTTTTTATGTTATCATTCTTGTACAAGATTCTTTTCTTTCTTTTTTGCACATGCAATTACATGTAATGCTAAACATATTATCATATTATCGAAGAATAAAAAACTTTTGTTACTAAAAAAATATTTCAAATAATATTATTTAATGATATAATTAAGTATTTTGAAAATTTTGTATTTTGTAAAATTATATGAAATTTAATCGGATGAAATAATATGGTAACAGATAAAAGTAAAAGATTAAAAAGAGTATTTTATATATGCATAAATGTTTGAACATATATAATACATTTATTAAACTTTATATTTTATATTTGTTAATGCAAATTTTATGTATGTATGAGAAAACGAACACTTTTTCCGATGACAAAGCAAGAACAAATGTATCCTATTATCTCTGTTTTGTCTGCTGCACTGGAAAATTGTATAGTCAGTATAATTTTGCGTACTTTTTTCTTTGTACCCCCCAGGGATATAAAAATATAGTAAAAACATTTAAGAGATAAGCAGAGTGATAACCTTTACGCATATAGTCACCTGAGAGTTCAAGACATATTACATATTATCTCCCTACATTATCCCGCGCGTGAAGATATTGATGACCCTCAACACTGTGATTTTTTGGATTTGTATTAAAAATGTTGATTCAATATTTTGTTATTAATTACAAAATAATATTGTAAACAAAAATTTATTGTTTAAAATAAAGATTTTATGTTAAAATATTATTTATTTTTCTATTTTTTTCTATAATTATCATTAATTATATATTTGAATAAAAAAATAAGTTTATTCAAATATATGTATATTAAATATTTCAAGTGAAATATATTACATATAAATATGTGGATGATGCAAGAATAAGTAAGATGCAAACATAGTAAAATCTATTAAATATAGGTATTTAATGAAGCTTATTTTATTTTACTTCACTTTATCCACTTACTAATATGACATTATAACTTCCTATGTATATATTGTATATTTCTTTTTTAGACCTGTTTCTGTATTTCTTAAGATAAGCTACGATTGTGAAGTAACTATCGTGAAAGTAATATAATTAAGTAGCGCATGTACTTCTAATCTAATTATTTTCATTTGAATACTATTTGGATGAATATAAAGTAAATGCAGCTTCGTTAAATAGCAATATTTTACTAGAGTAGAAAGCAAAAGTTCTCAAGAATGTTTGAATAAACAGTCACAGATAAAGAGACCCCCGAATTTTTGGTAGAAGAATAATGCATAATCTATTCATGATAATATATGTATATATACATATTCATCATTTAACCTTCGATCGAATGCGTCGAATACGTTCGAAATAGTTAAGGATATCGCGGGTAGACTGCGAAATCTTGAGGGAGGTGGGTCGACAGGTCGCCGATAAATCCCTTCTTTGATAGGATTCGGGTATAAAAGACTGGTCGAAGAGGCAGACAGCATCGCATTGCATCATTGAATAATACAATGAGGTGCTTAATTGTCCTGTTGGCTCTGGTGGCCTTAGGGGCCTGTGGAAATGTCAAACAACAACATGCTGGTAAGTTACTATTTGAAATCACTATCCTGAAATTTGTAATTTTAAAACTTTTGGTAATAGTATCATGGGAATAATTCTGGACCACTGGTTTACTCAAAATCATCTTCCGCTTCTCTTTCTTCTGAAAGTATAATTGATTCTATAGTAACATTTTATAATTGACACTTTGATTCTAATTAAACTGTTTGATTTGTTTTATTATATTTCTATAATGGTAACATATTCAGTTAAAGGCATATGTGTAATATAACAAATTCCACAACATTTAATTCCTCTTTCATACCAAAGAAATACTTTCACTTATTTCAGCTGACCAGAATCTCCTTAGCAAACAGCAGGACATCATCCAACTCCTGCAGAAGATCTCACAGCCAATCCCGAACCAAGAACTTCAGAACCTCGGTGAAACTTATGAAATTGAGAGCAATGCTCACCAGTACAACAACCCAATCATAGTAATGTACTATGCGGGTGCTGTGAAAGCTGGTTTAGTTCAACCTCAGGGTACAGTGTTCACTAATTCAATCAGCCAGCTTAGGAAAGAAGTTTCCCTACTCTACAGGATTCTATTGGGTGCCAAGGACTACCAGACTTTTCTCAAGACTGCTGCATGGGCCCGTGTTCATGTTAATGAAGGACAATTTGTTAAGGTATGTAGAAGCTACAAGAAGAGAAGATGTTTTATATTGCCTCTAATCTTGCACATGTATTCCATTAAATCATTTTCTTGTTCATCCAATAGGCCTTAGTTGGTGCTGTACTGACTCGCTCAGACACCCAAGGAGTCATCCTGCCACCTGTTTATGAAATCTTGCCCCAGTATCACTTGGATGCTAGAATCATCCAAGAAGCTCAAAACATTGCCATTCAAAAAGTCCAGGAAGGAGGAATTCAGAATATTCTCATCCCTGTTAACTACTCTGCACTCTTGTCTCAAGATGAACATCAACTGTCTTACTTCACTCAAGATGTTGGTCTTGCAGCATACTACTCCTATATCAACCTTGCTGGATACATTTTGGGAGAAGTAAATAATTTAAAAATTATAATTGAATATCTTCCTACATATTTAAAGAAGCACTATAAAGTTAATATAATCAATATCTGTCTTGAAACAGCAGGACCAACAACAACAGCAACAACAGCAACAACAGCCTCTGACTCAACAACAGTATCAACAACAGATTGTAGGGAAATACTTACAACAAGGAGGACAACAGGATCAACAAAGCACCATTGCTCATGGAGCTCAATATCTGTATCTTCATCAACAACTTTTGGCTCACTACGAACTTAACCGTCTTTCGAACGGGCTTGGTCCAATCTCTGAAATTAACTACGAAAATGTACAAGCTCCTTACCAACCACATCTTCGCGTTCTCAATGGACTTGAATTTGCTGGCCGTCCAGAGAATCTTCAACTCCAACCTCAAAAGAATAAACTCATCCAAAGTGTTATTACTCTGGAACAAAGACTGATGGATGCCATTGACTCTGGCAATGTTATTACCCCACAAGGCGCCTTCCTTTCTTTGTACCAACCACAGGGTATGAACATTCTTGGTGACTTGATTGAAGGAACTGGTAGAAGCGTCAACCCAAGGTACTATGGAAGCCTCCAGGCTGCTGCTCGCAAACTCCTTGGAAATGCTCCTGAAGCTCAGAACATTTGGGACTACACACCGTCGGCTCTTGAACTTGGACAAACTGCTGTTCACGATCCAGCCTTCTACCAACTGTTCAAAAAGGTCATGAACCTTTACCAACAATATCAACAGTCTTTGCCTGCCTACCAGTACAACGATCTTGTCCTTCCTGGCGTTACCATCCAGAACGTTGATGTTAGCCAGCTGGTCACTCTTTTCAGCGACTATTACATCGACCTCAACGGCGTTACTGGACAATCTAACCAACAACAACAACAACAACAACAACAGCAGCAGCAACAACAAGATCAACAACAGGAACAACAGCAAAACGTTAAAGCTTATCTCAAAAGATTAGACCATCAACCCTACCAATACAAAGTCATGGTTCACAGTGAACAAAATGTACCAAGCGCAGTTGTTCGTGTCTTCCTTGGACCCAAATACGACTACCAAGGCAAACCAATTAGTATCTCTCAGAGTCGACATCTCTTTGTTCAACTTGACCAATTCATCCAAAACCGTAAGTTTCAATATTTCTTCTAACTATGAATTATTTATTTATGATCAATTTATTTTCAATATTTAATATATTTCGTGTTTAGTTCACTCTGGTCAGAACATCATCATTAGGAACTCCCAGCAAGCTCCTGGACAGAGCCCTGACTGGCCATCTACTTCTGAAATTCAACAAGGTGTTAATGCTGCTATCCGATCTCAGGAACCATTCTTTATTACTGAGGTTTGTAAATCGTCTCTATATCGACTTTTCTGAAAAAAAATGTTTTAATGAAATTGTAATTAATCATAATTAATCGTATTTTTATAGCCACACCAAATCTTCAGTTTCCCTGCTAGGTTGTCTCTTCCCAAAGGTCAACAACAAGGTTTCCCTCTTCAGTTTCTCGTTGTAATCTCTTCTCCAAACCCACTTAATATGCCGTACGGACCAGTAATCCCCGAACAAAACTTGTCCTACCAAGCCCAACAATACCAAATCGTGAATGCCAACCAATACCAACAATTGAAACAACAAGGACAACTTTGGCAAATGGGCGGTGGAGTTCAACAAAACGTTGAGGTTCTTCCTGAGAATTTGGCCAATGCTCAGCAACAAATAGATGGTGGTCTATCAATAATAATAAAAACTCGGCGATCATTATATAATGTTACTAACCATATATGTAATTTCTTTTTTACAGCTGTCAGGAATCACTATGCTAATGTCTACACCAGATACCACGGACAGTATCCCAATGCTCAAATCCAGAACCCTGTTGGCCAAGGACAAGACATGACATACAGTATCCAAGGAGTTGGAGTTGTTAACGCTGCTGGTGTTGGTGGTTCACAATCCTTAGGATTACACGGACAACATATCGCCGTTCAAAGCCAACAACAAATAGAACAACAAGCTCAACAGATCCAACAACAAATACAAGCAGCAACAGCAGCAGCTCAACAAGGACAACAGGGACAACATCAGGGCCAGGGTGCTCAAATGATTTGGAATGCACAACAACAACAACAGCAGCAATTGCATCACGGACAACATATTAACAGCTGGTCTCCATCTCACATTGCCCAATCTGTCGTCCAATCTGCACAACAAGGATTGCAAGCACTATCTGGTCTGGCCGGTGCGCAAGGTCTCCAGGGTACACAAGGTGCTCAAGGTGTTCAAGGTGTTCAAGGTGTCAAAAGTGTCTCTGGCGTCAAAGCTGTTTCTGGCGTCAAAAACGTAGCTGGTGTCCAAGGTGTAGCTGGCGTCCAAGGTGTAGCTGGCGTCCAAGGTGTAGCTGGTGTTCAAGGTGTAGCTGGTGTCCAAGGTGTTCAAGGAGTCCAAAGTGCAGCTGGTGTTCAAGGTGTAGCTGGCGTCCAAGGTGTTCAAGGAGTCCAGGGTACACAACAAGGCGGAATTCAAGGTGGAGTACAAGGCCTGTCTGCTGTTCTGCAAGGAGGAGTGTCATCACAAAGTTGGGGAATCGGACAAGGTTTACAAGGAGTGAATGTTCCATATGGCATGCAAGGAGCCCAAGGTATGGGAGGAGTTCAATCTTGGCCAAACTCTCAAGTCCAAGGTGGAATCTCAGGAAGTGGCATCGTCGCCAGCGGACAACAACACGCTGGTGGCTTCCAAGGAATCTACGCACAAGCACAAACTGTTCAGGACCCATCTGTCAGCGAATACTACCAGAACAAACCAATCTCTGAAATCATTGGTGGTGCCATCTCCCTTGATGGCAAACCTCTCGGCTTCCCTCTGGAAAGACCGTTGGCTCCTGGTGCTCTCAGCGTTTCCAACATCTTCGTGCAAGACGTTCTCGTCTTCCACCAAGGTCAACCCACCAACGACATCACTCAGCCATAAATGTTCCTACGGCGAAGTGCGCCTTGTTAGAAGTCGTGTGAAGATGGTTTATACGACGGACTTATCGCGCACGAGATGTTATTAATGTTAATAATTAAAGAAAAGATTTATTGATGTATCAATTATAATGAATAAATTGCCGTGAAGAGCAAATGTTTATTATAAAATCTGGTCTTCTGCATGTACACCTTATTTGCATCTTTCAAATACAACAACTTACTCATTCGAATTACAGATTTAAGTGGAGTAGGATTTTTAATAATTAACAAATGAAAAATGTATATCACCGTTTTATTAAACAAGTTTCAAGATACTCTAGTGCCAACAAAAATATTAAAATAATATTTTAAATGTATTGTCTTCGATGTCGCTCTGCCAATTGTTTCAAACCATGATTATTCCCCAGTCATCATCTCCATGAATTCTAAAAATATAATAATCACGTAGAATCTAATTACTCAAGGCAATGATAATTTAATTTGAGAATTTTGCAATGAAAATGAAGAAAGGAACCAAGTACATACCATCGAAATCAACTGTTCCCGATCCATCAGTATCAATTTCAGCAATTATACCATCTAAATCCGCGCTAGTGAGTTTGTCATCCAGAGCAGCAAGAATTTCCTTTAACGTAGCCGTTGTGATGTATCCATTTCCTTCGCGATCGTACAAACGGAAGGCCTCTTTCAATTCTTCCTGCATCGCCTCGGCATCTTCTTCTTCTAAGAATCGACCAGCAATTCTGCAGAAGCCATCAAAGTTCACCTTACCAGTCCCTTCTGGATCGTTCTCCGCGATGATAGCGTTCAAATCTGCATCGTCAAATAGTTGACCCATTGTGTTCAATATCGTTGAAATCTTCAGCGTGTCGATGAAGCCGCTTTTCGTCGTATCGAACATTTGGAACGCTTTTCGCATCACAGCCGTTTTTTGCTCATCTTCCTCCTGTAAAGCAACAATTCAATTTGCATCACGTTTTTTCATAAAAAAGATCGTATGTATAATCAATCTCCAGCAAATCTTTTCTTTTTATTTAATATTAATCTTCGGCAACTATCCCTTCTCACGATTATTTACTGTGTACATGCAAATTTCGTTTTTTTATTCACTTTTATAAAAAAAAATCACTAATAAGGCAATCATTTTTATGCGAAGACGAATAAACGTCGATTCGAACACAAAGTGAGAGACTCGACGACGACGAAGGCAAACGTTTACGCGGCTCTTACCATGGTGACGGATATCTCGCACGGCGGACGACGGATACCTGAAGTGCCGCGGCTTTTCCGTCCCGGTATAAAGACATCCACAGCGTCTGGTAAACCAGCTAGAAAACTGGTGGGCGCAAAAATAGAGCGACGCGACGAAAAATGAAATATGTTATAAGTGGGTCCTCCGTGATGTCGGAAGGCCGACGCTAAATCACACAAGATTGCAATTCGAATTGCATGATCACCTGTACACATTGATCACATATCTTAAATTATATCATCGGAACGCGGTGGTCTTTGGTGTATTACTGGATCGTGGATTATTTTCACTCGTTACAACAACAATCGCGGTTTCCTCCGGTATATTTAAAGATTCGAATAACATAGACATTACGTTTCGAATTTCCGATTAAGAAGAAAATGTAGGAGGAAATATAAAAGATGAGAAAACCGGTATCATGTAAATATCACGTTCATTCATGAAACGCTAGAAAGTGTAAAAAGATTGAATATTATTTATCTTAAGAAATATATTAACATTCCGTAGTTTACCGAGTAAAGATTTCATTATCGCGGATACAATCCAATGTCATCAAACGAGCATTGATTATGCAAATCTTCTCCCCACGAGTATCTATCTTCGAGCAAGTAATTCCTATGCGATAAAAAAGTACATCTACATGCAATTTTCAGACACGTCGCTGTTCTTAGATTCGGCTGCCCACGCATTGCAAACCATTACAACACCACCTTCCACCTGGTTTGCTCTAACAACAAAAATATAACGAGCCTTTGGACTCTTTCAAGACGATTCATCAACGATTCTCATGCATTTTCCAGATTCGAGAAAATAGGTCAGTGGTCATTTTCTGCAAATGCGAATAGGATACGGCTGTTCCGTGGATATTATTCTACTTGACTCCATAAACATTCCAAAACTGTCTGTACTAACTCTGTTTAGTCGTATCAACATACCGATAATGATATAAACAATGACAAAGCATTGTTTACCTCAAATTCTATTAATATTCAAGCTGTCAAGTTATAATATTTTCTTCGTATAGTTCATAAGGCAAATTATTCTTACCTCGCTGCGGTTTTTGGAACTTTTATATTCTAATCTTGGTCTTGTTTCAAAAAGTAAAAAGTTCCTTACTAACTTTTAAGAAAGATCTCAGTCTAGAATTGAAACAATCGATTATATAATTTATCAATGATCCTACAGCTGAATATTTTTCTCATAAGTAAGAACATTTTTAAAGAATATGAGAACAAATAACGTAACAAGACGAAGGCTATCTTGTTTTCTGATCTCTAATTAGCGAAATAAAATAAATCTGATTCATATCGTATCATTAACTTATAAATAAACTGAGAAATGTTTATGCAAATCTGTATTCTTGTACACATGGATAAAGAATTGAACAATGCTTTGGAGATCGGAAGAGAATCGATGCTCAAATGAGAAATCGCTATTCTCAAAAGATAAGTTTACAGCTATAAATAATATGTACCAGGTGATTAATCAGACACGAAAGACGTGTGTATACAAGATTTTCGCTTTGGATGTCAGTGGAATGTAAAATGTTTGTACCGAACCCATTTTCATTCAGTCGATGCTCGTTTGAAAATGCCGTGGGCGCATATGAAGATCGGCCAACAGATACGTTATACGTAAATTTGTCTCATTAGAAATATTTTCGGTTGCCAGCGCATCATCATCATTACCATCATCGTCGTGGTTGTCGTGGTCACCACCGTAGGTGATGTTACCACGCGTAGCTCTCATCAATGCTCACCGAGGAGTGACAACGGCGTTTCGAGCGTGCAAAAGCAATTACGTTTCGGTGCCAAGTTCTGAAAATCATCGTCCCCTTGGCACGAGGCCGTTCCTCGGAAGCCGACTTGTTAAAGAGGCATGCGGATACTGCCCTCGGTGATCCAGCATCGTCTTGAAATTAATTCTTAGAAAAATCAATTCTCCTAATAATAACATCTCTTCCATTTTTATCTCATTGGCACATACAGATCGAGCTTCGCTTGAAATTATTATGTAAAATCTTCCATATAGTATGTGTAGCGTTGGATCGTTATTGCAAGTCGCTTGCAAACTTCAGCCGAGGATAACTTCTATCGCTGTTCAGTTTCAGAAGACACGTTACGATAAGTGATGATTAGGAGAGCAACGAAGATAACAGATTATTTCGTGTCGCTGATATGAAAAAAGTCATTAAGGACCAACGTTGCGTTAACGGAATATCACATTATCTGCAATCTTTCTTGCAGTTTAGTCAATCTATACGTCGAATTCTGTTTTTTAATATTATAATTGCATAATTACGAAAGAAAATTCCAAGGATTTACTTTTTAGGTCTATTCCCTCTGTCTATCAGATTGCACATATATTTCTTAAATTTGAAAAGGTTGAAATATTTATAGCGCTATGATAAACTATGTTTCTTTAAATTTTTGTGTGTCTCTAATTTGAGTAATGGTCTTACATAAGATATCCATTATTGCTCTAATACAATTTCTTATAATAGTGTTCGCGGATTATAAAATGCACTGTTTTTAACAAGCAAAAGAGAAATATTCTTAGATCCTATGAAGTAGCGAAATTCATTTGAAAATGGATTCTTGATTGTAAAAGTTAAATAATAACCGAGTTTATATAACAAAGTTCTCTGGTATGTGGCATAATTCTGTTCTGATTCTTAAATGTACGACGTGGGTGGTAAAGCATCGGTAATAGTAGACTGTATTTCAATCCGAAAGCCATGAATTTAGCAATAAGCATTTAATGCATGGACATGATAACTTAGCTTAAACTGTATCGATACAAATTAGCGAAACATGTCGAATGTATCAAACGGGTGTGTGTGAAACATGTTATCCGTTCTAGATGATTCGTATCGATGGGATTCTTCTTGCTATTTTGTAGTTCGTCATCTGGTTGGCCTCCTGCCATACTTCCTAATATAGTGCCGCCGCAACGGTCCTTCCTTGACAGTTTTTTGCTCGCTATTATGAAATTTAAGCTAATTCTCGTTCTCACACGATACTCTAGAAAAGAATTTTTATGGAAATATTTTCTATTCCAATGCATTTATGATCATATACATAAATTCTACACGTTATAGTCTATGTGCATGCAACACATATATGAATAGTATAATTAAAGTTAATACGTATATTTAATTATTTCGTAACATGAAACTTATTAAAAGAAAATTTATTTTAATTTATTCTTATTCCATAAGTAGAATCATCCTCTCCATACGTTTAGAGATGAGACTTGAAGAACTTAAATATTCAAATCAATTTGATGATTCAATAACATTGATTAAAAAATTGATAAATCCATTAACAAATGAACATACATATCGAATGAAGGAATTTAAAAATTAATGCCTATATTCAGAAGAAAAACTTGATCAATTATTATATTTTGAAATAAGATTTATGGAACATCGTGTAACGTTTTGTAGACAGTTTATTAGAAAAAAGTGTGTAAGAAGATCAATTTATGTATTAATAATACTGTTTGAATATGTACTCAATCAAGATTTGAATGAATTTGCTATAACGATTTGAAAAAAAATGGGTCATTTGGAAGGAAATGGGTCGGTGGAAATAATTTCCTTTAGCGCTTAGAGTTCCCTAAAATCGTCGGTAAGAAAGTTTTTTTTAAAAAGAATACATATTTTCTGTCGGTAAATACGAAATTCGAAATTGCGAAGGTTTGGAAATATCGCATGCAGCGACGTTAAGCTACATATGACTACATTAAGTTGAGATTGCGCATCTATAGACAGGGAAGAATGGTGATTCGTGAAAGTGAACCGTAAGGTCTTGATGGATCGTATTGTGGAACGCTTGTATTAGAGGGGGCACGGCTCACTGTCCGGCCACGATATATACATGTATGTATATATGTATATTATATATATCTATATACATATATATCTATGTCAGCAAGGTAGTGTGTTCGCGGATCGTGTATGCAGAAGTGCTTAAATATTAATTACGTTACGGATGTTTTTACTGAAGTGACGCGCGTGTAATAGACGGATAGACTATCGAAATGCCACGGATGTACAGGCATAGCGCGAATGGAAATCCGTGCTAAATACGGATCGCGCAATTTGCAAATAAGCAGTGCCGATGGACGCGGCCATGTTTTCTGGTAGCAGAAATCTTACCCATTAATAATTCGTTAATCGTCGACCACGAAGTGGAGTGTACAGAATGCCGAAATGCGATGTAAAGACAAGGTATCTACCAGCTACGTTTGCCTGGACAGCCCTATTAAGCACCACGACACTCTTCTTCTGTTTTCCGTAAGTTCCGCACACATGTCTACCTTCTCGTGAGTGGCCGCAGTGTTTGCGCTCCTGTTTTCGTTCTTAAGAATATACCAATTTTTTGTTAAGACGTGTGTTCACTATGTATTACTTGGATCTTCTAGCTGTCAATATTACGTGTTTCGATGGGGGACATGGGTACCTGCTCTTCAAGGAGTCATTACCTTTTTTGTTTTGGCAAATTTTACACTAGCAACATTTATGGATCCAGGTGTTATTCCAAAAGGTATGTTTATATGTGAAGTGCAAGTTTTACAAATACAATTTACAAAAACATAGTTCCTGAAGTAGCATGATTTTCTTTTAAAGCACCTCCTGACGAGGATAGAGAAGATGATTTCCATGCTCCATTATATAAAAATGTAGAAATCAATGGCATTACAGTTCGTATGAAATGGTGTGTTACATGCAAATTTTACAGACCTCCACGTTGTTCACATTGCAGCGTGTGCAATCATTGTATCGAGGTATACACTCAATGTAATTTGAATGATTCTATTGTATGAAAGTCTAATTTTCTTTTTATATTTTCAGACATTCGATCATCACTGCCCATGGGTAAATAATTGTATTGGTAGGAGGAATTACAGATTCTTTTTCTTCTTTCTGCTGTCACTTAGTTTTCATATGCTCAGTATATTTGGACTTTGCCTATATTTTGTATTGGAACGTAAGCAACAGTTGGGTGAAGTGGATACTATTGTGGCGTATCCTTTTTTCCTAAATTAATAATTGCAATCTTATGAGATGCTGCAATTAGTTTTAAGTGATACATCTCTTTGCTGAAACATGACTGTATTTTATAATCCTTAAATTTAAAATAGACTTGTACTTATGGGAGTGGTTATACTTCTGTTCATTCCAATCTTTGGACTGACTGGCTTTCACGTAGTACTTGTTTCCAGAGGACGTACAACAAATGAACAGGTAACGGGTAAATTTAATGGAGGCTACAATCCTTTTTCTCATGGTTGCTTACACAATTGCTGTTATACGCAATTTGGACCACAATACCCCAGGTAATGTACTAGTTAATTTTTTATTCAAAATGTTATATGGAATAAATAAGTAATTACGAATTTATAACATTTCAGTTTGATTAAGCCTGAAAAGTATTCAGGAAAACGGTGCGGAGTTTCTACATCTGAGATATCGACTATAGGCAGTGAGAACCAGGTAAAAACCTACATGGATAGCAGCAATGGTGTTAGAAATGCCAGTTCAAATGCTTACAATAAGGTAAGAGCTAGTGCAACTTTGCTTGATACTTCTGATACTACATACAAGAAGATTTTACAAATGTAAATAGCTCTTCCTTTCTAGCATGCAACTTTAACGCTTTTTTGATGTTTAACACACCAGTTGTATGTAGTTTTATTATAGATATGTAATTCACTCCGCTTTAGGACGTTTCAGGTTCATGCTAATCTATTCTTTCCCGCGCTTCAGAGCTTCAATAAAATGTATGTCGCTGCTCGCAAATGTAGTGCATATCAACACATTTAAGAAAATGTTGCACGATTTTTCAAGTTTTACAAATTTTTGTTCATTAATTCCAAGTTTTCTCCTTTAGTGTACAATTTCCAGTGACGATTCTTCCTCTACATAATATTTTATTTTCAACGTTGGAAAAAGATGCGGCAGTTATTTTCTGTTCAGTTCCCTATTCCTTACTCATCCTGGTTGAACGCCAATATCCCTAAGAAATGTGCATTATTCATGTACAAAAGCGTGCTATAATAATTTGGTAATGAACATAAATTTTTTATTGCAATAAAGATAGCATCAAGTTGGATTATTATTTCCAGTTGTCTCCTGGACGAGATGGGTCGGATACAGACATGGAACCTACCGCATCGCAATCTGCGGATTGCGAACCCACACCTCCAGTACAAAGACATGGTTCCAAAAGCAATTTCTTCCTGCCACCTGTGGAGAATAGCGAATCTCCCAGGCACCCTCCACCATCGCAACATCGCCATCCAATGCATCACACTAGAGGCAGCCCTCATCCAAGGCCAAGGTAAAATAAAAAATGACAGCAAATGATACATCGTTTGCTAATTGTTTTTCTAATATACATAAGGTACGTTGTCAATACCTATAGGGGAATGAACGGTTCTCGGAGCCATACACCTGATCCTTTATCACCAGAAGCAAGTGGTTCACCAGCCACAGCTTCTCAAAGAGGCCAAGGTCAAGGGGGCGCTAGTCCAACAACGCAACGGATTAAAGCTATTGGAGTACCAACTCCACTTGCAATTTCCAGTCCTATTCGCAGGTATACTAAGCTTGTCTGTCGCTTTTGAAACGAAAATAGAACAATTACAAATTCAAATTAAATATAGTTCGAAAGAAAGAAAAATATGTGCAAGTGTATATTGTATGATACCATCTTGCGTGATATAAAAATTATTAAATATTTGTTCTATTCCGTGGATATATATATATATATAAAGTACTTTTGGAATATTTAACTTTTAGATGTATATTTTTCTTTTTTTTTTTTCTTAATTGTACGTCGCGGCGTTTTCACATTGCACAAAAATTTACCTCGTTGTAGAGAGCAAAAGGGAAGCGCCACATTTAGTAATAGTTTACATTGCATTTCTTGAGCACGCTACCAATACAAATTGAACAGTCTCCTTTTTCAATGTCCTGTTTGCTACCTCTCAACATGATGTGAAGCCTGTTTACTTAAGATTCCCCATCCCTCACTATGAACACCTCACTCTTGCTCTTATTCTTTCTTCCTTTATTCTCTCATCAGTATTCTCACCTTCTGAATGACGAAGGAACGTGACGAAAAAAAATGTTGCGCGATGTAGATCACAATAATATCGTAGAGAATTAGTTTCTCTGCATGTACATATTACAAGATATATGGTATATAGATAAGTTTGTGTCCCACTGCAGGGGGTGGTAACTGCAAGGAGCTGCTTTCTACCATCACGTTGCAACCTACTGCAGGTAAACACGAACTTCATCCTACGAGGACATATCGTAGTTTAAAGTTATGCTTTCTTGCGTATATTCCATACATATATCTATCTATCTATATATACATATATACATACATATATATGTAGATATTACTATTATACATATTAATATATATGTATATATATTTTTAAGAAAAATGCATACTTTAGTCTAGATACAAAAGGTGCCTATCAAGTCTGTCCACCTCAGATATCTTCATTATTTCAAGTAATAAGTGAAAATATTATTTGCAAATGTGTATGGTTGCAAGAAAGATATAACAATACAGATTATGACAATAATTATTTTCCACGGAGAGATATAATAAAAATTTGACGATCGATTTTTTAAACGGGGTATTCAACCTTTTGTCGTAAATTTCGATGAAATACTGACTTTTGAGTATAATAATTTTGTTTATTCTATTATTTTCATTATGAAACACGTTCAGTATATGTATTTGGAATATAAACGGTAGCTAATAAATATCATTCACAGTTAAATTTTCAACTTCTTAGTATTAACATAGTCTCTCATTATGACATTTGCATTCGAAGAACAAGTAAACATGTTTTCTATTTATGTGTACACGGAATCCATTATTTTATCAAATTTGATCATACAAAATTGGATATTCATTTAGGAAAAAAGAATTGTGTTATATTTTTTGCAACCATGCAACTTTTTTGAATAACATTTTCATTTGTTATGTGAATAATAAAGACATTTAAGATGGACATATTTGTCGGAATATCCAGTATTATATACATATTTATACACGTATCAGCCGACAAACACGCAAGTAAATGTCCACATACATATGTATATCCTAGGTTCGCTGCGTTTTTACTTTTTCTTGGATAGATGCTAATTTTTATAACAGGAATGATGCGCTGTTCTCTCTCTCCTGTATGTCTCGCCAGAGCCGTATTTGTATGGCTACAATGCTCAGCACTCGCATATTCATCTTGGTTCACTGTATTATTGTGCATTTGTCGAGTATTCAATTACCAAGTGCGGTATTGAAAAGCACGGAGATCAAAATATTGTATCTCTGTTACAGATCAAATCCAGGTACGCCGACGCAGGTTCGTCGGCCAGATTTTATAGGAGTTAACGACGCACCGACTTATTACGATGTACAGCAAGGAAATAATACCGGTATTGGTGCTGCTAGTGGTGCCGTCGTAACCGGTTATAGCCCGCAGCGACGGTTCTTGTCAGAAAGTGAACTCGTTCGTCAAGGTACTGATCATTCATATTCAAGAACTAACAATACTGTCGACAATATCCGAGAATTAGCGGGTTCACCTCAACGTGGTGTCTATATGTGGAAAGATAATTCTCCTGGCAGCTATCCTGCTCCAACCGGTACGGCAAATGCAACGACACATCAGTCACCCTCGCAAAGACCTCCACCACCGTACGATTATTACCGTTCCAATCCAACGAGTCCTACTCAACAATTGTACGTGAATACTCCTAGAGCGGCGTACCATCCTGCGATGAGGGGTGGAGTACCGGTCTTCCCACCGCATCAGTCGCCACAGGTGAAACGAAAAGCCACAATGGCGACACCAACTACTCCGACATCAGGCGATACTCGACGCAGACCAATGTCTTTTGTTAGAGCTTTGGAAATGACGGATTCTATGGAAATGGTGTCAGCGCCTAATGAGAACAGATCACAACGGCCCACGACGCCGACACCGGATCGTGCTAGTGTTTACGATATGAACTATGAGATATCCGTATAGCCCACCTTTACGGTCTCCGCACCATCTTGCGGCTGGACGGAGATTGTACAAGAATTGCCGTCATTACGCGTCTCCTATTCCAAAGAGGAAAGAACATATGCCGCTTACGAGATATCCGTCTGAATCTTCGTGTCGAAGCAGCTAAATAATTTACATCAAATGATATTATTTCGGTCGGGATATTATAAAGTTCTTCCGGCCCAAATGTCGATTGACATTTACAGTACTCCACATCCACCGCCAACATACTTGGAACAATGTAGAGCAAG
The DNA here is from genome assembly GCF_051014615.1 of Bombus vancouverensis nearcticus. Classification (NCBI taxonomy): domain Eukaryota; kingdom Metazoa; phylum Arthropoda; class Insecta; order Hymenoptera; family Apidae; genus Bombus; species Bombus vancouverensis. Next base: position 5,810,857 of record NC_134914.1, on the reverse strand, counting down.
GCCAATTATTTTCCCGAGGGAACAAGGACGTCAAACGCAGTCATCGTTCATCTATGTTATTAGTGATACCCGCAGTGTACAATGCGTATTATGAACGATGGTATGTTAAAATATATTCAGTGGAATAATAATAGTCGATAGACAAGAATCTTCGGGAAAAATCGGTATCGGTGTTTAATGATTTCCATTGTGATTTACTAACAACGGAAAATGCATTAGATTCTTTGTTTCGCGTTGAACTCGGAAGAACGTCAAGTCGATAAAAAAAAAGGTGTTCATCGCCGAGTCTACGGTTAATATAAGACTGTCTGTCTCGTTATTAGCAAAAAATTTTGATTTAGTCATTTTTTAAAGGGTGTTCATTCAATTCGATATGTACACGAAATAAAACGTGTTCATTTATCCGAGGGAGAAAGAAGCGTTCGGACTGATTGACGATCGAAGTAATCGAGTCACGAAAGCGTCAACGAAAGTAATTCCGAACGCTTAGTGATAATCACTAAGCAAGAACAGCTGCTGACGAATTTTCCCTCGTTTAGCAGCGTACACAATTCTATTTTTTAGTACTCAGCATAAAGTCAGTTTAGATTTTGATACCGTGACGTCGTGACTCAATTTCTCGAAATGCAGCATCGATTAATTTTTCTTTTTCTTTTCCTTATCGATCAAAATACACAATTAGACGAGTAACAAAGAAAATAGGGATTATCGTTGCGCACCATTTTTTAGGGTCGGTTTTGACTCATGGTCGTGTTCTTTTTTCGTTGTGTAACAATACAAACGAAAGTAGAGCAACACTGTAAACAGGATGAAAATCGAACCTGCTACTATAGTCTCCTATCTTCATTGATGCAAGAAGAGTTCGTGTCCAGTTAAAAAAAAGTTACTTAATCGATTTAAGTCATTATCCGGATAGAATAACAAATTCTGTGTAAAATAATCGTGTAAAATGAAATGTGTAGCAAATTTTTAATATACATATTTAACAATATTTATACGTAAATAATAAAAAAATATAAGACTTTATAATGATTTCATTTGTTTGTTATAAATGATGATTTTATCGATGTGACCACTAATATGATCAATTAATTTTTACGAAATAAAACAAAAGAAGAATGGTTAGAAAGATATACGAAAGAGAACTGTATGAATGCCAAGAGGAAACGGATGGATGGACGAATGGATGTATAACAGGAGAATATTTAGAATATTTAGGCGAGAAAGCAAGTGACAGACCAGTATGTTTTAAACGTTTACAATGGTGGATGATTACTCAATAACAGAAGAAAGAAAAGAAAAACAGAAAAAAATTAAACATAAATAACGGACTTTGTTAACACTGGGAATACAATTTTGTAATATATATATTGCATAAATTTATTGATATATCTACAGCTACTGTTAAGTTTGTAATATACCCTGCTTAAAAAAAAATTGCATGGCGATTTCTGTATTATGTATTTGTATGCGAGACCAATATTATCAATTATGCAAGCTTAAGGAATAATTGCGAACCGTGTATGCGTAAGGTAATCGTGAAATATTGCGTGCCCAGTTACCTTGCGACAAATTGGTAATCGAATTATTATTGTTAAATAGCACATATCGTTCTGCTAAAGGGCTTATCAAACATCGAATATTTTCAGGCTAAAGAAACATTTCCTCGATGAATATCCGATATCTTTGATAAAAAAGAAAGGAACAATGGACACACAAAAATGATTAGGAATATTTCTTCCATTGCTGGCGCTACTGATAAAACGCGTTGCTCGTTTCCTATTTATTTTCTGATTATATATATTTTTCTTTTTCTTTACAATGAGCTGTGCCAAAACAAAGGAAACATACGATTTTCCATATTTCACTCCAATTATGTAGTTTTCACATAATGAGCACTTAAAAAAGAAGTAAATAAAAGTAAACAAATGACTGGTACAACGTTAAAACGGATTGCTTTAGAGGATTATGCGTAAGGTGTGACGAATGTTTAGTGTTTATAATTCGGTGTACTTGTACATAAATATTGCTCGTTATTATCACTTAAATGTACATACATATACATTTCGGTACTTACGTATCGCTGCAGCAATCTACAAAAATAAAATTCATGAAACACAAGCTGATTGTACTCTAATTGTGCTAGAATATCTTTGATTTGATTATTTATTGCATTTATTATTATATTTTGTAGGTATTAATTACGGGGGCTCATTCTTACAATTGGGTCAAATCAGACTTTAAAAAGGGCAGAAATTAAATCAAAATTAGGTGGTTTCGAATGATCGTATCACGTGGTACATGAACTCAATTAAAAAAGGTAGAGATGACCTTGAAATCTATGTAGTGCTTCCATTTCCGGAGTAGGTGTAGGTATCACGTGATATATTATTGGAGCTACTTAATTTTGCCTAATAAAATCATCGTCTATCTTGTACTGTCTTAACTACAGCTTGAGTAACTATGAGTTACAAGGAATACTCTTTATAAGGAACGAATTTGAAAAGCGCGGCTTATTATAAGAGTGTTCATAAAGACGATTATAAGTAGCCTTATCAGTTTATGAATGTTGATCGAAATTTACACGTGGATACATAGATAACATAATTATTAAAAGACGCTAACAATATATATCTTTAATAATTTTTAGTTTCAAGTAGTTACGGTATTAAAAACCACGGTTTATCACAATGGTAAAATACTTTTCATGCATGTATTTTTGAACACAACTGTACAAATAGGAAAAACGTGAGTTATGTTACTTTTTAAGTTCATGATAAGAGAAATTTATGATTGTTTCATGATCTTGAAACGATTCGATATTAAATGATATGCAATTTTTACATTTGTCGTTATATTTAATATGAGTGATACAAGATATAATTGAAACATAACTATGTTAATGTGCTAAAAAAATATCAAATAACAAATGTAGTTGTATCATTTATCTTGCAACTAATTTAATAGTATATAAAATGGTCGTTTTATTGTTTAGTCAGATTTTCATAAATTTTATGGTTTCAGATAATATGGCCGCAACCCGGCGGGAATAACGACGCGAGCGCCGTGTCATTTTAGTGGTAACTTTGTTTCATATACTTCATAAACCTTGTATGTTATTCCATTATGTTTCGTTAATGGAATAAAGTTCTTAATTGTCGATGTTATATGTTGTTTACATGCAGTATTGTTAAATACGTAACTAACAACGAGAACGTGTTCTGTAAATTGGCGACTATCTTTTAGCGGCACCGTCCGCCATTATTGGCATTTACACGGCGTTCAACAAGATTTTCTTACGTTTATAGGGCCGAAACCACACCTATAATCTGAAGATTTATATCATACTATGATGTGAGTAATCCATATTATTTTTTTACCCTTTTGATCTTGTTTTTTTAGTTTAATCGTAACCTCATCATTACCGGGTGTTTTCATGTGTACGTAGGGCACGCAGCCGTAAAGATAGCACGGGTAAAAGTGACTCTGAAGTCACAGATAAAGAAAATAAGAGGGAAAGAGGTAGAGAAAGGGATAGAAAAAAGCGGGCTGCCTCAACGTCTAGCAGTGGCAGTAGGTGAGGAAACAAATATTTTTCTGATAGAATTAATAATTAAAACTGAAAAATTATACTCAATATATTTCTATTATTCACATTTCACAGTTCTTCTGATAGTAGCTCAGGATCATCGTCCACAAGCAGTGGAAGCAGTTCCAGATCAAGCTCTACTTCAAGTACTACCTCTACCAGTTCAGCAAGTTCTTCTGGAAGTTCTAGGGATAGGGGAAGAAAACGAAGCAGAAGCAAGAGTGTAGATGCTTCGCGTAGACATGATAATAAAGAAAAAGAAAGGGAAAAGGAAAGAGAAAGAGAAAGGGATAGAGACAGGGACAGAGACAGGGACAGAGAAAAAGATAAAAAGAAGAGCAGTAATTCTGTAATTGATAAACCGAAACCCAAAGGACGCTCTAGGTGAAAATATTAATCGAGATCATGTGTACAAATAGCCTTACTTGTAACTTCTTTTTTATTTCATTTAATTTGTATTATAGATCACCTTCACCACGTAGAAAACGTAGGGAAAGATCACCAATTCCTAGACCAACAAAAATACATATTGGACATTTAACCCGTAATGTTACTAAAGAACATATTATGGAAATCTTTTCTACATATGGTCAGATAAAAATGGTCGATTTTGCAATGGATAAGCTTCATCCCAATCAAGGACGAGGCTTTGCTTATGTGGAGTTTGAAACAGCAGATGAAGCTGAGAACGCAATGAAACACATGGATGGTGGTAAGTACAAAATTTCAAACTTTTTCTTACTTATTGTCTTGTTAATAGATACCAATAATTTAATTTAATGAGTATTTCTCCTATATATCTATAGGACAAATAGACGGTCAGGAAATTACTGCTGCCCCAGTATTATTACCAAAACCACGACCGTTACCAATGCGGAGAATGTCACCTTTAATGGGAAGAAGAGCGCCTCCCCGATGGGGTGGTGGAGGTAGAAATACTCCTCCTCGCTATCGGAGACGTTCACCACCAATTAATCGTCGCAGAAGCCCACGGCCACCAAGACGTAGACCAAGAACTCGTTCGCGTAGTCCCCCAAATAATCCACGACATCGGCACCGTCGCTACACGAGATCAAGCTCTAGCAGTTCTCGATAGCAACCTTTTTTGTACATATAAAATAAGAGCTGAATTTGACCAAAGTCAGTTCGTTCTGATTGGTCGTCTTAATATATTAAGCAAAACAATTTTTACCAATTCATTCGTTCGTATTGACTGGGAAAGTGTATTATGCATTCAAAAATACACTATACTTGTCCACAACGGTGTTCATGACAATTTACGTTTTCGTCAATGACTAAAACACCGTCCGTGGTCCGCAAGTTCTGCTTTTGAAATATATCAATTTCACACGTGATAAGTATATTGCTATTGATTGGTACCTGAAGGCCGATGACCCCGGATAAAAGAATGTATTCTGAGACATTGTCATACACGATAGTATTAAATATAAAACATGAAGACTTCAGAAAAAATATTATTACTAAATATTATTTAGTAATATAAGTACGTAATATGTAAGCGTAATCTCGTAAAGAAATATAAAAAGTTTAAACCTTTTTGTCGTAAAGTATAGTGGCAGTGTGTCTATTTATAAACTAGTAATATTTTTTCTGAGGTCTTTATGAACTGTTTAAATGTTTCAGGCTTGGTAGAAGTACTAGAAACGACAGATTTGATAGAAACTATGATTATTAGACCCTTTTACAAAGAATCAATTTTAGAAAAAACCTATTCACACAAAATCCTCTTTTATACTCCTCAATATCTACAAGAACAGAATCATTGCATCACATTGCAACCTTGTATCGATGAAAAATATCTACAATTTTTAACTTGCATATGGTCGTTAATTATATAATACACATTTTTTATGGTGACTTTACAATATGAACGAAACAGTTTAAAGAGCCTGATTATTTAACAGAAGTAAGTATATTTTTGGAGGCACCAGAATTTTCGAATGTAGCCTGGTCCATGGCACGAATATTTTATTTTGTTTTTCTTCTTAAGAGAGATCTTGAATTAGCTCTCTGGTAACATAACTACGTATATGGCTGATAAATTGAGAGGACGATGAAACAAGGATATAAAACAATATTTCTTTTTCAATTTTGATAGGTACAAAATCAGAAGTTGCAATATCTCTACATAGCGTTAATTGTGTTTTTGATTAAAGCACTTTGGCACGGACAAACTGCTTTTGTATCTGTTTACTCACAAATCCTATAATTTTCCTGACAAATATAAATTTTTTTTCATTTTATTTTATTGCAAAATGTATTGCAGTAGATAGATTATCTCTGCTTATAATTTCTCGAAAAAGAATTTGATTTACAATTTGTGTTTGTTATTCTCCTTATAATTACGACGAAAAATAACTGCAATACTTTTAAATAATCTTACGTTTTATACATATCACAGGAAGCACCAGAGTGCGATTCTAATTTGCATGCAAATGAAAAAGGAAAAGCGAGCTTGTGCTGCCAAAAGCCAAAGATATCAGTTTTTTTGCCCCCTCGTACGTGTTTTTTAGTATTATTCCTACGGTACAAATTAATCTCTATGGAAAAAAAAGAAACATGTAACTTTTCTTTGTTATATTATATCGATTAAATTAGGGCAACTTGTTTTACGATCGTATCTGTACGTCAGTAGTAGAGATTCGTTTATACGACGCAATAAATAAATAATTAAATAATTTTTGAGTAGTGGTAGAGATCCGCTTAAGTTTGCTTTTAACTTGGATTTCTTTCTTTACGTAGCATCGTCTCGCATTCTACAATATCTATAATATTACACACGATACTTTTTCTTGTTAACTATACGCATAGTTATCGTAATGATTAAAGTTTATATCGCTATGAACAGTCAGATCCCCGAAACTTATACAGAATCACATAACGACGTCATTATTTGTTTTCCCTCTTTTTGTGACCACATTATTTCAATAAATGCCTTAGTTTATTTGCATCGATGATTCGTCCTTTAACTTCCATCACGTAATCAAACGAAATTTCTATGGTCATAAACAAGGCATTTTTGACAATGATCTTCTTACGAGCCACACGAATGCATTTGTTATTTTGAAATGTTCTATACGTTTTTCGTTTTTTCGCACTTCGTCAATAACTATAAATATTATATAATCTATGTACAATTTCTTTTAAATAACGCCTCTTCTCCGTTAGCAAAATATCAGCACTGGGGTCTGAAAACTTTACGGAAATGCTCAGAATGCTGACCCTTTAGTGCGTTCACTTGCAGAAGCTGAGGACGCGGGGAGGATATATCATCGAGATTGGGAGGCATCCTCCTTCTTATGTATATCTGCGTGCATCAAAGCGGGCTCTAGTTGTCGCGTTGGCACCCCGGGCCCAGGTCCTGCTCTATGATGCATATGCAAATTACTTAATGGACCAGGACTTGGATCCTTGCTTCTCAAAGAATTTACTGGTGGTGGTGGATATCCGGCGTATAGTTTAGCTCTTTCTTCTTCTTCTGCTCGAAATGCAGCAGCAGCCATCAATGGATTATAACGTAATTGTTGTAAAGGATCGTAACGATAATCTCGGAAAGGATCCCCAGGCCAAGGACCTCCTGGTTGACCAGTAGGCGCAGATGGAGGTGGAAAATGTTGCATTGGATGTGCGCTCAAACCAGGGAGCATACTTCGTGGCATGGAATGCGGCGCAGGCATGCTATGCGGATGCCTTGCAAGGTATGAATGAGGATGAGGGTGATGATACCTTGTCTCAGGCAGTGGACTTGGTCCAGGTCCTGTTGCGGACACTGCTCCAGGCCCAGGACCCGGCGGCCTTGGAAGCATCACAACTTCGTCGTCTTTACTTCGTGGTTCTTCTTTCACGCGTACTTCCCCACTTTCTATAGGTGCAGATCCGTTTCTTAAAGGTGATCGTTCCCGACCTACAACCACGTGTTGCCGATTTTGATGAAGTAACCTTTCACGTTCCATTTCGCGTCTTTCCATCTCTCGACGTTCTTTGTCCCTCCTTTCTCTTTCTCGTTCCGCAGCTTCCTGTTGTTTCCTTTTTTCTTCTTTTTCGCGCTCTCGTCTCTCCCTTTCACGTTGCTCTTCCCGTTCTCTTTCCTTCTCACGTCTTATACGCTCGCGTTCTCGTTCGCGTTCTCGTTCACGTTCTCGTTCGCGTTCGCGTTCGCGCTCCCGCTCTCGCTCTCGTTCCTCGAGTTCCGCTCGTCTGTCAATTGCAGGTGGTTCCGGTTTTAGATTCCATGATACCGCTGTAGTTGGTGGAAATCCAGTAGAGGCTCGTTGTAATCTAAACAAAAAGAGAAAAGAATAATTAATGATTTACACATTTTTCTTGTAGAGGTAAATAATTAGATGCATACCCTCTCCATGGATCGTGTACAGAACCTAGACCACCCAATGGTGGCATTTCCCTCGAAGGAGGAAAACTAGAAAGACCAGGGAAATTTGGATTCGGTGCACCAAATGTTGATGGATATCTTCCGAATGGTGACATTCCCGTTCCTAAGATAATTTCCATACGATTAATTCAGTTTATTTGCAAGAAGTAATATTTCATATATTGATCGACAATAAATTACCTAAATGTGATGCTGGCGTGGATAGAAAACCGACAGGATGAGGTGGAGGTGGTGCAGGATGCGCTGGTGGTATATTAGTGGGAAATGGTGGTGCCATTGAAGGTGCTCCTATTCCAAGACCAGTTCCTGGGGCTCCTGGGTAAAGATGACCTGGTGGTCTCAAGAGTTCTGTTTTAGTATTAACGACACTTCCAGCCTTCGCTTCCGCTTGCTGTTTTTGTTGGTGGTGATAAATTTCCCAAGCGATACGAACATGCATTGCATTCCATTTTCCACTTTTCTGTAATAAATATACAAGTTGCAGTAAATACATTGAGCAATACATAAACTTTTATAATTTATGTTCATTAAAAAGATTACCACCTTTGGTGCAAATGATGTTAAATGATTGGGAGGTACAAAAGGTGTTGAAGGTGGACCAATTCCAGGATGTAAGAGACCGGTATTAAAGCCAGAATAACTAGAAAGGTTCAGATTTCCACGAAAAAATGGAGATTCAACACCTCCCAATTTCGGGATGTCCTTGAACTAAGAGATACAATGCATGAATATGATAGTAAATGATACATGTTATTCTTACACAAATATGAGGAACTATATTACGTACTATAGGAGGCGGAAACAAAGTTGTCGCAGCCGTCGGTGGAAGCAGAGGTGTGGTGTGTTGATGTACGTGAGTATGCTGATGTTGATGATGATGCATCTCCGTCCTAAGATATGGAGGCGGACCCAGATTCCCAACTGCGACTCCAACGTTTCTGTCTTGGGATGCCAAGAATCTATTGTCAAGCTCTCGCCTTAACAGGTCTGCCTGACCTGCGACATGAGTCACCCCTTGTTTCGGTTAGTGTCTCATTCGTTTCAAACTTTTATTCTACCTTTTTTCTTTTTTTTTTTCTTTCTCTTTGTTACTCGAATCCCAAACAAAATCGAAATATAGCTTATATACTTACTTGTTTGAAAAAGTGACTCGGCAGAGAATGGATTAGGATTGGTCGTTGGTGGTGGCAGTGAAGGCAGTGACGTATGTGGACTGGAACTGGATACGGGAGGAGGTAAGGGTGCCGCGAACATTGGCGGAGGAAACGTGTGCATGCCAAGTGGTACTGGTGGAGGTGTTGGCCTTGGAACTGATGTTGCAGTTGCCGGAGACAATTGTGAAGTTGTGCTGCTACTGTAAATTACATATGAAAATATATAAAAATTATAAAAATACTTGTAAAAGATAAAGGAATTACAGGAGAGGTTTTGATTTCATTCATACCCAATCCATCCCTGTGGTTTGGTGTAAGCAGGTAGACTAGAATTGGCTGGAGAAGATGTGTTTGGCACACTTACAGGCGTTATGCTACCTCGACTTAGGCTACTGACGTTACTGCTATAACAAGTAACATTATTATAAGATATTTGTTACAAAAAACAATAGGAATATTTATGATTAAAAGATTGTACCTATAACTATCTCTTTCCCGATTTGGACTGTGTCCACGAGGCGAATTATTGTTTCTTCCAGTCAAACTACAGGCTACCATGTCTCTATGAGCAATGGTATTTGCTGTAGTAACTGTATTAGTTATAGTAGACACACATGTTGTGGTGGCAGCGCTCAAAGGAGTATTATGATTTGTGGTATTATTTCCTATAGGTTGTTGTTTACTTATGTTAGTACATGGGGAAGCTCTATTTCCTCTCTAAAAATGAAAACGATCAGGATTAGCGCTTCATTCAACTATCATCAAAACAATCGATATAATGACGATAAATATACATAATATTTATTCAACTCAAACAAATTCTCAAGTATAATGCAAGGATATACAACTTACCACTTCTGCTCGTGAAGAAGCAGAATGGGAGGGAGATGGAACCGCAGGTGGGAGGTATGGACTGTGATTTAGAGCGGTGTATGGTGTATAAAGAGGTGGATAAGATGGTTGGGTCTGAGGATAAGCAGCCATGGGTATCGACGGTGGATAGCTAGTAGTTGTAGCTCCGTTTGATGGTGCTGCTGGAGTAACACCTAAACTGGCTACCGCAGGACTAGTTGTATGACTCGATGAAACAAGGGGTACATTAGGTGGATGTAATGCAGGTATTGTTGTATGAGGCTGTTGGGGCAAGGAAGGTGGTGGCAGAGCAGGGGAAGCTGGCCGCTGCTGCGGAGCTATTGCACGTGGGTTTGCTGCCAACGGACTAGTCATCTGAAAATATATTCAATCTAATGTATATTGTTCTTAGTAACGAAACTCTAAATTAGAAACATTTACTTACAGGTGGTTGGGATATGTGAGGGGGTAGAGTAGGACTGGGAGGACTTGGCGCTGTTGGAACTGGTGCAGACGCAGGCACAGGAGGTGGTATAGGCGCTGGAGCATCCGTTGCTGGATTGGAAATTTGTCCACCTGTGTCTGGAGGTGAACCTCCTGCTCCGTTTGCTGGAGGCAAAACGTGTGGTGAAGATGACGGCAATTCGTCTGCAACATAAGAGTTGATTTTAGAAAAATGCCAAGTATTGATATAAAACAAATGTATATTATTGATTCAAGTATTACATACATTTACGTGCAAGAGGTGGTGGGGTAGAAGATTCAAAGAGTATCGATTCAGCATCCGAGCCCTAAAATAAATAGTCCAAGTTTTAACTTACAATTGCTTATTAGCTACTATATAATCTTTGTAATATGGTTACTTACCTTATCGTCTTCTCCTTCACTATCACACTGTAATGAGAAGAAAAAAAGACACAAGGTAGCTATTATAACATCCTAGACATGTAGAGAGATATAATATTTTAAGTTATATTTCTGACACTTACGATATAACCTTTACCCGAACTGCAATGACTGCTAGCCTGTAGAACCAATGAAAATTGCACAAATATGAGAATTGATTCAAATGGCAAATTTGTTTAATGTCATTCAATTGGAAGGAATAAACATCATAGAATATAAACAATTCATAATTATAACATTACTTACATCGCTGAGGTGGTCCCTGGAACTGTCGGCGTCCTGGCAATCCCTAGGTATACCAGGGCCATGCAATTGTTCAGATGCTCTACCACTATCGTCACTTGTACCTGCATCTAGGCCCTATAAAAAAATTCAAGCACAATTAGATCATTTTTTACCTTGCACTAAAACATTAATCATGAAAAAATTACCTGGTTAATTGTAGATGGTGTCAGTATGGAATTGTGTGTATAATGGTTGTGCTTGAAATGGTTTTTGATGTGATGCTCGTTGTGTCTATTATTTTGTCCTATATCCACCTTTGGTTTCTCTTCCACTATTGACAGTAATGTATGTAATTTCTTGACATTATTTTTGCCAGCTAGTTTTATTGCACTCTGCAATCATAAAAAAGTTTAAATTATATCTTTATTTAAAAAATCTAGTTATTCAAGAATTAAATAAAAATTAAAAATATGAATTTTATTTAATATACCAGTAAAAAAATTTTTTATGTCGAATTTTGTATTTTTTAGATACATCAATAAAATTAGAAAAAGAATATAATACGCAATTAGTAATTTCAATATGAGAAATACACTTTTAAGAATACAAGATTACCAACAGATTACAAAGAGCAATCCTTATTTACATGAAAACTAATGATGATGTTGCAAGTAGGTATCGTAATAAACGTAATGTAATTCTAACGATAGGTTTGTGTAATCGCTAACTACACGAGCTCGGTTTAAGTTAAATTCCATTTCTGGTGATCTGTACTATAATTATAACGAATTATGAAAGGAATATTTTTATGTACTTTCGGTATCGCTTGAACTCAACATGTACATACATACGAAGTCTGATTAACCAAGTAAGCGATTATATGTTCAACACGTATGGTAAACATACCACGATTTCTGCGACAGATTTACACTGGCGTAAAAAGCAAGCTGGATAATTTATGTTTTCATCACTGGAAACGTCGATGGATCGTCAGGCTCGTGAGTAAGAAAGCATAAGGCGAAGATGTTGGTGCGCGCACAGTAGAAAAAGCCGTATGAGAACGCCTTTCCGTCGGTGCCTTTAAACCGCGATGTCAGTGCACATTTCTGAACGGGTGGCGCTCTACCCCCTCCTTTCTGACTTTTTCCTCTCTCAGTTTCCTCTACGTGTACCTAAGTACCGTTATCGTAATAAACGCAGTTTTCTTGTCGCTCACAAACAAAAATAATATCCGTCAGATGTTCGTTTGTGATACGGTTGATTTTGTTTAAATTCGAACTCCCTAAGACGGACGGGCGTTTGCAAAGATGACAGCAGGATTCACAAACAGCACCATGTCTCGTGTGCGCGATGCAGCACACGAATGGTGGGGAGAATGAAAGAGGCAGTGAGCGAGGTACTGGTGAAGGGAGAGTAAGGGAGAGGGGGAAGAGTTCGAGTAGAAAGTGGGGGTTAAAAAGAGACGAGAGGGGGAACGACGAGGAAGGCAGATGAGGAAGAGCGAGGAAGAAAGAGAAGACATTGACCGAACGAGCAGCCGCGCGACAAGGCCTCCTTTGCCGTGCCAGGCCAGCTGGAAGGAACGAAGTCTGAACCCTGACTTCTCTTTCTCAGCTCTGAGAGAGTATTACTTTCCTTTTTCGATAACCGTGTATTCACGCACGATCTTTTCTACCTTCTTCTTCCTTCTATCTCTTTCTCTCTCACCCCCCTCTCTGGTACGGTTGGGTACCAAAGAAACATGATGGGAAAAAGCCACTAGAACTCGCAGTGTAAAAAACTACCACCTAGCAAAAGCCATACTCCACCTGCGCACGTGTGCCAACTGCGAAGTGAAACCCCCTAGGACATGTACTGCGGTTAGATTACATATTGTATACTTCTGGCAGCTAAGCGAATTAATTGAATAAACCTCTATCTTATGAATATACATAGGAAAAACGTATGACAAAATATTCCTGTTTTTGATGTTAACGACCACTGATATAATATTACATTCTTTGGTGGCTAAACTATAGCCAGATAAGCCAATTATGAATTCTAGGAAGAACAGAACTTTTTGCATTTATTTCACTTAATTACAATAAATGATACACATAGAACGTGATATTTGAAAAAAATTCTTCAAATTTTAATCCTTGCTTTATCGCAGAAATCTGTGATATTTCTTACTTTAGCATTTCTATAATATCTAGAACTAATCTGAGTGTTAATCATTAATTGGAGAAAAAGAAATTTCAATTTGTATCCCTCTATTGTGAGATAATTTACGTTTTAAGATAAGTATGTATACATATCCATGGCAATGAAAAATTATATAAGTATTTAATAATTCTGCAATAAATGATTATTATTAATGATTATTTTGTAACGATTCGGTTTAAAAGACATAATATAAATTATATGGTAAGAAAAAAATCTTTGATCGAAAACTTTTTAAGAACTTTATGTAAATATATATAGTTTTTCTTATTGTTAACCTATTCTTGAAGTTTGCAGAAAATATGAAAGACTCGCTGTTAGTATGCGTGATTTCTAGATCCAATTTTGTCATAAAGTTCTTTTTATAACATTAAAAATCTTTTCGTTTGTTGAAACGAGACTGAGACAGAAATATAAAAATTCGAAAACCATAACAAGAGTAAATACGTATTTAGATAACGAGTTCTCTTAGTTTAAAGGAGGTAAAGCAGTGTTTGGCAGTCCGGGAGGCAAGGTTCCTCGACACGGGATGGGTAAAGGAAGGTCGTTCCCGGACGTACGGACGTTCCACCGGTCGGCTATTCCGTGCTTTGGCTAGCCGGCTACTAAACTCGTTCGTACAACGTTGCCACGTCTATCGTTCGGTGTTGACACGATCGGACTCTAATTCAGCTACTGGCTACTACTCACAATTCGCATATACTCGGTCGCGACGTTAATGTGCGAGACTCATATGCACATGCGATTTCAACGAATGGATGATTTTAAATGAATTGCCTTCTACGCGTTATCTCAATCGCTGTGTCATTTTGATTCATCCATGTGGTATATCTGACAAATGACAGATAGAAAAAGACATAAAAACATTTTTTTTGTGAATAAATTAAACTTATGGTCGTCTTATTTTGCGAAATTATCAAAGAAATATTTAATTATCTTATTATTATACTACTTTATTTACATATATTTTTATTTTAGGAGTAAAGTAACTTGAATGCCGATGCACACAACTACCTGAAGTTTGACCATTGTTAGGAAAACAAAAGTGAAGCGTCTAGTCAAACAAATATGTCTGCTTTCATGCAAAGTATGTAGTTGAAGTAGGTTCGAGTTAAAGGAAATTTACGTAAAATGAGAATTAAGTACATTTGAGATACATTCTTAAAAGCTTAAAAAATATGTTTACTATTGCGAACTATGGAATAATGTAAGTATTTTGTTGCGCGTGTATTAGAAAAAATTGATGACATGTAAATTCTCACACTGTCATTGAAAATTCATAAATAGAATAATGTTTTCCATTTCAATCAAAGCACTGGCAGTGATCTAAAATATAAAATATTCAAAACATGTGATTTGAAAGTCAATTTTTTTGTAAATATGCATATTCAAGTTTTTATGAGATAAGTTATTTGCTGAGTATTTCAATGAAATGTCAACGCGGGAAACACGACTTCAATTCAATCAAATATATCACGAGTTGGCCTTTACGTTTGACAACAATGTTTCTTTTTTGGCGGGCATCACTAGCGCCGTGAGATTAAGTATTCTGCTCCGCTCTCGTTTGTAACAAGCGGATAATAACAGTCATTCGGACATCTGTTTGACGAAAATTTCGGCTGCTTGCCAGTACCAAATTGACGTGCTGAGCGTGAAACGATGTTGGCCGTCGTCCAAAAATTATCCGAAAGTAAACATGTATCATGGCACGGCATTGTTTATATTCTCAGTTACCGTCTTCGCGTTTTCTTTTCGCGTTAATTTGTTAATCCTGTCGAAACAATTTTTTTTTTAAATATTTGTCGCCACATAAAAACTATCATTTCTAGTCGACCACCATACGATTATGTTGTAAAAGAACGTTGTAGAAATGTATAAGAACAAAATTATTTATTAATATTTTAACAAATTCTATGAAAAGGTAGGAAAAGTTATAAGCAAAATTTTGTATCTTTAACAATTTCTATTAAGTATTTCTTACGATATTAAAAGATTACATTGCGCATGTTCACAATATAGAGATTTGTGAATGTGACGGTATCAAGGAATAAGAACATGATTAATTCTCGTTAGGTGAGATTCTTATCGTGGATGATATACGTACATGTTCTAATACCAGTAAGTGAGACTGTCGAACGGAATGCGGAGTCAAAAAAGTGCAGTCGGTGTTTAGTGCGGGTGTCTATGTTTTGTCTAGTTGTTACCATACCAATAAAATGAATTTACTTCTACGAAAACAAAACAGAACAGAAAGAGAACGGTGTTGATGGTGTCGAGTAGAAAGAGAAAAAGAAAGAAAAAAAGGGAGAAGAAACTAGTGGCAGTAAAAAGATTTATAGTGGTGTAAATACAGCGGTAAAGCGGCCATCATTCGGCCACGTTGCAAGATTATTTTCAGACGCAAATATTTCTCGCGATTTACATAGTTTCCATCATTTTTGTTCGATGGACACGTTCCACGCGCAGTTTTCGAAGGTACGCGTAATTCAGATAATTTGAGAATAAGTGCCGGCATTATTCCGATGTGCAATGTTTATTACGGATAATACCATCTATGATAGCTTCCGCGTGAAAATAATTACAGTTTAGCTAGACATAAAGAAAAAAGAAGAAAAAGCAAATCGAAAAATTTACCATGATAAAGCAGTTGCGGATTTAAGATCGCCTTAACTTTCTTTCCCCAATACCAATACGTTCATAGAGAAACGGATGATTGCTTTTACGAAGCACTTCCGCTTCTTCTCATTCGTACCTTTTGCGTTTCGGACCTCTTCGCGTATTTAATCGTTTCTCTCTTTCTCGCTTCCGTATCTTTTTCAAAATTTCATTCGATAAACTTATCGCGATTCAACAAATATGTGGGACAAGTTATACGTCGAACAACTATATGATCACGTCCACTCAATCATATGTTTTTCTTTCCTTTTCTAAAAGTATGAAATTGCAGATATTGATTACGTTTCAAGTTGAGGTTTTTTTCAATTGCAGCGTGATCAACAAAACCGATTAATTCGAGACACAGCGAGAGATCTGAAAGTAAAGCGTTCACCTTCCTTCGTGTTCAAATTATAACGAGAAGAACTGGGTCAACTCGCTGTGCAGGTGCACGACTGTGTTTCGTCCATCATCGATACACATCCCTTTTGTCGTTCCCGTATCGATTCGCGAGCGCACACGAACCCTTTATGTTCAACATCTTTTTGCTTTTTTCTTCGTACTGTTTGTGCTCCAAGAAAGTATTTATACATAAAAGATAGCTGGTACAAATATTATACTAAACATAAGAGATTTATGAAATACAAAGGAGAAGTTTATTAGGTAATACATGTAATAATTGGAACTGGAAACAATTAAAAAATAACCTCAAAAGATATGTACAGTGTCTCGTGTTTGCAGGATTGCCACTACATAAATAGTAAATTTTACGCGGGTTAACGAGCAATTTAAACTGCTTCGAAATTAATCTATCCGACATGTATCTGAAAATGAACCAAGCTAATCGAACGAGATAAAAATGTAAATGCAAATCTTCACGCTGTGCCGGGCAGCGTTTTATTTAATTAAGAGCATTACCGTCCGAAATCTCGTATTGATGTTGAAATCTATCAAAAAGCGGCACAGACATGCGAAACACCTACACACTGGGATACGCAATACATGGCCGAGTATTTTCCTGTTTATTATTAAAATATTCCGCCTCGTTACGTGACGGCTGATACCGGGTTGTGGTGTATCCTGTGATACAGTATATGATAGAAATTATTTCGTCGCTAATCGAGTGAATTACATATTGCCTTCGAGTGTTTCATTAATTACCGTAAATCGAGCGACGTAAAATAGTCTGAAGCACATCCGCGATCCAATGAAATTTCACGTATCCCTTTACGCCATCTTTCTGCCAGCAAGCACATTTAAAATCAATCTGTGTACCGGTTCAACCATAAATCGCATATCGATTTTCGTAGCCGTAATTCGATCAAAGATCCCTGTTTACCCTGCGCGATATGCAACGTTCATTCGATTAAAACGAACGAGGCGTGTATATCATGAGCAACAACGTTCTAGATATATAGAGAAGGGGAAAAGCAAAAAATAAAGCGAAGAAAAAGAAGTTACGTAGAGTGAATGAAATTCGTCGGCAACCCCACTCTGCCCATGGATGCACACATACGCGAAACAATTGTTTCGCGCAGTGTCAAGGTAACGACGCGACGGTATCGCTGAGCAATTATAAACGTGGAAAAAAAAAGAAAAAAGAAAAACAGATTGTACGAACAGGTAACAAAAAACAAGAAAGAGAGAAATGTTTGGAGGTAAAAAAAGAAAAGAAAAATTAGGTCGCGAGTCAGTTTCGCTCGATTGAAGTCGGTTGATATCTGTCTGTCGTGCGCGCATCGTCGAAATTCGCCCGTCGATTTTCACCAGTAGTGAATATATCCGTGAGAAGAGGGGTGGCCCGAGCATTACCGGTTGAACTCTCTGTTGACGGATCACGTGGCAGAATTCAGGCATCTCCGTTGGCACCGGCAGCCGAGCTGATTTATTGAGTGGCGTGGCATTGCTGACCTCACTCTCGCTACGGCTAACGACACTAAGAGAGCTCTTGGTAATCTGCCGAATGCCAACGATATCTACCCAAGTCAAAATTATATGCCCGTGCAACGGATTTAGCTCATTCAGCTACCGAATCTCTCGCTCTCTCTCTCTCTCTCTCTCTCTCACTCTCCCTATTAAAATCTTTTTTTCTCTCCCTAAAGGCTTTTTGATTTATTTACAGAGTCGTGGTTTCTTTCGTCACATCGGTCATTAAAGAATTGAATATTATGGCGCAACGGATGATTTCTTGTTTGAAAATTGGACTCAAAGTTTTGCGAAAGATACGCATGACTATTCCGAACCGAGTAAATTAATTTGTACTGTATTGGACAACTGGAATATTTTTGGAGCATACCAAGGAACGAATACTCCGAGAGTTTTACATAAAGGTTTAAGTCATGTGAGTAAGTGATTCTTCAACTACTTTGATCAGCGAACAAATACATGTTCCTCGCTCAAACCTGTTTCCAGCTCCAAATTATTTTTTCGAGGGATCATCAGCGCGTGTAACAGCGTACGACAAGTGATTCGCTATAAATCAACGTTCACAGTTTCACAGAGTCACATTAAGGCCACTGGTGATGTGTCAAGTATTATTTGTAAATGGTCCTTATAATAGCCAGTTACAGTAACTGGCTCCGGTCGAAGGATTATTGGAGCACAAAAATGAGCTGTAACTTGGAAATAAGGTCAAATAACTCACAGGTTAACTACATACGTACCACATTGTACGATGTAGTAAATTAAACATAAAGAGCATCCTCAATCCGATGACGTATCGTTTGTGTATCTCGAGTCCAAGAATAATTGTTGATTACGTATGAAGATAATCAACACACTCCTAATCAATGCTCGATATGTGTACGTGCACGTAATACATCCTTTTTTCAATGAATATGTAGTTAATCGATAAACCTTGATACTCTCTACCATTGTAAGGAAAGAAAAGTTATACGAAATAAGTCTATTTCTAATTAGAAATTTCGCTTGATCATCGTTGTAAATATGTAATGAGATTATCATGAAATCATTGCGACCAATGAACTTGTTTTATTGTAACCGTACACTATGCATAGAAAGCCACATATATATTTACACGCGCCCATTGTATGTATAATTGTGTTGTCGTGTGAAAAGACTGTTCTTACGTAACGAACTCGGCAAGCTCGACGTGACACTGACCTCACTCTAAATCCATAAGTGGCTGTTAATTATCGATTGGCAACGATTTCAACGATTTCACCAATGGAGGATGAGAGCAGAACCGAAGAAGGGTGAGATGAAGGAGGATGGGGAAAAGCCAATACACAGAGTGGCCTGCTAATCAGTCCGCTCCGATATCGCAATATGTGGGATACGCTCGGTTGATTTTCAACACGACGAGTTTACCCTAACGTAATTAATGTCCGTCGTACAATGTGACGCGTAACGACAAATTCGAACGACGTCGCTATTCATAGAAAGAGAGGAGAGAGAGAAAGAGAAAGAGAGGAGAAGAGAGTAGGAAAAAAGAAAAGATTACCGGCGATCGTGTGCACGGTCTACAAAGTCAATGCGGTGTGTAGCACGTTTTTAACCGAATCAATTATAAATAAATGTTCTCCTTTTAAGAGCGTCGTGTATTTTCAGATTCCATTCACCCATCGTGCTTCCATGTCCCGTGAACGAGACGAACGGCTTGCCTTGCCGTAACGGTCTAGATGAATTTATAACTAAATGATGCATCAGACACACAAATACAACGAATACATCGTGCCCGTTTTGTAATGGTCTAGAGCTAGCAGATCTTTAATTGCTGGCTCGTAGACAGAATGTGACCCGATTGTGTGCGTTACAGCGACCTTTCGAGGCGCCGCGGTTGATTATAGGCCGCTCAAAATAATTAATCGATCGTTTACTTTGATTATATCGTTCAGATATATTCGTCTGGAGAACCTTGATGTCTCTTAAATATTAGAACTGAATTTAAGCAATTTAACAGATATCACTTTGCGATTTAATTTTTTCTTAACGAATAGCACTTAAATTATACTGCAAAATTATCCGACACCTCGGATTTTATTTTCAGATGTATTTTAAGAGATCCTCGTATTTTAAGTGCAGGCAAAAAATGTCCTGTATTCAAACGAAAGGATATCGTTAGCAAAAGCTCGATAGTCATACGATTTTAAGAGTGTCTCAAAATACATACTGTTCGCTTCATTTAAGCAACAGTGGAAGATTACTTTGAGCAATGCAACCGAACACGAAGCGGATAGGCGAGAACGGTGTAGGATACACGTGCATTTCAGAAGCGAGCTGTGTATCATCATCATCATGCACGGTCGAGTGGATCATTTTTCATTTATGCGCGCCGGATAATGTGTATCATTGAATATGTCACTAATTGCTCGACAGGAGGATAAACATTTTTTGCGGAGATAAATTAAACGGTCGCGACGCTGGACAAGATAATTAAGTATTACGGTATGGTGTTACGTATGTGATAATAATCTCGCCACATGTCGACACACTCTTTTCCTGACCCGACCCATCGGTTCTTTCTCTCTGTCCTTCTCCCGTAGCCGAAGAACGTAAGGGCACGATCAGAGGAAACGACGACGACAACAGTGGCGGCCAGTCTCCAGTCAAGAGAAGGAAGGGAGAAAACACGTCGGATAAGAAAGAATCTGTGGTAAGGACAATCACCCGGGAGAGGTCGAACGATCCCTGTATGTTGCGAGACGACGAAAAAGTCCAAAAGGATTTCCCCACGGCGCAACCAGCAATTTGAAAAAGAAAACCATCGACGCGTGCATTGCCGATTCAGAGGATTTTTCAAAAGCTGGCACGTTACACCGAACCTCCGAACCATGTGCTTTTGTGTTTATGACGAAGAAATTTTATACGCTCAAATTAACCTGCGGATCTCGTGCGTCTTGTGTACGATGTCTAGCGTTTTGCATGTTCTCGATAACAAAAACTACATTTTTCCAATTGTTCAAAGCTCGCTTAAAGAGACGAGAAAAAAGTGACGTTTAACTAATCTTTAAAGTGAAGCAGCGTGTAGAAATAAATTAGCATTCTATCATTGGAAACGAGCAGTTGGAAGAATATCATAGAAAATATGAGCAATCTGGCGGATATTTCAGATTCATCTCAGGTCAAAGCGTTGGTAATAGAGCATTAAAAAGGGTCTGGTTTTTATTCCCACGGCTTTTCATAATTAGTCGTCGTCGTCGTCTGCCGGAATAGCGATGCATATCTCGCTCTCCGCTAATTGTTTGACACCGAATCAACATCCTACCGTGGCGTTTACATTTCAAATCGCCTTACTCGTAGCTCCCGGGAGCAGATAACAAGGTATCTAGTAACGCGAGTACCAAGCCTGATAATTCATTTACTACCAGGTAACGATTTCTTACATTTAATTAGCGAAGGATTGTGCTTTACTAATAGAGTGAGAAAAATTTGGCTCTCAAATTGGCTTCTAATTAGACAGAAAAGAAAAGAAAAGAATAGAAAAGATGTACATATAGTATATAAAATAAATATAGATGAATACAAGTATCGCGTTACGATCGGACAAGATTGGTAAGCGAAGATCTGGTAAGCATTTCCTGCTAAGCGTTGCGCAGCTTACAGCTGTTCTGCACCGTCCAGAAGCTCAGGTTGGAGCGCGAACTCGTTCAGGAACAAGAGGGACCGGTTTAAGCGGTTTACATCGCGGCTACTTTCTCCGTGACAATAACAATGCACTTTGTGCTTTGATAATGCACAAGATGGACGAGTAAATAACAAGTATGCCTCCGTGAACGTCTTTTTCTTTCGAGACGTGCGACATTACCACGGTTCGGGAACCAGATTTGCGCGATGGAATTACAGTGAGCAAATACGTAAGGAGGGAAAAGCATGATGTTACTTTTTCATTAATTTAAAGAAAACTTCTTTTTATCGTTGTTTGATTTCTAATATGAAGATAGGAAATAATTTATTAAATGCGCGAATTAAGTAATTACCCAATCAAACGAGGTGATTATATCACCTATAATCATGCGTACAACTATGTCATTTTCTCTATAAATCTGTTATTTTCAGTAGCGTAGTTCCAGCAGATAAAGCGAAGCAGGAATTAAAGTAGCGGATCCTACTAGAAATTCCTCGAGCATTATCATATCTGTAAATTAACAAGTTGAATGCTATGGGGGTCATTAGTGACCGGCACTTAACTTTGCCGTGGGAGTCACCAATGACCGACGTACCAAGATTAGTAGAAATACATAATTTGAACAAATGTCAATAGTTATAAATTTTGTATTATTATCATCGTTACTACAATGGTGTGACGAAATTAATGCAGTATAAAACATATAAAAATAATTTTATTTATACATGAAATATAAATCTATTATGTGCGTTTTCCTCCAGTGGCTGTCGAACATGGGAAACCTCGCTTTTACCTTAGTGAATAATAGCCCTAAGAAACATTTCGACTTGAAAGATATATGATGGCAATTAAGGGTCCTGACATTAAAGTAGGCAATGCTAAATCTTTAAGTCAAGTTTCTTTAGAATTATCGCAGTTTCGAATAGGTATGACCGAGGGATGAATTATGGTAAGTCCAGGGACGTAACAACAGAGAACTATTTAGCATTGTTATTTACAATAATTTCTATATATTTAGAATTATTTATATATTTTTAGCGCTATTTAGAATTATTTAGCAATGCGAAGATACAATACGAGATAATTGATAATCGCAAAAAATACGGCAACCTCAGTGAGATAAATTCATTAATGATGACTATGCACAGTAACATACTTCTTGTAGGTAATTTCAATATTATAAATATCGCATAATAAAAAATTCACTGTGGCACCAAGGTCAAACCTTGTAAAACTGGCGTGACATTCAACTTGTTAATAATAATATGATCAGCTGATATGGGTGAAGCAAATGCTATTTCTGCTAAAAATAATATCATACTTTGCCTAAAATCGCTTATAGTAAGAAACAATAACAAGCGTAGAAAATTTGCATTCGTTACGGGTCGAGTTTCTTTTTCTTTATCTTCTTCTTTGTATGTGTCTTTCTGTTTCACGATTGCGGCGATTTATAGCTGTGTCGTTGATGTTTCAGTTCGAGCCACCAATTGTCTTCGTTTCGTGATTCTAACGCAGCGTACAAACTACATTGGGATGTGAGTTATTATGAAACAAACGAATGAGTAACAAATGAGTAAACGGTGAGAGTAAGCGAGCAAATGGTAAATATTAGTGATTCATGTCTGCAAGCAATAAAGGTCCACTAGGTACTTTCTCGTTTTGTCTCATTTTCTTTTATTTTTCAGGTAGAAAAGAAATTTACTCATCCGATAAGAAGAAAGTGGGAGACGAAAGGTCCAAACTATTTCAACACTTTTCCTTCACATTATGAGATCTGTACTTTGTCCAAGAATGATTAACAGGCCGTCTTCAGAGTCTCTTTTACAACTCCTAGTCGGGGTTCCTTTATGCGATAACAATACGCTTAATAACGTAAAAAATAGACTTAGATAATTCGACAGTAGTTTGCATGACGAACTCGCTAAGAGAATACAATGTTCCATCGCTATTGTCTCTACGATTCGTACGTGACAGTTTGACCTCTGCATACAATTCTCCCGCTGCGATTTCTGAACGAATAGTTGTTTTCATTTAAAAGAGACCAATAGAACAATGAATCATAATGTACATTATGCTTCGATTTCGAAACATTGCATATGATGACCCTGTTATTTTCCGGTGACTGTGTTTGATTGTTCCATGATTATTTTTATAAAAGCGGCTGGCATAATGTTTCATTTCATAGAACCACCAGGTTTAATTTACCAGCGTTCCAATTCTCATTGATACGATGGCAAATGTTCGTTCGTTTATACGCAGATTTCATGATTGTTTATCGACAATTTCATGGTTTTTTATACATACACTATCCGTTCGAAAATGAAACGAATAATACGTATTTAGGAAGAACCATTACATCATTACGATTTCGCGATGAAAGCAATTGGAGGTCATCTACTGATACGGTAGAGAAGCAGAGATAATAGTTTCTTTTTCCGAACAATCTGCATCGCAAATGATCGACGGTATCTGTTTGTTTCGCATTGGAAAACAGTGTTATGCTTTGCAATTTGCGCGAAGGAAAATGGTCAAAACGCGATAGGCTAGTCGACCGGTTGACATTGCTGCTTTTATTTATCAATGAAAATTATAGCTCGTTAACGAAGACGAGCGTGTCAGTCGAGTTGGTATCGCAGTGTACGGTAAAAATAGCGATTAGCGATTGCGTCCGCGATAAATCATGATAAAAGGTGCTATGTAGTGGCGTGAAAGAGCTTTCGCTGCCTCGTAGACGCAATGTAACACCACTAGCGTTGCTTCTTTTTTTGGCTCAAGCCGACTAGAGATAATAAGTTCGATTTATGTTCACTTCGATGTATCGTCGATAAGGCCCTGCGTAATTAAAGCCTTCTATTTCGAAATAATCTTGATTGGCGTACACCAGCCTTTTCCGCCGTACTCGAACTCGTTTTCAAACGGCGTTTATGCTTCAGTAATTTCAATCATATTTTCCGGATTATATACCTTGTTCCAAATATTCGCCTAATTGTGCGAAACAAATCGTATTTTCGGCCAAAATATTTGTATACTTCTTACTTAATTATGAGATACTATGTCCCTTTTGTTTTTATTTTAATCACTTCTAAGAGGTGGTAGCTCTTCGTTATTCGTACTTTTTGATAATCCCCTAACATGGACAGAACAAGATTATTCAAAAGCAGGTTTCAGTTCGTTTGAAATGGATATTACATTAACCCATTAAAGACCAGTGGTGCATTAAGACTACATTTCATATGCAATCTCTTTTCCAACCAATTTACATCATTGAATTGAATTTTTTAACATTGCGGTTATAAAAAGGAATTCCAAGGATTTGTTTAATATTATTTAGCGTAATATAATGTAATATTAATTAAATAATTAACACCGTTTCTTCATTTAGATCTATCCTTTTATAAAGTTTAAAGAAATTGAAATACTTATAGCATTATGATAAATCACACTTTCTTATATAATGAAATTTTATTGTGGCGTTTAATTTATACAGTGGGATTCTGTAAACATCTGTTATTCTAATAACATTATAATATCTTGTATTTTAACAAAACTATATGTTGACTGTCTTATTTATAATTTTTAGTAATACTATAGTTACACAACTTATTATGCATTGTTTCGCAGCTTGGCCCTTAATAGGTTAATAAAATCATATTGTTCAACAATCTAAACTGAAATATTCAATTTCTCAATATAATATAACAAAGATTCTTTGTATGTATAATATTTCAGGGTTAACTATGTACAATATATATTTGAGTAATATATTATGAAAATGGTTTTGTTCTTCTGAATCGTTTAGACGTATTTGGTACTGGGTGAATCTTATCCATTCATATATTTACTCTACATAGCGATAAGATTTGCAATTGAAAATTTGTTTTCGAAAATCTCCTTTTTTCAAAGATAAATTTCAGTTTGCACAGCGTTGATAATCGAGAATTGGTCCTTGTACTTATTTGAACTGCTCGCAAAGTAGCACACTGCAAGATTCCAAAGAAACGCGCGCTGCTCAAATTAAGGAGGTGATCTAAAAAATTGAGCCAAACATCAGATTACACATAGATATAAATATCTATAAGAAAAAGAAAAAAGCAAAGAAATATTATAAAATATTTTTATCATAATATTATCTTGAATGTCCTCCGAAGTATATATTTATAATCCATCAACTTGTAATTACTTTGTATCATGTATACGTGGTACCTCTTTCATCGTCAATGCTTGTTTAGCGCTGCTGAATCGATTGGAAACACGATCCTCTAATTATTTTACCCGGCACGCAGTTGTTCAAACGAAAATTGCACCGTGGAAAGAGTTAGAAGTGTCTCCCGCAATGTCGAATATTAAACCACAACATCGGGTTTCATGTTACTTTCATCAAGGTCTCCTATTCGTCTGATGCAAATTTATGTCCGAAAAAGGAAGTAATACAACTATGAATTTACTAACGCTCTAACTGTATCATTATCATCTTTCAAAAGATTTTAAAGCATAAACTAGATACTTTAAAAGGTGACGCAAATGAACGACAAATTTGTAATAAAATAACTGGAAAATGGAAGCAGTGGAAAACATTCATTCAATTTGCAGTAAATATCAGTAGATGGTCAAACTTATTAGTGAATACTATATTGTTAGAAAAATAATGGAATGCTTAAATACTATTTTATTTATGTAATAGAGCAGAAAGTGTATCAGAGCTAGTAAAATTTGTTGGTACAATCTAATAAGTAAAATATTTTCTTACAATATGTTGTTACGTACCTACTATTTTTTTCTTCACAACGGGAAAATAAGCAACATAGTACGGAACGTAAAACGTTCATAAATTAATCCCGTCGAATCAACGTAGCAAAGTTAAACGCCCAACCCTTTAATTGCGCGAGTTGGCAATTTGCTCTAATTGGTTTTTATTACTCTTTTTGAGCAATATTTTTTGGCTCGTCGAACAATATTGCTCCGACTGCTAGATAAATGGGAATAATGAAATTTTTAGAAAACTCTTCAGCTTTGATATCGCGAGGAAAATCTTGCCTCTATATATTTGGATGTATATATATTTATATCATTTTCTTTCTCTCTTTTTTTTTGGAATATTTCAAGGAACATGTTTGTGTAGCCACATTAAAGAAGGTGTACCTACAACTTTCGACTATACAACATACATAACCGTTATAGTGAAAAGAACAGTTGTTGTCCGAGCGAAGTACGGTGAATGGAAGCCATAAAACTGTGCAAATAGGTGCAAACGAACAAACTACAAATTGCCCTAACGGCTCTTAAACATAGCTAGTGTGTGAACAAAAATAATCGCGCAATTATATCCAAAAACTAAAGGGAAAAGAGATAAGATAAAATTGGACAATTCACACAAGAACCATATACTCAATGACTAATATATTAATGCATTATCCTATAAGACTTATAGCAAAGAAATTAAAACGCAGGATGAAATAATATAATTATATAAGAAAAACAAGTTTTTATCGCTTTAAACAAGCTATAAACAAGCTTATGAAGAACTACTCGAATACATCAAAATTAACGACTTTAGGTTTATGATATTGCTATGAAAAATTATGAATTGGCCCATTTAACGATCCTGACGATTCCAATATTAAAAACATGTAAACGTTCAATGTCATTAATATTGCATATATGTATGTATATCATATACACACACGCATAAAAACATTGCTTGCTAGAAGCAATGCAGAAGGTAGAAAAAACAGAAAGAAATGAAAATGATACTGCGCACGATAGGTCGAGCAAAGTTTATGTATCTCTGCACGCGCGCACGCAAGAAACATGACAATCCATCAGCGGACAACATTGCTAGTGAATCAATGACACAGGTGAGACTGGAATATACCCACTGATCGTGAGTATTACACGTTAAATAAGAAAGTATTCCAGTATTAAAAGATAGCGTAAAAGTCAATACATTAGAAACTAATGTTGTTATTAAAGATGTAGGTACTCGAGTGCTTGGAATACTTTATAATACGAGTGAGTATTTATCATCTTCGTCTTTTAATCTAAATCCATTAAGAATTAATGTAACATTTCACTTCATTTTGGAAAAAATGCGCTTGAAAATTAATTAAATATGTATGAATCTAATTTATGGTTGACGTTTATCATAGATGATATTATTATGACCTTTTGTATAAAGTACAATATCAAGGCATATTTGCTATCAATACTTGTTAACTCGTTGCAGTAATAAATAGAATGAATGCAGTAAATAAACTAAACTGAAATCAAAATATCTTATTACTGTCTTGTACTGATATCCACTGTGTTCAATCCAAAACTCAAAGAACTAATTAGTAATTACGTTATTGGTAATTAATTGGTTACATTATTAGTAATTACAATTATTGGTAACAAGTACTTCTTGATGTTGTACAAAAAATCATCATATCGATCAATCAGATCCTTTACTTCAAAAACAAAATCTTTAATACAATTTTCTTTTTCTTGATTTTCGTCTTATATATCACAAATTACGTGCATCATAATTTTCAGATTACACAGTATATAGTTGTCTTCTACTCTTATTATCTCACACAATGATAAAAATTACTCGCAACATTATAAACACCTGAGGGAAAATAGATAGCCAGGTAAAACCCCGACATTTTTCATTCTTTCAGGTATCTTCCAAGAACTCGAATACCCAATGGTTTCAACAGTAACACCTTTAACTACTGCATACTAAATAAAAAATTAATCGAAGATATTATGCCATTAAATCAGTAAGACTTAATAAAGACTTAATAAATAAACTTAAAAGCTGTAGGTAGAAGTTCGAGTATAAAGGAAAGTATATATAGAGAAAAAAAAAAATAAACAGAGAGAGAAATAAAGAAAGAAAAGAAAAATAGAGGAATGTTATTGAACTCACCTCAAGTTCTTCGTAGGTGCGGAAGGCGAGTATGGCAAAGCCGTCGATAATGTCCTCTTCGAAGGGAGGCTCCTTTTGGTTGGCAGCCGCGAGGGAAGACTTCTTACGAGGCCTCGGGGGTCGCGGTGGCCTGGGCGGTCGAGAATGGCTATCACGAGGATGACCGGTCCTGGCGAGTCCGAGGCCAAGACCGGCAGCGGGGTCCTCGTCCTCGCCGCTGTGGCTGTCCTCTTCGTCGTTCGGCCGTTGTCTCGTTTGTTGTTGCTGTTGTTGCTGTTGCTGCTTCGCGCTCGCCAAACTCTCTCTTTGCGCCAACATACGCTGGGCTCGTTCTCGTCTCCGATTCCTCTGGTTCCGTTGTTTCGCCTCGATCTCCATCTCGAGGCAGACGTCCTGTTCTCGTACGAGAGGCCGTTGTCGCGCCCCGCTATACGAGAATATCGGCACGTCCACCAAGACACCTCACGATCGAGGTGCCCTTAATAACGACAACGACCAGAACCACGACGACGACGACGATTCAGCTTGCTCAATGATTCCTCGACAGAGGAACAAGCCGGGAAATAAGTGGAGACGATCCGTGAACGATGACGATGAACAAGTAGAACTGGACGAGAACGACGACGGTGACGACGACGACGACGTGAACGATGACAACCGTTGTATTACCGTGGTGTCGTCGAGCATTCTATCTACGATCGTCTTTAATGCAGTTTTACCATGAGAGGAAGAGAGATCACTAGGAAAGACGGCGAAAGTATAGAATAATAAGGGAACGGTAGAGAGATGGAAAAACAGAAAACAAGAATAAATGAATAAGAGGGACACTGATGGGGCAATGGAGAAAGAGGGTAAGGGGGGGAAACGGAGATGCAGTGGAGAGAGCGCGAGTAAGAGAACACACACTGTCTTTTGGATACACACTCTCACAAGAAGACAAGACAGGACGTTTACCGACGGGACACACGCATCTATAACACTCTCGGTTCGATTCCCCCGTTTCTTCTCGTATTCCAGGAATCAGTTCTATAGATGCGAGAGTTCTATAGAATAAGAGTTAACGAGTGAGAGAGGGAGAAAGAAAGAGAGGGAGAGAGTGAGAGAGAGAGAATTTTCGTTAGTAAAAGACGTTCACACAGGCGGTCACACGGTGTCACATCGATCGCGTTGCCGAGGAAGAGAGACTCCGATGTGCGTGGCGAGGAGGTACACGCGAAACACGCACGCACAGGGCGGACAACGACGACGGAAACCGTAGGTGAAACACCGAAACAAACGGAGAGACACACTGGCCACTAAACGGAGCACTATTATCAATGAACAACACTGTGCAATTATTAAACACGAATCACAGGCATGCTCCAATAGCTCCAATATATTTATTAATATATATATCCCAATGTATCGAGTCGTTCCGTTCAAGTCGTTTCTTTTTCGCCATGATCATCACACGATCATCGTATCATCGTATCATCCTTCTTCCTTTCTTTCTCCTCTTCCTCCACGTCGTCGTCGACGACGTCCACCAACACCAGCACCAACACCACCAGTAACACTGCCGGCTTTCACGAGCTTTCGTCTCTGGTCGTGTCCGACCAAAGGAAACGTTCACGTCTCAATGGCACGTATTATCGTTTCCCGATGGTGCCTCCACGAGTCGCCGTAGCTAGAAGTACCCTGCGAGGGCACGAAGTACACCGATTGTTTGGAATGGCGGATCGAACGGGCACGCACGGTTGCCGCATCGTGTGGTAAAAATGGCCGCGACCTGCCCACACCGTGCTCTACGGTCTCGCAACTCTTTAACGTCGCCGTCACGGGACGATGACGCGTATCCCGCACTGCCACGGTAGATACATCTTCGATACGCAACCACGGACACGAGCTAGGGAAAACGACCAACCTAGCACACGCCCCGAATTACGCGTGGACGATGCGATCTATCCTCTGTGCGCTGCTGCTGCCTGTTCTTGCTGCTGCTACCCACCACGACTATGCATTTCTGTCATTCGTCTATCTGTTTCTTTCCCACTCTTCCCCCTTTCCTTCTTTCACCCTTCCACCTCTACCACCTTTTGCTCCCTCTATCTTCTTCCTGCTTTAACTACTATTTCTCTCTGAATACAACGACCGAGAACATGGCGTACCTATGCTTCCAAGACGAACATATGAACAGAAATACGCTCGATGTGTTCTGTTGCCTGGGGTCGTGCCTCTTACACCATTATATTCCCCCCTCTTTGGCTTCTTTGTTCCTAGATACTTTTGGTTTGTCACTAGACCACAACAAGTAGCGCCGTCTATACGGATTGAAGATGATCCTTTATTTGATAGTGCATCTATGTGTCGTTCGTTGGCGCCACATGCTGCATATTATCTTCGTTGGCGGGTAAAAGAATCGATTCCGAAGTTTTTATATCGAACATGGCAATTTACATGTTGTTTGTAAATGTATCGTATATTCGAGAAAGCAGAGAATAAATGAACAAATACGAGGTGATAAAAATAATGATCAGTAGTCCATCTTTGCTTTCTTTCGGTGTCAAGATGTTGACGACGATGTCATTTCAGAATGTTTTTAACAACGAAGAAATTGGAACAGCTATTACTGATTTTGGAGCATTCGATACTCGCTTTCGTGCGATTTCTTTAGAAGGACAATTACCATCGATGGACAATTAACACCTTACCAAGAAAAGCTAGTTTGCTCATATCCTTTCATTGACTTTCACTATCTCACTGTGATATATTTGAAATCAATAAACCATTTTATCTCTAATTTAATCAATAATTTCTTGTATCATCTTCATACTCGTACAAGCTTTATCGAATGAAAATTTTTATTCTGTAGTAATATCACAATTATATCCAACGAAGGAAACGGTAGAAATTGCCGTTCGTGGAAAAAGTCACCGCTGGATCAACGCATTAGGCCGCACCTGCAAAGGCGCGCCTCTTTTGAACCAGTTCACGGGACCAATTACGCCCGCTCCGCAAACATGTCCTGTTGATTTTGTTGGGCCGCTTTTGGCGATGGCCACGTTTCCAAATCCATATAGGTAAGCTTGTCCCGACTCGCAACTGACGTGGGCCGCCTTCTTGCTTACCTACATACATGAAACATACATACGTCGTGTTGCGTACGGCTCGTCCTCCCGGAAGAATAATTCGAGGTCGATCAGGTGGATTTCCATACTATCATGGTTCTGTTTCAGACTTTCAGTCCACGATTTATGTACTTAGCGTGTCGTGCGAAGTTACAATGTATCATCTTGTTTATATGTTCGGCATCTGGCTAACTGCTTATACCATTTGACACGCTAGTGTTCTACTATCATTCTCGCAATTTCTGTTATTGACATTGGCATGATCACTCGATACGATTGTAATACCGGAGACCAGTGACGCGTACCTACTTCTGTCCAAGGATACTACGATTGCGAGCTGTATATAGAGAATAAGATTAGCGCCAAGGAAAACCAGAATAATGAAATTACGCGTGGGGAGCTTTAGTACAAGATCATTCATTGCTTCTAAAGTTTCCTTCAAAGCGATTGATAGCTCAAATCCTACGGTAAAATTTTAATAGATCTTTGTTTGCCTTTTTAATTGCTAAATACAAATGAGATACTTTATCCTCGAAGGAATTAACTTTTATGAATTAGCCTTATTGTTGTAGTCGCTAAATTTGCAACTATTTAAAACCACGTTAATGATTTTATACATTGCTCCATGACTAAATGATAAAAATGAATATACCTAGTATTTCTAAGTGTGTATACATTTCTTTAAACTGTTCTTTCTTTTTCAGTTCGTTACATTTTACGTAAATGAAATGCAAAATTCTCTGAACGCCAGTAGTTTTGAGCTATGCAGTCGTGCCAGTAGTACCTATTACGGTTTCACTGTTGAGTGTAAACAGAGCGCATCAATGCAGTATTGAGTCATGGTATAACGATCGACGGCAACGTTAAGGATAATTATAATAGCGACACTGTCGCAACTGCTCTACGACGATGAAAGTGTTACTTAAGTACATCGAAGAAGAATCGATCAACACTTTCACATTCATAGAACATGTAAATATTATTCTCTTCCCTTTCCATTATTTCGTTAAGCAACCATTTTTGGTGCCGGACGAAGTAGGCGCGAATACAGATATTAAGATACAATATTTTGATTATGTTCACGGATGAATCACTTCACACGCACGCAATATAAGGTATTCACTTGGAACGTTGCATTTGCATATTAACCCCCAGTGCTAAGAATAGGCTTCTGAAAATGTATTTGGCGTTTCTGTTCAGATATATTTTTCGATAACCCGTGTAGGATGAATGTTAAATTTTCCTTTCAATTTGTTCAGCTTAATCGACGTTAAATTTTAAATGTCACGCAGACATGATTCTCAGATACATATTCATAGATTAAAAAAGATTGTTTAATAGAGAATTTCATATTTAAATCAGCAGTTTGTTTGTAATTAAAATCTCATAACATTCTGTTGATCGTTGAAAGCTAATGTTACATATTAATGTTGTACATGCTAATTATTCCATTAATATTTATTATTGATCAGAGGTTGAACTCGAAGTTGAACTTTGTTCAAATCTTAAAGAAATACAGTCATTGGGATTATTTATATATTATTTCGTTATATAATATTGTTCTTAGTTAGATATTTACTAAATAGAATACATTTATGATACTATGATAGATTTCTTATAGTCAGTTTTACAGACTTCATGAAGAATTATCTGTGACCCCGTGACCGATTTTGTCGAAACGCGGATGTCCTTGTCTCTCGCCACAATATCCCTTACAGGTATTGTCCCTGATTCGATCTTTGTCCTTGCTCTGACAAAGGGATCCTTTAGCCATATACAGTCAAGCTATCTCGTTCCTGTTCCATTCAGAATTTACTTTTAACATGTTTCGCGACGATTAGTTCCGTTACAGGAATAGTTCATTACTACGATAAAGAAATTAGAAATATAAATACTTGCCTACAATTTTTAAAATACACACCTACAAAAATATATCGATTAACAGATTCGTTACAGTTCATTAGTAAATTAAAAAAGGAGATTTCATATATTTCAATTTGACATTTCCGAATATCTCATCATACTTTATATCTTTTCCCATTTCTTTAAACAAAACTTGGTAATGGTATATCAATTCGGACAATCGATTTGCCTATGGAACAGGCTACTGGCCCCAGATTGGATTCAACTCGATCTCATCGGTACCAATAGTTCGGGTGTGCTTCGTGCTGCTCCGGCGATCTTCGTCTCCCACTGGGAGCACTCCAGCGGCTGGGAGATCCATCAGAAAGCGCTCCACGGACGAACAGTATCGTGAGCGCTGGCCACGGCAGCATGCGCGGGAATTTGGTTTGCCGTTCGTTTTTCGATTATCCACGCTGTGGCATTTTACTCGTCACTTGACGACTTGTTCAACGACGATTTAAACGACTTCTCTTCTTCTTGTCACGTGTGCACTCGTACTTGTAATCGAAAGAACAAGATATCGAAGAATTGTTATCCACTTGATCTATCTATCTACGGTTTTGAAAGCAGCGGTCATTGGAGTATCGATAAGAATCAGGTGAATGTAAACACCGCTCTTCTTTTCCTTTTTCACCCGCTGACTCTTGCTCTTCGCTAAATTCAAATACATCTTATTCTACGTTATTCTCTTTCGTTGCTTACCGCAATTCTGAAACGCGTGTACTTTCTTAGAGAAGGCTGGCCGCTCCATCGAACCGCTTTTTGCTCGAGGATGTTACGAGACTAGCATTGTCAGCTTCTTACGTAATTTGCCGTGCACGAGTACCGATGGGAATCTTCCCAGTGCATCGGCTGTAAAGACACGTTTCTAGTCTATGCCTCTCTTTTCCTCTCATTACGTGTTCTCCATACCAGATCGATGTTATTTGATTTTGTTTACACTTGCATGTTAATTCGCAATTAGATTACCGATGTTTAGAACCGACAGTTTTACATGATTGTTAGATCGAATTAATTTCATAACGAGACTTGGTCAATGATCAGTTGCCATGGTTTGAGTACAGTTAACACGAAAGCAGAAATGCGATTTATTTTTTTTTAACTTCACGGAAGAGCGGTCAGATATTTTCTTCCTTGAAATTCTAAATGCATCAAGTTATTTAATTCTCTACTCCACCGTTTCTTCGTTTGCATTAAAGTTATTTACAGTTAAATGAATTCGAACAGTATATTTTGTTTTAAGCAATACATTTATTTTTCTTTTATAACTTTTACAAAATGTGTAATAAAAGTGATACTTTTTCTTTTTTTTAGAAGAAAATTGGATGATTGAGAGATATGAGAGATGTCACGTATAAACTTGCCGCGCTTATTTTGCCTCAAAATGGCGACGTCCTTGTCGAGGTCACGTGTTCATCGCATTACAGGCATACCACCCACGAGTGTCCACCTGTTCTCCGATCGCTCTATTTATCTGTCGCTTTTCGTTCTTCAGCCATGCATTTAAATCACCGACGACATGTCGAACGGTGATTTAAACGCAATCACCGAACAATCGCGTTCGCTGCTCGATTTACGATCCACGTAATTTAAGACTCACAGTCTTCTACCACTTGTATTGTCTGCCGTTGTGCTTTCGACTCTCATCGTGACATTTCCGATTTTTCACTTAAAAATTTAGTAAAACAGATAGAGAAAGATCCTCGATAAAAACTATCATCTCAGAAGATTCGTGGTTCACGTAGTTCATAGTTCTCCCACTTAAAAGGATGTAAAAGAGAAACGATATTAGAATAATATTTAAAAAATATTACTAACTAGTATCCTCTTCCATGATGGAAGTCGAGAAACTTCGTTCCGTTCGCTGTGACAATAGAGCAGAAAAACGTCCTCCGCCTTGGACAGATTTCACTTGTTCAGCCGCACACCAGTGTGACACATGCCTGACGTCACGTGCATATCCAATGAGAAAAGACCGACACGGTCGTATATAGAATCGCCGTTGGTGCGTGATGTCAATACGAATCGCTCCTGCTTTTTAACTTAGTCTCGATCGACGTCGTCTCTTCATTTACGAGATCTCTTTTCGTTCTCTCTCCCTCTCTCTCTTTCTCACTACTTTGTAAAGTACGTTAATTATCGCTGACCGGAACGTCAATGCGTGCCGGTTTGAAGTGGCCGACGATTATTTTCTCTGGTAGCCGTCATTTGCTTTAAGACGGCACATTATAAGCCTAGATTCTAGGGGAAAAAATCGTGATACTTACGTACCTGTTCCAGCCAGGACAGGGAGAGCTCGTGCGTAATTCCAACCGCAAGGACGCAAGTGTTCAATGGCGTAGGCCGATGCTTTCGTTCAATCTTCCTCCATTAATTATAATTTATTAATATAATGAATAGTTTCGGTATTCATCGCCGATAATATTATATTGATCGTATTTTAGATAGTTATACAAAGAATTGCACGAGTTAGAATTCAGCGTCTGAATCACAATTCATCATCTGTCTTTATTTTTTAAATCACCTGCAACTTAACAAAACAAATTTCACAAGTATTTTTTCAATATATTTTGAATAATTTACGAAATTTCTCTGAAGATTCTAATTTTGTAATAGGCATATATTTACCTATCTCTTCATTAGTATATTCTTGGGCCAAAGGGTTAAACGATATAAGAAATACGCCACTGTCGTCGGAAACTGGTCGTACGTGGCACACGCGTGTCTTTTAACCATCTCGATATCGTATCGCAGCCCATATCGAGGTGGCCGCGACCACAGACCCGCGCGCCACAGCGGCCTTCGACTTCCATGCAGAAAGAGCGTCCTGATGAATTATTATGCCCCGCCTATGCACATACACACGATT
The DNA here is from genome assembly GCF_051014615.1 of Bombus vancouverensis nearcticus. Classification (NCBI taxonomy): domain Eukaryota; kingdom Metazoa; phylum Arthropoda; class Insecta; order Hymenoptera; family Apidae; genus Bombus; species Bombus vancouverensis. The sequence continues at coordinate 5,774,485 of NC_134914.1, read as the reverse complement.
ACTAGACATACGTGGTCACGATTACGCTAGAAGCGTTAAATAGGCTGCATCTTCGATGACTTCCATCGGATCGAGATGACCCTGTTGTTTCTTACATCCTGATTACCCCAATGATTCCCGGGACTGGCAAATTGCGGCTCGTTTCAACTACTTCGTTATTCTATTCTATTTTTGAATAAATATATGTACCTTTTGTACGAGAAGTTGAGAGGAAAAGTGAATTGAAGGGAAAACTATGAGGGAACATTAATAGAGGAATCGACACGCTACTAAATATTAAACAAATTATTATACATATTCATAAAGGTTCAAGAATCCATAAGAAAATATTATACATAATATAGAGATCAGGATCATAGCGATCTTTATTTATTATATAGATTTATTTATTTATTGTGATTGAAACGGAAAACTATAACTATTTAATTAGAACTTAATGTAGTAATGTGATGTAGCTAAAGACAACTAAATTGATAGTTTACAACTCAACTTACAACTTACAACTTACAACTCATGAGTAACGATTAACTTGCAATTATTCGCAGCTTCCTCGCAGCTATTAACTATTTACTATTTACTATCTACTATTTACTATTTACTACCTACTATTTACTATCTACTATTTCCTATTTACTACTTACTGTTGAATATCGACTATTGATCACTCTCCTCACCAAGACATTCTTTTGATACCAGAGTTTTCAGTACTATTACGACGTACACGAGTTTTACAGCTGTTGACCCAAGATGGTCAAATGCACCTTTTCTAATTACACAATGTCCTAAAGGACCACGAACATCTGGCCCATAAGGATTTCCCATCATTCTCTGCCTGTCAGCACTGTTCTTACTTTCTACCTATAGTTCACCGGGTTTTCCCCAACGGTCTTTCCTCCATACTACAATAATTTTTCTTGACACCTAATTGTCGCCTTGTCGTCTTCTGCATAAATTCATATGATTTAACGAATTTATGATCTCTGGAAGAAAGATATGCATATTGTTATATTGAATTATTCCAGAAAAGTCAGGTAATCGGATAAGAAGGCAGACTTTTGTTGGAGGAATTCGTGAACCAATAATTCCACTTCCTGTCACGACAGCCTCTAACAGCACTAGGATTCACCAGCAGGCATGATCGAATGATGGAGGTGATTTCAACACGGCGATACGAGGCTCGTCCACCGTCAGCGAGCGTTCCACCGATTCTCGTGAGTAGATCTTCTCGTCTTTGTACCTACCTTATAAAGGTATAAATCATTTATTCCTGTGCTCACAGTCAGACGGACAGATATTGCTACAACCCTTTACATATACAGTCAGAGAAACGAGTTTAACCATGCGACTACTTTTTTTACTTTTCAGATCGACCCTGAGAATTCCGTGGCTTTGGTCAAAGAAGGTAATTCCTCGAACGTGATTGTCATGCATTGTTTGTTCGTGATGCGGACGTTCGAGTCGTGATTCAAATAACTAGATACAAGATAAGAAGGAAGGCGTGTCGCGCGCGAACCGAGGTCTGGCAAACATTTACCGTGAAGCGTATTAACATCAGCGAAGTTCCTCTTATTCTTGTTCGACGTCGCGAAACGGATCACTGCAATCATCGACGTCTACTCGCACCATTTCGCCCCTCTCCTTCTCAGCTCTTCTTCGTCTTTTTTCTTTTTTTACCTCCCTTCTCTCTCTCTCTCTTTCTCTCTCTCTGCCTCCCATTCTTATTCATTCAGTTAGAAAGATTGGTTTTTCGCAATAACGTCGGCATTGTATAGTCCAAGTGGAAAGAGTACTCGCTTCCGCTTTCAGAGGAATGGGAGACTCGAAAGAAAAAAGAAATAACGACCACCAGGCAGATCGAGACGAGAGTGAAGCGACAGGTTGTACTCGAGGATGGCGAGGTCGTGGTCGATTCAGGGCCTCTGGTTACCACGAATACTACCGAAGACGTCGAGCAACAGGAGCATACCACGCAAGAAGTAAGGCTATTTCGAATAACTGAAATATAATAATAAAACCTTCGTATTACTGCCATTTTACCGATCTTTCGTTTCAGAGACGAACAACCGGTGATCAACCACAAGAAGTTGAATGGCCAACAGGTGGAAGAAACTCTGCCGATGCCGGTAGCATTGTCCAGAAGGAATTAAACGAGACGGTAGTGAGGAGTCGCGAGGAAATCGAGGAGAGGCTGGAGACAGAAGATCGTCAACAATTGGGAGATATCTCGGACGAGGTACATATATCGACGCGACACACCCACATCTAAATTCCACCTGCGCGTGCCGCGATACGCTGGTGTAGTACACGTTCTTTCTCTTTCTTGCCGCGTAAAGGTCAGCTCGCCTCTCGCCAAGGCTCATCCCACATGTATTCACTACGGTAGGTACCCGTGGATCACAAATACGGTGCCCTCTTTTGACCAACTTCCTTTCCCGGTCTGGAAAAATTTCGAGTTCCGGATTTATCCAGTACACCGATTTCTGACTCGCCCAAGGCCAACGTGGACAAAACGGTACATTATGGAACTCGGGGGACGTGTTCGTTTCTATTTGGTCTACTAAATTTGCGAATGACGATTTCTTTAAAGTGTGCCGTACAAGCTTTCTCCTGGAGAGGAGAAATGTATTTGAAGTGCTGCTTAACATCATAATTGAGAAATTTTACGGGCGACGAACAAAACAAACAGAGATGTGAAGAAAGTATGCAGTACGACTAGATTAGGCGTGTACATGCAGACACTTTTCAAATGAAATGTACAGAAAGATCATGTAAGTCTGAAGTTTCTCATAGCTTGTTGAATTTGACAATGCTGACTCTTTATCTTAAAGTATACGCATACACTTAGACTAGTTGTATCCTCTTTTTCTCTTCGCACGTTCGTTTATATACCGTGCAAAAGCTCTATAAGCATCGATTCTAATTCCTTTGTATATTTTCATTTCACACCTTTGTTAAACTTCGTCTCACACTTACGTATGACTATTCGCAACAATGTCCGCGGTACTCTTCGCTCAAGAGCGAATTCCTCTAGGGATCGACAAAGCCAGAAATTTCTAATTTTTCTGACGGTCTGTCAAACATCGTCAAAAGGCATCTGTGAACGCTTGTCGGCGGATGATTAATGGAGCCTGAGCGGAAAGAGACGAACACGGAAGGCAGCGACTGTGCATCAAGAGGAGGCGAGCAACAGGTGTATCGTGTAGCCAATCGTATTTGTCACGTTGCTTATCGTAAATCTATGTGGTAACAAATCGAGTAGATCGGAGAATCTTTACCTCGTGGAATATCCTCGTGAAATACCAACGAACGTGCAAATAATCACACGAATCGATAATAGGTAAAGCATACTGTTTTTCTGCGGAGATTACACTGACGCTTAAAAATGAAAAACTGGAAACATCGTTAAAAGGCCGAGCTCGAAAGAACAGCATGAGGAGAAGATGGAAGCTAGTTGGATTAGACTTTAGGACGAAAGTGTGAGATCGTCTCTAGAGTCGATCGAGCGTGCAACGAGGCTTACCGGTTACTAGCGGTTACGATAGAAGAGGAAATATCTCTCGTTGGAGGGGACTGACTTCTGCATTGCAAAAGCCAGGCAACAGGTATTCGCGTTCGCGCATGAACGATTCAGAAACGAAGAGGTCGAATTGTTCTGGATGAAGAAGAACGAAAGGAAAGAGAGGCTGATCGGCTGTATCGGCTGATACGCGAAGTAGGGATACCTACGGAGAAGAAGCAGAGAGCAAGAGAAAGGAGAACTAAGGAAGGAGAAGTCACAGGAGAAAGAGCGACAAAGAGGCACGACTCATCGAGAAGTGGAAGTCGATGATCTCTCGACTTTGCTCTCCCTTCACCGAATGGCGACGAACGAGCTGAGATGCCACGATCGCAGTCATAGCAGCTGTTCCGTGCTCGACTATCTTCGACGTTCCTATCTGGTCGCGACCGACATACGTTTCACAGATTACTTTCCTTGTTCTGATCCGTTTACCGGCGATTACAGGATATTACGTGATTCTACACGGTGATAACGTTCATTCTCGCCCCCCTATCTTCTTCTTTGACAGAGCGCCGATACGACGACCAACACCTGAGATCAGATATGATTCCTCGTGGATCTTTCGCTGGTATTTTGTAAAACTGTTAAATGTTTGGTGTCGTTTGGGTGTTACAGTGGTACAAACGGTAATTCGTGTCTATAAAATGGATCATATAGGAAACTGATCGTATTTCAAGGGACTACACCCACAGGTTATTTTTTTCTCACTTATTTCTAATTATTTGTAACATGGAAAGATATCTGATGATGTTTCAAGCGTTTCAATAAAAATGTAAAACGAGGATAACTTTCTTATGATAAATACCTATTTTTATAAGCGTGTGGAACGTGCGAAGGTCATTTTAGCCTTTCTTTTTTTTTCTTCTTCTTCTTAATTTGGATATGAATGATAAAGGACATCCTTATGAGTCGTCAGGTGATCTGCGTGTAAACTGAATTCGTGTAATTCTTGTCAAAAAATAAACTCGACAATCTACGTTAATCACTTACATTTAATTTCAATTCGAGCTTTTCAAGTGATCAATGTCGATTAAGTGTCGAGCTTAAAAACAACCTATTTCATATGTAAAACATTAATTACTTAGGTGACCTTTAATGACCTCGACCAATGCAGGCCATTCTGTTCGCTTTGCTTAAATTGATGGCAACCTTCAAACGTTGCGAATATCTTCACCTACAAGCGAGTTTCTCTCGTTGCGTAATATCTATATTTAAAATATTTTCCTTCTTATTTTAATATCATCTTTTAATATAATTCTCTATATCAGAACTTTATATTTAGTCATTCAGGTCATATGGAAGTACTGGGACATTTGATGATATTTGGTACAAATTGAACACTTTTCACTGCTTTTACTTTTTAACTATTTTATTATAAAATAAAGTGAAATTTGTTACAGTTTTTCAAAAAATATAACGAGTAGGTGTACTGATACCTATGGCCAATAGTGGACCTAATAGCGATTAAATTTTACGTTGATATATATTTCTTTTCGACTTGATCCAAGATTGTAGCTTTACATTTATTGTCGCGGATGTCGAGTGTTGTGACCTTCGCTGTTAGAAACACCTTTCTTTCCACTTGTTCGCGAAGGGACCGCGTGCGAGAGCCGGACGATCCGGTTTATCGCGGACGAGATTTCGGAACGCGAGGTGATTTCCAGCGGATAATAACTGGCCGGACCTAACTGGCTAAACGGTGACTCGTCTGGTTTCAGGCGTACCAGAAGGCTGTAAGAAGTAACCGGGGCGATCTGAGAGTGGCCCTTGCTGAATCTTCCAAGCAGTTGGCGTCTCAAACGGGTCCCAGGGTCGTCCAGCACACGACCAAGTCGAACAAGGTGATCGACACTGAGAAAACCTTGGAAAAGAAGGAGCTTAAGGCCGATGGATTGATCGTTACTGAGAGGAAACGAACGGTTGAGCATGAGGAGGTTTGTTTCTTCAAATATTCTCTTGTTCCTGGCTATCGTGTCTTTTTCTGTGATCTTCGACGGTTTTATAATTGAAGAGTACGATGGAAGAGCACCGGTCCCTCGAGTTACATTATTCATTTCTTACAGGAGTTTTAAAATTCAGTGCATTATCAATCAATTCGATATTACTAACATTTTCCTGTTGTTATTTGGTTTTTTACTAAACTTTGTCAAACACGAGTTACGATAATTGAATTATATAATTATATAATAATTATAATTGATATCGATGTTAATCGTAGATTAAAGACCACGAGGTTCCCGATGACGGAAGCGACATAAATGGTGACGACGCGTCGGAGAAAAAAAAGGAAAGCTCGCATAGGTTCGTTAAAAAGAGGGACGAGGACGTGGTCGACTATATCTCAGGTGGCGAGAGGGTCGCCCGTGAAATGCGCTACGTCGCAGAGACCACCGAGGGAGAACGAATTGGAGATTGGACATCATCGCCTACAGCCATGCGAACTACTCGTTTCCATAAACATTCTGGTACTTCTTTTCTTTTTTAATTTTATATAAATTTACATCAAGTTCCAAAAACGCCCTTTAGGAAATTTTCTGCTATTTAACCATCGTTAAAGTGCGCTAATATGCCGTGAGAATCGACCCATTAATCTTTTCGAGATGGACTTTTCTTTTAAAGATAAACTTTCTAATAAACGATAGAAATGCAACGATTATTATTACAGGCTTTCCCGGAGAGAGCTTCCCAACACGGAAGGATGTTTTAACAAAAAAACCATTGGATTTTGAGGAGGAAGATGAAGCGAGAAAGTTTGAAACGTCTAAATGGTTGGAGAGCCATTTTGGTAGCGAGTCGCGTTCTTCTCATGGATCCATCGATGCTGACGACTCTCCTCTTCCAACTAGCGCGAATACCAGCTACATTAACATTACTATGAAGTCTTGTGCCCCTAAGGAACGGGATTATCAGAATGTGAACTCTAATCGACATCAACGACGCAGTACTGGTCGTGATTCAGCGTCACCTTCGGGATATTTTCACGGCATAAGCGAGTGGTCTGAGAGATACCAAGGGAAAGGTATTACAGGATTAAAATATACCTCGTCGGGGTATCATTTACAACTTTGTGATATTTTATATAATTTATAACGTAATTTTTGGTATTATTAAACATTTACGTATATTATCTAGAGAGACAAAGTCAAGCAAGAACAAGTTCTCCGCAATACGTCGAAGCAGCTCATACAAACGGATATGCTCAGGATCACTCAAGGAACCAAGGTGAATCGACGTACTCAAAAACTTATGAATCTGTTCTTCGTCGCGAACACCAAGAATCGTTTGATCGACCACGTACTCCACCATCTCCACCTGTTCGACGAAGGTCGAAAGAACAGGTATGTATCTTTCATATCTTTTATGTTTGTGCATCGATTATACTCTGTTGCAATATATTATATCAGAACTTTATATTTAGTCATTCAGGTCATATGGAAGTACTGGGACATTTGATGATATTTGATACAAATTGGACACTTTTCACTGCTTTTACTTTTTAACTATTTTATTATAAAATGAAGTGAAATTTGTTACAGTTTTTCAAAAAATATAACGAGTAGGTGTACTGATATCTATGGCCAATAGCGAACCTAATAGCGATTAAATTTTACGTTGATATATATTTCTTTTCGACTTGATGCAAGATTGTAGCTTTACATTTATTGTCGCGGATATCGAGTGTTGCAATATATTGTAAGGATATTGTTCATTTTAGTGGATAACGAGGTCTGAAGAAAAGACCAGTTTAAACGACTCGATACCAGGTCGTACTACCAGCCCAGTTCACGTCGTACAAAGAACTTGGGAAAGTCGCAATCGAAATGTCCAAGAGCAGGCAGTGGAGCGAGACAACTGGAAGAAATCAACGTCGAGATCTCGATCAACGTCACCCATGCCAGAATTGAATTCACGCGACAGTAAAAAATCAACTGAATTTTCGACTTCGACTCCTGCTCGTCCCGCAAAAAGTAAGTATTAAAGGCATTTGAAATGGATGTTCTTTCTTAAGACGATGATATTTATATATATTTTAAATGTTCAAGGTTCGGGACATTCGAAATATAAGATCGGCGAGTCTTTCAGGAAACTAGTAGGGAAATTGCGCTCTGCTAGCAGCGAAAGGAAGAATAAACGGTCCAATAGCAGCTCTATTTCTCAATTGACTCAGACTGACGACAGTGGGCCGACCTACATGCAGTACAATGTGATCGACAAAAACATTCCTCTGATAAACGAAAGGGATACCGAGGAAAAGCCTCCTGAAAGACCACCTAGGAACCATGCTACCGTGAACAATAATTCGAATAAGATCTCGAAAACAGCGAAAACTAGCGCCCAAGTGGTACAAGAACAATGGCAACGCAGCGAATCAACGCCACCATTGCACAGGTATTACCTCGGAGAGGATCCCTTCGGAGGAAGCATCTACGGCCGCGAAAAAGGATACCGAGATGCGAGAAGATCTGGGAAACCACGTGGTAGAGCTACCGCTGAAACCGAGTACAGGTAACTAAACTAAGTTATAAGAAAGAAAGAATATTAAATGGCTAATCGTTGCATATGGGTTAGCTATGTCTGCAAGTTAATCGTTAAAAGTAAGAGCAGCGGTATCGTATTGCCTGGCTGCGAAAGAAAGGCGTAATCGTATGAGCGTCGAAAGACATTTCAGTAAGCTGATACAGATTTACGTAATCGAATCCGTAGAACGGTGTGCTTCATTGCTTGTTCAATTACGTATGTATGTAGAATAGATGTACAAGTAAGACATTTCGCGACGAAACGTCGGTCGCTTCGGATGCTGGGTGAAGGCTGCATGAAAGGGAGCATGTCTCTATGCCGCTATGTAGTTTCGTATGGGCTCGTCAGCCATCTCGGAGAACGATTGCTCCACAGTCAATTGTCGAATCGACGCGTTTCAGCGTCGCATCCAGTTCACTTGGCAGGTTTAGCAAGTCAACCAGTCGGCTAGTCAACGATCACGAGCGAGAGGAACATTTTAGGAGCACTCAAACCTTGCCGAGGAACCTGCATGCCGGGGGACAATACGTACGGTCGCAGACTCTAGCAAGACGCCAGCAACCGGTTTCTAATGCAATCAAATTGGGAACGTCACACGCCATCGTTCCGTCATCGGGGAACCAGTCGCGTCAGTACGGAAGCATGATCAATATCTCCATCAAGAACACGGTTACGTCGCCAAAGGTGGCGGTACCGACCAACGTCCAACCGCCGGCCAAGCCGGAACGAAGCTACAGATCGTCGTTGTTACGTAGCAAGAGCTTTAACGTCGAAGCTGACAGAAACGGCACTGACACGGCACCCCCCAAAATACCGTACACATCTAACTTGCAATTAAATAGATTGGACGAGACACCTCCGTTGAAGAGTCCCGGCATTTTGGCCAGTATCAGTCGTAGTAACAGGGATTTGTTGAAAAGCAGCAGACACGAGTATTGAATAATTTTCATTAAGTCGATTTAAGTTGTTCAGTTGGAGACTTTTTAATAATTTTATAATGAACTGCTTTCTTCGATATAATTGAAGTGGAATCTATTATGCGATTATTAATTATCATATATGATTGTTTAAGATTTTTTGTTTGTATAGTGTAAAGTGTAGTATAGTGATATTAATATTGTCCATGTATATCGTGAGAAATAGACACGTTTTGTATGAATCAACGAGAGCGTGTTTTGTTCTAATATTTTCAGACAGGTTCTTATTACAGCACAGTTCATGCGAGATTTATTTAATTGTTTTCACTTACGTATTCAATTACAATCCAAGATTACATATCAGGTTGGTAGAGGAGGAGAATGAGATAGCGATAGCGATTCATGTTTAAGAATATGTGATTGAATGTAACGTTAAATTTCGGGATATTTTATTACTATATTATATTAATACAAAGTGAAATTACAATTGTCCAGATTTGTTGCATTTATAGCGTTTATTCCGTAATCATCAAATGAAATATATTAAATAGTACATACAGATTCCTTCGATACAATGTGAAAAGTTTTTAATAAATCACAGGATATAGACGTTAAGTAAACAATATCTATGTATTAATATCATGATTAATCCATTCTTAACGACTTTGCAACAAAATTCGGAAGATTTTAATAAAATTAGATTTTTAAAGATTCATATTTATTTCGATCCTTTCTTCTTATTTGTGCCACTATTTCGATATAGTTTTCGCTGCTTTTTAACAGCAAGCGTTAAAAGAACAACATTTACGAGATACAGACTAACACAAACTACACAAATATTGCTTAATTTGTACAAAATGTAAGCCAGATAAAGCGTACCAAGGTTCGCACAGATTTCTAATATTACGACAAGGGCTGATGTAACATACTTATTTGATATACCTAAAAAATTTATTAAAATGTTGTTAGAAAACGAAAAATTATATTTTTTCTGCCCAGGCTTATGACATCATTATTATTGAATCACAAATACGATACGTACTTAGTATTGCGACCAAAAGATAAAACATTAATCCATATATAGAATTTGGCGCGTATAAAAGAGATGTTTCTGAAATTATTCCAAAACCTTTCCCATATCTGTAATAAAGTCAATTAGTTATTAGCTATATACAGCTCTTTAAAAATGAATGATAATTCACCAAGTATTTTTAAGTTGAAAAATATAGACAAAAAAGTATTAATGTTTCTTACAAAATTATCTTCATTGAGTATCATAAGAGAGTTAATTCAAAATTCGATATGAACGCATGCGCAAGAATGAAGAAGGCTGATTTCTATGTAAAACACTGTACGATAAATAAACATACAAAAACAATGTACAGTGCGTGCATTTACAGTTATAAAAATATATCAATCTACGAAGTACCAAAAATTTGAAGTTAAATAAATTCGTATATTTATAACCTTAAAAAATAGTTGCATCAATTAGAACACGAATTACGTTGTGGACAAGTTTTCTAGATTTTTTTCGTGCACAAAATTGTACGAGTTTTATATCAACAAAATTATATAATACATGTTTTAAAACTAAACAACCTATACTTACTTGGAAGAAAATGCTTTGGTGCAACTAATATGTTCGTTAATATCACACACTGCTTCGTACAAATCATTCTCTTCCTTTGCTAATTCCACGTAATATGCATAGTAAGAAAGAGCAAAACCTATGATACATGTTGTGATAATTTTAGCGTTTAATTTTCGTATAGATTTCTTGATTGTAGTCATGATTCAATTATATGAATAACAAGTAAATTTGAATTAAATTTGAATACACTATTTTGAAAGAAAATTGACTGATCGAGTTATTTATTCACACTTGATAATTTTTTAAGCACTATGAATAGAAATTAATGTTCTTCGTGGAAGGAAATAATACAAATACGACGATCGATAATCATACTGTGAAACGAAATGTAACATGGAACGTTGATTGGCGATGACCCTCTTCAGTATACTGAATGTCGAATGAGATTAATTTCCTTCCCACCACAAAATTATCCTTGTATAAAAGCAACAATCTGATCTGAGTCAAGTCATCCAAACATCGAATTATCATATTTACATACAACTGAATATGTAATTATATTGGATTTTTTGCAAAGTTAAGATTACTTTTGGTTAAAAACAACAAAATTTGAATCAATTGGAATACTTTATTTCTTAAGATTTGTACAATCCTTACAAGACTTTAAATTCATTTTTTTTTTAAGTGATACTGACAGCTTATAACCTGCAGAATGAACGAATATTTCTGATTTGTGTCGCGTTTGTTTTATTCCTTTACATGATGTACCTCATACAAAGTTTTTAGACTTATGAATATTCATTAATTCTTATGAATTAAATTTTTTACTTAAAAAAATGCTTCTTCCATTCAGATTTTATAAATAAGTGGTAACAAAAAATTTAGCGTGACAATATGTAAAATCCTTCCTGTAGTAGGATAGTATCTTATTTATCTATGTCTTAATTAGTACTGTCTATAGAGTACATAAGAACATATAGGAATTTTGTCACAAGAAAAAATGCAGATAATTGTAAATTAACTACATCATACGCTAGTGTTACTTATAAAAAAGATAAGAAATGTAGATTATTAGAATGTGTTATAGATATATGATAACCTCTTTATGTAGTTGGAATATTTGAATTTAATGAGACTTAATATAGTGTTTTATTCCTGTGGAGCCATTGCTCTCGCTTGAGCTCTTACACGTTTTTCATACTCCAAGCGATTTTGACTGTAATAAAAAATTCACATTTCCCATAATAATTTCATATACACACAAGTTTTACATCATATAAAATAAATATAATACCAATATATTGTATATGCTTCTGCTTGAGCTGGATCTTTGACATTTGGTTCATTTAATAAATCTTGTATACCAAGGAGAATTTGTTTAATTGTAATGGCAGGCCTCCAATCCTTTTCTTCGTCCAAGAGAGACAAACATACTGTTCCTGAAGGGTAGACATTTGGGTGAAATAAAGGAGGTTCAAATTTACATTTTGGTGGACTAGAAGGATAGTCATCCTTGAAGATCATGCGTAATTTGTACAATCCACCCTCCCATGGTGTCTGCGAAATTGAATGTTCAAATAATATCGTGAAAATGAATGTTAACGCTAATACTATGTGTTACAACTCACAGATTTTTTCCCTGGTATTGCACATTCCCAATTCATCAAGTTAAGTGTCCCATCTTGATTTTTAACAGGTCGTGCTACAAATCCCTTTACAAAAGTTAAATTATGTCTCAATACACATTACATGCAAAAAGATTGACGTTTATCCAAAACACATATCCATGTATACTATATACGTCCAGAATAACGCACGCGTTTCTGTATGCAAGGTTAGGATTTTTAACTGTTGAACTATTTTATCGAAAACGATTTTCTACCTCGATAACAAACAGTTGTTCATGATCAAATAATATTATAAAGAGATGTTTATTTATTAATGCGATTTTGTTTAAATAAATAATTCAATGTTCAGACTGACCAGAAGGAACATACACATTAATGATTGCAGTTGTAAAAAATAATATATCAAAAGGATAACTTACAAAAGGATGATCTTTCCTCCATGCTTTTCGCTCTTCGGCGAGCCTAGCAATCGCAATGCCTGACATTAATCTGCAACAATTTTACGTTATATTAGCGTAATGTATTTCGGCGCGAAATATAATCGGGACGTGGTGCGCAAACACCAATTGTGACATTACCACTAAGCTTATCGATAACAATCCACAACTTTGAATTCTGGGCACTTTCTGCGCCGAAATTTCATCAAATACTTAGTTACACAAGGGTGAAAGCGATTCTATTAGGGTGCGTGTTCAGAAAACCTATGGATTTGTAACCGTCCTCGGTGTTGTTCGGATCTCACTGTGAATTCTTTTTCGCAAACACAGCATCTGTTACACGGGGACCTCTGCTGGTAAAAGAGGACACGTGTCTTGGACAAGTCCTGCAGAGCTAAACCAATCAAAGTACATGTACATTTGTCCAATTCGTTGGTTGGCTGATTAATTTTAATTATATATATGCGTTTTTAGTTATTATTAATAAAAAATTCTCACTAACTCATAAATGTTAAATAATATATTTATTTTTAGAATTAATATATATATCTTTTTTGCATAATTTCTTAATATTATTAATAGAGAACAATATCTTTAAAATCGAACATTGTGAACTATTCAAATTGTTTAATCATATCTTTAAGGAAAACAAAAATATTAAAAATAATAAAATTAAATATATACATACTTGCAAGAAAAATGTAAGTCTTTACCATAATATTCGACTGTGTATATATGATTAAAGTAGCGTAATTTATTTTTAAGTCATTTGTTCTTCACTTTATGCTTTTTTATTTTATTTCATCAAACTTCTTACGTTTCATCTTTTATCTTAATCAGAAAGCATAGCATTACATGCATATACATATACAAATCAAATCAATAAAAAGGCATGAATATCCAGAAAATTATTAGATTGTTATATTATTTTGTTGTATATAGCAATTAAATGATAAATGTCGAAAAATATTCTTAGTAATCTTTTTGAATGAAATATCTTCCCAATGTATATTAACGTAATACATCTTGTATTTATACGGATATGAAATAATAATAATATTAATAAAACATACTCTGTTTATCAATCGTATCTCCGTACCAAATAGAATTATTAAATTTCAGTAATTTTGTCGTGTTTATTACTCCGTTTCGTGTCGTCTCTGCTTATACTTATATATACATATATGTTTTCATATCATATATCCGTTAAAAATAAAATAATTACGAAACTCGACTCAAATTCTACTTGTATTACTAGGATCGCATACTGGTATTAGAGGTTATAAGTAAGATACGATTTTATAGTTAAACTGAATTTTCCCTCAAAAGTTACTTCTTATATTGGGATAACATAAGAGGAATGGAGGTCTTTCAACGCTAGGTGGCGCCTCTGTAAGTATGATAAATTGGTTATCAAATTTCGTTCTTTGTATTGGGATAACATAGGTAGAAAAGAGGTTCTGGATTATAAATAGCTCCGGTGAATTTTCTATTAAATTCTATCCTTTATGATAGGATAATATGATCTAAAAACAAGCTGCTTAATATCAAATATTATTCTTACTGCGACGTTAAATATATGATAGAAAAAAATAAAGAGAATTTTATCCTGAATATCAGAATAATATGACGATGAAAGCATCTCGTCAATTTACCCGCTCATTTCAAACAGGATGTGCTCCGCTGATAAAGCGTTAAAAGGTTTTAAACTAACGAGATAAAGGTGGTTAATTTTTTTCCTTTTACTCAAATCTAGCTTTTTCTAAAGGAAACATGACGAATACAATTTAAATCTTAATGTAAATCGTGAACATGCTATTATACCAAAAATCTAATAGGGCTAATATACGTTATAATTAGAATACATTATAATTACAAAATTTGTAGAAGGATTTTACATAATTCGATATGTGAGTATTACGAAATCTAACCAATATTTTTATTTCTTCACATACATAAATACGTAACATACGTATGGCCATTTAGCCATAATATTCAAGTAAACGATTACAGATCATTGTTTTTTCCATTCTAACAGATCTAATTATCACAATGTGCATTGGCGCACTATGTAAATCGAATGTTTGCGTCTGCGCTCGAATCTTGCAATATGTTCTCTCGTAGTTAAACCCTCGCATCGTCTTAGTTATTCATCCGACAGAAGAGGATCAGCTTCGATTCTCTCATTAACATCACCAGGCCACGGTCGACACTTGTGCACCATTCGAATATGGTTCTTTATTTCCTGTGTACACTTACGATTAACGAATCGATGGAAAATTCTTGATAAAATACTTATAACGTTCTTGTTGAGTTCTGATTAAACACTCCATTTTTCTTAAGGGCAAGATCTGTTTAAACGATCATTTAAAATGTGGAAAGCGTTAAGTTACGTTTTTTTGTAAGTAATTTTTCATTTTTCATTTTTATAGCTTCCTATTATTATCAATCTGTCCATTAAATAATCTATTACGCGCTTTTGGTCCTCCTATGTTAAATTTCAGTTTTCAAAGTAGCGCGATCACAATTTTTATTAGAATTATACTTTCTTTGATAATAAAACGGCTGATCGCACAAAATTCAAAATTGGTCAAGCAAACGTTATACTGGCGGTTAATTAAACACGGATACCGCTGCCGACGGGAAGAAGGTCAGTTTTCTGTTGCGCGTCTGCAAAATCTTTCGGAACTCGATTTCAAGCGTAAAAACTATTACTCGTCCTGATCGATCGTCTCAAAATGTTCAAATCGAGAAGAAATTGAAACAATGGCGATTAGATAAGTAACGGAGGATTATTATTATTTGCGTCTGTTAAATTATGGCGCATACATGCTTCCGTGTTTGAAGAGGAATTAAGCTGCGAAAGATTAGATAATATTCTGCCACTATTTCAATACAATATTCGAAACTTACGTGGCCGAAAAATGATACAACCGACAGATATATTGAAATAATTTTATAAAACATCTTTCATATTGTCCGTCGATATTTTCTTTTTTTCGTTATTTTGCGATATATACCAATTATTGATTAACGCATGATCGAAATAGGATAACGTTCTTCTCGATGAATCCGCAACTCTCGTTGGCGAACGCGAACGAAGAAAATTGCGAGCTACGTCAAACGAACTCGAACACGAGCACCGAATGCAAGTTTAAGGAAGAAGATCACCGTTTGGTTTGTTTTCATGGCCTCGAGGATAAATGGAAGACTGGGTGATTATCGCCAATGCTTCGTTACTTACTAATGAGTATTTAAATAGCTGTGGTACGGAGAGAAAAGCATTTAAGTATGACTGTTTAGAGATGAGAACGTGCTAACATTGGTGCTTTGCTATTGGCCCCTGACGACCTTCGATCCTCAGAATGTTCTACAGGGATTTTCTTCCTTGAAAAAGTTAACAATCAGAGAAGGAAACTTGACTAAATTAGTGTCATCCTTCCCAAACGAGTCTCGATCGATTGAGGTTCGGATGTTTTGTTGTTTCATAGTATTTCATCGAGTATTTCCTTTGTCCTTACAAAAGTGATATTTTCCTTCAGAAATTGGAAATAACTGGAACTAAATTAAAAAAACTTCCAGAAAATACGTTCGTCAATCTTTCGAACTTAAAGAGCCTGGATTTTCGAAATAACAGCTTTCCAGAAATCGATGTTGAAACTTTCAACATCTCCTCGTTACATTACATTTATCTTTCTGGTAAAAAAAAAAAAATGATACATTAATGAAATTTTTTTGTGAATTTAATTTATAAACACAATTTATTTGGAAAAAGGCAATCCTTTGAAATGTACGGAGGATACGAAGTGGATTCTAAACAAAGAAACGGGTTCATTGGGTCACAAAATCGCTGATAAAGAACATTTACGTTGCACAGTTCCTTATGACGGCAGGTCACTGATTCCAGTTGTGGAAATAATTATTGTAATCAATTTTATATTACAGTTTATTCGTAAGAAGCAACGTTAATCTATGCAAACCTTTTGAACTTAATAAATTTACTATTTTAGACGTTGAAAGAGGAATGTACAAAGACTGTATGCGAGTGTGAATTAGTATACGTATTTGGTAACGGAGGGAAACATATTCAGAAGCAACTGACGGCCTTTGTTTCGGTGAACTGTAGTCATCGTGGATTAACCGAGATGCCAAATTTCTTACCCGCCAACACCACTACTCTTCATTTATCTGGAAACAAAGTTGCAACATTTTAAATACTATTCTTCGAGATGCTTAATATTAAAAACTCGTTAATAACTAAAGGAGTATTCAGACGATCAATATTATTTGTCAATATTATTGTCAAGGTTTAATGTGCTCAATGTTGTATTAATAATACATGTATATATTGATCGACTAGAGGTTGACCTTTTACGTACAATAATATTGGGAATCCTAAATATCGACAACAATGTTGACAATAATACAGATCGGCTGAATGCTTCTTAAAAAATAGAATTTTAATTGTAGATACAGGATTTGAGGCCACTCACGACAAATCCTGTGTATAAAGGAGTAGAGGACTTATATCTGAATGATAATATGATCGAATCGATCGTTCAATTGGAGGGGTCTAGTTGGGTGGATCGTTTTCGATTGCTTAGTCTCCGTGGAAACAAATTAACAGATGTTCGTATTATATCCTTGTCGATTGAAGACACGTTACTGGAACAAAGATATTAGAGGACTTGCATTTGATTGGAACCGGTAAATTTAATACAATATAAATAATCAAAGTTTTCTGTTATTATTTCAGTTGCCTACGTATGCCCTAGAAAACGTGTTACTACACAATGGAAACGCAGTAAGTTTGTATCTTGGAGAAAACCCATGGAGATGCGACTGTCTTTTTACACCAGGTTTCCAGGTAAAATTTGAATCATCATGGTGGATTGATATAATATAAAGAAATCAGAAATTTTCAATTAAATGCCAAGTTCCAAGGACTTTGAAAACATTGAAGTTTCATTCATTTGCAGGAGCTCCTCATTAGGTATACGAATTTAATAAAAGACATTAATGATGTCAGATGTTCGCCTACCAACGGGGATGACATTTCTGATAGAATTGTAAGTTTCGTAAGAATTGTAATCATTTTTCATCACGTTTTTCGATGAAGAATATTTAAACATTTAACTTAAACGATTCATATATCTTTTTCAAAGATAAAAGACTTGAGGCGCACTGAAATTTGCGTTTCCTCGGACGAAGATCCTATAATTCATCCCTTGGACATTTTAAATATTATCCTAGCATTTCTGATACTTTTGATCATCGGAAAAGTGTTGTACGACTATTGGTCTTTCAAAAAAACTGGCAAGCTGCCTTGGATCGTTGCTAAGATACCATAAATGAATACTTATCCATGTAAGAAGTACGACTTCAAATATATTCCAAGATTTTCCTCGGATATTATATGAGATTATATGGATTATATTACAGTATCGTGGAAAAATCGTTGGCGAAATCCCGATGAACTACAAATAATCGGCAGATACGCAAATAAATACAAAGAAAGAATGGCAACACATCGAAACCAGCTGGCTGCTGAAACGAGCAAAACCCATATAAGAAGAAGACTAAGAAAAAAACATCCTACTGACCTCACTAAAGAAATAAAATAGACAAACTGGAAGATGGTATCCCGCTGGGGATACCATCCACATGTTATTTAGTAATAAAGTTAGACAAATTGTAAAGCACAAATTAAAAGAAAAGAAAACTTCAGGTAGAAAATATAATATAATAAATAAAGATCACTAGAATCCTGATCTCTGTAATATGCATAGATTATAAGACTAAGGAAGCTCACCTTCGATTCTGCTTTTTGATCCTCGCAATATTGATGATACAACTCGTCAGCGGCTGTTTTCTTTGCCACACACTCTCTCACACCACGACCTGTATTTATTTAAAAAAAGATAAACAAGATGCAGAAAATAAAAACGAATTGAGAAAAGTTGTTATCCAAATTTCTAGACTAAACCTTCGCTGATATAGCCTAACGCAGAGCAAGTAGCAACGTAAGTCAAACCCTGATAAGTTTTCATTTTTTCCACACAATACTTTGGAACTGGAACTCCTTTTTTAAGACAAAGTTGATATAACTTTCTTTGAGCTGTTTCTCTCAGACCGTCCGCGCCTAGATTAATTATTTCCAACAGTCTGTAGATAACGTTTAACTTATTAATTATGATCATCTAACATTGATAAGTAAAGGGTCAATGGTTGTGAACTAGGCTTGTACGTACTCTTCCTGTGTAAGATCCACGAGAGCACCTAGCTTTTCGTCCTTCATCTCCTGATTCGCAATCATTTGTAAAATTTTCGCGGCTAAGTCGTTCTTTGTTGATTCTTCGGTTAAACCTCTAGATGTTGCTGTTAATTCATATAAGTTGCTTTGAATGAACTCAATATTGAAATTTTTACGCAACGATATTTATTAATTGTTAATATCAATTATATTGTTGTTATCTAATTTTTAAAAAAAGATTTGCTCTATTTAAGAAAAATAGTGTTTACGACGAAAGCGGAGCCAAACGTGTAAAGTTACATGAAGCAATTTTTCAATTTTGACGCGTCGAGTGAATTCGTTAAATATTTACGTAAGATATTACCAGCAAATCCAGCGAAATTTCCACGTATTACATAGACGTTCGATTTGTGACGATGTGAACAGTCACTTGTGTATTCATATTCAACTGGTATTTTGCAACGTTTTGCATATGCCTCTAAAATGTTTAATGGCGTTCTTTGACTAACGATTTTCGATGAACTGTCGTCACCACTACCCTTTAATTGATTTTAAATTGTCCAATAAATTGTGTAAAAATATTGTATAATAAATTGTACATATGAGAAAACAAAGACGATTGTCATTTACTTGAATTGAAAGATTTATCGCATCATCTTTATCGACGATAAATTTTTGACTTGCGGTTCGATGGGAGCCAATTTCCATAACGGAATCACCAACGTCAGCACATGTTTCTTGGCGGTGTAGTGTAATACAAGAATCCTCGTGTTCTATAAAACGTTTGATCTTAGAAATCTAATTATATTATAGAATTGTTTACTTAAGACTAAATTGGAAATGTATGATAAAATTACTTTTTACACTGTGGCTTTCCATTTTAGTTTCTTCGAAATTGGCTCGTTTTTCGAACATGTTAATTGTTTTTTTAACAGATTGTACCTCGGCTGGAAGAACAGTTGACTTAGTGATACGAAAGAAATAGTTTTATAACGATTATTAATACCAGCGTCTTGTCGCATAGCAGCATCTGCTATTTTACCCCACTCCTCTAAGCTACACGTCTCTTTCATCAATTTAGTGGTATCTACATGAAAATAATAATCAATAATCAATTGAATAATTTTCTAAAAAGAAGATGTATAAGTCTATCGGATAGATATCGAGATGTGTTTCCTAGTCAAGTAATTGAATTATTATATAATTTGTATTCATTTTATAGATATATAAGAGCTATGTTAATTATTAGATCGTAAACTTCTTTATGCGTTTAATGCGCGATGTACAAAAATATACGAAGTATCTAAAGTATAGTATTTATTATAGTGTTTAGCAAATAAGATAATTTCCTATGTAGATTTCATTTCTCAAACTACGTTCATAAAAATATGAATTTCGATAAATATCTACAATCCAATAGTTATCAATTCAAATAATAATGATCGAAGACAGGAACTAAAACTTCCAATGCAATTTACATAATTCATTTTGTCTTATAGTCCTTTTTTCAGAAAGACCTTCGATTATTACAGAGCATCATTTTAATCTTATCAATAAATAAGACTATGCAAACTTGTTTCAACGTTAAGAGAAGCAGATTCATCGCTTGAAAACTTCTGCGTAGTAGAACTATTCATCATCAGCGAGTCACTAGATTTATTTCCTATATCTTGTTCTTTAGTAACCAAATTTTGAGTTTCATCAATTAAATTAACTTCTCGTTCGTCGATACTGCTTTCTGAAACTTGTATCTCGGCCACGTTCTTACTTATTGCATCACTTTCTTCTATAGTCTATGGCACACGTATATTTAATCGTAAAGATCAATTTATAGTATTGGGTTTCTGATACCTACGTCATTTTCAGTGATTACCGATCCCCTAGCGGAAAACATTACAGTTGAGTCTTCTGAATCTTGTGTAAAGAAAGAGGTAGATGTTTCTATCGAATCATAAAGTGAGACATCTTTTTTAATACTAGAACTCATGGATAATTAAAACAAAATGAATGAAATCTTATGTAAATAATCGCGACCTACCAATTTCACGACAAGGTGCTCGTAATTGCTGAAGAAGATCTTCGGCTCGATCGATAACCGTCTCCATTTCACATAAAAGCGGTGCCGCATTTGGGAATCTTTCGGTTATCATGTTCCAGACGAACTCGGCATCCTCTGTACCTTGCAATGATTTTGGTAATTCATATTTTTGACATGTAGAATCTTGGCGTTCAGACATTCGACAACGTGGACTTTATTGTATCCTATTTATGAGATATTAAGGTTTGGTATGATTGCCAGACTGGCAACAAAAACGTATACTGTAAAAAAGAATGTGCCTTGGTTTCATTGACAGATTGACAGTATGTCAGACAATAGACGATAATATTTATAGCAACACTGAGTTGGCTTTGATACTTTTTATACCGGCTTATTGCATTTTGCTTCAGTAGTAGTTTAAATTATACGAACAAGTAATATAAATAGAAAGTGCAATCTAAAAAATAAAAAGTGATGAATATAATAAATCTTTACACATGCAACAAAAGCTCATATTTACGTTTGATTGCGGTTCTAAGAAGTTAAATCTAAAATTTCTAAATTTCATCTCAAATTTTAGGTAATATTTGTATAGATCAATAATTTGTATAATATAATATTACCTATCCCATTTCATGTCATTATCTAGGCATTGTATTATTGTCATGCAATTTTTATTGCTTTATTCTTCATTAACCCCTTTAGTGTCGACCGAAAAAATTGTACCTAAGCGAAAAATATCGAACCAATTTGATGTAATTTGGTAAGGTTTGAGAGAAAAATAATAAAAAAAAATAAAAATAATACTTACAGAGTTCAAAAAGAAACATATTACGAAATAAAGGGAGAATAAATTAATGCCAATTATATTTCAATATTTATTGAAAATCATATCAATAATACTTATTCAAAATCATTAAGAAAAATGGAGAGGTCAGTTTTCTTTTATAAATAGTATTTACAAATAAGAATAATCATCATTTAATCATAATTTGATGTAGAACATGTAGTATAAAACATAATTACTGCATTTTCAATTATTTGTAGAAAAATTTCTAAAAACAGAAACATGCAAACAGAGAACTAAATGATAATCCCATGATGCACAACAAACGTCATGGATTATTTGCTTCAAAATAAGTGATTCGTGTAGCTAGTACAACATCATTGAAATAACATCCTAATATTATTATAAACATTTAAAGTTATCCGGTTATTGAAAATGTGTAATATTTACTTATTGTTGCTAACGCAAATAATTTACTTAGCTTTGATGATGACTAATGTATACGCCACGTAATCCTTTATTGCACAGATTGCGTGATCTTCGCACAGGCCTATCAAAAATTTTATTCTCGCCCTGTTGATGCAAGATTATTTTATGAAACATAAGGAAATATTTTACTATAAGCAGTGTTATCTAAAATCTGTGATTACGGTCTCAAGCAAATCTCCCGTGTCGAATTTTTATCTTATGACACAACGTATACACAATCTCGGTATCAACCATCGCGGAATATTACGAAAAGTTAAACCCATAAACCTTTTCAATTTATGGAACATCTCACATAGGACTTTTGCAAAGAAATTTAACCATTTATAACGTTTCATGAATTTATTTTGTGATAAAGTTTTCTCGCAAAGCGATTAGTAAAGCGCCATCACACACGCAACGATATCTCTGCTTTTAGCACTGAAAGGGTTAATATTTAATTGTGTTAAAAATGACAACGTGAGTTCGTGCTCGCCATCCATATGCAGATGCGTTAGTTATAAGAAATAGTAACTAGAGGATGATCCTAGTTACAATCGATAGATTTAATCGATAGGTTTAAGATGCCTTTTTGTTTTTATCCCTAGTTTTTGTAAGCGCGTGCAATAAAGATTTTTTTGGCTCAGAACGGTGTGATAGATTTATCCATTCAATAAAATAATAAGTATTCCGATCTTACCTCTGAGTATAAAAATAACAGCAAATTGTACCTGGCTAATAAATTATATCTTGTCATAGTTATTTAACACTAGGTTTACGGGACCCATCAATTTGACGGATTTCAAACTTCGAAATGAAATATCTCAAAAACCCATAGCATTAATTTTAACTATTTCGCATCGTAAATTAATCATTTCATCTATAGAATTTATACCCATAATTATTTTTTTCTTAGGCTTTCTAGTTTTTGAAATCTGTATGTAATATACCTATCTTTACGAAACCCGTCAAATTGACGGGCTAGCTGATTTCATAAACAAACCGTTTTTCAAAGACAGTGTGCAAAAGTTTCAGTTATTGTAGACATTTCCCATTATTTTCTCCGCTTATTGTAAGTATTTACAACAGGATAATTGAATTTGGGCACAGTATTTTCTTTTTTTGACCAATCTGAGGATACCGCCGAAGAAGATCAATATATGAATTAGGCCAAAGCGAAGCTGACAATGAAAGTTCTGAATACACTGAAAGTGGAAAGACAGAAGGATCTTCGGATAATGAAGAGAACTTCTTGAAAGTATGTCGTAACAAGAAAAGGATGCGTATTTTTTCTAATTCTGACTCTGCCGATAAAAGGATGAGCATTCCAAGCACATCCCAAAATGTAATGGGTAAAATTGAAATTGTAATTGACACAGTGGATAAAACTTAAAGCAGGCGGATCTAGGGGTAGGACGCCCGTTCGTATGATATTTAAGGATATCGCAGGGCCTACTAGCTATGCTAAGAGAAATATTATGTCGGGTTGTGTAACTAGTGCTTTCGAATTGATAATTGACAGACACATAATGGAACACGTAAAAGATCGCACTGAAATCGAGGCGCATCGAATTTTGAAAAAAGACAATCATAGCTACTGAGTTACGTAGTTTTCTAGGAATTCTATGTGCCCGGAGCGCATATGAAGCGAGATCATTGAAAGCCTCCGAAAGATTACAAACAGATAAATTTGCGCTGATATCCGAAATATGGAACAGATTTATAAGTAATAGCCAGGCTTGTTACTAGCCATATGAAAATATCTCAATAGATGAACAATTATTTCCAATGAAGGCCCGATGCAGGTTTACGCAATATATGCCGAATAGGCCTCACAAATTTGGCATTAAGTTTTGGTTTGTTGTTGACGTCCAAACAAAATATATTTTGAATGGTTTCCCTTATATGGAGAAAGATCAATTCGATGCTCAAGGGAAAAAAGGACAAGATGACTTTGTTTTAGATGACTCAAATTTATAGAAAGGACAAGATGACTCAAATTTATATGAATCAGAAAACTGCATGCTTACTGTGTATAAAAGTAAACCGAACGTAAAAGTCCTCCTTCTAAGCACCAAACATATAGATATACAAGTAGAAGACAATTATAAACGTGTTCCAGAAACCATTGCTTTTTATAATAAAACAAAGTTTGGTGTGGACATCGTTGACCAGATGGCACGTAAATATAGTGTGAAAGCAGGGAGTTTTCGATGGTCCCTTCAAGTTTTTTTTCAATATTTTAGGTTTTGCAGCAATAAACGCGTGGATATTATGTAAAGAGTGTACCGGATCGAAAATATCCAGAAAGGAGTTCGCATTTCGCCAAAGATCAGACGCTTCATTTTTGTCACCTTCAACGTCAAAAATGCGAAAAAGTTGCCAAGTGGGCTACTGCAAAAAAAAATAGAAGCGATAATTGTATATATTGCAAAAAGATTGTATGTGGGAAATGCACAAGCAAAATTAGTATAATTGTTAAAAATGTGCTCAATAAATATGATCACCCTATAGCGTTAATATTATTATCATTTCCGTGATAATTAAAAAAAAAGACTTTACTTATTAATAATTTATTTAAACGTGAAGCCTAATATTATTCTATTCAGATTTAATTTGAATAAATCGATTTTTTAAAGAAAATGCGCATTTTCGTTTATCCATCAATTTGACGGGTCCTCATAGAGATAGGTGTATAAGAAACGCCCGTAAACCTAGTGTTAAGATCGACTAATATCCACAATAAACTCTCGAAATAGCCCAATCTTAACTTTAAAACAATATGATAAACTTATATTATATAATCTGCAGAAACATGAAATATTAAAAACTCCTTAACAAAAATATAAAAGAAAGGTCGAAACAATAAGTAGTGAAAAAACAAATATAGCGTGAAATTTTATTGAAATAAGATACCTCTTACCACTAATTTTAATACACATCACATTTGTTGCTGTCTTGTGAAGTAATGTGATCGTTAGGAATATATACAAAAAGCCATTACAGGGAATTCCTTGATACACGGCGATACATCAAAAAATGTGTAGAATCCGTTTAAGGTACGTATGAAGAAATCTTAATTCTCTAAATGCGTGTGGTGTTTCTTCAAAGATGACAAGTGTACAGTTAAAATTATGTGTAACCAATGTACAGTTTGGTTCGATTAAGTAAATCATGTACAATCATTTAATTATACTTAAGCCGATTATTAACTATAATTAATTCCTTTTTGTTTCGCTGTTCCACATTTTACAAAGTTTCAGAAATTTTATCTTTAAAACGATATATATATTAATTACAAGTGTAGTAATAATGTTACCAAAAAAATCGACGATTTCTTAAAAACAAAGGCATGAAAAATTGGCTTCTTGAATGCAATTAATCGTAGACAAAAAAGAAAACAAAAAGAGGACAAAACTCCTTTTTCCAGATATTTTTCTTTCACAATAAAAGTTTCTCCTTTTCTTGTTTCACGTTTTCTTTAATCAGCTTTCTGTTTATTACTTTCTGGTGATTTGTCGCCATTCATTGGTGATCGAGAACGGCTACGGCTTTTGCTATGTTTGCTGCCTGATCGAGATCTCGATCTGTCGCCTCTTGATCTTTCGCGACTAGATCTATCTCTGGAAGAAGAGCTAGATTAAAAAAATGACGATAGATTTGCTTTTCTTGCGCTAATTATATCAATTGAACTCACTTCGAAGGAGACTTGGCTTTGGATTTGGACTGCGACCTGGACTTTGACCTCTCAGCCTTGGACCTAGAACGAGATCTGGATTTGGACTTTGACTTAGATTTCGACTTTGAGCGGTCTCTTGATCTGCAAAATTATAGTTCAAATGAAGAGGATGCAGGGAAATATAATTAAAATTATAAAAAACTGTTTTTCTCTTTCGTATAAACATGAAAAATGCCGTAAGAGGTTTCTTAAAAAAAAATCAGCCCAAACACAATGCCAAAGAATGAAAGTGAAATACATGTGAAACGTAGGAGATATTTACATAACATTCGATTATTGATAATTGCGCAAGAAACAAAGCAAATAAATAAATTTTACATCACAAAATTAGAAGTGACATAACACAAATACAGGAGAACAAATACTCACTTGGATTTAGATCGGGTACGGCTACGTTCGGGAGATTTGGATTTGGACTTTGATTTTGATTTAGTATGTGCCCTTGATTTGGAACGGCTGCTGCGACGGCTACGACTACGAGAACTGCGACGACTCCTGATACGATTAAAATATATATCATTGCAATATGTTTAAAATATACTATATACAAAATTGATCTAGTTACTTTAATAACTGTCATCATATCAGTTGCAATTGTTCTAAGTTATTTTAGATGAATGTTCTTGTATTATGCGCGAGAACTGAACATATCTAACATATGATTAAACATTAAAAAGTGTAAAATAATTTGAAAATTTAAGCATGAAGTATGCAGTAAATTTCGAAGTAATCAAAATTAGAATCTAGTATGCTACAGGTATGGTTAGTATTAAAGTAAAAAATGATGGAGACATTGCCGCCCCCCGACAGTACCTTGATCGGGATCGAGAACGACGATAATACCTTGAGCGGGAGCGGGATCGGCGACGAGATCGAGATCGTGACCGTGATCTTGATCTCGAACTCGAGGATCTTGAGCGACGACCACGTCTTTTATCTTCGATAAGTCTGATTCTACGTCCATTTAGTTCTGTATCGTCCAATTTGTCGATGGCGTTCTTCAAGTCAGAATATGTTGCAAACTCTACAACCCTGTAACATTAAATTATGCCATTAATCAAACTACATCAATATAACGAAATAATTGTAAATGAAAATGTAACTTACCCTTCATTCCTGCGCTGTTTGTGTGCATCTGCATATGTCACTTCGCCAGCTTGTCTCATATAATCCTTCAAATCCTGAGCATCACACAAGAAGATGAATTAGCATATTACAATGATAAAAAAACATGTCTTACATTAAATTATAATGAGATACGGTTAATATTCACGTATGAATAAGACTAAGTTTTGTGTTCCTATACTAAAGATTACGCATAAGTTAAAATGTGTCCTGTGCACTTTTGTCCATTATACTTCTCCTATCACGTATTAAATATAGCAATCCTCCTTGTCCTGAAGTATATACCAAAAACTCTATCCTTATTGAAAAAAACCATGTTATATCTCCTGTCTGTCCATAATCTTCAGTGTGGAGAATATATGTTGAAAGCATGTGCTCGAATTTAGTATCTGCGGTTGATGCAACCTTTCTTTTTATGCAATTCAATCTTTAAAACAAGTATAGTCATTTATTTTATAGAAAACCTCCACCCTGCAGAAAAATAATACATACTGTGAAAGGCATCTTTCAGTAATTAACGAAAATACTATTTTTTTTACTCAAACGAATATATCATCGAATATATAATTTCTGCAGAGCAGCTCACAATAAAACTCCATCAAAATCATGCTGCATACAAAGAAGTTTATAAAAAGTCAATTTTTCTATCATCTATTTAAATCTGAAAGAAATCGTAAACCGTAGGTTCGATCAAAAACTATATGGATCGTTGAAAAGATGGAACTGCATAAGGCAGAGAGAAGACAGTTGCCTGTGAAATCAAACAGTGAACAATGAAAGACGAATATGGTTCAGAATATGTTGAAAAAATATTCGGTTTCTTTTAGAAAGTCTCCTACATTGCAAAACCTGTATTTCAAAGATGACAAAAATAAATGTAATTCGTGTATACAGAATGAGGAACATATACTTTATATTTTCTATCACACCATAACTGGAAAATGGAATTCGAAAAATCCAAAGAAATTGGGCCGATGCTGAAAGTAAGAACATTTTCCAATCAATATTTTCCTTCAAAAATAACCAACGTAGAGGAGAAATCATTTATTTGCTATGATAATCATCGAGAATCTCCCTTTTGGAAACTGTATATTCCTCTTGATGTAATATTCTTTTCCTATTATGTCTTCTACGATTTAATGATATGAGTGGATGGTTCTTATCTATTCTTCATGATTCATCGTCCATAACGAGGAAAAAATCTCTGTTTGGTATCCACTGTATACGTTCATGGTTGAGACTGTTTCTTGTATTTGTGGGAACCAGGTACGGCTTAATGTCGTGGACTCTCTTTCTCTCTCTTGTTAGGTGCGTGCGTGTAGGTAACTCTTGTCTTTCAATCTTGATGTTTCTTCGGAATCATGCATGATAGGTCAGTTTTTCAAAACAAATTCTTATCCGATGCGTTCAAAAATCCTAAATATTGTTCTTGTATCCTGTGTGCATAGTAAAGCGTAACAATAGGAATCATGTCGATACATCAAACTGTTTTCCTTTAATGGATAGCCTGCAACGACACTTGACGACTGAAATGTCTCCTTTGTATGTTTTATACACAAACCCAAAAGAGAGAAGGAAACTGAATTTTACGAAAAGAAATAAATTGCCTTGCATAAAGAAAAGTTGTTTTTTGTTCTCATTCAAAAGACACGTAAAAAGCGTCCGTTTCATGAAAAACGTAAACGCTGAGTTATTTAAAAATCATGATTTATAATGACCAACGAATATATACACAAAGTACAGAAAAATAAACCAACTACTACATATATCGTTATTAAACGGACGGATGCCTAATTTCGAGCACACTTAATATATATATATATATCTGATATATATCATATATATATAAATATATATATGATATATATCTAATATATATCATAGAGGTAATTTGTTAAGCTGATTCCCTATTTCCGGTATTGGTTTTTTTTATTGCGTGTGCACGGCTCCAAGCTCGCTGAACATTCTCAGTAGAGATCTATATTGATATAGAGGATGTGTATAAATATACACACATAAAACACCTGAACTATGGTGCACAGTTAATAGATATATAATATATATCTTAAAAAGATATCAATAAATAAGAGAACAAGTTACAAAAGTGTGTAAGTGTATATAAGATATATAATAGATATAATGTATATATCTAAAGAGTACACTCGGTTAAGGTGACGCATTTACCTTGGGCCCAGGCACCACCTTGCTTACGGACAGAGAGAAAGGCCAGACACAACGGCGCTTGGTTGGGTCGAACGGATCTGTGTGGCGTAGTCGCGGATGGTTCGGGTTTCGGCCCGTGTATGCCCTCATGGGTGGCCGCTGCCTGACTTACTAGATGGCTAGGTTGGTGACGTACCAGTAGCAGTAACAGTCGTGGTGTAGTAACAAATGTGATAGTGATAGCAGTAGTAGTAGTAGTAGTAGTAGTAATAAGTAGTAGTAGTAGTAGTAGTAGTAATAAGTAGTAGTAGTAGTAGTAGTAGTAGTAGTAGTAGTAATAGTGGTGGTGGTGGTGGTGGTGATGGTGGCAGTAGTAGTAACAGTAGTAGTAGTAGTTATATTGTGGGTTGTTCATTATGAAGAGTAATATAAAGGGTCAATAATAAAGTTGAGTAATAAGATGTCAAGAGTATAAATGTAATGCAGAAGGATCAAAGAGTGGTGATGATGATGACGAAATATTTCATAAAGGATATAACAGATAGAGAATATGTGGTAACAATGGTAATGGTGGGAGGGAAGTATGGAAATATAATGAGAGAGTAAAATAGTGGTGATTGTTGTTGTAACACATCCAGGCAAAGATACAGGTCAGAGTCATTGATGATCGTAGAAGGCAGACGACGTTTTTCTCTCCCAGCGATCACGATGAGAAGATCGCAGATACGTAAGAACCTATCTCATCACTGGGTTTCACCACGTATCACTGCGCAAGTAGTAGAAGGTGGTAGGTAGTAGGTGTACCCAGTGCCACGCGGCTATCTCTCTCACCCGGGACACCTCAGAAACCAACCTGGTGCCACTTGACCTTAAGGCGGGCCCATCGCGTGCATCGTCATCTTTATCATCGCACATCATCAGTCTATTGGCCCTACCGGTCGCCCCTCCTCGGCGAAGAGGACATGGCTCTTCGGAAAGAACATCAATTTTATTGTTTTTCTCAACTGTTGGCCGAACGTAAATGAAATAATAAATTGAAAAAGGAACGTCGAAGAATTGATTGAGCGAGAGAAATTCATAGATAAGTATACTTTTTTTCATCAAAAGACAACCAATCATCCGAAAAGTACGATTAGAGGATATATATGTTTATATATATATATGCAATGTATATTGATCAAGTAAGACTTGGTCCACATGCACACAAAGGATCTCTATTTCTGTCTCTTTTTTTTAATTCGTTGGCATGGATATTTAGAGTTTTGTGTACACAGATGTATACGTATATACATCTCTTTTTTTAAAGATCAGAGATTTCTAAAAATGGAGTGCGTCCTGGTATTTCCCACATAGTTCGCATTTCCCATTGTTTTCCCAAGATTGCCCTTCCGATTGGTCTATCTCGTGTCTTCCTCTCCACTGTTCATTTGCTCGACGTCTTCAAAACGTACACACCTCTTCTTCCAAATAGTACGCACAAAGTAGCACGATCCGATTTCTGTGTCATTTTAACTTTTACTCAGGAATCAATGTGCAACACACATTATACGTGATATTCAAGTGATTCACATGCCTGTTCTTTTCAATATCATGGGGGTTGTGTATTTTCCATATTCATCCCTCTATGTTTCTGCACCTTTCGTCTGGTACTTTCTCTTTTTCCGTACGTTTTCACTTCTGCTCACCACCGAGCGAAAGTAATTAGGATAAAAAATTTTGTTTCGAAAATATGCCATAGACTTACTTGATCAAAATGTACATCTTTTTTTGTAAACTCGGATTAGAGTTTCAGATATGCATAAACGAACTTAAAAATGACGAAAGAAAAATCGAATAAAAACATTAATGCTAAAAATGCCGCGCGTGTAAGTTTGGTTCAACTCGGGGAAAACACGAAATGCGGAACGATCGAACGCTAGCGAGAAAATATATAGGGATCGGTTACCCGCGCACATTTTCGATAGAATATTCGCATATCGTAGTCATTCTGGAAACCTCGAGTAGCAATCAAACTCACGAAAAAGCTATCGGACGTATTGTAAGTGCGAAGCCAAGGGTACAGATATTACTTACCTGCCAGCTAACGCGACTCGAGAGATTCTCCACAGTGAGCCGGTATTCGGTGCGTGTTGGTGGTCCGTATCTACAAAGGGAAAAGTACGGATGTTATCTACTTTGTATTATTTCAATAGAAGCAGGTTTGTCTTGGACCTGACTTTATACGTAACAATAGCGAAACTCTAAGAATGGAAACGAAAACTTGAGTTGTAATATTCAATATTGTAATTATTTAGAAGAATAAATTATAAGATGTATCGTTAGAGCGTAACATTGGATGTATGTACCTGGGCAATGATTGCTTGTAGCTAGATGCAGTCCTCGTGTTTCTGTTCACACTATCTCTGCAAAAAGGGATGTCATGTGAACAGAAATAACGGATTGTTGGTTAAACCTTCAGCAAATAACTACAGATCTGCACTCATTGCTCAGGCACACAATCAATCACCTGTTCCAATCGAATCAAATCTACTCAAAATGCAGCAATAGCGTACCTGTCGTGCCGCATATCGTCTCGGCTGTAACAAACACAATACCACACATCTATTAGTCGCCAATTACATCGATCCACCTCTCTCATCTACCAGTAATAAACATAATGTCTGGGAGGGTATTCACTAGGCATTATAATATACTATTATGTGTTAGATTTCTCAGCTAGTGAGAGTTTTTTAAGACTTCCATTAATTCGACGTACTCGGGAGAGCAGTCAAATCCAAGACAACCAATTCAAACTAATTAGAATTCGCCGGTGCCTAGACGAACTTTCATCGTATGCAAATTGGCAAGCTTTACAACATTCACTCGTTCTCTTTCGTTCTCTTTCACACTCTCTTTCATACTCTTTCTCTCTCTCTCTCTCTTTCTATTTTAGAGCTTATCATATCCAAGGTTACGTTCTTCCCTGTACGGGCGATATGTAAAATCATTTTTCATTACATACAATCGAATTGAATGTACATTCAAAGAGAACATTTTATTCAAATATCGAAAAAAGTATAGAAGTTAACTCGAAAAAATTCATTCAAGATTTTGCATATCTCAATTTAATTGCCTGCAGGGGAGGAGGGGATAATGATCGCTCTGATAAAATAAAAAAAAGGATAGCGTGTCTTACGCAGATCGCCTCGAGTCCCCATAACCACCACGGGAGTCACCATAGCGCCACTGGTCACTACCCCTAGGTGTCCCCCTGGCCCTCTCTACAGTAATTCTGTAACAAGACACATTGGATATGCTTACTTGTCTCTCCAGGAGCGTGAGCGTCCGTAGCCACGGTCGCCTCGCCTCCCTGAAACACCCCGTGCTATCTCCACCGCCACTCTGAAACACACCCAACAAAACCCCGCCTAAGTCCTCGACTAATTCTTACTCTAAAGCTGCTTCCTTCCCTCCATCCTTCTTTCCATTTTCTTTTCCATTCCTCAGCCTGCTCTCGAAATCCGTTCAAATATCATCCGCCTCGTTCTTTATCTACAAAGTCCAGCCATTGAGGCGCTGTCCCCTCATCATCGTATTTGTCTCTTCATCCCCTCTCTAATTTTTCTAGTTGCTGTCCACTTATAATTCGCAACTTATTCATTAATCTAAGTTATACATTCGTATAAAATTGCTCTAGGCTTTCTCATAATTAACTGGGATCACTTTGTATTCATCCTTTTCTTTTACACCTCTTAGCTTCGTTCTTTTACCACTTCGAGGAATTAGACAAAAAAATTGTTCATGATCACCAGAGAATTATGAAAACGCATTACGAAAGATACATATTTGTATTTTTCTCTCGTTTTGTTTGTTAAACAACTTTTGTCAAAGAAGCAATATACATTATATAAAATTCTGAGGCATTCGTTATAAAGTATATCAATATAGTCTCTTTAACACATATATCGGGGAATTGATGGAAGTAGTTCAAAATGGCGGCAAGTCATATCGGCTATTTAAGTAAGATGCACTTTTATTGCAGAACAAACCCAATCAATAATTTGGAGGACAGACGCCGTTTTATTAAACTTAAAGATAATAATCAAAAAAAATTTTTTTTATATATGTTGCAATTATACAGAAGCAACAGCAGATTAGTATGTCAATAAGATAGAATTCAAAATACTTTAAAAAACATTAAAAATATCTAAAAACTTGAACATAAACAAAAGTAAAATAAGACTTTAAAAGCGCAATTATTTATGATTTTCAATTTGCAAATGCTTTATTCCCAAAAATAATATCGACTTTTTTTACATACAAAGGTATTTAATATTCAACTCTTTTCCCTTATAGCCAAGAATTCTACTTTGCCTCTAATCGCAAATAACTAGGAAACTTCTAGAACGAAACTATTATCCAATAACGCATAAAAGGTTATTAAAGTAAAATAAATATCAATGCTATTGCTTCTCATGTATAATCCTACCTATTTTACATAACATTAACAAAGTTATTTTAATCTCCAAATCTTTTAAAAAATGCTTAAATATATGTCCATTAAATCAAAGTTTTTAATACTATAATCAAACAGGTTAATGTTACATTTTTAATATATATTTAAAATATAATAATAAATAAATGACAGAGATTATCAGTAATTTTGTAATATAAAAAAGGAATGAACTCTTGTAATTTCCAATAATCATTATATTTTGCAAACTGTGCAATTGAAAATTACAAGTTTTAATATATAAATGTGAATGTATAAAACAAAACTTAATAGTGAACAAACTAATCATGCAAAACATGCTACCTACACCATTCTTCATACTTCTAATATATTTGTATGTATAAAATATGTATAACAAATATGTAATATATATTACCTTTCTCCTAGAAGCTCCTTTCCATTGAGCTCATAGACTGCATCATCTGCATCCCTATAGTCATCAAACTCCTGTAAACAAAATAGATTTATTACAAATCACAATAAGGGGGAAACTTGTCAGTTCCAATTTTTACATGCAGTATTATATTGTATTATTCATGTTATTCAATACACCTTATTAATTCATAAAGTACAGCTAGTGTGTAACACACATACATGAACCTGCAGCTATTAATATTCAGAAATATTCCACCAGTGCATACTAACAAAGTGGAGTAATAATCTATACAGGGAGAAGATTCAATTAATAATTTAACAATTTAAATAATTTTGATTTAGTAATGCAAAATTTTTTAAGGAATTGTTTAATTTTGTAATTTTATGGCCTTTAATTTTATAATTGGTATTTTGTCACAAAAGTAAATAGTAATTAAATATTTGATATAAGTAACACGATTCCCCTTTGATAATACGTAACTTACAAACATTTTGTAGATTAATCGATGAAAACCAGCACACAGTTCCATTAAGCAGCCACAGTACCAATGTGTTCAGGGCTCAAGGTAGGTCAGATCAACTCACGAGTTCAAGTTATTTTTTAAGTAAAACACTTCACCCTCTACACATGTTGGTCACAAATGAAATAATAAAATAATTCACAATTTTTCTATGAAGCAACAAAAAAGTGTAGAAACGGTTTCTACACTTTCTATTACTAAATAACAAGACCAAATTGAGTAGAGTAAAGTGTTGGGTATGTGTATAAAATTTGATTTAGGTACTTACAACAAAGCCGTAACCGTTCTTGATGAGGACATCACGGAATCGACCGTAGCCTCTGAAAAATCTCTCAAGGTCTCTTTCCCTGGTGCCGTATGGAAGCCCACCGACATAGACCCTTGTCCCTACCATACTGTAAAAAAAACAATTGAACCACATTAGACTTACCACAAAGGCAAATCCATTCTTCATAGCGACCTCCTTGATTCTACCATATTTCCGGAAGAACTTCTCAAGGTCGCGCTCTCTCACCCGGTATGTTAATCCGCCAACGAATACTCGGGTGCTCATTCTTAAAGGAAAATATAAAAACACCATACATAACAGGCTACTTTAAGAACCTGCCATTTAGTCACATGACAACATAAGAACTGTTACGTTAATTTCCAATATTCTGGCTGAGAATGGCAATGCAACTTAATAAAATTGACATTGGTGAGTTTACTTTATACTTCTGTCGAAACTTTAAAAATTTATGTCAAAGAAAGCTTTACCAGTTAAATTTGTGCCTATTAAACTGACGGCAATAGGTCACAAGTGCAATATAGAGGTGCTATTGTAATACAAAACTATGAAATTTGCTTCCAAACCTAACATTCCATGTAGTCGATAAATATAGTACTTCAGCATACATTCTTTTATAACAATCACACAGGGTTGTTTTTAATTACAGAAATAAAAGTTATATTTACTAACAAAACATGTAAAACTTCACACGTATATTAAGTTAATGTACAAATAAAAATTCATTAATAAATAAAGCAAAAATTATACTTCAATACTCATGTTTATATATAACTTGAGTATAAATATAATTCACATTGGGTTACATGCTATAAATTATATACAAATATGTAACAAATATATGATTTGAAGCCATATGATTTATTGCATGTTAAAAAAAAATTCTGAGAAGCATTAATATCTATAGTTGCATAATCTAATGAATTTAACAACATTAAGTGATATATAATAATCTAAAAATGACAACTTACTGAATATTAAGTTTATTATTTATTTTCAAGCAAAAAAACAAGACTGAATATTTACAACTAGATTAAGCACATCTCATGCACTTGTGGATAACATAAAACATTCTTTGTCTATGTATAACTAAATAAAAAGTGTTTTAATAATTTGCACATTGAGATAAAATATGATTTAATATTACTACGATATCCATTTTCATGCTTACTCAGCCAAAAAGTTTACGCAAGTATTAAGGAAGTATGAACATTAGCCGTGTTCGGTATTTACAATTAATTATTCTGAATAGGAGAAACAATGCAAAGCGGTAAATTTACTATACGTACCGAACTCGTCTGATGTTGTAAACAATTAGGAATGGCAAATATGTAAAACAATTTTCGATTTATGAAACTTAATTTTCAATATGCTGCATAAATATTTACCATCTGAGCACTGATTTTTAAGCTACGATATAAGCTTATAGAGTATACTCATTCGTGGTGTTAAAAAGATAGTTTTCTACTTTTATTGCGAGATTTTGACTGTACTTTACGACAACGTATCAATACATATGTACTAATACATGATACACGGGTCGAATTATTTTCCCTCCTTCGCCTATTACAGTTTCTTTCTACGATTAAAAGAGCTCTACAATCCTTTTCCTTTTGTCCAAATTTTAACTTGCTTTTTGATTCATGTTTAAGTAACTAAGTAAGTGTGACTTAATATAAAGAGTGTAATACATATTTCAAACTCCAGCGACAAACCATGTTTTTAGTGGGCACTCGTTTCATAAAATGGCGGTCGTGTGATTGCTTATCGTCCTCCTTTTCTGCTACGTAATTTACACGATTATATGCGGATAAAAATGTGATAACTGTATTTATAAAAACATGTTACGATTATATAAAATAATTATATCTATTGCGAAATATTATTTTTTTAGTTGTGGGAACCTCTCGAAAATTATCAGTATGATGTGCGAATTAACGATAACGATAACGCTAAGATGGAATTTATGGAACAATATACATAATATCTAGACTATATATATAATAGCTATCTAAGAAAAACGATTAATTGCGACGTGCGCATATCCATTGTAATTAATTCTAGAAGGTCTTGTGAGCGAGCATCCATATGACGTAGCATTCGGATCGCTTCTGCCACGTCATTAACGTACAATTTAAAAATAAACAAATAATACAATAAATGAATTTTTTTAATTATGAGAAATGCAATTGAAAAATTTGTATCATCGATGAATTATCGTTAAACCATCATGATGTGATATGTCGAGGGTACTTATCATGAAACGCGGCCGTTCCATCCGTAAAATAAAGTATTTGAGAACAAATCACTTTTTTAATGCATATTTAGTATTATAAGGAAATATATGTTTACAAACTTACCTGATTATACGTAAAAATAGGTTGCTTTATTTGTCGAGGTCTGCTTTCACGATACAGCACCACTCAAATTACTAGAAGTAATGATCGGCGTCTGAAGTAAAATGGCTCGCTGCAATAACGGAAACAGAACGGGGTTCACACAGTGAAGAACAAAGTCGCTGGCTTGCCAAGCCTCGATAACAGACGCCTAGTAGCAGAAATGCAACACATTTTTAAATAAATTTTACGAATTCTAAGCAATAATATAAGATTATTATCCATCAATAAGATAATAATTTTAATTTTAATATATAACATAAAATTATATTTCTTAATATGTTTTACTATAATTCACTATCCCCACCTTAACAAAAAATTTATTTATAGATAGGTTACGCATTTACTACGTTTAAAACAATAAAGTTTATATTTATTCATTGTATCCCATTTTTACTTAATATCGTAATATATGTATAGCTGATAATAATTTTTATCAGACTGGTAGACCGATATAAATGCATCCTAAATACAATTTGTATTCGGGGTAGTATACGCAGCAATGTAGAGCGCGATATTCAAACGACCATATTAGATGACAACAATGTCTAAATATGTAATGTTATTTTTGAAGTAAGTTTTGTATATTTTAATACAGAATACTATGAAAAAAATACTTATTTTTTTTATATAATTCAAATATTACAAAATCAAATATAAATGAAATTTTATTTTATCATAAAATTAAATTACAATTGTTTATCGTTATAATTTCTTTTAAGCCGATGGTATACAATAAAAGAAATTTTTGACAGCAAATTGCATTAAGACATTAAAATAACATGTATGAAATATTATGAGATACAACAATATGTATGATATTAAATTTAAATAAACAATAAAATTATTAGGTCGTGGCAATAAACGTTGGTAAAGCTATGGACAGAGCTATGGTTCTCCTATACGTTGGTTAAGCTGGCGCCACCTACTGAAAACAAAAATGGTGGCCAACAATATGCCCTATCCCTGCCCTGGTTTTATGGCACGCCAAATGTCTGCGTTCTCTAGGCTTCTTTCTACTATGTATTTCCCTCCGTCTGATACACCCAATTTCGATGTGAACAAAGGGAATCATTTCCTCGCGGTCGACCCTATCTTACGTGCTAAATAAGTGGGGCTACTTCTAACCAAACCGAAGGTGATCCAAAACTATCGAATAATTTCGCGAAATTATAACCGCACCAGCTCGATTCATCGTGTCATTCACCTTATATAATGTAATTGGTTACATACAATTCCATACGGCGGTTACATGCCTTTAACATGTATTGCCCGTTACAGGAAACACAAAATAAACAATCTAGCATTGTGGCAATGCAGTAAGCAGCAAAATCCTATATGCTTTACTAATACAAAACGCAAGATAGATGTTTTTATTTTGCTACATGCTGCGTACGAATTACGTAAAAAAAAATTTCCTGTTGTCTATGTAACATGTATCACCAAAATCATTTAATATGTTTTATGAAATGTCAAATAACCACAGGGTCATATTAGGTTCGTACTATTACAGATAAAATATTTGTTTCCTTGACAACGGGCTCACTAATACTAATATTTTTAATAAATTTCATTGAGTGATTCATTAAATGAAGCTTGCAACTTTGAATAGTTCTTTTTGCTATTAGATCTACTGAATATGATATGTTATAAAAGATACGATAGAGATTGATTCTTTTATACTAATAAGAGATTCCAATATCTATTACTGACGATATGCTTTCATTATTGTAGGTTGTTGAATTTTATACAAACTGGTAATGACAGATAGAGCAAACACAATGAGGTTGGAAGCGGAAATGGCTGCTCCTTTGCATCTGCAAAGATTGGAGCGTAGTCTTAATGTACAGCCCTTTTTAAGGCAAATTAATGAATTGTTTCAAGACCCTACTAGGTAGCTTCTTTTTTATATTTTATGAAGTAAGAATTATAAGGAATCTTATAAAAAATTGTTACTTTGTTGATATTTATAGTGAGGATGATAAATCCGTATCATCGGAATCTTCTGAAGGATCAGATAATTATCTCGATAATGTTCTGATTCGAAAAGAAGGTTTGTAGATTTTTTTTAGTATTTTATAAAAGGTCATTCTACACTTTGTACAAATAATTTCATAACTATTAATTTTACAGAGGAACGAATTAATAAACTGAGGCTATATAACATGTCCAGTGTGGGAGAAGAACGTCGTTGGTTGCAGGATATCCTATTAAGTGACTCATCGGATAGCTCAGCTTCAGGATCCGATACAGATAGCCCCATTACAGAAGAAGATTTTCAGGAAATGTTAAAGTTTCACATACTTAGAAAAAAATATCAAGCACGTTTTTACCAAAAACCAGAGGTGAAATTAAAGTTTAAATTAAAATCAGCAAAATATACATATAGAATTGTTAATATTATAAAATTTTTGTTTTTAGAATATTCAATATCAATATTATAGTGCTGGATTATTATCCAATTACGATAGGTTCTTAGAACATCAAAAATTAATAGTTGGGAATAAAAAGAAAAAAGAGAAGAAGCCAGAAAAAAAAGTTATGAAAATAAAAAAGGAAAAATTACCGCGCCATAGATCTTTGGAAGATTATCCTGTACGTAGAATAAAAATTGATACAATGTATTTCAGAAATAAAATGCTGTTATAAATATTTTAGGAAGGCGATTATCCAGATGATGAATGGGATCGTACAATTCCTAGAGAAGAAGAATTAGATGAAGCTGAATTGGAAGCAATAATGCGCCATCAACCACGCCAGCGTGGCAGAAAAAAGCATAACAATAAAAGTCCAGAAGTGATGGCTATGAGAAGAAGAAAAATTTGGGTAATGATGTCCAAAAAAGAACTGGGAAAAGTACAAAGGGCAAAAACCAATAATCATAAGGAAATATTAATTAGTTGTAAAAAAGTAGCACAGCATTGTATGAAATATTGGAGACAAAAAGCTATGCAAGTGTGTATTACTATATTCATTGTTATTTGTTTATATGCAAAATCATTTTTTGAAACAATTTATTTTTTTACATTTTACAGTCTCAAAAGAATATGAAAGAAACTATATGGAGAGCTAAACGCCTCACAAGAGAAATGCAATCTTACTGGAAACGTTATGATCGAGTTGAACGTGAAACAAGAAGAAGATTAGAGAAGGAAGCTGAAGAACAGCGAAAAATGGATGTAGAGCTTATTGAGGTGATTAACACTGGTTATATTTATATAGTATGTTTTATTTATAACGCAAAACGCAAATACACTTTATTTATCTTATTTCACAATTTAGGCGAAACGACAACAAAGGAAATTAAATTTTCTTATTACACAAACTGAACTTTATGCACATTTTATGTCTCGAAAATTGGGGAAAGCTTCTCCTGAAGAGCAACTGCGGATTTTAAATCAATTAGACGAAGAAAAAAATCCAAGACTTGTTGGAATTGATGATTACGATAGGTAAATTTGTTATTTTTTTTATACATACTGGTAAACAAATATATGTTATATATTGGCATGTTTTGATGTATGTACAAACAGTGAAGCTATGAAACAAAAAGCAAAAAAGAATGCTACAGAAGCATTTGACAATGAAAAAGCTCGGGCAAAACAGTTCGATACGGCAACCGCATCTCAGGAACTACGGCTTAGCGATACACCCGAAAATTTAGAACATCCACAACCTTCGATTTTTAAAGGAAACCTTAAAGGTTATCAACTGAAAGGAATGAATTGGTTAGCTAATTTGTATGATCAGGTTGGTGCACGTATTAAATTCTTGTAATATATAATGCAATATCAGAAATGTATTTATGTAAATATTCTTGACATTTTCTTTAGGGTATTAGTGGAATTTTGGCAGATGAAATGGGTTTAGGAAAAACTGTACAATCCATAGCATTTTTGTGTCATGTCGCTGAAAAATATTGTAAGTTACTTAATAAATACTCAAATCTGTGTACTTCAAAAATATTTAAAACTGTTTATTGTAATATAATGAATTTACTTTTTGGTAGCTGTATGGGGACCATTTTTAATCATATCACCGGCTTCGACGTTACATAATTGGCAGCAAGAAATGGCACGATTTGTCCCAATGTTTAAAGTAGTTCCTTATTGGGGCAATCCACAAGAGCGTAAAATACTAAGACAGTTTTGGGATACTAAAGATCTACATACGAAAGAAGCTTCATTTCATGTAGTGATAACGAGTTATCAATTAGTTATTACTGATTACAAGTATTTCAATAGAATAAAATGGCAATATATGATCCTAGATGAAGCACAAGCTATAAAAAGTACCAGCAGGTTGGTGTTTACTCGAATGTTTATTTATATTTTATAGGAATGATATTATAATATTTATTTTACAGTATGAGATGGAAATTATTGCTTGGATTCAGCTGTCGCAATAGATTGTTACTTAGCGGCACACCTATTCAAAACAGCATGGCAGAATTATGGGCTTTGTTACATTTTATAATGCCTACCTTATTTGATTCTCACGATGAATTTAACGAATGGTTTTCTAAAGATATCGAGAGTCATGCAGAAAATAAAACGGGAATTGACGAGAGTAATATATTTTTGTTGTATATTTCTTATTTAATGATATAGTAAAATAATATTTCACTAATACTTTTTCCTTATATTTAGAGCATTTATCAAGATTACATATGATTTTGAAGCCTTTCATGTTACGTCGAATAAAGAAAGATGTAGAGAATGAATTGTCTGATAAAATTGAAGTGATGGTATATTGTCCTCTTACTACTCGTCAAAAGTTACTTTATTCAGGTAAGAATGTAATGTTTTTACATATTAGGAGTTTACGTTTTTTATAGTATTAAAAAATCATAATGTATTTTTTGGACAGCATTGAAAAAGAAGATTAGGATAGAAGATCTCTTACACTATACAGTGGGTGGTGGTGACACTGCATCCAATGATAAAAATTTCACATCAAATCTTATGAATCTAGTCATGCAATTCCGAAAGGTAATAATCGATATATTTAAAATTTAACATATTCTTGATGTTATCCACACGCCATATTAATATCTATTTCATTAATTTTAGGTTTGCAATCATCCAGAACTCTTTGAGCGTAGAGATGCAAAATCTCCATTTTTCATGCACACTGAATATTATGAAATGCCTGCATTATTATATACAGAAGGATTGAGGCACCTCTCATTGCCATCTAAAGATTACTTGTTGTATAATAAGCTATTTATATTTGCTACTGAATATATACATCGGACTCTTCATGATGGCAATGGAAGCTTTTCCCAAAATTCTTTTTCTTTTAGTAGATTTATAAATTTGTCCCCAATGGAAATGAATAAAGTGTTTATCGTTGGTATTATATTCAGGTACATAACACTTTATGTTAAATACGGAGTAATTAAAAAAAAGGACTCATTACGTCTAAGGTAGATCATACTCTCCAAATGATGAAAAAGAGTCCGAACAAATTTGG
Organism: Bombus vancouverensis nearcticus; assembly: GCF_051014615.1. Taxonomy (NCBI): domain Eukaryota; kingdom Metazoa; phylum Arthropoda; class Insecta; order Hymenoptera; family Apidae; genus Bombus; species Bombus vancouverensis. The sequence continues at coordinate 5,731,720 of NC_134914.1, read as the reverse complement.
CTCAAAAAATTAATATTTTTAAAGTTACAAACAATTTTTTGTTTCGGTTAAAGTGGATGATTTTCTTATAGTGTACTCTTCAATAATCAATAACATAGACCAAATACATCGGAAAATACAAAATGCCAGTGAAATAGCTAGAACATGTCTAGGATTTTTTGAAAGAGTACACAATTTTCAGGTAGGAAAATGTCAAGCGTTTGTGGAAATGGAAGAAGAATATGTTAAAAAATATTCTGTAACCAAGAAAAGAAGAAATGATAACGACAACCCTTTGTTTCCACATGATATGGCAGCTCCTTAAATGAAAATGTCGCTCAACCGAAATAAAAAATTGTTTATAATTTTGAAAATATTAATTTTTTGACCCATATTTATTAGGACACTTTTTCATCATTTGGTCATATTAGGGTAGGGTATTATCTACCCTAGAAGTAATGAATCTTTTCTTTTATGACCTTGTATATAGTATACTACATTTTACAATATTTATTTTATCATTTACGCTTAGATTGTGTCTCGCAACTATAATGGAAAGGAGAATAAAAATGATGCATTACTGGGAGGATTGGAATGCTGACGAGAGAACAGAGATACCTATGAACCAGATGTTCCTTTTATCTAGAAAAATCGACTCATCAACGAATACATTGCAGGATTTAATATTCACAAGAAAGATAATTGAAGGAGAACCTGTATATACGCATACAACTCATGTTATTCATTCAATGCCCGAGACTGTCGCTCATCGAATTTTACGTAGCAGTAAAAAAGTTGCTAATCAATTATTGAAGGTATAGAATTAATATTATTTCTTCTTTCTTATATTTATTTGATGGGTTAATCCAATTAAGGTATATATATGTATATATTGCAGAGAATACTTCCTTCTACCAAAGCTGAACAAGAAGACTCAAAAGTGACTTTGTTACCGGAGCATCCCCATTTTCCTAGGCCACCAATAATGAGACATTGTCAACAGACCACCATTCCACCATTTATTTGCGATACTTTTCCTAAGGTTTTTAAATTGATACAATAAATCAATTCAAAATTAAAACAATGGAAAATCTAATATAATTAATGAATATTAATTTCAGGTACAAGCTAGTCCTCGAAAATTATACGTTAGTAATAGTTCCGCAGCGTGCGCATGGAGAAGGCACGAAGAATGCGGTGGGAAGTTTGGTCAACGACTTCTTTGGCTTGGCTGTGAACGAGCTTTTTCTATTACAGCGTCACAAGAGAACTCGAGCTTTCGTTTAACACAGATGACGTCAACATTTTCTGTAGAACCGCATGGTGGAATTTCTGCATGTACTCCTATAAATGGATGGTCAAATATTATAGTACCGGGTAAGAATTTTTTTTGATTTGTAGTAGATTTTTCATATGCATTTTAATACAACATTCTTTTTATTTTTAATATTGTTATAGATAAGCAAACTTTAGTAACAGATGCTGGAAAACTTTCTGTTTTGGATAGTCTTTTACGTCGTCTTAAAGAACAAGGCCATCGAGTCCTTATTTACTCTCAGATGACAAAAATGATCGATTTGTTAGAGGTATTTTTACTTAATCTGGATCTTTGAAGAAATAGTCATTACAAGATTTTATATCATGTCTTCATTGCAGGAGTACATGTATCATAGGAAACATACTTTTATGAGATTAGACGGTTCTTCTAAAATCTCAGATCGACGAGATATGGTTGCAGACTTTCAAAAAAGGTAACTGTCATATTTCTTTCTTAATTTTTGGATAACATAGAATTTTAGATTATTTTGTGGAAATTCGTAAATATTTCGCATGTAATTTTATGCCGGTTAAAAGTTGTAATACCTATTGATCGAAACGAGCGTCGTCTATTAATTTAATGAGAATATATCATTAATAAACCGAATGAATTTTTTCTTAGTGCTGCTTAAAATATATATCAACTACGCATCATGTTGCATGTATAAGGCGCTGCCTCTTAGCATGTCATTCCTTTGTTCACTTGCGCATAACTAACACGCGAATTAATTGGCGAATCGGTCCTGTCTTGTAGACAGCTACAGCTTTGGCTGCCCGCCATGAATGCCATTTTAGCCATGTCATTATCTGTTAACATATTCTATTTCAAACTTGAATTGAATTTCGAAAAAGCAAAGAAGAAAAATGTAATATCCTTTCACCTATGTTTCCAATTATCAAAATTACAATCGGATCATGGAAATCTTGAAAGCGATAAAACATATTCAGCTTATATATTTCATACTGGAAATCCTCTAAGTGCACCACCAGCGTACCGAATTAATTTACATGCAAAACGTGTCGTACTCGACTGTTCGATCTACATGGACTGTTTCGTGTTTCAGGGCGGACATATTCGTCTTTTTGCTGAGTACTCGAGCCGGGGGCCTGGGAATAAACCTTACTGCAGCAGATACGGTTAGTAATCTTATACTATGCTTTATCGGTTCGTACCTTGTACGTATTCACCTTACGATTTCACAAAGTCGGGCGTTCGCCTTTTGTTTTTTCTTTCGACGTCCAGGACAAATAGCACGAAACTTAGGGAACGATTGTAATTGATCGAAAACGAAGGAGCATAGCGTGAGAAATGGCGATTCTATTTTTTTATCGAGATAACGTTTAATCACGATATGCATTGGCTTTCACTATTCAACTTTGCCATCATCGATTTAACAAGGCTGATATCCTACATAATCTAATATCGTTTTGCGTGATACATGAAAACACTTTAAAAAAGTACAAATACACATGATAGATAAAGATTTATAGAAAATTCTCAGATCATATATAAAACTATATCATTACGATTTGCTGATAGAATAATTGAATAAACTGGTCTTTTCCTGCAAGAACGTATTCATCGATGAGACAGTCTATTGTGATTTTAATTACAACATAATTTTACTCGCATAAGTTTCTCCTCTGTCCAAAGAAACTGTGACGGTAGATCGTATATCTTGATTACAAATAAAGTGATACCACAGATTAATGGTAGAATCGATAAGAATCTTTAGTCAGGGTCGTTCTCCTGCATTGCCGAAACTACATTCTGTTAAGTACGAAAGTGCACGAACATAGACTGCAGGCATTAATTTAGCGAAGCCTACGATTTGCATATGCCCTCGTTCGAATATCGAGTGGAAAGAGAAGTGTCCTTATTTAGAGCGTCGCGTATGATATATAAATATGATCTGAATTTCAATCATTAATTTTTGTATTAAAAGATGGTATTTTTTACCACGAAAGCAGTTGTACACATTTTTTCATGAATGATGATTTAACTGCAATAGAAATAAATCTTATTTCACAGGTAATCTTTTACGATAGCGACTGGAATCCTACGGTGGATCAGCAAGCTATGGATCGAGCCCATAGGCTGGGTCAAACGAAACAGGTTACAGTATATCGATTAATTTGCAAGGGAACTATCGAGGAAAGGATACTGCAACGTGCTCGAGAAAAGAGCGAGGTACACTTAATTCAAAATTGAAAATTTACATCAGAATCATCCTCGAAAGATTAAATTTTTTAATAGTAAAGGAAATGTAATTTTAAAATTTTTGCAGATACAACGTATGGTAATTAGTGGAGGAAATTTCAAACCAGACACACTGAAGCCCAAGGAAGTCGTTTCTCTTTTGTTAGACGACGAGGAAATCGAAGCCAAATGTGAATATTTTTATTTAATTTTTATTCGAGCGTTAATTGATTTATTAACGATTTTTTACAATTTAATTTATTACATTGTTACGACATGTTTACAATTATTTAAGTGTGAATGGGTAAAATGAATAACCAAGGATATTATAAAACAAGCAACTCTATAATCTTGCTGAATGAAAGTTTGAATGTAAATAAAGAATACTATACTGCATTTTTGCTTGCTGAAGCGCGATTTCAGTTGTATTCTCGTACCGGGACGCAAGCTGGCACACAATAAGATAGAGAGAAAGGGAAAGAGAGAAGATAGGGGAAGGAAAGAGCGTGGATGCAATTACATTATGCTCGTTAGGTTATGCTAATGCTCTAATAACGAATAATAATAAGAAAAGAAGTAACGAACGTCCCCGTATATAAGCCTGTCCGTATATTTCAGACAGCCAACGGAGCGAGGAAAGAAAGCAGCACGCGGAGGATACCCGACTTGAGTCGAACTTATACCACAAGGAGAGGGACCGGAAAAGGAAGTTAACCGCGCTTCCGGTCAAGGTAAGCCTGGCGCCCTTAGTGCCGCTATTTTCTTTTTCATCCTCAATTTTTCCCATTATTAATGGAATGTTTCTTATTTTTCCTTAATTTCTATCTTTTTATTCTTATTTTTTTCTGATTTTTTATCAGAGTGATGTAAAGAAGCCTTGTCTGTCTGATGCTAACGGTGACAAGATTGGCGACATTGTTCAAGCTAATTCCAATGAAAGCACTCTAGTCAGTGGTGGTGTTCCATCATATCAGATTAATAATCATCAACAGATCCTCGATAACGCAGACGACTATAGCGTACCAACCAGTCCTGTTAAATCAGAGGTATGTGTCAGTACTGTTCAAGAATTGACGACGCATTAGATCTGTCAAAAATGATAATATAATAGAATTAATAAATCCGAAATACTTTAATATGTTCAGGACGAGACGAGCAACGATGGCCTGGTTGTCGATGTGGATGGTCCAGTGGGAGTATCTTCTGGCGACAGTCGACAATCTCGAGCGGGTCAGTTTGCAGATCCTGGAAAAGTCAACCGTCTCGATCATCACATGTCTTTCAGCAGCGGAAGTAGCGTTCGGATGAGGCCTACGATTCGTGGTACTAGCAAGAGGGGAAGACCTCGTGGTTCTCGTAGAGGAGGGCCCGTTGGAGGAAAGGGTCGAGGCCTCCTTTTGCTTCATCCACCGTCCAAAGGTCTTGGTGGCAGTCCTCAATCACCGGTATCTTTATCTCCGACCAGTAGTGGTACAGCTAACGATCACACTCTACAACATGGCAAGTATTCAGTATGTTAGATTTGTCGCTTAAAAGGCAGGAGTATCCACTATCGTTGATGGTGGATAGCATCATAGGCTAAAACCTATTAAAAAATTAAAGTGCATTAGTAGCTGTATAATAATTCGTGCCAAAGATTTTTCACAGGAACGTACAGAAATATAGATTAGATCACTTAATCCAGTTGAATGAGTAGATTCATCGCCGATACGCGAAATTGTATAATGTCTCCTAATGAATATTTAAGCATGCACTTTGGACGTAACGCAACGAGTTCATTAATATAAAATATGCATTACTCGTAATCCGTTACCACGAATAATGAAGATTATCAACGAGATTAACAATTATCTAATATCCCTATTTGTACACTGCAGAATGCGTAATACGTTCGGGAAGAGAATTTTCTATGAACACAGTTAGATTTCAAGCGGTTCAACAACATTCACCTTTGAAACTCGAGCTTAAATCGCTGAGAAACGCATGCTGACTCTGGTAGAGTATTGGACGATACGGCTAAGAGGATTAAGCAAGAACTTTCGGGGGCCGACTCGAAATGTCCCCCTTGCCTGATCCAAATGACTTTTCGTGACGCACCCTCAAATCGATACACCGTTAATCCCGACTGACTCTTTCATAGATCCAGAGCCCCCCTTTGCATCTACTGCACCACTTGGTTCAGTTCTCATGGGATTTTGGTCTCGGTGCGAAAAGAAAACACCCCTGGGCATCGCGAATATCCCTTGACTGACGTGAAATCCACCGAAATTCCCTCGCGGTTACATGTGCGCGCAAGTATTGCGACGAACAGTTGGCGCTCTTCCTAAGGGTACGCGATTTACCCTTGGAGATATCCACCCTCTTTGTGACTCACTCTTTCGCCCGCAGTTTTCATACGTTCAAGTACTATGTAGCGTCTTCTGGGACGGGGATATCTTGGTTTTTTTGTTAGTTGGTCAGTGGTCATGTTCTGTTTTGCAAGAATGAAGTGTGGTTTGAATTGACGAGGATGACGGGTTTAGATGGACTTGGGGCTCTTTATTCTGGTTTTGTTTTCTCTTTTTCGTTATTAGGTTACATGTGTATATACGTGATGATTATTGACGGGTGAATGTGCTTGAGAAGATTGAAAGTTCTAGACATATAATAACATTAAATCATAAATAACATTAAATCTTGTAAGTAGTCCTTGCAAATTTTTTACCGAAGATAACTGAATGATATTTCTATACATTTACACATTTTCTATAATTATTTTTATTAATTATTTATTCGAAACTATTTGAAGTTATTCCAAGCTACGGAACGGTTCGTGTCAAGCTACTTCAAATTATATTTGAAACGTTATTTTGATCGTCGACTATTTGGAAGATTAATTCGGTGCCGCGATCCTATCGTTGCATAACGCATTGTGTCGTGCGAGATGCAAGTTTCGAACGACAAAGAAGGAGAGGAAAGAAAGTTCCACGAGTAAGCAAGATAGAGAGAGATAGAAGCGAAGGAGAAAAAGAGGAGCGAGAAGAGGGCCCGACGAAAGCGAGCCGCACTTAGGTGGCCCTCACGCAACGACACGTGGACCGAAGTTTACGCGGGCAACGTACACGCCACCTTCATGCACGCGCGCTCGCTCGTACGCTATTTCGTGTTATATATACGGAAAGGAAAGGGGTCGTTCCCTCTCTCACTTGTCGTCGACTGGAAGGCGAGCGGACAATAGCAGGTGCGGAGCGAACGCGACAGCTGCGATCGATGATGTTCTTCTTAGGTTTTTGGAACTCGCTCGCACCCCTCTCCATCTTTTCTACCTTCCCCTTTCGACTATCACTTCGTTACTCTGCCCCCTTTCTTTTGCCTCGTTTTTTCCTCTCCTCTATTCATTTTCCTTATGTTTCTTTCGCTTTACAGTTTTCGTGGATTATTTCCATCGGTGATTCTTTTTTAGTATTAAATAACTGCATAAGTTCTGCCAACTAAAGTATATCTTCTACAAATTCAATTTACACTGTCCATCTACGTATATAGATATTGCGTTATTATATCTTTTATAAAAATCTTTGGATTTGTCACTAAGGAAAAAATGTATTCCTATTATTTTGTGTAATGTCGCTTTTATCCCGCGTGCGACGAAACAATGCCTCATTAGTCTGATATATGATTCTGTCTCGTTAGTATCGATCATTTCTGTCAATATTATTCTATTAACTTCATTTGCTGATTATAGGTTTTCACGCACTGGTTATTTGACCTTATCTTACAATTGGTAATTTAAAATGCACAACAAAAGACGGCACTGCATTTTCTGATTTCTTTGAACTCTAATGAAAATACATTATCTTCTGTCCTTTCGTATCGCGAGACGATAAAAGATTCCGTTTCAGATATATTTTGCGAATAACAGCAAGACATATCGATCGATGCATCCACGAAAGTAAGCGATATAACGCGCACTCTTCTCCGCGAGACGTTCTCTTTTCTCATCTGCGTTTCTAAAATTCTGCTCGCACTATACTTCTCGAAGAAACCCATTCTCGTTAACATATCTACAAATGTAACGAAATCAACGGTTTTCATCGAATCTCGTTCGATCTTCGTTCCCCAGAGTCGATCAAATTTCGTTAGTTAAATTACAAATATCCAGGCATCGACGTGTTCGTCGTTCGAGTAACCGTTTGCATAATTTTTCGCCACGAGTAGGTAGTCCTGCTTGCATCGAGAATAGGGGTCTAAGAGGGTTGGATTTTGTGGATTCGTGCCGTACCTCACCGTACCGTACCGTACCGTGTCATCTTGTTCGTCCGCATTGCTTTCATCATATTTCCGTGTCATGTAACGGAAAGTAATTCCAACCAGTTCGAGTGGTTGAGACAACCTCTGTAGCTACGAGCTTCCTACTTCCGCGATGATTCAGCTACTTACCATTCAATCCAATTGTTCTTTCTCTCTGAAATGTTATCAGACGTAGAATGTAATTGCTCTTGAGCCTTTCGGTACCGAGTTTTTATCAAACTTTTCGAAAAATGTATTTTTCTCGATTATTGATGAAAGGCAATCCTGCTAAAAATACTTACGTTTAACATTTAGCCAGTTAATCATTTATTTTTGTTCATCGTACGAGAAGAATTTGGAAAGTCAACGTTCAAATACTTGTACACGCTAGTGTATCGTACCTCAAAGGATCATTTCGAAATGTTCCGATAATCCAGTCCTTTCAGAATCACCGAAAACTCCTCTCTTTCTCTCCCTCTCTTTCTCTCTCTCAGGGACATCAAAACACCTTCCCTTAGTTGAGAGGCCATTCGTCGGCATTACGATAACGAGAATCTGACGATTCATTATCCTCATTGGGCAGGAACGACGGTCGTTTAGCCGGAGGGTAGCGGCAAAACTATTTCACTGTCTTCTGCTTTAGAATGCAATAATTTTCTCCGGTTCCAGGATGCTCGAGGCGAGAGAGCATCTCGAGACACCGCGAAAGAAGCCGCGCCATGGCAAAGGACGAAAAGGGGCAGGGAATAAGAGTTTGGCTGTGTGCTGTACGGCTGAGATACGGCAGGATAATGCGGGAAGATAGGACGGGGCAAGGATATTGCCAGCCGGACGGTCGACATTCCGCGGATCCTCGCGTTCCATTCGTCCTTCCAGCTACCTCGAAACTTCTCGAGAACCCTCCTCTTCGTACGCGTACACCAAACTCTATCTCCCGCCACGGATCTAACCCACGCGTGCTTCTCGCGGGAATCGCGGGACCCTCGATATGCGAAAATATTTTAACCGACCCCTCGGTGTTCTTTCTTCCCTTCAGATTTCGCTCTAGGTTGAATATTAAACCAATTAGGCATCCGCTCCCCCTTCATTTTCCCCTCTTTCTTCGTTTCTCCCTTTAGGTTTTCGTTGAACGATCATGTTATGGTAGACTGAACGTCGAGTTAGGATTTGCTAAAAGTTTTCAACATTTTTCGTTCACTTGGTTTTTCGTTAATCTTATTCTGGATATTAAAATAGTTAGTTTTTAATTTTAGAAACACATTGATATACTAATTCTCTCGCGTTAAACTTTCCTGTGCATACTACTTTTCCTGAACCAAAATTGTTATTTATTGCTATTGATAATCAATAAACGAATTTTCTCCCAGCGCTCAGTCTTGAAAGCGTTAAATATTCCTTGCAGACGAAACAAATGTTCTTCAATTATAACATGGTCAAAAAATGTTTGATTTAGTAAAAGGTTAAAACTCACCTTGACATTTTCAAACGATACCATGTGCATAATTCTTTTTATTCACTATCGACGGCGGCAAACACACAAACTTAACGACACCGTAAACGGTTGTTTCTCTTCAATCACGGCGAACATCTTTTACATTTGTACGAAAACGTTCAACGCCCTTACTTTTCTTTTACCATTTCCCCCTTACTACTTCCTTTAGAAGTGGTTCAACGCTCTGCAAACTGCGATCGCGTCAGCAGCACCAAGTACACCTCCAGGACGCTCTTTGTTATCCGAAGGAACTGGCGTACGCGTTCGAGGATCCGCATGCAGAAGCGCTGCTTGGAAATCTCGTTAGAATCGAGCGCACGGAAAACCAGAAAAGCGCGCCTGCTATAATGAGAAAACGAGTCCCTCGTGCTTTTCCTACCTTCTTCAGCCTTTTGTTGCCGAGTGGCCACTTCAACTTCCTCTCTTTCGCCGAGGTGGCTGAAGAGCGTCTCCTGAAAGGATCGAAAACGTGCCAAGGAATGTCGACGACTCGAACGAGCGCGAAGCCTGTGTGCGAATGGGAAAAAGGGAAAAAGAATAGGCGAAAGGAAAGGAAGGAAGGAAGAAAGGGAAAAAGGAAAGAGAGAGAGAGAGAGAGAGAGAGAGAGAGAAGGAAGGATGGAAAGAAAGAAAAGAAGGGAGAGAAATAGCTGGAAAGAGAGAGAAAACGTCCTCTTGTACATCCTTGCTCGGCTACTGACCTCCGACCCTGTCACTCACCCTCCTCCTCCGCTAGCCAGAATTTTTCTCTCTCGCTATCTCATTAAATTCTTCTACCCTCTCCTGGCCCCGCGTGCTCGTCCTCGTGGCCGGCTCCTGCGCTTACCATCAGTCGAATAGATACCGTGACACGATCCTCGAGTTTGTCTTCGTACCGTGCCGCGGTGTACCGGTGAATAACCGATTAACTGGTCAGACCACTCCACGTTAAATGGAGGGCCCTGTTCGTACCCTGCATCTGCCATTATAATCGTGAAAAGTTGCAGGAGCCCGCGTGGTGTTCGCGTCCTCTTTTCCGCGAAATTCGTACCTCTAAGGCATCTCGCTTGTTACCTTGCGACCTATCGTCTCCATCGCGCGTCGAGCACGCCGATTTTCTCCGGTGATCTTCGCGCCAACAAACTTCCAATCGATTCTCTACGGCGCATTGAGAACGTTCCTTGCGTACGATAACCTTTCGTCGATTCGACGTGTGGTCTCTGATGATTGTAGTTCTGGAAACGTGGGGCTCTTCGTATTTAAGAAATTCGACCTCGGCAATCTTCTTCAACTTCTTCTTCTGAATCTTTCTCCTTTTATCTATATTGAGTTATGGACTTTGTTTGATTTAGTTGTATTTTGTGAGGCGGTATAGAATGTTATTTGTAGCAGCTTTGGCGGATGAACATCATAGTATGGATAAATATCGTTTGTATTTGTTTGTACTTGACGACAAGCTACTTCATTTACAGAAGCTAATAGAACAAAATAAAATAGACGTCGTCGTCGATTAAATAGTGTGCAAGAATTGAATATCTTTGAATAGTTTTACAGTTACCAGACTCTGCAGTGTATGTAAACGAATAACGTAAAAGGTAACATTTTAAAGATGATTATTTGATGTTATAGGGGTACAAGGTACTTCCGGTTCAACAGAAGGTGATGGTCCCAGTTCGGTAGGTCCATTGGGATCAGTGGGAACATTGGGCCATCTTCCAGGCAGAGGAGGAGCACCAACGATTCGACGCGGTCCAGGACGACCTCGGTTAAGACCAACGGGTCCCAGTCACCAAGGATATCGTACTACCGGTCATCATCACGGTCGGAAAGTCCAACGGCCACTTCCGGTTCCTCTTAGATCCCAACAGACGATCGCGAGTGTGAATCAACAGAAATCCTCAGCGCATCGAGCCTCAGGATCTGGTCCATCCATTTCTTCTTCGTCGATGAACACCGGTGCATCGTTTTCTCCGACGACAGCAGAATCTAGGCCATTCGGATTCTACACGCAACAACAACAGCAACAACCGCAACAACCGCGCGGATCGTCCTAGCTTCCGCAGGGAGAGTTCCTTAGAGTGATCCTCGAAGGAGATTCCTGAACTATCAGAACTCGACAATCTTCGTGAAGTGTTGCCTAAAATGCAATTGAATCGCGTTCGTCTGAAATTTTTGCAAGACGAGACCGTTTCTTTGCTAATTTCTGAATAACATTTTAATTAATTTAAATGAAAGGGAAGGTACTTGGATCCAAAGGAATTTTGAACTTTTATGAACCTCGAGGATTCAATCGCTTCTACGCTAATTTTATAGTAAGCAATTCTTACTTATTTAAACATAGAGACATTGTGCATTCTTTGACGGATCAATTCTGATTTCGTCGAATGGTTAGAAGGATTTTTAAAAGAAGCTTCTAAAAATGTGTTCAGTGACCAGTAGCGAGAATGCAATCGTTATTCTCTCGTTGCTGTTTTCTTATACACAAAAGTACATACATAGCAGATATATCTATGTAAGTTTTCTTTGTTAAAAATCCTGGACTTGATTTACGGTGATAGACTTTACTCGCGAGAATCTTACGCTCAAATAGTGCAATGGAAATCTTTTAAAGAAATACATCCAGTGTTTGTTTACAGCGACGTTCTCCGTTCGCGAATGAAATTAGCCTGCGTTAGTGAAGTTAGATCCAATTAGATGGTACAGCGAACAACACGGAAGTGATTCCAGTCACCCAGATCTTTCCGTCTTCGACGAAAGGATTTTTATCACGTGATTTCGATAATTCGACGTTTGAATTCATCGTATCGAAGCGATGTTTCAGAACCGAAGTCGATTAATTAAGAAATAAAGGAATTTTATCGATCGCAACCTTCCTGTATTTTAAGCGATTTCGAGAAGTGCTGGTATAAAATTCTCGAGCCGTGTGTAAAGTATGTATAAAATTAAGATAACTTGTCCATATTTAAATAAATCATTAAGGAACAATTAACAATCTCGTGCGTATCTTCTTAAGAAAGGGAAAAATGGTCGAATAAGATAAATAAAAGGTAGTCTTGAATTTTTTCAACACGCGCGCTGTCCTTTAGGCAATTTGTACAAATTAATCGTGCCACTCGTTATTAGGTACTTAATGAAACAAGTTTGAACTTGCTCGATTAGAAGCAAATGACAAGGAAATTCAACGAAGAACTAAAGTAAAGAGAAAACAGTAGCCGAAAAGAGAAGAAGCAAAAGAAGAAAAAAAAAGAAGAGTAAGAAAGTACGTTAGGAAATACAAGTAGACAAAAGTCGACCGATTCAAGACACGGTTATTACCGGAAGACTTGCCAAGGAAGTTCTTTGCACTTTCTCGAAACGGAAAACGAAGAAACGTGAAAACGAACAAAGCGTCGAAACAGCAACGTGGAATAGCTTTTAGATTTTATTTTATGATTAGTTAATTGCCGTATATAGAATCGTTCGATCTACACGATAAAAACGTCGAAATATAGCCAGGAATTTGAAACGAATAAAAATACGAGGATGTTCGTGCAGCGATCGATAAAGGAAATGTATTATATATCATATATTTTCTTTTTTTTTTTTCGATGATCGATAAAACGATTGTTCGACGAAGTGAAGGTTGAGAAGAAAAAGAGAACATTCTTCGTCGCAGTCCTCGTTCTTTCACTTTTTTCTCTTGTCCCTCTTCTTCTGACTCTTTCTCTCTCTGTCTCTCTCTCTTTCTCTCCTTTATCTCTGTCTGACTCGGTCTTTCTTTTTCTCCATTCCTCTCAGCGTATTACAACTTGTCAAACTCAGTAGCATTATTCCATCATTAGACTCGGTTAGACGATATTTTTTATGCGCATTATGGACCGTCATTGGGTCGATTCGATCTGTAAAAGAATGGTATTTATATTAGCAATAAACGATTCAAATGGCCACTAATTGTCGAAGTTTATTTTATACCGAACCTTTCTCCGTTTTCCGAAGACTTTGGTGCCTTTAAATTATTATCATTATTATTGTCAATATGTTATACAATGAACGATAAATAAATAGTTCTTGATAGTTGGGTAAATCTTTCAAGAAATGTGTATTTTGTTAAAATTTGTATTATATTAACCCGGTTATATATTAGTAGAAATAAAATTTATTTTATATTTTAAAATAACTGAAAATTGGGAAACAACTGGTTTCTTCAACCGACTTCACTCGTGAGTAGAAGATAAAAGGGAAAAATAGTTTCTAAAGCAATGAAAAAATAAAGATGAAGAAGAAAGGGTCTTTCTCAGGAATGGGATTTCTGTGTTGTTGCGTTTATTTTCCACGGCACATTCCTTGAATCGTGACGTGCGCGTTACGAGTGTCCGGTTACTGGTTTTTGTGGCGATACAACCAAGTGAACGAGGTAAATGAAGTAAATGGATGAACGGTGAATAATGGATGAACCGATGCTAGTGTCACCGACGTACGGACGAGCGTTATTCGCTTCTTGCTTTTAGCGCACACTCATCTCTACATCAACATCGTGAAATGCCATTTAAATTCAGCTTATCATCGACCAAACCATCGTTAGTAATTCAAAAAGGTAATATTTAAAGATTTTACGATCGAATATTTTTTTATTTATCATTTTTTTTCTCTGATTATTAACAGCAATAAACAGTAATGTTAGTTGAAAAAAAGTAATATAAGCAGGAACGTGCAGCGTGACCAAGATAAAGTATACTGGTGATTAGTATAGAAGCGTAAGAGAGCCCTGAATATATGATTAGCGTTTAATTTTCCAAGAAGCAAACGTTTAAACTCGATCTTAATCAGTTTGTTTCTGTGTAGCTGGAATTTACGAACTCCGCAGACCTATCGTTGACAGTAGAAGATGTCGAGAGAAAGTCAGACAGCCGGGTATTTTAAGTGTTGCACGCTGATTCGATGGATCGTGATAAAGAGGAACAGAAAATGATCTTGGATCGTTACATGGTTACGAATCGAAATTGCAGACACGGCCAGACTGCACAGGACAAATTGCGATACGATTTCTGCTATTTTGCCGCTTTCTACGCTTATTTACGTGCGTCGAGAAAATAGCACGCGATACGGGGAAACCCATAATTCAGTTACCACGGAATTATCAGTTCCGTCCCCTTTCGTCGGTCCTCTTAAATCATACTGCCTAATCGAACGTTAATAATAAAGGGAAACGAGCTGGTTTGACAGTGATTTAAAGAGCCAGTTGCAATTCTTTTACTGACTCTTTACACCGTCACGAAGAAACTCGTATACACTGTCACTCATAAGTATGCCGATTCTATATAAACATTTGTCACTTACAATTTTCATTTTTTCTAAATATTCCAAACGATAAAATAAAATGAAACAGACCAAACGGTCGGAAAGTCCATACGTTTTCATTCCACGATATCCCACTGTATTGTTTTTGTAAGAATCGATTTATTTAATCAACGATACAGTTTCCATTAGTCTCTGCATATTAGCGTCTCCCATCGTTCCACGATTTTATTAATACCAATTGTTAGAATTTTTGTGGCTTGGACGAGGAACATTCTTCGAGGGTGTCGTTGAATTCTTCATAAGTTCTGAACCTTTTGCCATTCAGATAATTCTTCAACAACCTGAACATTCGATACCCAGATGGTGCGAAATCGGTGCAGTACGATAAATATTTTTTAGTTTACAATCATCCTGATGGAAAATGTCTTCTTTCCTATTGACGAGATGTGGCCGATCTATCGTCAAGCATTGGTTGCAATAGTTCGCGATAAATTGCTGAATTAATCTGGTCTGGTTTAATGGCAAAAGTTGGTAATTTCATAGCGGAACAGTACGAAGAAATCTCTTCAAGAACGCAGCAACCTTCCGTTCAACTTATTAAATATTCATCCTATGTAATATGTATATCTATTTATTCTTCATGTGAATTTTTTAGAGATCTCACCCACTAGGCAGAGGAACCCGTAAAATTCCAAATTCTGCAGCGAAACGAAAAGGCCATTGTCGTCTTATGATCGTCGATTCGCACGTAATTACGCGAAAGAAGCAAGAAATTCTTTGAAAATGAGATTGCTGTATAATCAAAGACGGCAGAACACGACAGACGCACGGCTGAAAGCCGAGGGCGGTGATCATCGACGCGAAGCAAGCAGCTGCTTGCTGTAGTCGCGTCATCGTCTGTGTGATTGCCTTCGGTGGCGATCATTCTCGCTGGTTCGATACTCAAGGAACCAACAGTTGAAATGGGCCAACGCGTTTCGGTTCCCGATCATACACCGCCCCCCGTACCACTCGATTTACGCCCCAACCACTTGGTCACTCCACGATTATTACGTTTCCGTTTTCACGCCCCCTCATTTTCGATTCTGTAAAGCCCAGTCGGCTGTCGATGAAATGAAAGCCTCCGTAAGCGACGAATTACCGTCACACCTGGTAGAGTAAACGATTGCTGCGTGATCGTGATTCGTCGAATTTAAATGCTTCTTCTCCCATTGTTCTTCGCTTATATATCTTCTATTGTTTGTTATTTGATCGAAATACAAGTGTTTAAATTAGCCCTTTGATGCTTGATATTGTTTAAGTGATTTCAAATTTGCGCCTATTATATCCTCTTTATAAAACTTTCCTCTCCTTCCTTCCTTGCACATCTCCTGTTTATTTTTATTTAATTTAATTACTTGATTACGTTTCGCGCTCGATATCGCGTATACCTGCGAATACAATGCATATTTTACGAAAAGTCGTCGAAATCCTTCAAAATACACCACTGTAAGTCCATAAAGTTTCTATGAGAACTTATTGGCCCCTTTGATCACTCTAATAGGATCATTATAGTATTAAAGTGCTAAAAATAATCGACAGAAGTCGTAAATATCCGACGGTGGAAAACACTAGCAAATTCACTTGTGAGAATTGCGAACATAAAAGGACGAGTTTTCAGGAGTATTCGATACCAGCATCTTTTCTCGTAGATCTTTTAATGCATGGACTATTAATGATCGTAAATGAAAAATACACACATACAATTAAGGTGCCCGCATGCGTTATGCAGACTGCGAATTCTCGAAGGTCGCGGGGACGCAGAAAGAAGAAAATCGACGGACTTTACATTCCGAAAAACAACTGCGAATTATTCCACCTTACACGGTCAATGTATGTGTCGCACCGAAAGTGCATCGTGTTGTAGAGATCGCAAGAAAGCAGATTCTCTCACGTTGCACGGTAGATTAATTCTACAGAAATTCTAAAACAGTAAACTATGATTATTTTGCATTTAGGGCAACGAATAGAAAATTTGTTGAATTTTATCCTACGCTATATTAGCATGTTTAACGTGTTAAAAACGAAGCTAAAGCAAGTGAAAAATACCGAACTAACACGAAGAATAAAAATGAAAATCAGCGTTGCATATTCCTGAAACCAAGAAAGAAACTCCATGCATTGCGATTCAGTGAACGAAGCAAACGCGACAAAACTCGGCGAATACGAAATTCCAGCTATGTATCACACAAAGCACCGAATTATCCACAAGAGTGCCTCTTCTTTCTCTAAATCGAAAGGGAAAGACAATCGACTTACCGAAATTCTAGCATCGAATCGGTCATCGCGCAAACTGGTTCGAATAGCAGCAGCGGTCTGCGCTCTGATGTTTAATTTTCCAATCGGTCAGCCAAGAGGAAAGTCTGGGCAGAAAAGGAGCGAGAGACGAATGGCAGGATCGACGAACCGGACCCGATCAATTTTATGTCCCTCAGATCGATCGATTGTCCGACAGTGGCACGAGAGAGAAAGAAGAAGCAACGAGAGGACCGAGATCTTGCGATGCACCTGCTCTTAGCTGTACACCTCCAGTCCACACCTTCCATTCGCGCGTGCAATGCATCTTTTCTTCATCTTTCTTCCATCTTTTCGCATCTTTTCGTTCTTCCTTTCGTTCTTTCCTGTTCTCGTAGCTCGCAGAGACCAATCTTACATTTCGAATATTGCCAGTGAATGTACGAGAGCCGATCGACCATGTTAATTCTCGGTTAAAGATTTCATGGTCGAGCGTTGGTCAGCCACGAGTATCTAGGAGATTCGATGGCTCTTTAAGACATTCGTGCCCTTCGTTCGTCTTTGATGCAGAAATTTCCAGCGATTAAGGTGTCGATAATTTTATCGGCCGGGTTATTTTCGGATAACGACGTAACGTGGATTCGATGGCCAGGTGCTTCGGAATCCGTGTGGGTCTACTTCTCGGCCAACGAAAGTCTGTTTACTGTACTTCGAGATGGCAGAACTAGATTGACGGTTTTCGCAACGATAGAGTTTTTCGTTATACGAATTGAGTTTTATTGTTTTCTAGAAGTCTGCAGAAAGTGTTAGAAGTATGAGATATTCGTTTCGTTTATTGATCAACAGAATCTTGGAATAATCGGAAAGGATTTGCTTGGCAAGGATAATAGAAAAAGAAACATACGTCGTTGATTAAATAGATCTTCTGTAAAATAATAGCTTTCAGTGCTGTTTCAAAGAAATATAAACGAACTTATTACACTACTGTTTGCTTCTTAATGAATCGTATCTTTCGTGAACCAAAGTCCAGTTGATCGTGTCGAATTGGACAACGGAATTGCAGATTTTAAAGGGAGACGTTATAAAGAAGAAAGTACTACATTTTTCAGTCGCTGAATATTCCAGCGTTTAAGGTAAGAGAAAAATCTGTGTCAAACGCGGTGAGAGATAGAAAGCACGAAAACACGTACGGGACAATGTAACGATCCTGTAAATTAAAAGCGTGACGAATAGAAACCGGTTCATTAATATGTATGGCTGTAACTGCGGTATTTTAATAATTCCTACGATAGTAAAACGCGAGCCGAGCAACGGTGAAACGGTTCCTTCGTGGCAAAAATGCCGCGATTCTCGCAGACCTTGCGCCACCGCGTTTATTGAATAATACTATTTATACATTATTTCGTTGGATACAAGAAATGGATCAGAAAGGAAAATCTTTTTTTATTATATACGATCGGACACTTCTAAACAGTAACATATATCGAAGAGATTGGACTTCCAATTACGACAAATTAATATCTCATTCTCGATAAACACTTTAGCCATTTATCGGTTGAACGGTTTATCAAGAGAAATATCAATTATTGAAGTACAAGAGTCATAAACTGACAGGTTTTCAGATCCGTGAGGGCAGCAATTAGCCATACAACGCTTGGCGACACTCTTTCAAATTCCACGAACAGTCCGATTGGTTATTTAACCAGCGGAGGTGCAATCGATTCACGATCTCATCGAGGACACGTTGCAACCACGACTGACAGGTGTTCGATTCGGTGGCGAATAATTCTCTTCGTTTCTCGAAGGTTACCGGCTAAATATTTCTGAATTTCCGGTCTTCCAACTAACGAACAGTTCGTTCTCCTGGTACAGATTAATTCCAAACGTTGCTCCTCGATCAAGTCGGAACTTTTTTCAACGTTAATTGCCTGTCCATTCAATGGATAAGTTACAAGTTCAACGTGCTTTTGAACGACGTCTTTCTTGCCTGCTCATAACGCCGATCTATCGAGCGGCATTCATAGACCACGAATATTTATGTAAATTCCTATTTAAGATCACAGTCAAAGAAATGGAACCTGAACGGTGGTTTCTTTCTTCTTATTCCTAAATATTACAATGAGTATTGTAGTTTTGGTACTTTATATGAAGAGTTGCCATTAAGAATTGATGCAGGAATCTCCAACCGATTATCCGAGAAATATTCCATAGTTTATAAAAATTGTAAATGATCGAACACGCTGTTTAAAAGTTGGGTATTTTATTAGATGTGTGAATTGATTTACTAACTTCCTTATTTTAGATTTGAATTTTCCCCGATCTAACATTATGAGAAACATTCTGATTGAGAGCGATCTGCGTTCATATAACTTCACGAGACGAATAATGTACGAAGAATATCGTAACGCCGAAGGTAAAATTCTAATTTTATTTAAAAATCTACCGAACTAATTCACATACGTAATATTAGTTTCTTCCTTTTATCGAAATTGAAAATTTTATTGAGAAATTGAAATTTCAAGAAGAAAAAAAGAAATTGAAAAGATTATGCAGTTAGTCTTGTAGAGATTGAGAGAGTTTGTTGCGTAAAAGTGAAGAGTTTTGATATGGTTAAAAGAATTGGAAAGACTAACAACAGATTTACGAGTTAGCTGAGTATACCCACTTCGAAAAGACGCGTTTTCGTGAACAGACAGGAAATAATCCTCTGGATTCTGGACAGGAATCAACAGGTGAATCGTCTCGTAACAGAAATATCCCTCGGTCGCCGTGTTTAACTAAAATTCAGCCAATTACAGAGACAACGATCGTCGGTGAGTGATTAAATTTTGGTCGGCGGAATGCTGGCGCGCTTCAGCCCCATTCGACTGGTAGGAAAAGATAGAAGGAACGTATTGTAATATAATTTTTAAGATCAGTTTCATTTTTAAAAAAATATATTCTCTTCTAGCTGTTGAAGTATGAAAATTAGTATTGTTGATAAAACGTGTCTGATAAAAAAATAAAAAGAAATAATATTTTATGGAATGGATATTTAAAAAAGTGTGCCGACTGTTCGATGAAATGAATTCTTCATCAACATTCAGTCTTTAATCAGTACATAGCAGCCTAACTGCGCAGGATATCACGATGAACTGGTAAAAAATCAATTAAGAAGGAGCTGTAACATCCAACCACTTTCTTACGCTTCAGTATTCAACAACCAAACTGAGTCATTAAATCTACTGCGTTTAAACTATAACTCTCCATCTATGCTTCTATCGTACGACTTTTACAAGACGTTACAAGCTATTTATTTCAAGCTCTATTTATCACTGAATAGTGATCTCAATTAGATAAAGATAGTCTCACTAAACATTGTCATACCGCGTAATAATTTGATAGATATCTTTTATCCTTTATATATATTTACGAATTGATTGGAAATTTTATCAATATAATTGCGATAATCGTGTCTCGACACAATGTCAATGAAATTTCGACAACTTTCACATAATGCTATAGTAACATTTGTATATAACACGATCTTTGTTCTATCTTTCACTACATCTTTCCCACCGACTATAATTGCTCTAGTTCAGACTAAGGGCTGCGCAACCATAGTAGATATCTAACTATCTGTGACTCTAAAAAAAGAAAAAAGGAGATGAGGATCGCCGTTAGTTCCAACGTACGGCAACCGTCGAGATACCGGCCAGTTACGAAATTTCGGCGCTGTTCGGTCGCATTAGAATTCAGGGCGCAATTATCGGTCGACTAATTATAATTAGGGTGGCGATACAACGGTGGATACTGTGTCCATGCCGGTGTTGATCGCATCAAAAGTCGGTGAGCCGTTGTGTGCCATGGTTCCGCCGCACTTCTTCGCTTGGCAATTACGCTCTTCTGTCTGTTGTGGCGAACCACACTGACGAATCGAAGCTTTTATTTCGGTGTGCGGACGAAGGAAAAGAAAAGAAAAAAGAGTCGGAAAGATGGGGTGAAGCCACGAAATTAGCGGAGTGAAACGGTATACCTAACCGCCCTATGGTCATGTTCAACGCGATGATCCAGCGAGACACCGATTCGAGGAAGGAAGTCGTACCGTGATGTCGGCCTTCGCTGCGTTTAGAACACGGCTTCGCCCCGATATTTGCATATGCATCGTTCCACTCGTTCCTCTTTTACGTTCGACCGTAACGCGAATACGTGAAACGCGGCTTTTTGTTTCTCGACGGACTGCGTATTTCGAACGATTCGAACTTTGCCAAATTGGCGGTATCATAGTAAAATCCAATAGCATAGAGTTTTCTGATTTTTGATATTTTGTCCAGCTGCACCTAAAGTACACGATGTTTTCTCATTCCTTCGTTGGTATATTAAAGTTTGATTATTCTACGGAAAGCACGAGAACGAAGTTTAGGAAAACTGAAACTTAGGTGACCCAAATGATCCTATCGTAATACAAATGGAAGAAGTCAAGAGAAGCAGAACGTAAGTAATAAGGCCGATGATACTATCCGGCGAATTAACAATGTCCCAAAAGGGAGCAGAGAAAGGTAGGAAAGTAGCGAGAAACAAAAGAGGATTATCGTACTCCAATTATAATTAATCATTCGGTAATTATAGGGCTACCGCTATCGCGTGAGATTATTGATATGCCAGATGCGAGATTTTAACGCGGCCAATTAGCGTCGAAGAAGCGGAAAGCATATCGTTCGATACGAGGGCTGACCGTGGCGATATCATCGTGTGATTGCTGTATCGTGAGTCGCATGAAAAAACTGAATATTCGCTATAAATTTGCTTATCTTGTATTATTATGAAATTCGTTCTCTTCGTTGTAATAAATATTCCATCACTGTTCATCCAGCTGCATACGCCAACAAGAACCCATCCAATTAACATGTGACAAGTCTTTTCTTGTCCGTTTCTTAAGGCTTATATAGATGTTTTCCAAGATACAAATTAATTCGATAACACAATCATAAATAGAAATGTTATACAAATGTCTGTCAAACAGCATGATATAGCACAAATATCAACAAGAGTCACTGTACATACAACTGAGAAAGTGATCCCAAATCCTTGGCCAATTATGTATAAGTATACACTATGGCTTTAGGATTTAGCAATTTATTAATAAAATGATTATTAATAGGACGATAAAGTTTGTTCTTCGAGCCATCGTCAGTGGCTAGTCATAGGGTTTTTGCAGCGGAGTTGATCCATTTCCCTAGACATCTACCTAGCTGGCTAGGTAGAATACAGTTACGCGTTCGTAGCACAGAACAGGTTTAACGCGGTTACGTTTGACAGAAAGCTTTCGTGAACTAGTTGTCTCTCCACAGGGACAATAAACGATGTCGTTAAGTCGCGAGGCTCGTCTACGATCATAGAATAAATACTCTATTGCGTAGATTTCGCGGCGAATGAAGCGAGAGAGAAAGAAAGAGAAAGAGAGAAAGAGAAATAAAACTCGAGGAAGAGGGAGAGAAATGGGAGGTAGTCTTTGCGTGCGGGTCAATTAACGGCATCGTTAAGCGGCGTGACTTGTTCGTAATCGCGAGAAGGATTTCACCGAAAGAAATGGAACAACGTATACGCTCTTCTTATCGTGAATTATTTAATAAGTAGAAGCTGTAAGATCAACTCGGCCCAACGATCAGCGGAGTTCACTTTCTAGTGAGATTCGTAAGAGATTTCTAACAGACATCGTAATAACACGTTCTCCATTGTTTCTCTTCGTTTTATTTTTGTCTTCCTCCCTGGTTACGCGAAGGTAGTAGCAGGTAATAAATTCGAATGGATGATAGCTTCTACTCGAGTTCATCAGATGATACGTTGTCTCTTTGATACACTTTCGATGGTACACTTTCGCTTTCCGTTTCTGCACGTCGTGCCTCAGCTGCTTGTACAGGTGCGTGTTAGGCTGTTAGAATAGAGATTGGAGAACAGAAGATGGAGAAGTTAACCTCCATTAAGAGTTAATTAAAGAAGGTAGTCGTTCCAGTAAGACCAAGATCCAATATGTGATATCCAATATTGTATATCACATAGGGCAATTAAGGTAAGTGGACCACCGAGAAAGATGAAACTGATAAGTAAGCGTGTACTTTTTCAGCTATTTGTAAAACACATAATATGTCAGTGTTAATTCGTTACAGTGATTATAATTGAGCGTGTCTATGCTCTTTACATGATATTCCTATTTTGATAGAAATCAATATGTTAATTTCTGGTAAGAATAATTCTTTACACGATCATAAGTAAAGCGAAACTATGTTTATAGATGCGATTAAATGTTTCATCTTGTAAATACTATACATTGTTCTTTCTTTTTTTTTTCTAAATCAAGGAGGAAATGAAAAAGGAACGAAAGAGAAGAGGATGGTGTGAAAACGGAGGAAAGGTTGGCCCGGATAGAATGACCTTGGAAGAAGGTTCCTCGAGCGAGGAGCGCCGAAGGGCCTTCCACGGAGAGCAGCAACGAGGCAGAGGAGAAACTGGGTAGCGAGACGGTGTAGATACGCGTAAGGAAGCGTAACGCCTACGTAGAGCCGAGCCTCTGACTCGCGACTTCCGGTCAAGCGGCAGGAAGCACGCTCAGTGCGTCGCCGCCATCGACGTCGACTTTGCGTCCTTAGACCTATCCACGAGCTACGAAATATTTATTTAGTCTCTTTACGATTTGATCGAAACATTCGAATTTGTCACTCGTTTCGTCTCTCAATACCAATGTAAAGAGAAATGCCCATTTTCTATTATGTCACGAGTGACTGGCGAAAAATTCCAAAATATGATGAAATTTTCATACCATCGTGAGATCACGTGGCGAGATAAAGAGTATCGTGGAGTTATGTGGCTTAATTAATACAGCGCAGACATAAGGCGGCAACGCTGAATTTTTATACATAACAGAAGCCGCGGATGAATTTTTCTGTAACCGTAATCTATCCCTTGGAATTTTATCATTATTTACGGAATTCTTGAAGCAGGCCAGACCAGAGACTATATTTTATAACTTCAAATAACAATTTTTAGAAAGAAACTTTATTTCGTTAAACGAGTTGTCTTTCTATTTAGTTGGCGATTAATGTTTAAATGATTTTGTAATTCTTCCGAGCATTTCACGCCAATTTTATCGTATATAGATACACTGACTTTCGAAAGCATTTGAACACCTATCATAGAAAACTTTTATGTATACATTTGGGATGTATGTTATACAAACATTTTCAAATTTCATTCTTACTGCAACCAGGTACGGCTGTCGTAATTGTATTGGTAAAATTTCAAACTAATCTGAAAATGCATATAGATGCTATGAAATTTTGTAGGAATTAATTAGAAAGAAATTAAAAGATGGGAAATAGAGGGCACAGGAGAAGGTACATGGACTGTCGAAGTTCGTATTTTGAGGCAATTTTTATTCATCAGGCGTAACGTGTTACGAGCGTTGGCAAAGTATAGTATAAGGCTTGAGTATATCAGTTTTATGAATCAACGTGATCTTTAGGGAGGAAGATGATGTCAGAAAATGAAAAATGATTTGAATCGATCGACGTCCGAGTTCCTCTTGATTTTCCACTTTGATGGCGGCTCGTTAACGTTAACTGGTTACTTTACTACGGGCATGAATATAGAACGAAGGGGAATGCCACGAAGGTGGCTTCAACCGTACATCCGGACGATATAAATGAGAAATTGAATTTCCTTGGTAGCCGCTATTAAAGTTCATCCAGCTTCGATGTTGTCTTAACCCATGATTGGAATCGTTATTTGACACGCGATATCTTTTTTGTCCTTCTCATTAAACGACGAATCTTTTTCATAAAATTCATTAACCTCTTGAGGAACGCTGACACATTGAGTTCCATTCAAGCACTATTAGGTGTATTGTGCTGCATACGCTGCTGCTCACTAATACCATTAATTAATAATATGCAACAAATAATAACAACAAACTAATGACCAAAAGCAATGTTTGCTTATAACCGTAGAATATTATACACTTAAGCTTATAATTCGATATTTTCGAAATGCTCAGGAGGCTGGCAAAAGCAGCTACTTGATCCTTAAAACTAAATATGGCACAATTTCGAAATTAGTCGACAGTATGATAGAATTTTTAAACAGTTTTTTTTTACAAAATATGGGAATATGATTTGTCATGGTCTTTGCCTATGTTCTTCAAATACAGTTAATCCTTTACTGGTTTTAAAAAATTCGTCCCTGAAGAAATTATATAACTATGAATTCCTAAATTTTAATTAACTTGAAATTTACTTGTGTAAGAGTCCGGTAATTAGAAATGGCGAAAAGTCTCGTTTCTCCAACGAATACATTGTTACGGTAGAAACTTCGTTCCAATAAATAAAAGAAGAGACCTGATTTCTCTAATGAAGATTCACGGGTGAATTAAAATAGAACTCGGGGAAATCTGATAATCCTGATCGTAATGGATAAACTTTTTGAAGCGTTGCGCATTGCACCCAAGTTTTCAATCGTAGATCGATCTAGATTAAGAAGTAGGAAGAGGAAGATGAAAATGGGTCGCCTGGTTCAAAGGGAAACTTTCTCTAGCCTTTAATACCCGTGAAACTTGGTCGGGAAAAGAGCAAGAACGAGTAGTGTGATAAGAGAAAGAATAATTCCTTGTTCGTACGACTTTGTGGCTCGGAAAGGAATTATCTTTCGGTCCGTGCACTCGGCAGGAAACCTAATTTCAGTCTTCCTGTCATGGGAATGTGCGCACCCTGTATCGCGTTTTATAAGAACACGACTGGCTCTGGCGTCGTTTTCGTTCGATTCCAGTCACAGATCATAACCGGTATAACGCAAACTAAGAAACTTATAGTATAAGAACTTATTCGTTGATTTTTCCATTTAGATAAGAATTAGCTTTTCTTCGATGAACTTTTTCGTAAAAATGTTAGAAACAAGTGTTACCTTTGGTCTTTGATCGAAGTCGACCTCGTCTCGTCGTTGGAAAACGACGATTGCGTTACTGTGAAAAAATTTAGCAGATTAAAAATAGCTGAATGAAAAGGAACGGTTACAAGAATGGAAAAAAAACGTAAACGCTAGTTGTGTAGGATCTATATTGTTCGAGACAATTGTGAGAGTTAGTCTGGTGTCGCAGACGAAAGAAGTAGTGTGAACTCGGTGCAATATGTATGTCCTATCTTGCATTCAAAACGGTGCAGGAAAAGATTAGATCGGCCTCAAATTTTCAGCGCTTGTTCGGTGTCATAACACTTACTGTCACATTCTTTTTGTAAAAAATTTCGTCTGCCTTTTGTAAGTTTGAATTTCACATGAGTTTGGACTCTTAACCGAGATTATCAAAAGGGAACAGTTGTATTGTAAGGTGCATTTCTACGGGGTGTTTCAAAATAACAATCGCACGAAGCAATTAACCCATTAAGAACGAGGATTATAGTTGCAACGTCAAAATAAAGAACACGACACGCCCATGTTTACTTGTGTAAAGCAGGACAACGAGTGCGAGCAAGGTAAAAAGCTAAATTAGCTAAAAGTATCTATACAATTGAAAAGAGCGTGAAAATAAAGTAATCAAATTTATTGTTGACCAGTAAGATAGTAGGAAGATACGAATTTGTAAGAACAATTCCGCGAATCAAGAAGATAAGAATCGAGTTAATGATGTGGTTTAATGACTTTCCCTTGGCTCGGCTGCATGTGCACAATTCACATCACGAAGTCTCCCGGTGCTTTCGACTGCCCGTTTTCGGGCAACGACTCGAATGATTTTATCGTTGCATCCTCCTTCTTCTCCTTCCTGCTTCCTGGGCGTGCAAGCACCGGTCGTTTCGAGATCGTTCAGTTAACCTTATACTTCGTTACGGGAATTAACGATTCACGGTCGAATCCGTCGTACGAACTCTCCAGAGGGTTATTTCACCGAAAGCTGGCCCTCTTGTTGGCTTTGTAATGTTGGCACCGTTGTTACTCATATGCATCGATACAATCGTAGCCTCTTATTCCACTGGATTGTTCGAAAAGTTCCTAGCAAAATTTACGAGATATCTCACAAGAACTAGAGATGAACTAGAGATAAATAAAGAAATTTTTGTATAAAAACCACTTTAAAGTTGTCAATAACGAGCACTTTTAACGTTGCATCCTCGGTAATGCAATTGTCTAGAACCGTCGTTAATACCATTGGTCCAATAATTATCAATATCAATGATAGGTGGCAGCAATATCGATAATGCAGTTGCCTTCGATTTTAAAGACTTACAACAAGCAGCATATTGTTGGACGAGGATGAATAAATGAGTCAATGGAGCATTGTTCGGACGATCGAGCCGGAAACGAGAAGGATGTCTAGAGAGTTGGACGAAGTGGTGTTCGATGTCGTGCGACAGGCGGGTCGCGGCCGGAAAAGCGCGAAAATAGGAAGAGGAAGCGAGTGAAGAAAGAAAGAAAAGAAAGGCGGAGAAGTGGAAGTGGCGCGTGGCACTGCCGAATAAGTATCGGATGCCGCCAGATGTTGCGGTGAAGCCAGCTGCTGCACCTCCGCCACTCTGCCCTCTTTTGCTTTTCCTCGCGGTTTTTCGAGAGAGCCGAGCAGGTACACACACTGACCAATACAACGTTGGTATTTGGTGTTCACTGGTGGTACTGCCGTGTATCAATTATTTTTCCCATTTGTCACTTGCGAAATTTTGTTGAAGCAACGTCAATTAAACACTTTCTTGCAACATTACACTCGCGCCATTGTACCTACTTTGATCGATAATTCAAGTATGACGGATATCCAAAGATTTCGTTTCGCGTGATTTTTATTAAAATTCGGGACGTTTTATGTTTCCCAAGTGCGCTGTAGTTTTAGTTTCTTCATTCTTGTACAAGATAAAGGAAGTTTTAATGATAGGTTTACTTCGAACTGCGCTCGCTGTGATAGAGGTAATCACGAGAGGTTAAGCTGAATTGAATAACTGCGACAAACATAATTAGATTGCGTGATGATACTAACAAGGTTTATTACGAAAGTTCTTGAAGGTTCATGTCTAGAAGGAATACTGCAAAAATGCAAACTGTTTAAACGAACGGAAATTATGGATGTAGGAATCGTAATAGACTATTTTTTCCCTCACTTTTCCCAGTGCTTCTCTTCTATTTTCTTCTGGAAATTTGAGAATGCTTATGGAAGATATAATATATGATATAATTTCAATTATAATTAAAGGTTTTTGATGCAATATGAAACACTAGTAAGCATTTTGAATTCATGAATGGAAAGCTATACTATTGCACATAACATCGTCCCGTCGGTAGTAAAAATGTTAATTACAAATGTTTTATAATAAGCGCAGAAAACTTGTTCGTGCTGTTTTTATCGAAGATACATAGCATTTTAATAATTGGAAAATAAGAGTGCAGTAATTTCTTAAGAGGAAAAACAATTCTGACAAGATAAATATAATTATGTAACTTACATGTTTCTCATGCAGCTTGTTTATTATACCTTAAAACAGTTGATTCTCACATCCAGAAATTGTTGCCACGTTTAATCTTCAAGCGAAGACGTAGAAATCGCGCGATAAGCATCGTAGCATTTTCCTTTTCCCGCCAAATTAAACTCACGTAAGGCGGAGTCGCACTCATTATTTATTTACTTACTGTTTTATCATTATGAATCCACAGTAAAATAACGAATTTATTCTAGATAAAAATAATGTTTTATCAACAAATAGTTTTATAGTTACGTGGAATATGTTCAATGTGCATAGAATTAAAGAGCCTTGAGGTTATGTTATATACAATCGTCGACATACTTACGTTAGGGGTTTTGTAATTTCAATAGTGATTTTTTTACATTTGCAAAGACTATGAAAATTCATACGTTAAATGAATGGAGAACTATGGAAAACAACTGTTGCTATACAATTTTATCATAATTCCATCTATTACACGCGGCGCGTTGCATTGTATATACTTGCTAAATAAGTACACACGCTTGCTTTACATAGGTTGTACATAATTCCCGCGAAATATACGAATTAAATCTTTAGTTTACGCAATCTTGAGAATATATTGCATGCAATGTATCTTTACGTACAAGGACATAGTTATATAACATTTACTATGAATGGGTTTGATTAAATTTACAATATGAAACATTTGAATACGATTCTGTAATATCTATTATATTTTAAATATGTACATAGTATTATATTTAGCAGCCACATTGAAATTTGAATAAACACATATTATGATCTTAATAGAAGTTATAAAACTGTATTTATAATTGAATGAATTATATGAAAATAAAAATTGAATAAACTATATTTAGTCTAGACAATCTAAAATGCATATTTCAGCTTTCTATATTGTGTAATATTAGCGCAGTATGTGATTCGAACTCCGCTCGATTCTGCCATGATGAAATAGTTTATAAAAATATGGTACAAGAAAAAAACGTTAAATTCCTCGTATGTATTATGAAAGAATAAACAATTACAAATGTCCACTGTATTGTAGCATTAACTTTCACGTTATGATATTCTATTATACGTAGCTGTGTAGCTATGATTGCCATTACAGACATCATTGTCGTTTGATTTCATAATTAAAATATATCTTAGAAAATATGAGCAAGCGTGCATATAATTTTAAGCGTTGTACATCGATCCTCCGTTGGAAGCCTCTGGAAACTTTTCTTTTTCATAATTCCTTTCAACTTGACCCATCTATATTTACGTATATATTCGTGAAACCAGGATGAAATCAGAATAACGAACCCGCAAGCATTACCGGTATCCCTTCCACTTTGGTATCGGTAGAACTGGCGTGAAAACCGAAAAGGGACAAGGAGGAAAAGAAAAAGGAGGGCCCTTGCAGCCAGGAGAACGAGATGGGAAGGAAGTGGCGGAGGGGGTCGAAAGCGAATATCCTTCCTGCCGGGGCAGCAAACAGGCAGCTGCTCGGATTTGAGCACGTGCTACCACCGTGCTGCCACGATGAACCTCGTCTTAGATAGCCGAGGTTGGTAGGTTGCTTGGTAGATATGTAGGTAGGTGTTATACACCGGCCCTGTGTGACTGAATACGATCCAGGTATCCGGCATGAGCCGAGTATTTTCGTGCGTGTTCCGGTGATCTTTGCACGTGCTACGTTTTATTTCTTTTCCTATTCAAATTCATCGTGAACCTTCCTAGTCTTCCATTCTTCCAGCAACAATTGAGCTACGGTTGAAGATGCTTTTTTCTCTACTTTCCGAGATGACAATGATCCCTTCGACGGTTTAATTCTCAATACTTGACGAACTCAATTCTCTGTATGCAGATGCTTCTTAACAGATGCCGTTACGCACTGAAATTTAACATTTAATTTAACATACTCAAATTTAGCAACAGCTTGTTTGAAAATTCTGAAACAATTAGCTTGTATCGAATTCTTCCAATTCAGTCACATAGAATCACTTCTATTGGAATGAAGCGTCCGGATTTCGTAGGAAATTAAACGCCAATCGTATATTTTGCTTTTCTCCGAATTGAAAAATTTGGAAAGGTAGAGTTGATCGGTTTATCTTCCGAATTGTTTGATTTGGATCACAGGCGAAGTGAGTGGATAGCACGTGCTACGATTCCGTTTTGCTCGTACGGAAAACCGACCGACAAAGGTTGCTAGGTTGCTGGGTTGATCGGAAGAAGGTGTTATGCACCGACTCTTTGAATAGGAGGTGTATACAAGCACCAGGTATCGCCAGGAAGGGGTACGATCGTGCATGCATGCGTGTCTCCCTTCGTGGCATGAACTCTATACAAGTTTTCCTTTTCGGGCTGTTAATTCCCTCTCAAGGTGGTCTCTGATTTTGCAATTTTACACCGTCTGAGTTTTATGTGCCTTCTTTCCTTTACGCGACATCAGCGGACGTATTATAATTAACAAACGATTAGCCCAAGCAATGAAAACTGGGAAAATTGTAATCTTGAATTTTGTTCACTTATGTGCTATTAATCTCGATTAACTTTTTTGCATGGGGTTAAGGGAAGTAGCAAAATAATTTAGCCACCGATTTCTTAGGCGTAGCATATAGCAGGCTTAATAGATAAAATAATTTTTCGTCCGTCGGTTCGATAATTAAATCTTCAGCGAATCGAAGATGTCCTTATCTGATCATGCATCCGCACGCCTGGCGTTATTAATTTAGTAGAAATCCGCAGGTGCTTCTACAGAAACTTGGTTGACGGCCAATGCTGTATCGGTGGCGGGCATGCACGTGATCAGATCCGCGTCCAGAAAACCATCAGAAGAATTTTATCGAGTTTAAAATGTTTTAATTGCAAACGATCAACGAAATCTGCATTAATAATTAAGAAACATCGACTTTTCGAATTTCGATATCAATCACGAGATAAATACGATGCCTAATACCGGACATTAGTCCAGATTCGCTCGAGTTAAAGATCTGAATGAAACGCGATGAGTAGCGGATTCACTAAGATCATTGGTTAATCGATTATCCCTCAAGGCAATATTGTTCGTCGTGTATCAATTAATTTCATTTTGATCGACTATTGTTAATTAATCAATTTCATTTACAAAACAACGGAAAATTGTTTTAAAGGTAGCCTGTAGACGAGCTCACGACTCATTATTTAGAATATTGCAAACGATATTTATTGGCCGATCTTCTGGTATCTGATAATCATGCGACACCTGTTACGACACAACACTTACTTAATTGGAGGCTACGAACAGCTGCCCACACGACGAACCAATCACGGCTGTTTGCCTGAAATTCTTCTTTACCCGCGACATCCCTGGCGAGCACCTGTTCCAATTCGGAATACACCGACCGAGGATCCTTGACCAGGATTTCGCACGAAAGGAAAGTTCGCACTGATTGCCGGATTCCGATTTGTTCGATCGACAGGCCGTGATTTCGCTTCGCTGTGACGCAACCGGCCAATTAATTAAAACACGTGGCCACGGAATTGTATATACATATTATATATACTAGCAGTGAAAAGTTTGGAATTTGGAATCACTACGTGTTCTGTGGAACTCAAGCAAGAGTTCAACTTAAACTTTTGTTATCTTAGAGAAGTCTTTCGTTAAATTATTATCAATACCTGCAGCATTAATTGGTAGTAAAAGTGATTGTAAACTTTTCGACGGCAATGTATATCGACCGTCGTTATTTAAATTACAAAATGTTTAATATAATAATATTGTCAGAAGACGGAATATTATCAAAAATAAGCAAATGTCCGGATACTTTTGTGCGGTAGTGTAGATTCGTGGAAATCACCGAATGAAGTTACAGATATAGAAGCGAAATCTGGCGACAAAACTTTCCGAACAAGCAAGTGCAAACAAGCGATTGCATTTAGCTGCTACTTAAGTTCTACACGCTTGCGATGGATATCTTATTTCAACATTTCACGAATTCCTTATCGCGAGTTTATACGCACATTTTGCAGCTGCCATAGCTGAAGCTGGAAATTTATCCGACTGATGGAAGCGTATCGTGCTCAAATATTCGAGGAGGCTGCAGCTAGTTCCTTAAGTCCTTCGCCACTTTACAACGACACTACGTAACTAACGATGCTGCACGCATAGCGGCAGCTGTTGGCCCGTGTCCACAAGAGGACCACGCTCGAATTCTACACCATCCACGGTATCATACTCAAATATGTATTCGAACCGTATATACCGCTATGGCAGAATTTCTTGATGTTACCTCACCATACTTAATGACGCGTAAGAGGCCTGCGTATTACACCTGTCAGGCCACCTTTACCAAAAATTGCTCAAATTCTGTGCCTTGCGATGGGACACGTTCGAGGACCAAAACCAGCTGGCGCTACCGCGAGTTTACGCGATTTTGTAATATTTGATCAACGAAATTGTCTCGGATCGAGGTGAATATATATTGCTAATTAAACGCATCTTTAATCGGAGAGCGATTAATGAAAATAAGAAAGTTTTACATGCAGACCATGTAGAGAGGGACCGAAGGATTATGTATGGAGATCATATGAGAAAACTATGATGGTCAATTTTTGTTGGTTTTCCAACCTCCGTCGCTCAGTTGCTAAAAAGATGTATTTTAATATGAAATAGTTGAAGAAACTAAAGCGATGGAAAAAACAGTACACGTTGTGTTAACATTATCGAATGGAAGATCATGCGAATGACTGCTCCGGTAACACGAGTCTTTGGTATTCGAGAAATTTCTGGCTCATATGTGTGCGTAAACTGGTTGATTCACAAAACAGGTGCCAATACCCGTGCAAGGAATAGCACGAAGGAAAGAAGAGGAGACAAGCTGATGGCAATCTGACGCAGCTTCAAACCGAGCGAACGCTTGTCGCGGAAATTTGACGCAAAGATGATTTCGCGAATAACTAGGAAACGCGAGCTTCTTACGCGCCAAAAGTTTAGCCTGCGTGAAATTCAACCACCGAATCGAGAAAAAGGTCAGAAGCCAGCGGCAGATGGTTCTTGCTCTCTGGCTTCACGGATGCTGCGTCCGGCTAGATGCATCGTTGCACAAACGCTTATGGTTTTAATTGTCTGACTTAAAGAGCGGATCTTGATTTATGACCCTGTTTTATCAGCTTTCTTCTTTTTAAAATGCCAAAGAGAATCTGAAAGCTAAAAACTAACCACCAAACATCTACGAGAGATTGAAAACCAAATAGTGGAACACTGGATATATTCATCGCTAAGTTCATGGATAAACAATCGCGTTCCATCCTTATCATCGAAAGAAAGTCAAATCCCAAAAATCTATTCAACCTTTACCAAGTCTCTAAGTTTCGATAAATTCTAATTTACATTTTTCCATGTTCAAAGCTCCTTCGAAAATCATCCAACTGAGAGTAGCATAAGGTCTCCGTAAAAAGCGGCGGTCTATAATTGCTTTCGTATTCGTAGACGACAGAAGGCGAAGCGAATGCGCGCGTCGAATGCTGGCTCCGTGGATCAGGTAAGGATTTCTATGCTGCGAATAAACCAAGCCACGTCTCGTCGTTCATCTACCAAGCACAGATGTCGACGCAGCTTTTCTTCTTTCCTTCTCCCTTTTCATTTTTTCAATCGACCAGAAAAGAAAAATCATTTCTGCCGGTAGAAGAAGGAAAGTGGAGACATGATCCGGCTTAGCCTGATCCGGTTCAATATGGTCGGCGGAACATTGGCCGCGGATCGGTGGCGGCAAAGAAGCGTGGCACGTGCCACGGTACAAAGAAAAACGCGTCCCGTCGAACGCAGCATCCGCAAGGTCGGTGCCATCTGTTGCTACTCACGGCCTGGAAACTGAGCCCGCTGGCCCACTTCGAACGAATTCTTTTCCGGTATTTTATCGGGGAACCTTCTGCGCCGCTCGCGTGCCAACCTCCATCCAACTCCTGTATATGTACTTACATGGTTTAAAGTTACCAGCGTTGTCGGACATTCCAAAAATGCCGCGGGATGCGACGCATCCGTGAGACGTTCAAGTTCCAACAGCTGTTGGGTACATCGATTGTGACATGTCGTTGCGATTGCGTAGAAAGACTACGCGAGAAGAATATCAAAACGATATAGAAACATGAGAAAATATCTGTTTTTGACGTTAATAATACTTCTACGATTAAAAATTAATAATTTAAATAATAATCAATATACTCAATATATATGTATATCGTATCATCGATTATTTACCATTATTTATCACAATTGATCAACGTCAACGTCTTCAGAATCGTTTTACACGATGGTATTAAAAAAAAAGAAAGGAAAAAAGGCACCGTGTTGTTTGAAATGGATTAAAAAATGGCCGCGTCGTTCGGGATCTCCAGTTTCTTCGCGGCTAGTCAGCAACCTATCGTTTTCTCCATTGATAACGAGATTCATTCAGCAAAACTTGGCGGGAAACGCGAGACGTTCGATGTTGGTTCCGTGTAAATTCGAGTAAACGACCGCGACTGTAAAATTAGACGGGGGAATAACGCGGAATCGATCGATCTCAATTCGAGGGACTCTTGCCTGACTACAATAACCCGATGATAACGATCCCCTGGTGTCGGATTTGTCGAAGTTTTCGATTACTCCGATCGATATCTCGTCCTTGTGGTTTTCTACCATCACGGACATTCGAAATTGACGACCACCTTGCGCTCGAGGATCGTAACTGGCGCGTACAGTGCAATGTGTTTCTGTTTTAATGGTTTTTATTTAGCTTACTTTTCTGTTTATCTGTTTGTCTTGGTGAAATTTTTTGAGCGAAATTTCACCCACTTCTCAACCGGATAGAAAGCGGAAATTTGGAACGTACACTCGTTTCCGATGTCAGTACAGTATTATTTCAAAAAAAAAAATTAACAATGTAGTCACTGGTAATAATTGTCCGGTTAGCTGAGGTGAAATGTGAAAAAATCTTTTCATCGCACAATACGATCCAACGTGTATCATCGGATGGCAGTTAAAGACTAAAAAATAAAAAGTAAAATACATAAATCTAAAAAATTACAAAAATATGGTCTTCCTTTAAAAATGTGCTAAAAAGAAGAAAATCATTTTCTTAATCAGGTATCATTGAGTCATTGAATGGAATAATAATATACAGGGGAACCTGTATATGTTGAGTACACGAAGTAATCGTATAAAAGGGTGTCACTAAATTGTTGATATTATTAATCTAATTCCGAAGTTTTCACAATTTTAACACCATCAAAGACTATCTATTGGATTAGATAAATCTCGGATTTATGATTTCAGTCGAATGCTCTTTCATTCCTCCCGTAATCGTAAGGGAACCTTATCTTTCTTATCTTTGTTAGAAATTTCTTGAACCAAAAAGTTCATTCAAAAGAACAGAAGAGACATTGTCCGAGCGGGGGATGCATCGCAATGTTAATGCAACGAGTTTTTTTATTTTTAGTAACACAAGTTCAACAATCGAGTGATAGCATATTATTACTACATTCAATTACTTAATGATACCAGATTAAGATAATTATTTTCTTCATTTTAGTGGATTTTAAAATAAAGTAGATTCTTTAATTTTTGAAATTCATATATTTTATTTAATTTTCTGCAACGATAAAATCATACGAGTTTCGCTTCGTCGTTCAAGAATTTTAAATCATTTTCATTTTCGATATTCACATATCCCCTCTTTTATTTTCTTTTTTTTTTTTTGTTACAAAGAATGGAAACTTCTTTGAAACTCTGCTAAAGAATATTCCACGGTAGCACGTGCCAATGGTTAAGAAAATTGATAGATGAAAGCGTCCTTAGGCTCCTCTGCTCAAGAACCACCGTCTGCCAACCACCTTTTCCAAGCGAAATATCAACGCAGCGATTGTTCCACCATTCGTCATCCCTCTTTTGCTCAGCCGCATCCAGAAGATCCCATACAGCATCTGTGAAAACTGAAAGGAAACCGCTTTCGCGGGAGAAAGACGACTACATCGAAAAGTAGCGATGAGAAAAGCAAAGGAGAACGAACGAAAGGAAAACAGAGCGGAGGGAGAAGTTAGACGTGTGGTCGTGAAGTAGGTGGTAGGTGAAAAAAGGCATAGGAACTCGGGCTGACTGACTGGTTGTTAGAAGATGGCCTGTTGCCTGCGAGTCGGTGGTTCTCTTGTACTCCTGGGAAGTAGCGGCAGATGTTTCGACCCGGTTGGCGCGTGCCCGCTGCCACTTGGCTGCGAAGAAGACGCTACCATCTGCCCCTTCTTCGTCTTCCCCTTCGACCTCACCCTCCTTCTTCTTCACCTTGTTCTCCTTCCTCCTCTGCGATCCGCCGTGTTTGCATATATGCAACCACGTGGCTGCACTGATACAGAATATACACGTAATATCTATTCTCGTACCAGATATCGATACCAATTTGCCTTTTTTCTACTGTCTACTGAGATAACAGATTCCGCAGAAGGCGGCGTGACTTATCTCTTACCCTTAAAGCAAGCACGCGCTCCGATGCCTGCTTTGGAAAAGAATCTCCTAGGGGGTGAGTGAGAGCTGTGATGAAGGGGAAGGTAGGGGTAAGTGGCTATTCCAGTGGCGTTGACAGTGTGGAAGGAGGATAGTCGAGGGAATGGGGTGCATTCGTTTTTTTAGCGATGTTAGGGGCTACGAAGAAGCGAGGGATGGCGATAAGAAGAAATTAATGTTTTTCGGGGTGGAGGGTTTGTAGACTTTTGAGAGGAAAAAATAGAAGCTTGAATATATCAAGTTGTGGGAAAAATGCCAAAGATCATTGTATGGACTACATGTAATAAACTGTAGTAATACGAAGCTGTAACCATTTTTGCCATATTATGGAAGATGTCATTGTTATTAGGTGTCTTTGTCCTGACATTTCGTATAAAATTATTCGTGTTCCACGATAGTTTGCACATTTTTTCTGTAGCATACGGCAGATGTATACTAAGGACGACAGATCTTCGACGACAAATGCTCTTTATTTAGCAAAATTTCGACCTGTGATCCTTCTTAATGTCTGACACACCGGTTCTCCTTCCACGATTTTTCTTTCTTCACCTACCATTTTTCCTCCTTCGCAGATGCAGCTTTTCCATTATGTTCGTCGGGCTCGTGCCACCAGTCACTTCCCCCCACGTCGACTTTCGATTCTCGATCTTTGCAGATGCGCACGTGCTCGCTGCCACCTCCCCGGTCTTCTCTTCCTTCTCGATTATCCTTTGTATCTTGCGACAAGGAAATCCGTCGCGATCTTAAGCTCGTCATGCACGACGTGGCCCCATTGTAAGCCAGTACAATGATCGAGGGGGCACCGTGGGCCATCTCGAATTTGAAAGTCTCGAGTGGGAGTTCAAGCGTAAGGTACATTTTTTGTTGAATTGGTGTATGCGTATATCGTACGCAAAACAGCTTTATGTTAGTGACATGTGCTTATTTTTATTTATTTATACAGGGTGGTTGGTAACTGGCGGTACAAGCGGAAAGGCGGTGATTCTACGAGAAAAAAGAAGTCGAAAATATAGAATAAAAGTTTTTCGTTCGAGGCTTTGTTTTCGAGAAAATCGACTTTGAATTTTCGCTCGGTACGCGTGCGCTTTATCACGTCTCCTAATAACGGATCTCACTGTAGATCGTTGTCTCGATGGAAAAATTAAAAAAAAAATTAAAAAAAAAATTTTTATTCTATATTTTCGACTTCTTTTTTCGCGTAGAATCACCCTCTTTCCGCTTGTACCACCAGTTACCAACCACCCTGTATAATACTTTGACGAAGAATTTAAGAAATCTATTCTTTCGAGAAGATTAATTAATTATTTTTCTCTTTCTTTGTGAAATTTATGGACGATATAAATATGGAGACATTCTGCGACGAATCCCGAGCATTTCTGTCTCTGTCAGAAACTCGTACAGACAAGAAAGGGAAAGGTGAAAAAAGAAGGGGGTCTTCCTGATCGCGGCTCGATCGTGCCAGATGTAGAGTGAAGGTAAGGAGGAACTCGGATTTCCGATCGAGGTTCCTCCTTTAATGTGCACTCCCTATTCCACCTTGATTGCCCCCCGAAAGATTTTATTACCCTTATGAAATCGAGCTACCGCAAATCGCGGCCTCGAATCTTCCCCTACGCTAAAGGATTCCGAGAACGGCAACTTACCAAATTACGTTGTTACCAGACGTTAAAATATACGAATAAAGATATTGTATAGTATTACGCGTCTATTACATTTCAATAAAAATTATACGCTTGTTACCGTATCAGCTGCTCTATTTTAGTTCGATTATTTACGACCGAACAAGTCGAAGAATGGACAAATGAAAGTTTAAGATCTTATGAAGATTGTGTACACAGCAGCTGACGAAAGTTTACATTTTTTACGAATATATTGTAGATATTGTAGGGAACATTTTAGAATTTTATGTATATTGGTAGAATTCTACTCATACTTATCGTATACATACACTTTATAAGGATTACCAATGCACTTGAGATCTCAATTACTCCTTATTAAGCTAACATGTCATTAAATTAATTAAACTCATGAAACTAACTAAGCTAACGTATCAAACTAACGTAACTAATTAATGCGTCTATATGACATTTTTTTTAAACGACGAAAGATATTTTGAGAAATCAACCAGAGAATCCGTAAACTTTGTGAAATCGCCATTCATAATCGCCGAGAGCTCAGAAGCTCATATTCGCCGCCAGGTATATTCGGAAGCTCATGTTCGCTGCCAGGTATATTCGGAAGCTCATATTCGCTGCCAGGTATATTCGGAAGCCAGGTATCACCCTGGTGCCACGAAATCGGGCGAGAAAGGTGTCCGGGGGATCGTAGGGCCGCTAATCTCTCGACGTTGAAAGTTCTAGAGCGAATCTGCTCGTCTCCGTTCCACCCTCCCTCTCGCTTTTCTCTGGTGTACAGTACATCTGGCACAGCACCAGCAGTCCAAATATGCTTTTGTCGCCTGTACCTATCCTACTGTACGTAAATGGCCCATACCTGCTAACTGAGCTGGGTGCATCTCTAACATTCGTCTCATCCGCCTGTCAGGTCATCCTCGCAATTCCTCGTGAGCTGATCGTACCAATAAAGGGCAGAATCTAAAATGTCAAATTACATGAAAGTTGACTGAATGTTGCTATTAATGGAAAACAAGATTTTGCACGTTGATGTGGATGATAATTGTTGGAATTTGTAGAGAGAATTTGATAAGAATGTAATAATACTGTAACAGTCGTTGAATGTCAAGATGAAAAATAAAAAATACAACAAATTCTTAAACTCGATATAAAAATTCTGCCTTGAATAATAACGACAGGATGAAACGAAGAGGCATTCGACGTCGGATAGGACGTAGACGCGAACAGTGGCTGTCTGAAAGTTAGATGCAAAGTTCTTAGTTATATAATCAACAAAATGTTCAATTGATTATAAATCGACAGGACAGAACGTTGATTACCGTTTAAATTATGCAGTCGGCCCTTCCGTGGATCTTTTGCAGGTAGACTTGTTGATAGAATGCCCCTAACGACCCGTCATTAA
Source organism: Bombus vancouverensis nearcticus (assembly GCF_051014615.1). Lineage (NCBI taxonomy): Eukaryota > Metazoa > Arthropoda > Insecta > Hymenoptera > Apidae > Bombus > Bombus vancouverensis. The sequence continues at coordinate 5,691,956 of NC_134914.1, read as the reverse complement.
GTGCTATCTTTAAAACATCTATGACTGCGGATTGCTTCATCATCGGATATAATCTTAATCAACCGCAGTCCCATTCCCTCCGCGTTGTATTTTTCTGGCGAGGGAAGAATAGGGGCGTCTCTTCGTTAACGATCTTCGACGCCAATAAATTACCCTTGCGCGTCGCGCATCAACCTTTACCATTCGTGCAATAACCGATATTCCACCGTTCGAACGTTCAAACAACCATAATTTCCATACGAGATTGACATTGAATCGCTGTACCGTGATACGTCAAGAAACCTTTACCAATAACCAAACAATACGTAATTTCTCAAGAATCGTTAAAGGGGGAGGAAGGATGAAGATCAGTTAAAAATCTTTCCTTAACAATGTGTTTGAATAATCTAACGCGTGCTATTGAACAAAAATAAGAAATGACATTATTTTGCTGCTACGAATGAAGACAAACATGGACAGAAGTTATCTATGTGTTGCGAAGTCTCGATCCTGTCAAGATAGCCCTATAGAAATTATTTATAAGTTTAGAGAATCCGTAGCCGACCAAACGCTTAGAAATCGCTGACAAATTGAGTTCTCAATCGACCTGCAGGAATTGAAGTTTACATCTGCTTCAGAACTAAAACCAGGTTGTCGCAACAACCTGAAACAGACCAATAAGGATCTCTTTCCGTATCATCGATGGAGATGGATTACAAGGTGAATGGAAGCAGAAAAACACTGGGTCTCCGTGGAAGGCCGAGGTTCTGCCGGTTTTGGAAAATGTTCTCGATTCGTTAGAACCAAGCCTGTCGCTTTAACGAGGCCAATAACGGTGCCGGCAGGTGCCACGTGCCCACCACCACTGTCGCTGTCTATCATCGTTCTTGCTTTCTTGCTCTCGGCCAATATTTTGAATGAAATCACCAATCCTCCTGCAGTCTGATCCGCTACGTATCGCCACGCTGGGTACCACGGTTATGCCAATGGAGAAACGGAGAAACGATGCTAATTAAATGTACGTAGCTGCGCAATTAATTTATCAATGACGTTTTATACTTTACACGCGGTCGAGATGGCCACTCAATAAGAATTTGCCAGCCACTTTCGTTCCATTGGATCGCTCGTGCTCTTTCCTGGTTCGTTGGCTTAATGGACCAATGCAGCTTGAAGTTTCGTTTAATTTCATTACGACAGCATACAGTTGAAAATATTGTGAGTTACATAAATTGAAATTCAAACTGTAATTGTAAATTCAAAATGTAATGGAAAAATTAAATAAATTAGAAAGGTGAGAATCCTGAGGGTATCTTCAGAGTATAGGAACTTTGTTTTCACAAATAAACAATGATCTTGACTCTGTAATACTACGGTACAGCTATGCACAACCTCATATGCAATTAACATTTTTCCACGTAACGTCGATACATGAAACGTATTGTAAATGTATACGTGAAATGTACATGAATAGTGAAAATAGATAAAAGTAGAGTTTAAGCGATTGAAAGACATAATTTTGCTAACATAACGTTTTAAAATAAATTATAATAAAGAATAAGATTTTCAGTTTCCTTATTCGTCTTATGTTTCTTATTTAATAATTTTCTTGTTTAATTATTTTTCTTATTTAATAATATTAAATCCGATTTGTTCTTCATCCGATAGTTAGACAAATTTTTTCTCGTTAAACCGTACGAAAAGGAACTAACGATACTGTGATTTTCGATTTCACGAGACCCTCCTCTTCCTCCGTTCCCTCGTTTTCTACCTTTTTTGCATCTTGCTATTTTTTCACACCGATGCGTACGGTAATAGAGTTTTTTCCATCATTTCCTTTGCAGTCCGAGGAAACCCTCGTCGAAGACACCCTTGGCAGCTGTTCACCCTCGGCGCGGAAGTGATCCTCAGCTATCGGCTTCTCTAGCGTTGAAAAACGGGAAGGGAGGCCAATGAATGTGGTCAGAAAAAATTGATTTCTCGTCGACCGATGAAAATCCGGCCGTGCAACGCTTTCTCGTAGTCTTAAACCGATTAACAGCTCGCCAAACCAATGCCCAGGGTTTGTTCCACGGGTTAGCTTCCACTTTTATTCCCTGACTTCCTAAACCCATGGATTAACGTCGGATTTCCGCGAATGTTCCATTCTCTGGTACACGTAGGTCAGGAAGCTTCTAAACAAAGGTTTCATCCACGCTTTCGATTTTCCTGATTTTGAATTTTCCATCTTGCAAAAGAATCCGGAGGATTGGCAATTTCTTTTAGAACAATCTCGAAAACGTTCATACCTGGAATTAGCTGTCCGTCTCAAAGCGACATGTAAATTCTTTTCGCAGCTCCGGGAAAAATAATTTCCCTGTTTTGAGAAAATCCGATTTTTATCTTCGAAAGAACTAACACTGTTGATCGCAGCAACGATACTTCTACGTTCTAAAATGAACGATTTTCTGCTGCGAAAGATACAATTTACCAGAGAGGTCAAGTTTTCGCGCGTATAGTCTGTAGGCTAAGAGCTGAACGTGTGAAAAAATATGAAAGCTGAAGATACAGAAGCATATGAAAAGGGTGGAAGATTGCGACGTTGAAGGAAGATGCGGAATGAGAGCGGTGAAGAAATAACGATGCCCAGGAGCGCGTCGCTCCATCAGTCAAATTCGATCACACGATACATATGTCCAATCACCTGTCACACGAGACGCGTACGAAGCGTGTATTTTAACGCAAATGATGATAATCGGCGTAGCGAGAGCTAATTTTTCCAAGCGTGTCGCGAAGAAGTGACAGGCGTTTTTAACAACGGACGATCGACGTTCACCGTTTTCCGCTACTACGCACATTGTTGTGCACTGGATCCTCGAGCTAACGATAATTACAATTTAATAATACGTCAATTTCCACCTAATTACAGGTTGACTGATCGGCCGCAGGTGAACACGCGTATGAATTCTCGTTTCTCGTGTGAAGTCCTCGTTGCAGATACATAACACGCTTATTAAAGTGAAAACTATTGATTACAGAGTCAGAGATGCCTTAAACAGTAGAACAAACGAATCATTTTCGAAATTCTGATGGCGAACGAAACGACGACGAGTTGCACCAGGACACATTGATTTAGTTAATGACATTGATGCCGTCGACATATTGTACATGCGAAATTGATTTCAATTGAAGCTTTTCTCAATGAAGACACATGCTGCAAGTTACGAGTTAGGAGCTCGCTTATGGCAAAGTGATAAACACCCAGGTAACAAATTTTCAACATTTTGCATAATATGTGATTAAGAAAAAAGTCAAGGAGAGCTAATAGAAAAGGTATTGCTTTATCGAAAATCTTCGTTTACGATGAACAAAGTTAATCGTTGAATTCGCCAATGTCGCATCGTTTCGTTCGAGAAATTCACCACATCGTGCTTATTTACGATTTGTCACAGTTTACTCGTCACTTTAGGAAAAAACTGCAGATCGTTGTTGAATGTCAGTGTCACAGCTGTCACGTGAGAGATGTTCGGCGAAATTGGACAAAATACAGTCTGTTTAACATTGTCATTACTAACCCGTTCATTAAAGAGGCCGTCCAATTATTCATTAATAATCGTTCTTCCGGGGTTTCATCATCCGTCATTATTGAAACTTATAATGTACAGTGTATGATTGATTACAATGGCCATCAGGACTTAACATCAAGCTACATTAGTGTTGCACGTTACATTTTGTTTCAAATATTACATGTAATAAAGCGATTACGATTTATGACCAAAAAACTGGAAATGTTAATTCGTCGGGTTCGGTGCAGGATCCTTTGCTTTTTTCGACGCGGCAAATACCATTTAGTATCAGCTACGTCAGTATTATCTATTAACCTGTTGTTGAATCAAATTTTGATACATTGTACATAGCTATATCTTAATTTAATAGACTTGGCTCAAGGATTTGGTATCTCAGTGAGTCTGATATCTGTAAGACCACTCAAGAATTTTTTATTTCGATGTGTCGTATTATAATATTTATTTCTAAATTAAAAAAATTAAAGATATTTATAAGCTGTGATTCATATATAATCTATAATTTTTTATAGTCTATCATTAATATATTTCTATAATTTTTATTATTTATTTTGTTACATATATATTGTAGTCTATAATTAATTTATTTCTACAATTTTTATTAAAAAAGAAGTTACACGAACGGTTAATTCAAGAACAAACGAATGATGATTCTTTGTCTCTTGACACAGGCAATTTTGTTTTTTATTTGTATATAGAGTACTTTGATAGAAATCACTAATAAAATGTTTCATTGATTTTACTTTTTTAAATCTTAAAACAAGCGAGTCCGTACGAATAAAAATGAAGCAAGAATTCATCAATAATTAATCACTCTATTCGATAACAAACCTTAATCTTTAAAGTAGAAAATTATTTGAACGTATAAAACGAATTATACTCGAAGACCTCAATTCCCAGAATAACACAGAATGGCAATAATGCAGAAAGTGATTTTCTTTAATTCTTATTGAAGCTTGTTTAAGTGGGCGAGATAATTATGCAGAAAATAACGGAGAAACGGAACATCGACGCAGTTATCTTGGCAGAAAAATTAAGTATTCGTTACAAGAACGAGAAAGTGCGAGTCAAATAAAGTGGCGATGTTAGATGAAGATCAGGAGAAGCACGTATATACGAACATGGACTGGCAAGATCGAGTACCGACGAAAATACGCCGCTGCATAATCAAGCTTCATTGGCAAAGTGAAAGGCAGACATTATTTGGTAATAAACAAGGCGTCGTAATAACACGATAATTGAGCGAGTAATGCCACAGCGTTTCTTTTGCGCGTCTTTACTATTTTCTGGCAAGTAACCATTGATCAGTTCGAATAAATTCCTATCTTACGACCAAGAGATTAATTAGTTTAATTGAGAATCATAGAGGTATAAGTCTATTTCTCATAAAATGCTGTTCTTTTAATATAATATAATTTAATATAATATAATTATTATATAGAATTTCATTTCTTTATAAATCTTGAAAAGATGAATATTATACTGTACTATAGGTTTATTACACTGTACGTTAAATTCCGATCTTACGACCAAGAGATTAATTAGTTTGATTGAGAATCATAAAGCTGTAAGTCTATTTCTCATAAAATGCTGTTCTTTTAATATAATATAATTTAATATAATATAATTATTATATAGTATTTCATTTCTTTATAAATCTTGAAAAGATGAATATTATACTGTACTATGGGTTTATTACACTGTACGTTAAATTCCGATCTTACGACCAAGAGATTAATTAGTTTGATTGAGAATCATAAAGCTGTAAGTCTATTTCTCATAAAATGCTGTTCTTTTAATATAATATAATGTAATATAATATAATTATTATATAGTATTCTATAGCTTTATAAATCTTGAAAAGATGAATATTATACTGTACTATAGGTTTATTACACTGTACGTTAAATTCCGATGTCACGACCAAGAGATTAATTAGTTTGATTGAGAATCATAAAGCTGTAAGTCTATTTTTCATAAAATGCTGTTCTTTTAATATAATATAATTTAATATAATATAATTATTATATAGAATTTCATTTCTTTATAAATCTTGAAAAGATGAATATTATACTGTACTATAGGTTTATTACACTGTACGGTAAATTCCGATGTCACGACCAAGAGATTAATTAGTTTGATTGAGAATGATAAAGCTGTAAGTCTATTTCTCATAAAATGCTGTTCTTTTAATATAATATAATTTAATATAATATAATTATTATATAGTATTTCATAGCTTTATAAATCTTGAAAAGATGAATATTATACTGTACTATAGGTTTATTACACTGTACGTTAAATTCCGATCTTACGACTAAGAGATTAATTAGTTTGATTGAGAATGATAAAGCTGTAAGTCTATTTCTCATAAAATGCTGTTCTTTTAATATAATATAATTTAATATAATATAATTATTATATAGTATTCTATAGCTTTATAAATCTTGAAAAGATGAATATTATACTGTACTATAGGTTTATTACACTGTACGTTAAATTCCGATGTCACGACCAAGAGATTAATTAGTTTGATTGAGAATCATAAAGCTGTAAGTCTATTTTTCATAAAATGCTGTTCTTTTAATATAATATAATTTAATATAATATAATTATTATATAGTATTTCATAGCTTTATAAACCTTAAAAAGATGAATATTATACTATACTATAGGTTTATTACACTGTACGTTAAATTCCGATGTCACGACCAAGAAATTAATTACTTTAATTGAGAATCATAGAGGTGTAAGTCTATTTCTCACAAAACACTGTTCTTTTAATATAATATAATTTAGTATAATATAATTATTATATAGTATTCTATAGCTTTATAAATCTTGAAAAGATGAATATTATACTGTACTATAGGTTTATTACACTGTACGTTAAATTCCGATCTCACGACCAAGAAATTAATTACTTTAATTGAGAATCATAGAGGTGTAAGTCTATTTCTCACAAAACACTGTTCTTTTAATATAATATAATTTAGTATAATATAATTATTATATAGTATTCTATAGCTTTATAAGTCTTGAAATAATTACTTCTAGGAAAACTCTTTATCTTTTTCTTTTGTATACTCGTGATCTGGACACCGCCGTTACGAAGAAAATGGAATTTAGTGGAGCAAAAAAATTAAAAAGAAAAAGGAGAAGGCCATATTATTGTGCCCTTGAATATGAATGTTGTTTTTGGGTTACAAGGTCTAGAAACAAAAGAGTTATAAATAGATTTTTATTGCTGTTTCTTGTATCTTTCAGCTAGAGTTACACATCAAAATTAATTTCTTGGTAATGTCCTTTACTATAAATGTATCAACGTGTTTCCTATCAACTCCTATCGTAATGTAACACTGCTAGAGTGAAGATCTCGATCAGCATACACTATACCTGTACTTATCCTTACTTCAATATACAGGGTGGTTGGTAACTGGTGGTACAAGCGGAAAGGGGGTGATTCTACGCGAAAAAAGAAGTCAAAAGTATAGAATAAAAATTCTTTTTTAATTTTTTTTTTTTAATTTTTCCGTCGAGACAACGATCTACAGTGAGATCCGTTATAACGAGACGTGATAAAGTGCACGCGTACCGAGAAAAATTCAAAGTCGATTTTCTCGAAAACAAAGCCTCGAACGAAAAATTTTTATTCTATATTTTCGACTTCTTTTTTCGCGTAGAATCACCCCCTTCCCGCTTGTACCACCAGTTACCAATCACTCTGTATATTTCTATTACAAATTCATCGAATAAATGTTGCAAAGATGAATGTTATACTATACTATAGGTTTATCGTTATAACATATTACGAAACTAAGACAATGATTTTTAGACTGAAAGTAAATTGAAATTCTCAAAATCATGACTTACACCTCTACAAATAATTTTCAATCCGTCGATTACGGAAATCGAAGGGACTTGACGTTGTTACCGTTTGATGAATACCATCTTTTATGTCTTTTCCATTGTTCGCGTACATAAACATCCCTAAAAACCTTTCAGGATCTTTTCGTACGCGATCCTGCTTCCCTATACGATTCACTGCCCCTTGTATAAATCTTCCTCCTTACGCAAACAATCCGGTGAAATTTTGCAACGGTCGTACAACGAATAGGACTGGGTCAACTGAAACCAGCTAGAGAATCAAGGTACGAGCAGGTGTCGATAGAACGATGTGACATAGAGAAAGGGACAAACGATTTTAGCTTGGTCATGAGTTATAATGTTAGGGAGAGAAAAGTGGCAAAAATCCTGGAATTATGGATTATGGGGATTAGGAAAGATGAGTGTTGTTTGGACGAAGAACGTTGGAAAAGCGGTCATTAAATTGTGCAGGATGTATACGCAGTAGCGAGAAATTTAGTGCGGAAAAATGTATAAAATATCGAAAAGAAACACTCATACTATTTAGTGGATAGAACGGATCTCTAACACAGGAGATTCCTTGACACTGAAGCACACGATCGTGTCTGAAATGATCCAAAGGACGCATTGAAATTCGAGAAAAAGGCAAGTTAAGAAAGGCAAAAATTTACGGAAAAGATATTTTTGCAATGCGGGGTCTGCGAAAATGAAAAATTGCGATTCTCCAAAGTAAAGTAAAAATACCATAATCTCTAATAATCACAAGAAGACACATGGTCAGTCTAAAAATACCAACGACCACATGACGTATGTATATATTTCTCAATTTTTCCTCGTGGAGCAATGTGCTATTTGAGAAACGTCCCCTATCGTGAGCCAAAGTTTATCCTAAACGCAAATCGATTCGAAACGGGGTTCCTTCTGCTCCTCAAGTTAGAAACGACCGTTGCGCTGTCAGCGGCGATGACGAAGAAGAAGATCAGGGGAAGACAAGAGGTAGGAACCGAGGCAGTGATTCAAAAGATTCTCCGTACCTTTGGGGTGTCTTGCAGCTGTTCCTCGCCCTCTACCTCCCTGACTTTCGCTACCGTTCCTCCGACCATCTTCTTTCTTATCTGCGAGTCGTGCAGAAGCACCAAATTTCCTCCATCTAAGTACTCGATCAAAGTTCTATAGTAATAGAGGGCGAAGCATCGGGAAAACGCACCCATTCGTATCCTTTCGTCCATTCGTCGTTCTCGAAACTGGTATCGAGATTTTCAAAATTTTAGACAGGCACATGATTCAGGCATTATTTATGACCCTTTACGATGGTAGGATTCTTCAACAGAGGCAGGTTAAGGTGGTTCTCGTGTGGCAGAAGATGAAAGCATGAAAGATGGAAGATGAAAGCAATAAAATAATTTGTAAGACTTACGGTCAACGATATCCATCAAAACGTGATTAGATTGAGAGTTATGCGGTTGGAAAAAGAATGGAAGGGGATGGAACGTGATAAGACAACTTGAGTCCTGAGAAGACTAAAATATCATGAAAATTCTCAAGTCGAAGAATAGCATTTGTAGAATTTAGTTTCGGTGGTTTAACACGTTGACTGTCACGTCAGCCATATTCGGGTGACAGCAAAGTTTCTGATAGGGTCGATTTCACTACTTGTGAAGGATCGTCGTAGGTATTTGAAAAGATATTCCACAGGAAGTAATAAAACTATCGAATTGTTATAAAAGTAATACGAAAATGGTTTATAGGAAAATTATTTAGAACGCAAAACTTTGAAGCATTGTATACCAAGCTGAGTTTGGTCGGGACAATTTGGACAATAAGTTGTTGTTTGCTTTAAATTCTCCCGTGTCTTTGATCCGTCCGTTCGGCCTGTTTATCTGCATAACATAGTTTGCATGCGTGTCCGAAGAACATCGATAAATCAGGAAGCAAAGTAAACCACAATTGGGAGAAATAAATGGAAACTCTTCTCTAGCTCGCTTCTTTGACTCACAAGTCAAAAAATTGTGCAGCCCAAAATGAAGCTTCGGATTTTAATAAAATTTGTTTGAAAAAATGTGCAATTGCGAGATCGAATAAGGGAGCAGCGTGTAAAGGAGCAAAGAGCAATGGGAGGAGAAGCAAGAGGATGATGAAGGCCTTCTGTTGGCCCAGAAGGTCTTGCTGGGTGGAAAGCTCGCCGACAGAAAGGAGTCAGTCGTGAAGCGGAGTAAACGAAAGGCAATGAAAGAAACGAGTCGACCGGCTGGCAAACTCTTCGATTGCTGTCTCGATCGAAGCCAGCAATCTGTCGTCTTTACGCCCTCCTCGATCCTTCGGGAATCTTTGTCGAATCCTTTGCCAAATCTCTCCACCACGTTCCGACCATTTCTTCCTCCTCCTCTCAATCCCTCCCACCTTCCTATTACGTAACCCTTAGAAGGGAAGATCGTAGATATGGGCTGTTTTCTGGACGAAATCTCATGGATCTTGAGAAAAATTCGTAACGATTTGGGAGAAATATAAATGTATTTTTATTCGTAATAACGTATTTCAAACAATCTATTCTGCATATCAAGGAAAGCAGTATTGCTTGAATATTCTGTCTACAGTGAGCCTAAGAAAGCAATAAAATAATTTGCAAGATTTATGGTCAACGATATCGATCAAAAATTATAATTCTCATGCCCCGCTTCGTATCCTGAATTTTTGTTTTCAATTTTTATAGTTAGTTACTTTCGTTTCGGAAAGAAACTAACCAATATCAGGTATATCCAATATGATCGTAGACCTATCATCAACCAAGAACAAATAAGATAGAAAGAACTTATTTTTAAACAACACACGTCCATGACGAGTGACAAATATCCTTTTTAAGCTTGACAAATTTCTTTCACCCTTTTCTTGCGTATCGACCACACCTCCTTGGAAGCACAGGATGCGGCGAACGATGAAACTGGAGAAGCGAAAAAAAAAGGGAAAAGACGGAAAAATAGGGACGAAGAAACTTCAGAAATCTCACGTCGTGCCAGAAGTAGGGGAGGGTTGAACAACCCTATACGGACCTTCTTTATTAAGCTCCAGAGACTTATTCTCAGTGCCAGACGGCGTGCTGTAAAAAGGGGGAAGAAATCCTGGCAACCCTTTCCCCAGGAAGACGCCAGTCCTCGTATAGTTTACGACCTTTCCACTTTCGTTTTCCTGCTTCTATATCCGTCTGGCGGGCTTGCAGCACGGGAACGCTTCCAAGGAATCCGTGAATCGATTGAACTCTCGGAATTGCTCGCTAAATGGATTGAAATCGTTGACCTTGCTGGGTGAGGCTCGTCAAAGGCAACGCCTAAAGATTATGTGATTTTTGCGTATATGAAAATACAATTGAAAACCAAATTTTTCACTTTTTTTGTGCTTTATATCTTCAATTTTTAATATTTCTGACATTCTCTATTTGTCAGTTTTAATCTTTTATTTGCGGTATTTCGATGTTGCAATACTGTTAAAATATTTTTCATTTTCCACTTTTATGTTCCGATATTTTAATATCTTTAATATGTTTCTAGTTTCAATTTTTTATATATTTTCCTCTATTATTTTCCATTTTATTTTTCGTAGAGGGTATATCATGATTCGAAAATCATACAAAGCACCCGCATGGTGTTCCGGTAGGATAACGAAAGGTGAAAGGACATCCGCAAGTAAGTTTACAGAATCTATTTGCAGAATTTACCTTCCACTGACCATTGTTCAAACATACGCAACATCGAAGCTGATTCGAAGCACGAATTTTCCACGAGCATCAGTTTTCAGGATACCTGTGAAAAAGGTTCGCAGTCCTCGATTCGCTTTCAACCGCAAATAATTCTTCCCTTTCTTCTTTCTGTCGTACCTATCTTGTTTCGATCATTGCCGATCAACGTTTCATGAGAATCACAGAAAAAGATGTCAGTACTTCGATTTACCTTTCCACCACTTTACAAATCGTATTTGATCCACCTTCCTTCAAATTGCTGTGTGTTATAGTCTATTGTATATTCGTACGTGTCACATTCACTATTAAAACAAAATTTCCTCGGTTGTCGAAATACTGACGAGTGGATTACAGTTATTTATGCAAACTCATATTTCCATCGACATAATCAAGAAAATCAAATTTAACTACAAAATAGCTGGTATTCCTGCATATTATCTATATTTTATAAATTTCTGTACCTTCAAATTCGATCCATAGAAATTGCTACACTATTCATCACGAACCATACAAAATCATGGATGGAGAAGCAAGCTAGAGAAAAGGAGCTCCCACCTACTGCTCTTCCCCTTTGAACATTAACAAGTACATTTCGCCATCATCCTGCTGGTTCCGCTGACTAAACCGCGCCCCAGGTTTGTCGATAATCTCCAGAGATTATTTCCGGGCCCAGGAGAATAGAGGAGGCTGTGTCGCAGAAAAAACCTGTATGTGTTCCAGATACGACGTAAGAAGTTCGTACCATCCGAAATGATAGCACATGCAGAGAGAAAGAGCGCCTTCTCTCGTAGCATCTGTTGCATCGTGCTTCGACACCACCACCACCACCACCACCACCACCACCATCATTGGCCTTACCACCAGAAGGCACCATCACTACCACCGGCCCTGACGACCACCAGGTGCTACCCACCTTCCGTGTCTCCCCATCGTCGTCTTCGAAAAAACCTTCTCCGTACTCCGCTCCGTAGCCCCCTCGCCATTATTCCCCGAGATTTCTACCATCTGCGTCCTCTGCGCCACCCTTCGTCCCATCTCTCTTCGATATTCGTGAGTTCACAGCGTAGTTCACCGTCTCGTTCGTTCGAACGTCTTCGAAGACTTCTGACAACCACCTTCTGCCAAGTACGAGGCTAATTGTGATTGGAGTCCGGGATGGTTCCTTGCCGGGAGCTGGATGGGGTGGTAACGCTACAGCAACTGCTGATGGATGCTGTCTGGAGACCACGTGAAGGGAGAATACGCGAGGGTGGATTCGCTTGACGCGGAAATAACGGTAATAATCGTAGAAGATGTACGTTGTTGGTTATAAGCGAAGGTCACGGGAGAAAAGGAAACATATTTTTGTTAATTTTTATTTTGATGTCATTGTATGACTGGAAAATGGAATGTTTTAATATAAAGTAGCTGAAAGTAGAAAGGACCTGTTAGAACCAACGATATATAGCTGCCAAAGTTTCGTCGAAGCCAAAGATATAACTGTTAGGGTAAATAATATTTCGACATTTTTAATCCACGCTAATCAATTACATTCGTAATAAAATTGGAAAAAAAGAAATCTCTGTACTAAAAATCCGATTTCTAGAAAGCAAGAGTGTAATCATCGTATTTACAGTTCCTTTAGTCCATGGCATTGTCCCTCAAACAACTTTTGTTTCTCCTTACAAAAACGAGTCGGTGGGCACGAGAAAACTGGGCATTTTCTTGCTTTCAACTGATACCACCAACCGCTTGGTTCACTTTGTCCAACTTTTCGTAGTTTTCTTCGCGAAAAGAAAACGAGAGAGAGAGAGAGGGAGAGAGAGAGAAAGAAAGCTGTTAATGGAACTGGCTGTTGTGTCGCGAGAAGAAAAGCTGACGGAAGGAGAGTAGAGTCACAGAAAGGAAAAAAAAAGAGAAATACCCTGCATTCTTCGTACGGCAGGTACAGGTATGTGACCCATTGTAATTTCATCCCCGCATGGAACCAATGTATGCAGATTCCCCTTGCTCCGCGAAACGCCGACTTTACACCCTGGCACACCTGATGAACGTATTCTTCCATAGACACGCAATGTTTTGAGAACTTCATCGAGAAATATCGATCCTACCGTCCGTGTTCGTTCATTCTGTCCACTGACCTGGACTAGACGCTACGCTTTGTCGTTTTAGGGCTGTTTCGTGGAACACGTAATATTCTATTCAGTCGTTGTATTTTTATTTCGTTATGTCAATGGCGATGACATATATTTCACGTATACTTTGCTAGTATGTATGAAGTATATTTGGAACTGTGCAAATATTTTTAAACAATATAAATAACATTTAGTATCGTCCAAGGATACAATGACATCACTATCTACGTACCCTTTCGCTCTTTGTAATGTTCTTTTTCAATTCTGTTCGATTCGTCTTTTATACTTTTGCCCCTTAATGATAAATGAATGAAGCGATCAACGGTGTACTTTATCACAGGTAATCGGTACATCGCGTAAATTGAAACGTTAAGTACGGAATTTAGGTACAAGTAACGACCAGTGTAGTAATTATTGTGTTCAATGTAAATATCACGTTCGAGTAGCTCGAGGCAGTTAATGCTACATTACGACGCATAGTGATATACTTAAGCATTGCTACACGGCAGCCGCTAACCGTGCCGTGCATACGAATTATTCTACAGGCGTAATTGCCAGGCGTAGAATCATTTGAAACAGTCCATTGGTAATGATTGGCATCGTTAATCGTCCTCCGTGTCTAGTTTATTTATCCAACGATAACATAATCGATCGCAGTTAGTAGATGTGTAATTACCTTGGTCTTGGCCCCGTTTCACTGCAATTACGTTGCGTGATACCTGTCGACCGAGGGAACAGGTTGCTGCGCCCCGGAATTCGAAGCCATATGGGTTCCATATTGAAACTTAATTTCGCTGCGATTTTTTAACTTTCATAGGTATTTCAATTTCGTTTTTATCCCGACACGTGAAAAGACCTGCAATGTTTTAAGAAAAACTTCAGCGTATTAATAACGATATTTTTCTATCCTTCTAACGTTTTAAGAAAAACAATATATATCCCTGTAACGATCTTTTTATATTTTGTCAACATTAAAAAATGAAGAATACATATCAGCAACGATTCTTTTATGTCGTTTTAATGTTCTGAAAAAAGCTTTCATACTCTAAGTTTCTATTATCTTTCCATTCCTCTGCGTTCCATCTGTATTCCAGGCGAAAATAAAAATCAAGAATTCATCCACTCCCACCACCCTTTACGATATCACTTGTAACGTACAATTGGAAACATCACTTGCAACATACACGACGCAAACACAACACAAACTCTGTTATCATGCCGTGCAACCGACAGAATATAGAGAGTGTACAAACAAAGAATGGAGGCAATTTCATGTGGCAAACAATATCTACCCCTCCGTGAAACGGTGTTGGTCGAAACGCGCGGAGCTTAAGCTCTCTTGTTATGTCTGCGTGAGTCGAAACTAAAAAGTTTCTGCTTTCACAGCTGCCGCTCCGCTACCATGTGCCATACGAAAGTTGTTTATACTTTCGCGCCGGCAAATACACATATTATCACGACGCGAGAAGACGCCTACGCGCGCCCAAACATATTGCGACCCATGTATCGACTTTGAGGTTTCACCATGCAAACTGCAATACGTGTAGATCAGTCTCTCGGTATCGATCGTGATTTGCATCGACGCAGCGATTAGTATTGCTACCTCAATTAGCGAGTAGGGTCTGCTTTCTACTGACGCAGGATACTAACTGCTATAACGATGATCGTTGTAGATTTCAATGCGTAAGTACGCGGTGTTGATACAGAGCGTGTGGAAGACGCAGCGAATGAGCATAATATGACAACTACTCTGGCTGTATTGGGTTGGCAACTAAGCGATTGCGGATCTTGTCGATGCCACCTAATGACAAAATCCGCAATCACTTAGTTGGCAATCCAATACAACCAGTGAAACCCGTATAATTTGTAAGATAGAAATATAAATAAATATAAAAACGATACTTAAGGTGCTAGATCTGTACGCTTTTTAATTTATGAACAAAATTGTGCAATCGAAAATGCATTTCTCAAACACCTTCCTAACGAAAAGAATAGAACTTAAAGATTCACACATAGTACTCAAATCAACGAAGGAAAGAAAATTTCTCCTTTTTCTGATTTTACTCTTTTACTGATCAATTGGATTGGCAACTAAGTGATTGCGGACTTTGTCATTAGGTGGTATTGGCAAAATCTATAGATTTCAATGTGTAAGTACGCGGTATTGATACAGAGCGTGTGGAAGACGCAGCGAATGAGCATAATATGACAACTACTCTGGCTGTATTGGGTTGGCAACTAAGCGATTGCGGATCTTGTGGATACCACCTAATGACAAAATCCGCAGTCACTTAGTTGCCAACCCAATTGATCAGGAAGAACTGGAAGATTTTCGATATTATCGTTATGAGTAAAATTTTAAAAATGAAGAAATTTTTATCGTTGATTCGAATACTATGTGTGAACCTTTGAGTTCTATTCTTCTCGTTACGATGGTATTTGAGAAATGCATTTTCGATTGCACAATTTTGTTCATAAATTAAAAAGCGTACAGATCTAGAACCATAAGTATCGCTTTTATATTTATCTACATTTCTATTTCATAAATTATACGGGTTTCGCGTACTAGTTGCAACTGATATTCGTTTCATGAAACCCCTGTGTTGATACGTGCATCGTAACGTGTTGCAGAACGTGCAGACCACTTTTAGAGAAGCAACGCCGATGAACAGAATCGAGGGAAGTCGAGCGCGAGACAAATTTCGTAACAGTAGCTTGTATCGTTCAGTTTGCGCAGGTGATGCAACCGTGGTTGTTGGCCATCCAACGCAGATATCGTGCAGCAAAACGAACAGATTGTGCCTATGTGCCGGGACCATAGCGCATACCCTCGTGTTTATCGATCTCACGTATTGTATCGTGCCGATTGGATGTTTGACACGCACAACGATTGTTTGCACAAAGTGATTATCGCTCTTGAGGAATTGGAGGACAATTTTTAATGGTTTTTATTTAGCTTATTGTTCTGTCTATCTGTCTGTCTGAATGGAATTTTCTAGGCGGAATTTCATCCATTTTTCGAACAGCTAAAAAACTGAAATTTTCAAGATTAAAAAGTAAAAAATAAAATATACAAATTTAAAAAATTCGTTAACAATAATTTTTATTTAAAAATGTACTAAAAAGAAAAAAAGAATAATTTTCTTAATCGGGTATCATTAAGTCATTGAATGTAATAAAACCTATATATGCCGAGTATACGAAGTAATCGTAGAATAGGGTGTCACTCAATTGTTGAATTCATGTTATTAAAAATAAAAACCTGGCGAGCGCATATTAATCTAATTTCGAAGTTTTCACAATTTTAACGCTTTCAAAGACTATCTATTTGATTAGATAAATTTCGGATTTATGATTTCAGTCGAATATTCTTTCATTTCTCTCGTAATCGTAAGGCAATTGCCTTTCTTCAACCAAGAAGTTCATTCAAAAGAACGGAAGAGACGTTGGCCGAATGGGCGATACATCGCAAGGTTAATGCAACGAGTCCGCCAGGTTTTTATTTTTAGCAATATGAGTTCAACAAATTAAGTGATACTTGTATATTATTATTACATTCAATTATTAATAATACGTGATTAAGAAAATTATTGTCTTCTCTTTCTTTATTTTTGAAATTTATATATTTTTTCATTTTAGGCAAATAATGCCCAACATTTATTGCACTTCTAATATTGAAATATTAATTGTTTCAATATTTGAACAACTGTTTTTTTACGAGTAATTATTGCACAGTCTAATAGACTCAATGTCAAGAGAATTAAGGGAGAGCCAAAGGGTTGGATAGCGACGATTTATAGGTCGTTCGGCAAAGTTGAAAGTATCCACGGACTATAGACAGAAGCGAAACGACGAACGAGGAGGAGCTGCTCAGGCGAAACTCTCCGTGGCTAATTAATCGCGAAGCGCGAAATGCCTTCGTTGCGAGCATCGAGAAATCGATCGCGGTTGTTCACCGTCCCTGCTTTCTACGATGCTGTTTAGAATTTAGAGGCAGCTCGAGCTCCGCGACGAACTTTCATTTCCACCATGCCAATTAATCTTTGATGCTCGAGAATTGCACGGTTACGTAGAATTTAGAAAATGACGAGGAACGTAAAAGATACAGCGATATGGTAATAAATTATAATCTCCATCAAGCGCAATTACGATAAATGATATATTAGGTAAGCGAAGATAATTTTGCAGTTTATATAATCTCTTCATGATCTACAGTTTTCATGAATTATACGTCTCTAGGTTCTATAGAAAACCGTATAAAAAGTATCGAAGTGAAACACGGAGAAGGTGGAAATCACGAGCAGATTGCGGATTTTTACGCGAGTATTGAAAATTTAAGAATGCAAAAATGCACTTTATTTTAATTTTAATAAATCTCTGCCCCGGTTCTATCTTTTTATAATATAAATTTGTCTAATAATTATTTCTTACCGATATATTTATGAAAACTGTATACGCTCAACGTTATATACGCAACTATAATTCAAATGTCATCAAGAAATTAATAGTATTTCTCTGTATATAATTAATGACGTATTAGTTTGTACCAATTTATTAGAGATTAATTAATTTTTACAGATTGACGTTAACAATAATTGCCAATAATAATTCTTAATCGTTCGTTAAACGGTCTTACACTTTCTACAATAGAAACTATAGCCAACAGACGCATAATCCAGCGTGGCTAATGAATTTTAGAGGCTTTCATCGTTGCATCTTACAGCCTCCTGGGTTCCTGCCTCGCAAGATGGTTTCCTCTAACCAGCCAAAACAGCTCGAAATTAATCAATTACGTACTAAAACAGCTTTTCCGCAACGTTACATCTACCTCTGCTATACGTATACCGTTCGTATGCTTCACTTCTCTCCCTTCATGCTCCAATTCGTACGTTCGTCCGTTCGTTCCGTGGATAACAGAAGTTAGCGGAATTTAATAGTCCGCTGATTCGAACAAACGACCACTGGCCGCTGTGAAAATATTTCAAAAAAAGAGAGAAAGAATTTATATGTCTATACTCCGCCCATGTTGTGTACACACGATGAAAAATTGGGGCAAATTGTCCGTTTGATTTACACAATTCACTCGCGTACAGTATGTTAACTCGTAATTGGTATGGCAAAAGCATTTTGCTACACAGACAGTACGATGGGACATCGTACAGCGGTTGTGCAAGAAATAGAAGAAAATAAATTTGTTGTAATCGTGCGAAAGTAAATCGAATTGACCTTTTTTTATAATAGTTTTTGTTCCGTTTTATTTTCAATTTTACACGATGTTCGTCAGAGAACGACAAAAGAAATGTAAAAAACGGAAAGGAACGAGTTGGGATCCGCGAGTCAATGGCCGCGGTCAATTTATCGCAATCTAATTACGATAACCTGGCCGCAGTATTTTTAATTAGCGCCGCTTTCGCGATAGCAATCGTTACACTTTCGCTTGTATCCAAAATTCCGATCGAACCCGGTGAACAGCCAATCTAAACACCGCGAGTCTCATAGATTCTTGAGAAATCGCAACGCTTTAATGAAAAAGAAAAAAGAAACAGGAATTATATCAGATTTCTTGCACAATTGAACTATATCGTATTATTAGATAATACAATTTCCTGTGGTAAGTGTTCAAATATTTCTGTGCGTCGGTGTATACCATAGTTGGCCATTATGTCAATTCTTTTGAATAAATATTTATGTAAGACGATTATGTGAATAAATTCATATCAGTCAACAGTAACAGATTGCTTCCTATGTATATTCGAATAATAATACGAATAATTAATTGTTTATTTAATCTTGTACGAGTATATACAGATGGCAGTACAATTTTTATTATTAATTTACCGAGAAACGATAAACTTTCTAATCTGGTATTTTAAAAAAGTTAATTTTAAAAGACAATGCTACAAGAACCGCACAAGCAAGCTTGAAAATATATGCCACGTTCAGTAACATGGCCATTCTCGATGTAACACATAAATATTTATGTGTAATATACAGGGTGGTTGGTAACTGGTGGTACAAGCGGAAAGGGGGTGATTCTACGCGAAAAAAGAAGTCGAAAATATAGAATAAAAATTGTTTTTTTAATTTTTCCATCGAGACAACGATCTACAGTGAGTTCCGTTATAACGAGACGTGATAAAGTGCACGCGTACCGAGCGAAAATTCAAAATCGATTTTCTCGAAAACAAAGCCTCGAACGAAAAATTTTTATTCTACATTTTCGACTTCTTTTTTCGCGTAGAATCACCCCCTTCCCGCTTGTACCACCAGTTACCAACCACCCTGTATATAAATATAATTTTATTCGAATAGCTAGTTATTCAGATAAACACCTACTCGATTGGATATTTATTCGTCAATAGCGAGTAAAAAGATCATTGCTTATCTTTATTCGTTATCTGTTGTACGAATAAAATTTTGCCCATCGCTGTTGTATACTTTCTTTGTTTTCCAACCGCTCGGTTTCATTTCAAAAACGTATCCAAGAACGAAGCGTCAGCTGTATGCACCAGAGTGCAAAAGTTCTACTAGAGGCCAGAAGAGATAAAAAAGAAGGAGAAAAAAGAAAGAAAGAAAAGGGAAGAAGAAAGATGACGAAGAAGAGAGAGAAAGTGAGAGAGAGGAAGAAAGTGTGGAAAGAGAGAGAAGGAAAGGAAATGTGTAGGCTGTATAGATCGCGGTTTCAAGCTGCACCGACACCAGAAACGTCCCACGGTTTTCGAGGTTCAGCAGGGTTAAAAGGAATTACATTATCGTGAAGCGTTTGGGCGTGGGAGACCTAAGCCCTTCTCGAGACTTCGCTTGTGATGCACCCATTGCACCCGCGACCTACCTTCTGCACTTCCTCTATAACCTGCCTCGTTTCTTAAAGCGCCACGATCCTTTACCTTTTCATCCACCCCCGAAAGAGA
Source organism: Bombus vancouverensis nearcticus (assembly GCF_051014615.1). Taxonomy (NCBI): domain Eukaryota; kingdom Metazoa; phylum Arthropoda; class Insecta; order Hymenoptera; family Apidae; genus Bombus; species Bombus vancouverensis. Next base: position 5,671,795 of record NC_134914.1, on the reverse strand, counting down.
CTACCCTCGTACACGGTGCAGAAGCGTTTCAGATAATTGTATGGAAGCTTGCACGACGTATGAGGAAGGTTAGGGTGGATTGTCATGTTCCAATCTGATCTTCGTTTTAAGAAACAAAAAAGTTGTCCGTTAGGCGGCTCGTTAAGTGGCTCATTTTATATTATAAAATGCTTGTATCACTGAAACAATCATAATTATCAGTATAGCGTGTTGAGAACTTTAGAAGAAACGTTAGCTTTACAGAAATTGATAGACATTCTTCCTAGGAATTATTGCTGACTTTATAAATAACGTTGTAGCAAGCGTATCTACTGCTACTGAAATTTTACACCAAATTATACGCCAACGAGTAATTTTTGTACAAAAAGCCTCTCTACACCGTAAGATCCCAAAATTATTCTGAAAGTAATTTCCAAAGTTTTATGATATTTAATTAAAATTCCACGCGCGTCTCGATATCCGTGACCATATATCGAACCAGATCCAAGATATACACAGTGCACGCGTTAACGTCAGCTTAATTAAACTGTCCACATGATTAATATCGTGCACTCGAGCTTTGATTTCGATATCATAATTAATTCATTGGAAAGATGCATTGTAAAGGACGACAAATTATATTAATACAACAGATACTGTAATTAAAATGAACAAAGTTGAAGACAAATTGTATCAATAAGGAAGATATTCGCATCTTCATCTTGCCTTTTTCGGAAAGTATTATATAAATCGAACATAATCTCCATCTTACATAGTGCGTGCCTTTCAGGTTCCGCTGTTTCGCAGCCATCAGCTTCCAGAGGGAGACAGACGAACTGGACCACTGGCAGGTAGCCGGTGTATGTGGTGCAGCAGGTGAGCAGTAGGTCAACTTTGCTCACATGTACATATATTTATATGCGTAGCCGATGCTCGATACTAGAAAGTTCTTTGTTTCGATCGAGAAACATCGTTTGTTCTTCTACACGTGAAATCGACAACAGCCTGTATTTGTACTTGCAAAAGAGTTTCGTGTACATACTTCAAACAAGCAACAATAACATCAACGAGGCGGGACTGTGTCAAGGTCGCTCAAGGTTGTTCAAGGTGACACAAGATTTGCACTTATTTCTTAATGTTCGTTAGTAATGAAGGAAATATCGCGTTAGATTCTCTTTTCGAATTATTGTTACAATTCAATGACTATTTTAAATTATTGGAATTTTTAAGCAGCAATGTACCAATTACTCGAGGAATTACTCGACGATCACTAGCAATTTGTTTCGTCTCGAAAGCTGGTCGGAACCTCGGAAAATAGCGAGGAACACGACGCACGTTTATCAAAGAGAACTCATCGACTGGTCAAAATGATTTGAGTTTTCGGGTACAGCCGGTACAGGCACACTCACACAGAGTTAGGAGTCAGGTAGTAAGGTGGGTAGGTGGTGGGTAGGTAGGTGCATACGCGTAGCGTGGGAAGGTCCGGCAGCTGAGCGCAGAAGGGCCCCAAAAAGCGGCTGCAGCTTCTTCTTCTTGCCTGTTGCTGCCGCTGCCTTCTGCCTCGGTCCTTCCTTGCCCGTGGGACCTGCCCACTTCTTCTTCTTCTTCTGGATATACGACCCCTCGGCCTGACTATTCAGATGCCCGTGAACGCGACTTTTCCGCTTTCCTCTTCTTCCATGGCTCTTAATTCCCAGCTGCGCCACCAGTGCTACTCATCGAACTGTGTACGCGAGCTGACGCGAGATGATCGATTCTTTGAAAAGCGTATAACGTTCTTTTCAGGACAGAAGCTTTAGCTCTCCGTTTTTTTCTTTTTTTGACAAAAATATGTTTCGCGCGCGATATATTTTTGACGTTTGAATAATTCATTTTAATCAGAGCGTTTCGGTTAATTAATCGTGGATAGCGAGAGAATTTCTTAGAATTGAAATTTCACTCTCTCAATTTCCAATCCAAGTTTTCCAAATTTAAAGATAATTTGTTGGCACAAAAATTTGGTTTCGTAATGGAAAACGGTGATTCCACGCAGAATCCAAATTTTTACGTTCGAAGAGAGCTCCGCACTGTTGAAACACCATTTCTCAATATATTCATGTCACACACAATTGCGTAAATCTTCTCTAACCTATTTTCTCCGCGGTAAGAACGATATTCGAACTGTAAACTAACCGTAATTTACATACTACTCCTTCAACGTGCCACGAAACAGGACGTCGAGTATCTGCCCTTTCTTTCGACAGTAGAACAGCGGCACATGGGAAGGTAGTTTCCACGGTGATTCCCAATCGCGGATGCGAGACGTCGCAACGACAAGGACAACGACAACCACGACGACATCCTGTCCCCTGAATTGAAAGGACAGCCATTCGGTGAAGGTCTCATTATTAATTGTTCGAGTTCCTGCTCAAACACAGGAGATTAAATCCGGGAGGAACTAATCCAGCACGTAGTGCCTCTTTATTCTGTCTGTCCCACGTACAGGCTCTCACACACGCGTTTCTCTACGTGTTTCTTGCGTCCACAGGTCTGGTAAGATAGATCCAGCTCTTGTGTATCATAAATACACGTACACACGCCTGTCCCCCGTGTGTCTTCGTGAGGGTAAATACACGCCAGGGCCACGCAACGTGTCTTCCTGAATGAAATTTCAACCCTTGAATCGTGTTCTCTACCTGGAATATTTTTTTATTTTGTTCTTGTTTTTTTTTTATTTCGTTTAAAGGCTTAGGTTCATTGTAAAACACCGCGAGAATGTTAATCGAGGGTAATGAAGGGTACAATTTAAGAGTAGGTTGGATCGTGGCCTGGTTTCTTCAATTGTATTTTTCGATATTCCTTAGAAATATGACATATGTTGGTTTGTGATATTTTTATAGAAAGCAGATGAAAAATTACGCACATGTATCTCTTATATAGATGTATATAAACAGTTTCATTCTAAACGTGTAAAATATCCAAATTAAACGCGTTATAATACTTGATAGGTAAAACGTATTGCTATTTACGTCTATCTTCAATTATGTCCATAAAAATATGAATCTGGATAAACATCCGTAGCCTGCTGGGACCTGCTGTCCACGAAATCTCCAATTTCCGAAAATCGTTTCGTTTCAAAACAATCTCACCCCCACCCCTTCGGAAGACATTGTACGAACAAGTGACGCGCGTAAGAAGGAAAGAAACAGTGCCATTGAGAAGTGTCGGTCTGAATGAAACCATGAGAAGCCGACTAAAAGAACACGAGCATTCATAACATCCGGTGCGGCGGATCGTTCGAAACAGTAGTCGACCATGCTAAAATGCTCGTGTCCCTGTTGTTCCGGGCTTCATGGTGGACCCACGGAAATGGCGCACGAACGTCGAAAAACCAGAATAAATCCAGTTTTAAAATACAACGGTGTTTACGTAGAGCACGAAGACGGTGGAGAGCTGCGAGTGCTTGGTCCTGAATTCGAATGCGGGACAGGAAGCGCCAGCCTCCCCCGTTCTCAGCTCATATACGTATGTATATATTCATAGGAACGACCTTCCTCCCCACTATCCTTCGTCCTCACTGCGCAAAGTCCCTATCTTCATCTCCTTTACTCTATGGGTCTCGCTGCAGGGCCGAAAAAGGCGCGCAACAAACACAATAAAAAGTGCTTCCTTCCGTTCCGTCTGTGAATCCTGCATCTGGCTCGCCAAGCCGCCGATTTACTCTCATCTTTTCCATATTCAGCCTTTCTCCTCTTTCATTCGCTGCTTCCATTTAACTTCAATTTTGCTTCCATGCTTCGATTTTTCTCTCCTTGCTTTATCGAAGCCAACTGTGTAAAGAGCGAAACTGAATACGAGCAGCTACATAATGAAAAATGCATATAAGAAAATTGTCCAATTTATATATAAAGTAGCAAACTTTTGCCCATATGTTTTTCAAAAATCGCTCGAATCCCAGAAACGCAACGCTGTAATACGTTACGATGCAACAAATATGTAACGTACATGTATACATATACGTTCTGGACCCTCTTGCGCAATAATTTGCCAATTAGTGATATTAATTAATTAACGAGTTATAGTTCATAGGTTACAGATCGTTTCCCACAATTTTACGACAATTTGTAAGATTTGCTTCCAAAACTTCGTTCGCTGTATTAACCGATTTATTGGTATTACATAAGAAAATTTGTCAATACACAGTGACCACAAAGGATATAACCTAACAAACACGAAGATGGTACCCCGCTGGGGGTAGCCACCCACATGTTATATTATTATACCACTAAGCTATAATATTTTACCAAATGTCCTACTGGACAAATTGTAAAATTTAAATAAATAAATAAAAAAAAAATACACAGTGATAATTTGTGTCTTGTAACTTATGAAATTTCAGACATTTAGTCGTTAATATACTGGTACCAGTATCGGTAATATTCAATGGTTCTAAATTATGTAAAACGACTTTCTTTTGTCCTCCGCAATAGCTTCTGGCGCGCGAAAACCTGCAGTCTGTCTGGTGAATCTCTCTTGTTCCGATTGCTCCTTCTCTGCAGCTTTATCTAAGTAGATGGCTCAGCCAGCATCCGAGGAACAGGCCTACGATCTGGTCCAATCTGCGGATCGGAGTATTTTAGGTAGGCAGAACCCGCGGGGATTGATCGTCAGATGGGTGGCCGATTCCACGCCCACGAACGGCCGGGAGGCGTTTAGGGTGGAAGATAGGAAAGTTTGATACCCGGAGCCTTGATTTGCCCCAGCCGCGACGCCCTGCGAGCGCCGCTTTTATCCCGTGCGAAACCGACGACTTTACCTTTCTTTCGCCATCGACACTATATTATCGATGATATTTAGTATTGTGAAATTGCTTGCTGGTTTAGATTAAATTGAGATTAGAATGATTTAGTTTTGATTCGATCGAGGCTTTTCCCTCTTGGTGTAGAATTATTTTGAGTCTTCTAAGTACACAAGCACACACACACACAGATACCAAAGAAAGTTTCAAAGCTACTGGTATAACAAATTTCGTTTTTTTAGATTTTCTAAGTATTTTGCACATTGAATAATTACAAAGGAAGCAATTTTGCTACTCTGTTCTAAACATATATATCTGTGATATTTATAATATTTTTAATAGGACAATTCGAAACGAAATGAAAATTATATCCTAAAGAATCTAAATACGTAAAGTCTAGTTTTATTAGTCCAAATATGATTTATGTTTCTATTGTACCAGTTCCCGGAAAGATCATTTTTTAGGATTCGGTGTAATATAATTAGGTCTATCTAATAAATTCCTCCACTAGGAAAGCTCCACAGAAAAATGTCATTTTCCATGCTCCATCGATATATCGTGGCTCGCTTAATTCGCATAATCGCTTGCAGCCGCTTTCCTGCCAGCCCCAGCCATTAAATAACGCGAAACATAAATATCACAGAAGGCTGCGAATGGCGTCGTGGAAAAAAGCGGCTAGTTGGGCAAAGATTTCAAGAATACAGGGCCGAGAAAACAAAGAAAGAATATAGAGAAGAGAAAACTAAAAAGAGAGAGAGAGAGAATAGTACGGTGGGAATGGTCGCGGAAGAAGGGAGAGGAAGAACAAGAGGGACAGAGTGGGCGGAAGTGGCCCGTATAGGGAGGCTGCAACCACCTTGGCTTCCGCTATATTGAGAACCACCGATACAACACACAACCACCTTGTGTTTTTCATCTTTCTCCCATGGTTCCCTCACACGTGTTGCCGTACAAGATCGAGAGGAGAGCGTGTATTCCAACTCGCTTCTGCGAACACAGGCCTAAAATAAGTGGTCCTCTCGTCCACTGTGATTCGCTTCCTTCCTTGTTTTCTTTCCCGCATACGCCTCGACTCGCCATTCCTCTTTCTCCCGATGCTTCCCTTCGTTTCTTCCGCCTTCTGCTACTTCCTCTTTTACTTTTCGTGTCGCGTTTTCAGTTCATTTCTAATTTCTTTTTTTTTTTGCGATACTTGTTGTAATTAATTTGATACAGTTAATGTTTGGATTTGATAACACATCGACTGCTAGGAATTTGCTATACGTTACAGGCAAAAGTTTTACAGTCGATATGTAATTTGCTATGGAAGGTTCTCTTTCTTTTTTTCTTTGAAAACGTAAGGTCTTGAGAACGAAAGATTCGTATCCTTCATACTTTCTCACATTTCTTTTGTATTATTTTCTCGATCTTTTATATCTCTTCTTTTTATTCTTCCTATTTATCGAACGCTAAACGTTAATCACACGTTGAATTTGAATTCAATAAATTAAGAGAAGAATAACCAAGTTTGCTCCCTGTTCGCAACATCTGTCTTCTCATTGCACGTTCTTCGACGTCTGTTTCTTCCTTTCTCGTGGAACATCTTGCAGTTATTCAAAGCAGCATTGTGACTTCATCTTCTTCAAACTCGCAACTTTTCTTCCCTACGTGAACAAATTTTCAAGAAAAATACCGTTACTTGAACTAAGGTGAAGGGATTAAATTTCGTATCGTTTCTTCTCGAAACAGTAGATTCGTGTTATTTAGAAATTGCAAAATTCAAATTTCGACAGAATTGGAGCAGAGAAAAATTTTCTCGAAAATTATTTCTCCGACCCACCCAAGTGGTTTGCCGTGAGGTGAAATTAATTAAGGGGTGAGCAGGGTTAATTAAAATTCGGGCTGACGAACGGTCAGAGGGTGTATAACAGCAAGGGTCAGTCTGCAGCTGACAAGATAATCGTCGTGAACTACGTCAGTTGGTCAATTTCGCTAAATGGATGAATGCACCCTAATGAAGCGAGAAGACAGATCGCTTCCTCGTCTTATTTATCTTCGTTGCTTAAATATCACCGCTCCATCAGTTTCACACTAGAAAATTCTTCCTCCGCCTTTGGCCTGCGACATCGATTAATTTTTTTTATCCTAAAAACAAAGCGGACTTTCTACTGTCTCTGATAATATCTACTTACAGTAAGTTACAAAATTGTTAACGTAGACCAATAAAAAAAAAAATAACGATCCAAGTATAATATATAACCACGTAAACCTAAATGCATAAACATCCACAGTCTACAATTATAAAATCCATATATACGCAAGAATTTTTATTTTTTTTTTTTTGTTTAACAATTACCTATTCTATATAGCTGTTGAAAAAGATGTTGGGTTTTGTAATTATCGAGATTCTTTATTGTATTTTGTTATGCTTAAAATCAATTTCAACCATAATGACAGCATCAGGTGTATTAAAACACACAGAGTATAGGCGTTAATGATACGTCGATTTCACGATGATCGTCGATTCAGAGATTATGATTCATCACTAATTAGCGATTCAACGAGTGCTACTCGTGATTTAACCACCACCATTCGGCATAAATTAATCGCCTGGCGATTTTGATTTGACAACGATCAATAAGGCGGCGATTACGATCTTTGGTTAATTGGTAATTTATCGAACCTTTTTTAATCGTAATTAGCGATTCATAGTTACCAATTAGTCAATCGATTAGTCGGATATGAAAAGTCACACGGTAGGAATACGAGAAACAAGCCATACCTTGTAGATACTTACAATGGAAGATGGAAGAGGTAAAAGGGCCATTTACCTCGAAACCACGGTACTTTGGGAAAGTCGATGGTGGTCATACCTAATGACACTCGTGACAGCGTACACGACGTCCAACGACACGTACTGCATCTTTACCGATAAAGTACCTTAAGCTTTTTTCGCTTCCACTTTGCATACTAACATCCAGGATATATATAAAAGTCTAAACTGTTCGATGTGGGATGTTGAGAATTAGGATATATGTAATTTACAAATAATTATTTTAACAAGAAAATTAGCCTAATAGAAATATTCTTATTACGTCCGAAGGTTTGTTCCGACTATTATTGAAGAATATCTGTTTCTATTAATAATTCGTAGCTTGTAAAATTCTACTAATAGTATGAATTTAATTGTGCAGTGTTTTGGCCATCGTAGACCTTCGTAAGCTAAAGTTCCAAGGAACAAAGAAATTGCAAAAACTTTCGTTACTGCCCTCGTCGAAACGTTCAAAGTTCGATGTTCCAAGAACTCCGATAAATCTGCCGAAATATCGACACAACGTGGCACCATCCCTCCACAAAGTTGGAGAAATCCCAAGAATGCAAAAATATTAAAAAATCGATCGTCTGTTCGTTCTCCGAAACATTCAAAATCTCAAGAATTCCACTAAATCCATTCGCAGAGAAGTCTAAACGGAGATCTTGGAAACCAGCAACGCCCATTTCGCGATTTCATATTAATTCGTCGTATCGTGGTTACCAGGTGATTCGCCGGAGGAGCCACAGGAACGATAAATCACGGCTGGTCGACGTGGTTGCGTTTCTCGAGCGGCTTACGCGTACGTACGCGGTGCCATTAGCGCGATGAATTCGCGTCACGTAGGAGCCGCGTGTGGGAAAACGTGGAACAATACGCGCGCTTACGGCTATGACGAACCCGTATGCATTGTTATGGTAAAAACGGCGTGGCTGCCTTGTCGCTTTAATCACCGGCAGCTCACCGACGCGCGATCGACGTGGTACGCGCGCCGCCCCAACCTTTCTCTCCCGGTTCCGTGATTTTTGAAATTATTCCGACGATACACCTGCCCCTCCATATCAGCTCCCCCTTCTTCCCCTGCTCACCTTTTTTTGTTGTTCATATTCTTCTTCGATGCGCCGCTATGCCAATCGTTCGGTTCGACGATTCGATCGATTCGAGTGTTGGAATTTGGGTTAAGAAGATTTTGAAAATGGAATTAAGTAGGAGTTCTAGAAAATTTGAATCGTTGCTTGAATTGTATAGATATTTCTAGTTTGAAATAGAAATGACGAAGCGTCGCTGCAATGATTCCGTATACGAGAAGAAGAAAGTTGAGAAACACGAACATAGCTTACCGAATCTTGTTTCATGACCGAATAAAAGGAAGCATTGTGACACAGGCAGTGACCGCTTCACGGCTGGTCCTCTGCAGGAATAATGGTGGAATAATGGTGGAGCTGTTCGTTCAAAAATCCACGTGTTACAGCGATTCGTGATGGCTATTTTTCTACCGTCGTCGTGGCTTCCGTGGCGTACACACCGATGTAGGTAGGTAAATGGAAATCACCGCAGCGTTTTGTTCACCGTGCGACCAAATTCACCGGTTCCCCAAAAAATGTCCAACCTGTGTTTCGTGGCTCTTCTGGAATGTGACTGCGTTGTCGAGTATCTCTCGAATACATTTCGAATTCGGTATTTTTCGAATAAAAGTCTCGAACGATCGCGACATGAAAGAGATTCGAGGAGAATTCTTGAAAGATTCGAACGAACGATAAAATGTTACCAATGGTAGAAGTGTTATTTTAAGACTTAACTTTTAACTTTTATCTTTTCATACCCTTTATAAGATTAAAAATATCGTTTGTTATCCTTCTTAAACATTGAACGATATTAATATATCGAAGGTATTAGATGATATTATTTGTCTTAACGATTATAACGAAGCTGTAATGAAGAAAATAAAAGTTAGGAGAAAGAAATTCAGAAAGAAAAAGGAGATATACGAGTGAAATAACTCGAGACAAGACAGGGTGCATGCAAGGATACTGCTTCCAGCTGTACCGCAAAATTCTTCTGGACGTTTTTTTCTTCTAAAGGGCCATGCACATTCTCCGGAGTTGCTGGAGAGAATCCACATCTTCCAGGCATCTTTTCAACCCGTTACACGTCGGATCGCCTCCCTTCTGTGCGGTCACTCTATAGAGGGCTATTAATTTCCAATGATCTTCTGGGGTAACCAGCTGCTTTTCGAGTAAAAAGAAAGAGAAGAGAAAGAAGAGGAGAATAAAAAATATCCTCTCGAAGGTCGAGTATCGATGCTCCTTCGTATCCCTACTCCTCCCTTTGTCGTTCATCATGAGGTACGGTTTCGTTTTAAGTACAGAACCAGCAGACTCCTTCGGTTCCTTCCATCCGTCTCTGTGCAAACTCTCTCTGTTTCTTTCCATCAATGCCATACCTCTGTCTCGTTTTCCTCAGTTGCCTCATTCTAACGAAAAGAAAAGCGAGCAGAACAGATGCTGCTCTTCTTCGATACGAACCAATTCTTTCACGACCGTTTCCCTCGCAGGTAACGCGCAGTCAGATGCAAATCGCCGTTTTTCCTGCGCTGGTTCCTCTCAAGTGGCCACGGGCATTGTTATTTTCTTTTTCCTTCTTCCCATTTCTTTTTTTTTTTTTTTTTTAAGTTATCGTTAGTGTATTATAATAATAATTTTGTAAATTTCGTATCGTGCAGTTTAGAGTTTCGCGAGTGGACGATACTGTATACTTTCAAAGAGGGAAGCTATAAAAGTGTAGAAACTATCTTTTGTTTTGGTAGGTAGCAGTTTCGAAGGTTCTTTACGCTACTGATTGCAAGTTGGATGGGTATGAGAGCTGGATTCACCGTGGTCTCTTCTTTTACCGTGATAATTGGACACCGTATGGCGTCTGGTGAAACGATGATGGTGAAATTAGAGGTTCCCTCTGGAGCGCTGAAAAGTGGTTAAAAATTAAATCTGTCTGGTACGAACTTATCTATATTTAGTATATTTTAAAGGGGTAATTTTGCGTTAAAGAATACTGAAACAGTGGTCAATTTACGCGAAGTATCATGGGATAATAATGGTAATTTGTTTGCTGCCCGGCATAATAACGATGAAGTTAATAACAATCGCGTAACAGTTGAATCACTGTTTGAAAAGGTAGGTAAGAATCAATGTAAGTGTTAAATAAAGAGATTAGTGAAGATTTCTCATTCTTTAGATGAGACGTCATTTGAAATTATCTTTACTGCTTAATAATTAACGAAATCTTCTGTTAAATCTCTCTAAAAAATACATATGCAAATTCATGCTTTTACGAATTCAACTAAAGAAATGGTGTCTCGACAGATAGTCGCATTGCGTATTACGAATACTTGTACATTTCCATATTTTCGCATACTTTGTACGCTCCGAGTATTTTTGCAAATATAAATATGTGTCTAAACAACGGTAGTTTAATCGTCACCAATTAATTACCCAACCTAACCCCAACAATCAAAACCACCGGGTCAATAGAACCAATGGACCGACCGAAGCCAGGACGAAGGTGCGTGTGTTTAACGCGCAAGTTATTTGTTTAGGAAGCTGGCCCGACCCTGAGCAAGAAATCAGGCCGCGTGCGTAAGCAGGAAGAGCCGCGAGACGAAGGAAGGAAGTAAGGTAAGGAAGAAAGGAAGGAAAGGAATGGAGCGGAAGGAAGAAGGAAAGAAAGAAGGTCCGCTGGAACTCGCGACGGGAGAAACAGCAGCTGCAACACCCGATACGTATCGTGTTGGGTCCGGGGCGTGGTGGGGAATATGCCCGGCAGGGTCACTCGGGAGAGATTATTATCATTTGTATCGGTCGGTTCGTGCGTCTCCGTGGATGGTCGGGAGCGTTCGGGCGCGTGGCACGCGTGCCGTATCCCTACCACTCGGCCAACTCAGGAGAACAGGCCCAACCCGACTGTTCCTCGGTCCCCGGCCGTCTGTATACTCTACTAGGGTGTCTTGGATATTACGCTTGACCCCGCGACGCCAGTGATCGTAAAACTGGGACATTGTGGGCTCGAAATGAATGCGGAACGCCGTGGCTCCGGACATGCTCCATTTTATATCCGCTACCAGTGAATGTCATCATTATCACGCTATTCCACGCTATCGCTAATAACGCATGGAAACGATTATTGTTCGGTGTAATTGGATTAATTACGGGCTACTACCGCTGTGTATGTAAATACAAATTTGTAATAAGATTAACTAAGGGCATTTAGAATTGTGGAGTGAAGGAAAATTTTATAATGGAAATTATTCGCGGATTAAGTAACGGGATTTTTGTATCGATAATTATAAAATGATTCTAGGAAGACTATCCGGAGCTAAAAAACACTGAGTAGCGAGTAATAGCGTTTGTTGGGAGTGGATTGACAGGCGGGGCAGCAGCTGTAAGGAGAATTTAATTCGGACATCGTGACTAAACTGGCCTGACGAAGCTTTCTAATGTAGTCGAAGAACGCGAGACTGCCTCTGCCCGCCAGGGCTTCTGAAAGTGGCTCCTCTTAAAGTAGCAATCGACCCTCGATAAATCTCCGCCAATCGGCTGGAAACGTCACACTGGCATTAAGGCGATTCTACGGAGGATTACGCGTCATTACATGAATCACGCTGATCCAACGAAACACCTAATAAACGAATTCAACCACTCCTCCTAAGTACGATCGCGTATTTCGTGTCACGAAACGTTTCTAGTTTCGTATACATGATTTCATCGTCCGTGATAATTGACATGGATGAGAATAATCCTGGGGGAGTCGCTTCGCGAAAATGGAAATGGAAATCGAACGACCAGTTTAAACTGATACAATCATCGCTCCAACATACAGATATAGAAAGAGAAAATGTTGAATGTGACGAAAAGATTCGTTAAAGCTGAAATAATGACTGATAGAGCGTCACTCGAGTATACGAATTTAATTTTTCTTTTAAAGATGAAACATAGAAAAGGTGGCAACAAATGTATAAAATAAAAGGTTCGTGAAAACTGGAGTGACGACAAGGACCATGAAATGCGAAGAATCAAGATAGCGAAGCAAACAGAGGGAAGGATTAAGAGGAGTGCTTGCGAGGTAAACAAACCACTTGGGAACCACTTTCTGGTCTGTGAGAAATTCAAAGAGCCCTGCAAACAGAAAACCACCCCAACATCACCCCCTTGTGTCATAAAACGCTGTTGTCACACCGACTGGAACTTGAAATCTCGTTGGATCTACCTGTTTCATTGTAAAGCCTCCCTAACAAAGACCACTATTATATAATAAACGAGGAAATCGCACGTATATAACATTGCATACAAATAAAAATTCTTTATCAATCTTTCAAAGACATGATTATGATTTTCAAAATGCAGGATATTTATCGTTTTTCACGTTTTCACTCTTCCAGTTCGAAAATATCTTGCTCCGTATATAACCCTAGCACGATTCTAATTACGCAAATACGAATGTATATGAGTGCTGATAAGTAGAAACGCTTGAACGTCGGCCAAAGCATCGAAGATAAGAATTATTTAGGATAACGCGAGACCCGCATTTCCGTGTTCGGGACAGAAATAAGTTGGAATTAAGCTGCCCGTTTCTCCCTTGGTCGATTTATGTAACAGGGGCCAACGATCGAATAAGGAGACAATCGAGCAGCGTTAAATTAACATAATCGGCGTGTCTACGATCATTAGTGTGTGTCGCTTAAGAGATCGATTAATTTGTGCTTCACCTGCTCGCAACCAATGTGGGGGCGAATGTCGCCACTCACTGGCGAAGCACACGATGAAATTTAAACCTGAGCATACCGAGCTCGCACACATAGGCGCGTTAATTAATCGAATTATCGTCGCACGTCCACCATATTGCACATTCTTCCATTTTTTTCGCCAAGTTGTTCGTTCTCGAAAAAGGAACATTGGACCGTGTGCACGCAAGTGAAACGCGATCTTCGTTCTGGACGAAATGCGTTTAAAACTTGTATGATTCCATCAAACAACAAAGTTTATAAAACCTAGGGTTCAGATTCGAAAATAAGGGGAAATATTTATACAAACATGGATTGACAAGATCGTTAGTGGCGTGACAACAAAGAATGTTTCACACGATTAACGTTGTTACAATGGCGTCAGTGAAGTACAAAAAGTTAAGATACTTAACGGTCAGATCTAAATCAATTTAAAAGCATAATTTCTTTTCTTCGAGTGTACAAACAAGATGTGGAGAATTTTCTTCCACTCATATTCAGACCTATTTGTAACATACTTATTTCTATCTCTAGCGCTTCTTCAACCCCTTCGATGATTTAGAATGATTCCTCGCCCCTTCTTTCTCATCCGCTCCTTTTTACCTTCATTTCCACGCGGCAGATGCTGCAATCAAACAGAAATTAAGTTCTCCAAAGGAGAACCGGAATAAACAAGCAGATGGACGACATTGAAACAGAAAGGTGGAAAAAAGAAGTAAGGAAGCTTGGAGTGGGGTAGAATTAAGGAAATCACCGGTTACTTGCGTCGGTTAGGTATAACCCATCGGATCGATCGATCGATCTGCAGGATTAACGAACCGATAAAGTGTTAGGACTGCGTAAATGGCTGGTCTCGGTGAAGAACCGTAGAGAATGACCGCAAACTACCAATCATAGCGTGCAAGATCCCGAACACACGCTTACCTCTAATGGTACACACATGTGCCTATTACTAGACCACGTCGTGTAGTATACCTTAAGCGTCAGCAGTTCATTGAGTCCGGCCTAAGTACGCATACCAGTGCAACGGGCGCATGTGCCGATGCGTCACGGTCTTTCTCTTTCTTTCTCTATCTTTCGGCCTTTGCCCGTTCCCTTTCCTGTACGTGCATACATGAAACGGTCTTCTATATGGCAGCACGTATGAATGAAAGAGCGGCGAACGAAGAAAGGAACGAAGGGAGTCGCGTGACGGATTCACGTGTTCCGCGCCTATCGACCGAACCGCCACGTTAAGACCTGTGGGTCGCAGGAATTCGACGCGTGTTTTTCAGGTGACAATTGCGTGAGAGAATTGGAAAATTACTCAAAAGTTAAAGAGTTAATAGTATGGTAATATAATTCGTTTACATTTCGAAATATTGTAAATTCTCACCTCCGAAATATATCACCGATCATTTTTGGCTTTAGTCGATTTAAGGACTTAGAATGCTAGGGAATTTTTCTACATACGTAATAATAGCTGGGGAAAAACATGAAATGCTTAGAAATTCAAAATGTAAACCGAAACGTAAAATGACGTAAAATGAACATGTACGAGACATCGTGCGCTATCTGAAAAAGAACCTAGACGTCTGTCATAAAAATTTAGATAATCTCGATAACGTAGATAATAAAGATATCGAGTAACCGATCAAGATTGATCTGTCAAGATTAATATGGATGAACCTTTCATGAGGGCTTGTTTATATCGACAGCAATCTCTTCTCTAATTTCTAGATTTATCTTCTTACCTCAATCTGTTTGTACACAAGCCGTACACAATCTGAGAGAAAGAGAATAGGGTAAGAAAGTAGGAGACAGTGCTCATATGCTGAGTATGCTTAGAAAAGGATGGTAAGGGAGTACTACTTGCAGCGTAGTGGCAGAAGCAAGGGCGGAAGTGGTTCCATCTGGCTCCCCCTTGGTCTGACCTGTTGAACCACCTCGTGACCGGAAGTATACCATACACCTACGGCCTACGGGTACCATGGTCGCCACACGTCCCCGTAGTGTACGCCACGAAAACAACAAAGGCTTCTTTCTCCTTCGTGACACGTTATCACTTTTGTTAGCACTGTTTGCTCCATCACGCGGCCATGATTTCGTCCTCCTGTTAGCATACATCCTTGTTCCTCCGCTTACGATTATATAATTGTGAAATAAATTATGTGGTTAACCTACAATTGGTATCTTTAAATAGGTGTCCTACGCAACAGTACTAGAGTACGTCATTTTAGCCCTTTCATAGTGTAGCAAATGAAAAAATTTTCAAATGCTTACTAGGGTTTATCTTGTAAAATATACAATATGTAGAAAGTAAAATTGCGTACCTCAAAATTAAGTATCTAAATTCAAATGTGATATAATTTAAACTATGATGATCACGAATCATTCGAGGATATTTGAGAATTACTAGGACAATTGAGAGTCAAACAAAATCGGAAGAGATGAACATGGTAAGACGATAGAGTAAAGAAGAAACGAGGATGGACCAGGAGAATTTTACGAGCGGTACAGTTAGTTTCCGAGCCATAATGTTAGATTTACGATTGCACTATTGTCCATGGCACTTTGCGGAACAGGCTGCGAAAACTAAATGAAGGATCGAAGAGGGGACGAAAAATGCGATTCGCGCCAGGGAACAATAGGGGGGACGTCGATTCGTGCTCGAGACAGGTCCAGGGTATTATAATCCAAGCACAAAAGCCCGCGACGAGCAGTATGTGCACCGTAATAATCTGTCACCCCGTACACTACACCACATATACTTAATACTTACGCGTCTTGCATAGAGGGCCGATAGAGGCGGGGTGGGGTTCACCGCACCCCATCAGGTTTTGCAACGAGTGACGTCAGATCGACCCAGGAGACTTTTGCGTATTACGCATCCGCTGAAAGAACCGGGGAAGGGTGACAAAACCAGAAACGTTCGACGAATAGGCTGTCTAACTCTCAACGATTCGCGAGCAAATTGAGTGCCAATATCGGGGTGATACGCTTTACTAACGAGAGCCGGGAGTCCATTTTCGTACTCGTGTTTTTAAAATAAACATTTTTAGTCGTGAAACTTAGGAGATAGGAACATTGATCGATGAAAATACGTACAATGGAGTACAACGCGGGAGATGATGCACTCTTGTCTAGAAGTCGCAGGACACTTGTTAATTCAGAAAAAAATGTATTTATCCAACTTAATTATTTACATGTATACGAGAGTATTTATCACTTTGTATAAATACTGTCGCAACTTTTTCGTCGCCTCCACCAGATCCGACAATAATTTTACTAAAGAACACCCTCAGATCGCGTCCTATAACATAATTTCTTTCGAGGTAACGGTGTTCGAGCGAGAAACGAGGAGAGGAGAGGACAGGACCAATACTTGGACGTAATCAAACTCAGTGGATGGCGGTGGTATGTATCGCGACTTAAGTAATGCAGCCCGGGCTCCGGTAACCCGTTCGGTCTGTGAGCGTATCGCGGCGCGTAAGAAGCGTAATATGCTTAAAAAGAAGGGTATGACGTCACGAGGAGGTGGCACGCGGCGCGTGCCGTCGGATGGGGTACGGCTGGTACGAGTTATCGTGGCTCGTGGAACAGAGACAAGAGACAAGCTGAGGAGTGTAACCGGTGCAATGTTGGAACGAAGGGAGGTAGAGCAGAAAAGCATGCGAAGGAGCCCGAAGAAGGAGTAGGACGAAGACATAACGACATTGGCGAGAGGTGAGGAAGCAGAGCGAGAGAAGGGAGGGCGGGAGAGAAGACAGGCGCCCCGAGGAGTCTCCACGACAGACAAGCAGGCAAGCAAGCAAGCAGGCAAGCAAAGCGGGCAAGAAGTCCGCACGAGTGGCTGGGGTGTCGTACAGGGGCTACGGTGGTGGGGGTGGGCGCGTGCAGCCGGCCTGCAGCTGCCTCTTTTACCATCCTCTTCCCCTCACGGTCCCTCGCCCAAATTCCCCGTACCCCTCTAGAGTTCCACACGTAGTGCCACGGGCGCAGCCGCTACCCACCACCCCTCTAGTTGGCCAACCCCTCCCGCCGGGGGCCCGGCGGGACCACAATTATAAGTAGGGGTGCTCCCGGCTTACTACCTCCAGTCGAGGGTTGCACGCCGTGGTGTAGACGCGGATACATAGTCCGTCGTTCCAGAACTTAAAGCGCACGCGTGTTCGCGCAAAGTAGAAGAGCGTTTTTAGTTGAGAGAAAGACGGACTATAGTTTACTACGCTTTATCTCCTAAGGATATCTTCTGTTCTGTCGTGTCCTAGGAGCGACAGAGATAGAAAATCAAACGAGGAAAAGAGGCGGGCGCGCGCAGACACTATATAGTCAACACGATTCGGCAAAATTCCTATACAGTCATCGTGTACACGAAACAAACCGAGATCGGACTCGCCATCTGTCGATCACGCGCTGCCAGTGTTTCGTGAGCCAGACGATGCTTATAGTGCTTCCCGAAGTGACCACAGTGTGGCGCTAGTGTTGCCTGTTAGTGGCGCGGAAACACGTTCGACGATACACACAGAGCTTTTCTAGTGGAAGTTACAACCGTACATATATATCCACACGGTGTGTATACCGAGAGAACGGAAAAAGGATAGGGATACATTTGACTGAACAGAGAGTGAGATCAAGCTGTACTCGTATACCGACATACGTACGCACACGATCGAACAGTACTTTCACAAAGGAAAATACGGGCTTACTGGCACCGGTACCGCGGGCTAAGGGGCGCATCTCTGGATCCAGTAGTAGCTCAGCTGCGGAGTAGTGCCTTTCGTGCCGGTTCTCTCTATAGTGTGTAACTTCTCCTGCTTTCCCCTTCCCCTTAACCCTACGAAAACTCTTCCCCTCTGTCGGTGTGCGAAGGCAAAAGCACATTGACTCTCCCGTTCGTCTTTGACTCGTCACACACGACGAGGGTATCCTCGCTCCACCTCCACCTTCGCCTCTCCACCACTACCCTTCTCTTCTTCCTCCTACTCTTTCCTCCATCACCACCACCACCATCGCCGACATCACTTCTCCTCTCGTGCTACTCTTGCCGGCGGTCTCCGAGGGAATATTCCTCACGGTTCGTCGACGGCCAGTCAGTGCGCGACTCGTCGTTGTTGCGACGGTTGGCGAGGAGGAGAGTGTGGTATTCGTGCCTTTTCGTGGAAAATTATGCTCGTGGCGGATCGTCGTGCTCCTCGTCGACGTAGTGGCTCGTGCGCCGCGAACGAACGCTCAACACGAGCGTAGTTGTGGAATTTTTAACATCGATCGAAGAGCTGACGGAAATAGAAAAAAAAAAGAATTAATAGAAATCGTCGAGTACACGATCTGTCTATTATATAGATACATACGCATATAAAGGCAAAGAAAGAATCTGGGGAGATATTGAAATCATCAGAAAGAGAGAGGCGTCGCCCAAAGGATCGCAAACCACCAGTGTGTTTTTCATAGATCCTACGCGCAAGAGTATTTATCCTGTACCCTGTCGGACGAAGCTGTTCTACGACTCTCGGCGTCCCACGGATAATGGAATAAAGTGTGTCACACAGTGTTCAGTGATCGCGCGTGATTTTCTTATAATTCTCGCGGCAACCGTGAATACCTCTTTGCCATCGGATATACATAAATATAAATAAATATATACCAGTATCAATTTTTTTCTGAGTGTATTATACAGTGTGCTACAGACCAGCAGAAGTGACCGCGCGAGTCATTCGCGAGTTCCCTTCGTTCCGACGACTTTATTTTTTTTCCTTTCGCTACATCTTTCCGTGAAATAGAAACCGGTCAAAGTTTTCACATCTATCGAAACGAGGATTACCTATATCGACATCTTGACGAAATCGATCAACGAAAAAACGGAAAAAATAGTGTGTGTTGGAAGGATACAGTAGCTTGTACCTCGTACGGTACAGTGGCTATGCAGCCTCGCGAAATTACGGCGAGCAGGTAACGCCGACGAGCACACCACAGCACCACGGTCCACACACCTCCGCCGAGGACGCACCGGCGGCGTGTAAACATCAAAGGAAACAACCACCAAACATGTGGACCACGATGCTCGTGTGGACGATCGCCGTCGTGCTTCTGCCAGCACCCCGAGCGGTAAGTTTAATCTTTTATTCTTTTCTCTCTTCTTCGTCGATCTCGCAGTTTACGATCGATTCTGTTACTTGAAATTTAGAAAGAAGGAAGTTTTGGAAATATTCCCTGAAAAGAGAAGAAGTTTATTTAGGCGCGAAGTGTGAAATTGGTCAAAATTTAAATACCGCCATTTCTTTCTCTTTTTCGCATTGTTCGAGAAAGATGGTCGGCGGTTTCGTGGAAATATTTCTGTTTATTTTTAGAGGCGTCCGTAGGTTGCTGTATAACGCGTTGCAAAACTCTTTTTTAAACGCACGCCGAAGTGTTTTACAACCGTCTCCTTCCGAAATATCTCGTACCTCCACATTCCGGCCTCGGAATTGTTCCTTCCGAACAATTCTCGAAACTGCAATTCTGTTGCGTGTCACATATCAATGTAACAAAGTCGAATGATAGTTCGCCGAAATTTGGATGGAGAAAAATGATCAGGATACATTAGCTTCTATTTCGCCGGCTCTTTTATCGGAGGTTGTCTTATGGTCCATCAATCATTGCTTCGGTCGATTTCATAGGAGTATTGCTTAACGCGTAATCGCCGCGCCACCTTTATATAAAACTTGTAAAATGAGTAAGATCGATCGATAACATATCTTAATATTAAAACTACCAAAATAGTCAAAATGTCATTTTTAGCGTTGATGCTTAATTTAAAAAAAAGCAACATTAGAGTAACCGAAATATATAATTTACAATACTTTATATGTATTTTATAGATTTATAACGGTCAAC
Organism: Bombus vancouverensis nearcticus; assembly: GCF_051014615.1. Lineage (NCBI taxonomy): Eukaryota > Metazoa > Arthropoda > Insecta > Hymenoptera > Apidae > Bombus > Bombus vancouverensis. Next base: position 5,651,623 of record NC_134914.1, on the reverse strand, counting down.
ATCTTTTATTATATATTTTTTCATACTCTATTTGACTGTGTTGGTACAGGTTCCATATTCCGGATCGTATGCGTGAATAGTTCTAATGTTAATGAAATCGAAAGGTATCGTAAAATATCGACATGCAATACTCTGGATGAAGGAATAAAGTGGTATATACGAATGAACGAATTATTTTGTCAACGGATCTAATCCGTGTCGCGTGTTGTCAAACGGAACGGAGAGGGAGATATACGTTTGTCAACTCGGAGACACATCGTAAGCGACCTTCGTCGTCGTCGATGAATGGCGCGATGTTTTGGTTCGGAATCCAAGAGACGTTCCCGTCTGTCAAACCGGTCGTAAGCTCTCTGTTGGTATTTATGGTAAAAACGATGACACGCCATCGATGGGTGCGTTCAGAATAGAAGCTCGTCTCTATATATTTACCATCTCATTTTGGTGTTTGTGCGCGCGCGCCACTGATACGTTCTCCCGCGTCTAATTAAGTACTTGCGTAAGTGCGATCGCGGCTTATATTTATCCAGTCGACCGCTATATCTGTAAATGTGTATAAGGTTCGATCGAGCTGCAGAATGCTTTCCAATTTTAACTCACCTTCAATCTGTCTTTTCCTTCAGTCGTCCTTTTTCTCTTGTGGAAATATTCAATTTTATAAACTCAACGTAACAACGTATTTATAATACAACTTCATGGTTGCGTGTATAATAGTTTCGTTTCTTTTTCACGCACTAGTCACCACGAGTTCCAAGTGTATTCTTCCTGGGAGAGATGTTTTTTTTTCACTCTTTGCCTTTCCCTCTTTCTCGCGTAGTTCTTTGCTTGTCCCTCCCTCTAACGTCGTCCATCTTTTTCTTTCTCTGTCGGTCACATTTCCAAACCATCCGTCGAAAGAGGAGAAAACCAGTGGCAACAGAATTCGCCGGCATACAACTCTAAATCTGGATCCACTCTTTTAGAAGTGTCTAGCTTCTGTTCGTCTGCTCTCCTTGCGTCTCGTTCCACGACAGTACCCCGTCGCGTCTTACTCTCTTTTCAATAATTTCTTTCCGACCTTCGCTGCGGGCGTACCTTTGAAAATACGCGAAAGCAATCTATCATCATCTTCAAACTGGTAAAATCGAGAAATATCGAAATACGTAGTACAATGCGACGTGGGATCACGGGTGCTTAAAGGGTTCCTCTAGAAAATTGTTTAGTGACGAAATAACGCCGGTTGTATCCGTAAATAGTCGGTGGCGGCCATTCTCGTTCCGAGAATAGCGCTCCAGCGCGCCAAAAATGAGAATTCCTCATCGAGGATCGTGGTGAACCGCCTGTGTGTACGCGTTACCTCTAACCTGCTGTGTTTTACGATTCGCAATGAGAAACGTTCGCGAGGGAATATGTATTTCTTTCGTTCGATCGCGAAATCTCGTACCCGTGTATATTTTTTCTCGTTCTGGTCTTACAACTCATAAAACGCCATCTATATTCCCAGTCCGCCTCGCGAAAAGCGTGTGGAACGATCGTTTTAACGTAAACGCGATAAAAATGTCAGTCCTTTATGTTTATTTTCTCACTTGCTGACAAAAGAAAGGTGAAGGAATGTCGGTGTCACCGAGTACGAAATTCGAAGATCGCAACGGGCGTATAATGGACGCGCAGGACGGATCGTAAAACGATCCGCAGGCTCGATAGTAAGGTTAGTGCGCTCCTCTCGTTCACGCGAGACACGATATATGTATAGTTTTGCTAGGCTATACAATGTCTCGTGGGAAGGCTTTCTCGGTTGTCTGCTGATGACTCTGTGTGTGCACTTGCGCACCTGCGCGCGTATGTATGTGCGTGTTCACATAGCCGTAGGCCATTGTCCACAGTGGTCAAGAACTTTTGCTATCCGAACGACGACAAAGGACAGGGTAGAACCGGAGAAATATTGACACATCGGCTCTGTTTACACTGGATACTCTGTCGCCGAAGAAAAACCATTCCGCCCAGATTGCTCTCTGATTCACCGATCTTAACCTCTACATGTGTTTACGCCTCTCGCTAAAAGTCTTCATAGAGTGACATTGTAGGTTAGCGGACATTTTGTTACAAAGTAGCCATTGGTGGTTTTCGATCGATTTAAGCTTTTATATATGTGTTTGACGAAATACAGAAATCCTCCAGATATCTCTGGTTACATATGCAGTCGTTCCTACTCTACTCGACACATCGGGATTCGTAACGAATTTCTCGTGACTTTAGTTTAACGCGACGAGGAACAGCGGTCGGTAGCATACGTTAATACGTTTACGACTGCTTTCAGAACGCTTTCTTTTTTTCTCTTTGCATGAAAACGCCCCTCGTGTTCCACGATCGTCGAAGCTCGGCAGCACGCGTGGCGAAATGTCCATCTGCGCCTCTACCCGTCTTCTTTTCCCTCTTTTCTTACCAGCGGTTTCTCGCTCGCGTCTTGTCAAGCGAAAAAAAGCACTTTTTGCTGGGTCACTCGCGCGGATATCTCTGCTCCTCCTGGGAGACGTGCAGCACAGAAGATGAACGCGTGCGCAAAAACGAGCTTACACACGTGCTGCCCCGGCGGCGGGTTCGGTCGTTGGGCACGAGACGACCCCCGACGTGGAGTGTGTTGGCCAAGTTTGTTTGTCGCGTGTTGCGAGCAAGCTCTGAGGATTCCTTGGTTCTCTTGTATATTCTTCTGTCGTTGCCGTCAGTTCGTGGAAACGAATCGGCGTAGAGCATATAAATTCGAGTTAAAGCCCTGTTTAGATGAAGGACGCGACATCGTTTCAATTTCGTAGCGATAATGTTTAATTTAGTAGATCTATATTTCTAAAGATACGAACAGACGGTGCGAGGCAGACACACGAGGCTACTTCAAGGCGAGCCAACGATTGTTGGTTTTTTGACGAAGTCAGAAGTGCCTCATTTGCTTGTCTCGTATGACGTTAGAATACGCGAGGCAAAGAACTACGATGAGTAGTGAAGAGATGCGAGATATATTTGATCTCACCAAAAAACCGGTAATTATTGGTTCATCACACGGTAGTCTCGTCGTGAGACAGCAGGTATACGTACACTTTGCGCGGCAGCCTCGCACTGTCTGTACAGTTACAGAGTTGCTAAATCACACAGCGTCCGCAGGATGAAATTACGACGACATTGTGCCACTTAACCGCATTGAACTAAAGACGGAATCACGAAATGTTTGCCTTTTGAATCTTTGTAATCTAGTGGCGCTAGTGTACAGTTGGAATAAATCGGTGCAGCGAGAAGTATTTCGAGATTCATTAATTGGAATTAAATGACAATTGATACGCAAGAGAGACGCACTTAGGATAAGAATATCAGTAATTTGTTTCTTTAATGGAATTTTTATTGAACGAAATCCAATTTGTTTCCAGGTAAACGCCTCCGGGGTGTTCGAGTTGAGACTGAAGTCATTCGTGAACGAGTACGGAAAAGACAGTCTGGGCAAGTGCTGTTCAGGCAGCACTTCCAAGACCGGCGAGTGCTCAGGCGTTTGTAAAACCAGGTTCAGGGTCTGCTTGAAACAATATCAAGTAAAGATCGACACGACGACGCCGTGCACATACGGCGACGTCGTCACACCCGTTTTGGGCGAGAACATCGTTAATCTCAGCCCCAACGTCGCCATGCCAAGCTTCACCAATCCCATCAGATTTCCATTCGAGTTCACGTGGCCGGTAAGTGTCAATCTTTCGAAATATTAATCCTAATCTTAGCTCAATTGATAAGATAGATCGGTAAGGCTAGGTTACCCTCAATGGTAAAACATATTTATTGGTCATATGCATAAAATGCCGCTAAACAATTTACGATTACCCACATCGAAAATATCGTCATCGGTAGAACTGTAGAACAGATAGATGAAATACTGGTCGGTGTTCTTTGCCTCCGCTCCTCTGCGTTTTTGCAACTGGATGGCATTAACATATCGCGTGCGTCGCATAGAACGCGAAAAATCGTCGGTAATGTAAGCGGAACTGAAAAGTGCGACGCGTAACAAATCGAACAAAAAGTCAATTCATTATGAAAATCATCGAGCACGATCGTGTTTTTCTCACGTTCGTACGAGAATCGTCTATTAGATAAACGTTTCCCGCTCGCTACAAAGACTTCATTTCCAACAACAATCTTCCTCAACGATCGTGATTGTTCGTTTCTTCTTTTTTTTCTGCAGACACGTCACGCTAGGTAGAAAAAGGGAAGAGACTATTATAGAGGGTTTTAACGTCAGCGATCAGTGCGTGTTGTGGCGTCTTTCAGGTACAGTTAGTCGATTCTATGTTGTAACGTTGCTTCCTCGATCTCTGACGAGGAGAAACGACACCGCTACGACCGCGGCTTATAACTTTGATCCTTGTCTTAAAAAATGAACGCGCGCGAGAAATTAAGATCTCGTCGTTGACTGAAACACGAAAGGGACATGCGCGAGTTAAAAAATCTCTCGTTGTATCAGGCTGATCTTTAACTCCTATCTTTCCACATTCTGGGTAAATTAGCTGTGGCGCGAATTAACGTAGTAACCAGGTTAATTGATATTTTTATATCCTATAAAGTGATTTAAAAGTAGCGTTAACTTCAACTTTCGACACTTAGCCAAAAAATTATTAACAATCTTAAATTTTCAAGATTTTCAGTCATCTTGTCTTTTGTATCACCCTGCACAGCAGAAGTAACATACCGTTGATATACGTTACACAGTTAGCGACATTATTAGTTGTCTTATCTCTACTTGTTTTCCGACGGTACAATACCGACAGTAGAACCATTCGAAGGGGTCGTAAAGGTTGTCTTTAACCACACGCTTTTTGTTCTTCTTCTGCCGCTTCCGTCAGGGTATCGATAAGGGAAAATTGAAAAGTAAATTGGCTGATTAGCTGTCGCCTCAATTACCTCGTTCTTTAAAAGTAGACTGCTTTCCATTCTTGAAACACGAAATAAAATTGCGTAAAAATCTCACGAACATACCGCACCTGCCCATCGCACGCGTAACCGGTCGCCTCGAGTAATTAACCTCGTGGCGAAAAAATGAAACGAACCAAGAGAAAAAGAAGAATTTGTGTAAGCAGAGGAAAAATTACAGCCCCCCTTGTCCTCTTCCTACTTTCTCGCGGTCGCGACGAAAGAAAGGCAGGTCGATCAGCATTAAAAACGAACATTTCGTGGCACGGTGCGCGCGTGCACGCACAGCCGCGCGCCACGGTGCGACGAGGATGACCAAACGAATGGCAGATGGTGCGAGAACCGACAGTGCGAGCGAGACGGACGATGGCACTTGTCTCTCCCTCCTGCTGTTGCTGCTATTACTTGCTTGTTGTTGCTTCAGTAATTCCTGGCATTGGCAGAAACGGTCGATTTTTTGAAATTATAAAATAATTACAAATCGATGATATACAATTTAGATAAAAAAGCTTAATGGAAAAATATAACCAATGTTTGTCGCACTTCTATTTAATTTTTTAGACGTATTAATTTTAGAGAGAAATAAATTCCGCGGTAGTAAAACTGTCATACTTGTATTCGCAGTTATGAAAAACTTACAAGTACTTTTGACAAAATTAACGTGCTGAAGTAGACATATGATTACATCTTATTTATCTTCATCATACCTCTTTAATTATTATTTCTGTATAATATATTTAAGTACGTCTAGAGATCAGTAATTCCAGTGATAATCTACAATTTCTTTTTGCATTTCCCGTATTATTAGCTATGTATATTTGTCTCGTGTATACACGGTTTCGATGACACGTAGATAAGATACAAGATGTATCCCAGACTATGGTCGCAACATAAAATTATAATAATACAAATTCGTGGAAAGAAAGTAGCGATTGGTATGTTTTTATTCGGTTGTGCAGCAGTATCGTGAAGAAACTAGAATGCCATCAAGTTCAAACACCTTCGTTACATAAAGCGACACGTTGACGAGGCGGTGCATCACAAGCGTATTCGCTCGTTAACGCGTGCCATCGAGTAGCGTGTCTACGCCAATGTTTGCCCACCATCCCTGGTATACATCAGTTCTCTCGTTGCTGTTCGCGTACTTCTGCCTATGAGACGCACTGCAGGGCCACTGGCAGATGGCTAGGCCTTTTGTGCTTCTACACTTCCCTCGTAATCTCTCTTTCGTTCTCTCTCGCACCGTTTATACCCTGTCCTTGTTGTCTTGGAAGCTCTCTCGCGGGCAGAGTTAAATTTACTAACCCATATGGCGCCCCTCGCGCCACCTCTGCGCCAGTTCTCGTTCTCACTTCAAAAATTCGCCTTGCTCGTTCCTTTTCCTCGCTTTTCGTCGTATTTCAAACCGCTTTCTGCATCGTCTTTCACTTTTTTCTTTCACAACAGCCGTGTACGTATTTATTTATCTTCCAGAATCTTTCTACCTCTTCTGCCACTGATTTCCATTCGAAATTTGTCTACCGCGTCGTTTAACCTGCTGCTCTCTGTCTCCATCCTTTACCCCCACTATTTTCCAACAGTGGTATCGACCGATATTGCAAGCTATAAAGCGGCAAAAGGCTGTCGGTTGTAAGACAGGAACTCTTCTCGACGACGAGGAAGAAAAAAAACAGCGACGTTCTCGGAAGAGAGGCTGGCCGAAATCCTGTGTGTAGAAGCAACCTTTGAATCGGCACGGTAGTCTGTCTCTTCTTATATGTGGCGGCGGACGACGTCAGGGAAAAGGAATAGACGCCGTACGTGTAATCGCTATTTGGAGTGTCGGATTTATTTTCGTTGCGCCGGTGCGTGAGAATGGGTTTCCGTCTGGTAAAAAAAGAAGACAAGGACTCTAGCCAACAATAATCGTGAATTATTATATCCTATGTAATAATAATCTACGACTGTACCGATTATCGATGAAAAATCATATACCGTATAAAGACTAAACATTTAATTGGAAAATAGTTAACACCGTAGATGTAGCGAGCGGGAAATCTTTGCAGGTTTAAACGAATGGTCAATGAAGAATCATACACTTCCACGTTAAGACGAAGCATTTAGTGCTATGAAAGTAGTTAACAGCGTATCTTCTTCGAGCGGGAAATCCTTCGAAGTTTGAACGCACGGGTGGATCGACGTGCCGGAAACGCGCTAATTACAGGCACTGCCGGGAGTCGCGGTGCGTAGACGCAAAAGCAACAATGCATCATTAATAACGGTTAGCTGAGTGGCGTGGATAGACGAGCTTCTTTCGTTCGAAGACAGAACGAAAAGAGGAGGTGAAATAAATAAGTGTGCCTTTCCTTCGTGATTTTCCACGCCGGATTCATTCGCGAATTCCTTTCTTAATTATCCTCTGTCGGTCGATCACGAGATAAAAGGAAAAGACGGGTAAGCCTGGTGTTACCGAAAGTTGGCCAGGAAATAGCGAGGAAGAGGTTGGTTGCGCAAGCGTGTTTGTCTGAGGCACGCGTGTCTACCGTTAATTAAGAGGCTGGAAAAGACAGAAGAGGCCCCGAGCTTGATACACGTAATCGTAACCTTCGTCTGGTTGCATCAAGATCGAGAGTCGCTCTCTTCCCGCTTCTTTCTGTCGCCGTCCTTCTCGGGTTAATTGCTTTACGTTACACACTGCGTTGCAAGTCTTATTAAAACAGCGCCGGCTCGCGACAGTACAACCACTGTGCGGAATCCTCGAGGAATTCGCTTCGTTCCGTGCATTTCTCTATGTACTCGGTCTTCTTTAATATTTGCCTACATATATTTCATCTTAATTGTCACGAGTCTCTTAATTCTACACGGACACTTCCTTTTCGTTAACGTTCTTTCCCGTGATATTAATATTGTTATTCCAACGTATTTCGTTTCCTATTCTTTCGTAGTTTAACTATATAATTTAGCGTTTTAGCGGATTTCTATCGATAATTTTTCGTCACTGCGGGTAACGTAATCCTCGTTGTCGCTCGTAGCCGGACAGAGGACTCGGACAAAGATGATCGGGTCGGTTCAAAGAATCATTAAAAAAATTCCTTTCTTTCCCTTATCCTTCCTGTGTGTCCGCGGTCCACAAAGCAAGCGAGGGCTCTCGCGTATCGTACATACTCGAGGATCGTGGGTATCAACCGGCGGAGGACGTGGAGCGCAGAAAGAAAGGGAGAGAAGGACGAATGAAAGGCTCCCGCCGCGCGACCGACAGAGACGGCCAAGGATAGAGAGGAGCATAAAGGTGGCGCACACATACAAACATAGGTATATACACGTAAAGCAGCCGCGCGGAAGGTGGGGAAATGACGAAGAGAAGGTGGGGCCGAAAGAGACAGAGAATCGTGGTCCCACGGCCGAAAAGGCTGCGTGATTCGCGTCCCAGACGAAGGAACAAGCGGAGAAGGGCGTCGGATGAATGGCTGACTCGGGTGTACGCCGATACGCGGCATCCACGACGTGAAACGTTTAGCATAAATTACGTCTTAGAGACGGGGAGAGGACGCGACGTGGACTCGGACGCCAGCTGACCGGTACTCTACCCGAGTCAGCTCCACGATGCTCGGATACCGCGGCTTTTTTCTCTTATATCGCTCCGCGAGATAGGTACACCAGAGGGATTCGGTGAAAGTTTCGCAATTGTAAATACCGGTGATTTCTCGAGTCAACCGAGAAACTGTCGATTCATCGTTTATGGTACCGTCAAAGAATATCGATAAAGAATAGATAAAGAATATTAATTCTGAGATATTATAGTAACAAGCCTCTCACGTTTATTTTAAAAGCTTGGTAGCACTTGTTTGGATCATGTACATATGTCTTTGAATAACTTCTGGTATGGCATTTAGGCTTTACCTTTGTTCATTTTCATTGCCACAGTATGCAGTTTTCTGGAATAATGTTCATGGATTTGTACTGTATTCGCAGGATTAATAAAGGATAGTGTACCTATATTAAAAAGGTATATTTCTGGTAGGAAGGTCGTGTTTATTAAATTCATCCATTTGTAAGCTCAGTCATATGGTAGATGTTTGGCACATTTCTGTTTTCCTTCTGATATGACGCAAGACACGATGATAGAGATGATGAAGTTCGACGCCAGCAGATCAAACGAAGAAACGACTGCGGTGCAAACTTATTCGCTAGGGCTAGCAAGAGATTTCAAGCTGTAGAGTATCTTTAGAACCACCCGCGATTGACCTCTTTTCTACCTCGTCGCTTCCTTTCTTTCTCTATTTGCACGCCGCATATGTAATATGATCGTTTCGTGTATCTTTCGGATCGATATATATATATATATATATATCGACGAACGACAATACTTCAAATCTGAGCGAGAGCCGAATGGCGGAAAAACGCGTGGCAGGTGGCGCCTCGAGGCGGCCATTGTGTTCCGATCGTGGGAAAGTCGGCTGCTAATTAACCGTCAAAATCTAATTAGCAGAATAACTAATTAGAGCGTTACGTCGGCTAACGATTACAAACGCGCTTGAACTTATCTACAAATAGCTTACTAAGAGGCGGAGGCACGGTTACTCGAAGCGTGTCGCGGATGATGATGAAGAAGCGGTCTTTCGCTACTTAGCTGGTCGTCTTTTGCTTCTTTTACCTCTCTTGCGTCTTCGTCTTTCTTACGGCATCAGTGACTTCTTTTAGAAGGATGCTGAAAGAGCTGAACGAGAGAAGCGAGGAAGAGTGCCCTCCGTAATAATGGTAAAATGGCTTTCTGCCCGGGGGCCATCTTTTTTTGCCGGTTCGTGCACGCTGCTGGTACCGGAAAGAAAGAGAGAGTGTGTGTATATGGGCCACAAGCGTTTCTAACTTCACTCTGGTTGCGACTTGGAATAGAGAGACACGTAAACAGGTACCCACATATGTTTCTGCCTCATTCTGAAGGTACGACACGTGGTCATCGAGCAGGTACACCATCAGCTGATAGACCTGCTGTTTAAGCTTATTAACATGTCCCATGGAACGCGCGATCTGTTTACGTGGATTCGTTTCATTCCAGCCTGCTTTTCTGGCCCATTTCACTTCTTGCCGGTACATTAACAGGATCTTTTCCCCTTATAACAAGATCGCACGACCAGTTGTATACACTTCGAACGCGCTACTGTTCTTTTTTCTGCTCGTTTTTCTTTTGTTTCTACTCGTGTTTTTTTTTTTTTTTTGTCACTAGAAACTCCTCCAATTTGGTTCAGGGTGATCGTAAAACAAAAAAAAAGAAAAAATAAAAATCACGCTTATAGATCGAGCGTTTTTGCAACTGCGCTTATATTTTTTGTCAAGTATCTTTATTTTATCTGTTTTTTACTTGGCAGACTCTATCCCGCCTGGGACATTTGTTTCTATACCAGTGTATTTACGAGAATAGATTGTATCTTCATCTCTCAGTTCTAGCTTCTAGCACGTTTCACTTTTTGCTCTTCTCGATGTTTTTCCTCCTCCTCTAGTTCTATATCTTCGTTCATCTCGCGATGGTTTCCATCCGCGAGACGCGCTGAATGCATAATTCTGAACGCGACACCAACAGAGGAATCGAGTTTATGTTTGTGTTTCGATGCAATAAATCCGCGACCGATGCGATTCTATTGACCAGACGCATCGATCGCAGGAAATTCCGCTGAATAATTGAATAGATTGCGCGGGAAATAGAAACTCGGCGAACGGGTAATATCGCCGCGGTCGCTCAGTGAAATATCCATTAACAGAAGAACGCTCGCGCGAGTTAAAGAGGGACTGTGAAAGCGTGACTTTTGTTCGCATTACTCAAAACGAGGAAAGGAACGAATAAAATTATTCGGTTGGTGTAATAATTCAGTGTAACGAGTAGCGATTAAATGCACGCTCCTGTGTTCGCCTTTAAACTACTTCGACATAGTCAGCGGGGGGAGCGGAGACGTATCGTTTCCATTCGTCGATAAAAAAGGACTCGCGGAAATTGTTTCGTACTTTTGTCGACCGGTCAACGTTACGGGCTACGTAACGCGTTTAAAAAACTTCATATGCACGTTCGAGTGGGCGTGTCAATGTACTTTTCATAGGTCGTGAGCGCCTATAGGAGGCATAGCTTAAAGGCGAAGAGTCGACGCTGGCGTCGTCGCTCGTTATCCTCGGTTTCCTCTTCCTCCTTTCGACGAAGAATGGAGGCCACGAAAATTTCTCCATGCGGAAATGCCACGCTTGTCGAGCGCGAGACCACACGCTCGTCTACGCGCGCGAGACATTAAAGCGTGAATGGTTAAAAATAGAACCGCTAGGACGACCGGCTTTCTGCGATAGCTCGTTCGATGTTTTTCTCTTACACTATGCCCTTTTTATAACAACCCTTACCTAATCGATGCTTCGTCAATTAACGTTTTAACAGGCGAACTCGAGCGAACTTATCATTTGGATATGGCATTTTTGTCTTGAAACAGATTTCTCTTCGAAAAGTGTGTTAACAGGTAAATATTGGCATGAGAATGTTTATCATAAGAACTTCATTTCGCCTCCCTAGCATTTGCATATTATTATCAGGCATTAAAAGCATTTATGATTATTTAAAAAAAAGAACACAAAGTTAGTGCAACCGGTTGTAAAGATCTAGTTCGTAGCAAGGATAATCGCGCGTTTTCCCAGGAGACGACGAAAAGTCGTAGCCGACTTCCGGCTCCCTTTTCCACTATGAATCATGCTGCAACAGCAACAGTCTCAGCCTCGATACCGAATCACCGGTCGCATCTATATGCGATCGTGTACACGTTCAGGCTACCTGTTTCTTCTTTCTCGTTCGCCGCGGCCGTTTTCCGCGATGATTAATATACGTGCATATATGTACATATATGCAGCGCGACGAGATTGCAACGCTTGCGCACACTGCGTGGCGAAACTGTGCCCGCGTACGTACGAAAGAAGGACGGATGACCGAACGAGAGGAGCGCTAGACGAGGTTATTTCATCGGGACGAAGAAATAGAGAAAGAAGCCAGGGGCTAGGTATTAGGAGTAAAAGAAGTGGCTAGATGTAGTCTCGATAGTGCGAAACGAGGAAAGAACATTCTTTTTTTTTTTCGAGCGAATTGAACGGGGAAAGACGAATTACAGAGTAGAAAGAAAGGAGTCGACGTGATGGCGAGTTGTTAGAGCGAGGAAGAACGAGACGAAAGAGGAGCACGAGCAGGAGAGTCGTGTGGAGCGGAGAGAGAGAGGCGAGAGAAGGTGGAGGTATGCTGCGCAGCCGTGGGAACCAACTGCCGCGAGTGAGCGAACCTCTGTCTTTCTTTCTCTGCCTTAAGCCGGTTTCTTCGCGTTCTCTCTCCTTCACGATCGCCTCGTCCATTCTATCCTCGTTTCTCTGTCTGTCGAACACGGAACGAGCAGAGGCTGTTTCTCTTCCTTTTCATCATTCAGGTTCCTCTTCTGTGTGTGTATATATGTATATATATATATCCAGAAAAGGAATATATGACGGTGTCTCTTTTGCAGTGCCTCTTTTCCTTCCTTTTCCTTTTCTCACTTTCAACGTTACCTTACTGCTTACGGTGCACTTTTTTGCGTCTATCTTCTTTCTTTCCTCTCTTTCCTTGTTTCTTTTTCACACAATGTATGCGTATATATATGTATATATATATATATAAATATATTCATATATGTACTTGTACATATACATTTACGTACATGATGTATATGTATGTGGAAGTTCCTTTCTTTCTCTTTCTTTTCCCATATCTTTCTTCTCATTCCTTTTCATTCAAATCTTCGGTCTCTCTCTCTCTCTCTCTCTTCTTCCTATCTCCTTGTCCCTCTTTTGCTCATCTTTATATCTCGTTCCGCCGTGGCAGAACTGCTAACCGGCCACTGAACACACCCAACACATTGTTCTTAGGATGCCTACGCGAGGCTTTTTCAGGTTTTTGTCGGCTTAATTCCGATCCCCGTAATAAATTAGCGGCCGATCACGGTGGCATTTGTCTCCTCGACAATTTATTTCCTTCCCCCCGCGGCTCGGCCCCCCCTCGATTCACCGCCTCCGCGGACCGTTCGTTCCATCGTTCCTTCTTTCTGGCCTCCATTGCGCCTCGCTTTCGTCCTTGCCGCGAGAGAAAAGGGCGGTCTGCCTCTTTCAGCTTTCCTTCTCTTTTCAGACATCTACACCTTCCGTTCCATCCTCTCACCCTTTCCACCTTTTCCCTCCTGTTTTATCCCCATCGTGCTTTTCTTCTCTCTTCCATTCCTTTTTTTTTCATCGTTCCATCTCTGTTTCTCTGTGAACGAATGCGCCCCATCTCGAAGGTTCAACAGAGGACTAAGGTATACCGCGGAATTCACGCTGGAACTTTCTAACGTGTACACGCATGTGACATACCTGCGGCCCCTCTGCCTTTTCGTTCTTTTCCCGGTGACAAATTGCCTCGTGATTTTACGGGATATATATCGGGCAGAGAAATCGCCGCGGCCTTTTTTCCTACGTTGCCTGGTATTCCAGGGACTTTTGTCTACGATTTTTTGATTAAAGACCCGAAAGTGACGAAATTCTAAATGTTCGTTCTTAGCAGATCTCTATATGTAGTGTGTATATGAGTTCTGTCGAAACACTCGCCTGTTATGGTATATACATATTATTATTATATTACGAATGTGTTGCAATGCTAAGCATTCAACTTGCAATTATATCTTGCAATTCTCTTGTAAGAGAATTCGGTTATGAGTGTAAGTGAGTAAAAGCTAGATCTGTTTCAGTCGATTAATATTAGTCGTTTGTTAGCTAAGGAAGGTTTCAAACATTACATTTTACAAATCCTGGCAAAATATTACACGGTATATCACTTGCCTGCAGAGGTTTATCTCGCATTACCTACTGGGATCTCTCGACATATCAAATATTCATAGAAATGAAACCTACCCTCGATACGCGAACGTAGTTCAGTTTCACATTTAATTATCCAATCTGCATCTATCACGCCATCGAGGCATGATTCATTAGCAATTGCAGCAAAACAGTCCCCGCACAGCGGAGTATCGCGTTTCGACCAACGATCAAAAAGGTGTATACCCACGCGCCCGACGTACAAATCACCCATTCGTCAGGTGCTATCACGAATCATGGAAAAACCGGGTTAAATCGTTCTGTTTAACCTGCAGGGAAAAAGAGGCCGGGCCCGGCAGTGGGAGAGAGAAAGATAGGCGTAGGGATACACGCAAAGCGGATTTCTCACACGAGCGATGCTCGACTCGACTTACTACGCGCCAGGTCATCGGGGATCTCTGAATAATGAAATTGTTCCCAGTGCTCGCGGCACGTCCGAGTTGCCGGCTCGTTTACGCGAACAGGAACGGCAACGATGATGACAGAGAGGCCGGATATAAACATTTATTATTCACGGTGCGGCAACGACTAACGAGGTCGTGTGTAATACCAGCCGCTCCTCGACCATCTCTCTCTCTCTCTCTCTCTCTCTCTCTCTCTCTCTCTCTCTCTGTCTCGATAGTCTCTTGTCTGACTGTGTCAGGTACACACGCAGGCCGATACAGAACCATGTGTGTGGATGTGTACATACGCGTGCGTGTGACGTTAATAATTAAACGTCGCATTATCACTGCATGTACACGTACGGAGCACCGCGTGTACGGCACGTACTTATTACACAATAATGTGCCGCCGCGCCGGTGGACGAACGACAGCGGCGTGCACACGATGCGTGTGCACGAGTGCGTGTGTCGCCGCGGCGTGGGCCGTACGCTCGTCCATAGGGAGTATCGTTGCTGGATTTATGGTCGTGCGAGCGATTCGACGCCTACACCGGTGCCTTTCGCGCCCGGATTTCTACGTGCGAAATCGTTCGATTCGCGTTTGCTTCGTTAACCGTTTTCTTCTTTTGTTAGATAATTAGGTTCGAAGTGGAAGTCAACGAAGAAGTTGATACGAAGAGCGTTATCGAAGACGTTGTCATTTTCCTTACACTAAAAATAATTCGGTAAACGATAATAAGGTATTAAAAATAGCGAATCAGGTTTAGAATACTATCGGTGTGTTTGTACTCTATACACTCGCGTCGTTTCAATGTATAATTAGAAACGAAAGAAATATGTATCCCATCGACTTGTTTATTCTCAGCTCGCTAAAGACCGACGATAAACATATTTGATAAGCGATCTCTGCGCAAGTGGAAAAATATCGGACGCAAGATCGCATAGGTGAATAACGTAAAAAACCGAGGAATTTTCCGAGTTAACAGAACCTTATCGAATTCTCCGATCGACCGAATGATCAATTACAATTACTGTTCCGTTAATACGAATCAACGTAACGATCGGGTCGTGCGCGGGAATTAATAGATCGCCGGTTGCGTGTCTGCAGAGACAAACGTAATTTCTGTTACACAATACGCGGTCGCGTGTGTGGCCCGTTCTGCATGCACATACACACAAGTGTATATGTCCACTTGTAGCCGTATATATCCATAATGGATAATGCAAACAAGAGTATAACAGGTTTCCCCGGAACGACGACGACGATGGCGACGAAAGCATTCCATTAAAACGGTCTCCAGCGCGATGTGGATCGATTATTTATTTTCGAGACCAATTAACCATCCCTCGGTAATTCTTGGTCAAACGGAGCGGACGAGCACGTGCCATCGGCGGAGAAACGCTTGTCGCATGATTTATATCCGGTTGGTCGTTATAAAAGTTAACCCTCCCCTGTTCGAAGCGCCCTCGCCCTCTTCACCCTTCTTCCTTCACGGTAATTCGAAAAGCTGCAGGGAAAGAAGGGGTTCGTCGACTCGTGTACAGAGAGGGTTGAAGGTACGCGCGGCGTAACACGCTCTGTCGCGCCTCTATCTGCCCGCAACGCATGACCTCGGCTCGAGTTCCGCCAGGTTTTTAGGCACGCTTCGCCAAAGGGACACACGCACCCTTCTAATGCGTGGCAGGTGCGCACGTGACGCGATCGGCCAGTCCGCCTCTGGAACGTTTAATTTATTGTTAATTGCGTGACGCGATGGCACGCACAGCTGCCGCGCTTTTTCGCGCCGAAACGTGGACACTTGGGCTCACCGTTCTGTGTGTCGTTCGCGTATCTTTCACTTGGCTTGCTTTTGCGATCGAATCTGTCACGTTAAGTGATTTATATCGTTGTTCAACGCTCGCGTTGAACATTTGCTAATCTCGAGCACAACGACTGGCAGAATTTATTCTAACAGGTTAAGTAGAATGCAAGCAAAACAACGTAGGCTAACATATAGTTTGTGGAGGAAATGAAGTTGTAATATTATTCATTTCGAGGAAATTGTTAGTGATCGTGAGTTCTTTGATGTAGATATACCGATCTTTACACAAAGTGACGTAGATTTACACACGCCTGAGTCTCATTAAAAAAATATCTTGGATACATAGTAGAGTTTGTTACAGACTAGTTTATTAACAATAGCATGATAGGAGCCTATTTGATGAAAATGGTCCATAAGCATCAATATCATTTCCTAATTAAAGTCTTCGCTATCCTGACCGTGTTAAGTGTTCAGTGACTTACAACCAGTGGTATAAGTAACTGTATAAGTCGATAGGGGTAGCGGTTAAGATAAGTAATAGGATTAAGCTTGGCGTCTCATCGAAGTTCACCAACCTCCTCTCTGTTCCCAGGGCACATTCTCGCTGATAGTGGAGGCTTATCACGACGCAGACAACACGACACACCACTCACCCGGTAAGTAACCTTTTCTACCCTTCTCTCTCTATCTTTCGTGATTCTCTCTTCCTATTAAGCCTTCCTGAAGACTGTATCTGGTCTCTGTAGCGTTATAGGCCCCGCGTGTGCGCCTCGTATCGGCGGCACGAGTGCGCTCGCACGCGCTTCGAATGAAAAAAAATGAAAACGAAGAACGAAGGATGAAGGAGATGAAGAGAGGGGAAAAAAGAGGAGATGAAAGGAGAGGAATGGAAGAAGGAAGGAGCATGATATTTTAAAATTAGTTCTCTCTCTCTCTCTCTCTCTCTTTCTCTCTCTCTCTTTCTGTCTCTCTCTCTCTCTCTTTCTCTCTCTCTATGTATAGTTCTAAATACCGGGAAGGTTTTAGAAGGTTTGGGCATGTGCAGTCCAGCTGGGTCGTGGCCCTCGATACCACGCATCGGGTTCGAACCAGCCGAGAACCCACTTCCGGCCTCTGTGCACGACACTCACCAGAGACGTAACCTCCTTGTATACTTCCTCTTCTTCTTTTACAAAACCTCCGACACCCTTTCCGTCCTCTTCTACTTCGTACGGTTTCGATACGTTCAACCTCCGGAGGGACAGGTCTCTTCCTGAGCCGCACATTTCCGCGGACAAATATCGTTGCTTTTTTCTGAATGCTGCGGTTCCAGCTCTCGTTTAACCGGTTCTCCGTTTTTTCTTTTCGAGCTTTCGGTCGGAAGTCTTGTTTGATGATTTCACTGATGAGGAGTAGTAACGCCGGCAGAAGATATAGTTTCCTTCGTTTGCGGTTGTAATAGTTCGTGATTCGAAAAAAAATCGAATCGAATGATTGTCATTTCTTAACAAATACGTATACATATATATTTCGTTCGACTCTTGGAAACTACGTTTTCAAATAAACGCGTAGCGTATCCATCTGCTACCCTACATCATTTATTGTGTCATTTTCCAACGACAGAGTAACGTGCACGTATTTTGTTTCAACATTGTTACGATCTTCGAATTCCTACATTCCAATCTCGTTCCTATTTCAACAGAAGAAAAATAACTTGAAGGACATAATAGACTAATGTAAACAAAAGATACGGTAATTCTCGCAATTCTAGCGAACATCTGCGTTCTCTTTCCCAATTTTCATCCTCTCACCGCAAATCGTAACCGCGTTGCCAACATTCTGCCGATAGTTCCAGCTGTACTCGAGTGTTTCTTCCCCTTTGTGACTGTGTCTGTTCTCGACCCATTTTCAGTTATGTTTCCTTGCTCATTACCGCGACGCGTCCACGTGCACAAAGTGGTCGGCGCTCTCTGTTGTGTCATAGCGTACGGAGAACAGGCAGAACGAGGGAAAGAGAAGCAGCCGGAGGCGCTAGTGTTTCCTTCCTGTGTAACCGTAGCACCTAGCTTCCAGCAACGCGCCACGGTAATACGAAACCCTCTGTGGACGAGGATATGGATGTATCCTATGTGTAGCCGGGTAACCCGGGGTTCTCGTCTATCGAACTCTTCTGCGCTAGCCGATATTTTGCCGAGAAACCGCGGAAGTTTTCTATTCATATTCTTTGATGTCTCGCCGAACCTTCTTGCTTTTATATATAGTAGATCATCTCGTAGCAAATTAGAACACAAATTAAGCTTTGAGAACGAGTTGTTTAATTTCAATTTTCACCCGGTATCGTTAGATCGTGAAGTAATTATATTATGTTCGAATTAAATACTCTGAGATCGAGTGATCCAAGAGATTGAGAAACCTACATTCGTTGAAGAAGCGTATTATGTGAAAATATAGAATTCACATCTCCTCCATGTATAGAATATGAAATCTTGCTAACTGTAAAATATAGAAAGTCGAATTTTGTGAAATATAGAGCACAGAATTCTGATGATTTTTGAGTTGATTCCGCAATAGAAATAAAACTAACTGGCTCGATCGATAGTTGTATAAATCCTGGCATAGTATAACTATTGAGCGAAACGAAAGCGCGTATCCATTTACATCTCCAAGTATTGTACGACTTATCGGTGTTACCAATTACCGGAACGACTCGTCGATCCAGTGATACCCTAATTTCCTTCAATTTCCGTAGATGATCGTCGCGAGCACGCTTGAACGCGATAATCGTCGCACGGTTTCGAGACACGACATTCTCTCGTTAAAACATGTACTCCGGGAAAACATGCATGCAAATAGCCGAAAGACGAGCAAGACTGTTTATTGCTTCCGCATCCGGGGAAAGCTCAGTCAGATTGGCGAGATAAAAGCGAATTAAGCGGTCGAACGTGAGTCCCGAAATAACGAAATTCAATTACCGTCCTGGCGTGATCCTCGCACTCGATGGAAGCGTAGGTAAAGCAATGTGCTTGGGCACACACCCACACACCCACACACATACACACACACCCGCGCGAACACACGCGTATATAAGAGCCACGCATGAGAGCGTTGCACGGCCACGTATAGCTTCCGGTCTCTGGTTCATTCTAATTGCCAGCCAGACACACAGGACCTCGGGAAAGAAATTAAGCGGTCTCGCTCTTCTTACTACGCTTCAGGCCTTCTTGATCTTTTAAGTTTAGAGTGACGCGGCTAGACCAAGGGATCCGAGATATTTGCTCAATCGGATGAAAATCATTCGGTGCACTAAGAATCGTAATAGCGGTGTATACTATTTGAAGCTTCGAGAGTATTAATTAACCTAGAGGCGTTTGAATTTTCAATGATTTTTAACACAACGTTATCCAATATTAAATACGAGATATCGCTTTTTGAAATGTAGCAGTGGACTGACAGGTCAGTCTGACTACCACGATGATTCTGTTATTTGCTCTGATACATAGTATCCTTCAGTAATTCGGTATCCTAACAATATTCCTGTGGTTTCAAGCCTTGCAATTCCGTTTCTACGAAATGTCGTTTCGCAGTGCGATCCTCGGCTCTAACTTTTTAATCAAACTTCTCCGATGTACTACGTAAAATGGTAATTCCACGAAACAACTTCCTCGACATTCTACTCTTTCGCTCTCCTGATTAATATCATTACTCAAACTGAAACTTTTCCGCGACATTCTACGAAAGAAGAAAAAGACTGCGGTTCTACGGAAATATCTTGCCGAAAGGATCGCTTCCGCTACTTTTTTAATGAAATTTCTTCCGGTTCTCCGCGAAGCTTCCTAGTCCCACGGAGGCTCCACAGCTGCGCAACTCCAGAAAAACTCTCTTCTGATCCCCGTCGAAGCGGCTAATTACGAAGGGAATCGAGCTTGGCTTCCTTTGTTTCAAGCTCGCCCGAGAACGGAATTCCTACCGTTATCCCACAGATGTACCTGCCCGGCGCATCCGCGGCTGAAAAGAGACAAACCGAGACGAAGCAAGAAAGATGGAGCAACCACGCTCTGCCATTAATATAGTACGACGCGCGTTTTGTCCGCTTGGTTCTCGTATGTTTGGACATACCCTGGACCCCTTTATCGCCGAAACACACCGCGCACATTGTGCTCGGAATTTTGTGTGCGCCAGCCGTGTATATCGTCCGCGCCACGCACAATATAATGCCCCCAACGTACTGGTGAAACGAGCCCTTTATTGCTGTTCGCGTTGCTCGGATGCTGCTTCCTTTCTCAGGCCCACACCGTCCTCCGTCTCTCTCCCTCCCTTTCTCTATGTTACTAACCTCTCTTTTCTCTCCTTCTCTTTTCCTCTTCGCCACACGATGCGTTCGTTTGCCCGTTGCCCATAAGCCGAAGATACACAACGTGGTTGCTCGAGGACCGCACCTGCGCCACGAATTATCGTTGGAATTATTTCTGGTTCCGTTTCCAGCAGAAACTTGCTAGGGAAATACGGTTAAATCGAGCAAAAGTTGGCCCTTTCTTTATCACGACAAAAGGCATTCTCTTTTTACAGTCGATTCTTGTTTACGGATGATGTTGTTCGACGGTGTAGGATTTTCTCGAGATTCGATTGACTCTGGATCGGATGGACCGAAACCGTGAAGATTCGACATTCTACTGCGTGAGTTGTATTATGAAACTTAAGAAGAAGTAACACGTAGTCCCGTTGATAATAGAATCCATAGAATCGATTACAATGGAATCAGAAACTTCCATTAAACTTTCCATTAGTCTCTTCATTGTGACGATCTAACCAACCAGTTTCTCGAAAAGTTTCTTTATATCGTCCCAATATAATAGAATTTATATTCTTTCATGATCTTTAGAAGATTAAATCCTCAAAAACACTGATTTTGGTAACACGAATCTCCGTTTCTCCTCTCGTTCATTGAACGAAAAGGCGCGAGTGAGGCAGCAGCCAGAAGAGAATGAGAATCAGCAGAGAGAGGTCTCGTTTGCGGTAACGCGGTTCGTTAAACGAAACGAGACGCGGCTGGATTTACGACGGTTTTGCGGTGTGGCAGTGTGTACAGAGCAGCTTGAACGGGAACTCGGGTATAGCGAGCAGAGAGGAGATGGCTTACGTCATCGTCGATTGTCAACCGCTCTCCATCGCTTTTCCCTTTTGCTCCTGTCGGGACAGGGGACACGCCGTGTGCACGCGGCCGCGTGTGCACTGTGCACGCCGTGCGCGTTCCTCGCGGCGCACCTGCCATTCCACAGCCGAACGATAATGAGCGAGCGGAGTAATTGGTCCGCTGTCGCGCGCATGTACCCGCCGTGATAACACAGAACTGGCCTGGCTTGTTCCCGGAACCCCGTAATTCGTCGAATCGACAATGAGATATCGAAAAATCAACCTGCACGCGTATCTCCTTGCCTCGTCAGTTGGTAACAAAGCTGTATTAAGATGTTTTATCGGCTGTTAATTAATCGCTAAGTGCGTTTTCTCTTATCTTTCGTACAGTTGTATGTACATCCCTTTTTTAAAGCTTTTTTTCTTGTTACTTTTGTACACTTTTTTATCTCAGTTAATTTGAGGTAAAGGAGACTCGTTAGTGGCACAAAATTATATCATATTAAATTTCCTTATTTGCTTAGTTCTCCAATTTCCGTGCTAATTTGAACAGTTCGACGTTAATGTAGGGTTCTTACCGCGTTTCATTCATAAATCATAAATTTAGTCCGGATGACTTAGAAGTTCTGTGTGTGTGGTTCGACGGAGGGTATCGATCGAAGGGTGGAAATCGAAACCGACCGCAAAGCCTTGAGTTACATTTGAAAGCTACGATTTAAGTCGTAAAGTCTCGCCCAAACGAGTTTACATTCATAAGAGAATAACAACTTGATGTTTACTTGATACACTTATATATACCTTGATAAAATCCATGCTACTCTACAAATCGATCAAAGCGTTCGGTTACGAATGCTAATCTACGTAACCATAAGTCGTCGGTCTTCTCGATATCACAACGTAAAACCTGTAACTCGCGAGACCACAGTGAAACGACGATACGGATCGTCGAAGGCGGCGCAGTAACCAAAGCTCGTCTCAGCTTACAAGCCTACAATTTGACACGATTAATTGATCTACAAAAACAACAAATAAACATGTTCCGTATAAAGACGTATGCCGCGTATGATTTATTCTTGGCGATATGTGGCGACCAGTGGAACGATGTCGTTCGAAGAGGCTAGCTATCCGCGACACAATGATCCAGGTTACGAGAGTTTTTTCCGCGATAGAGGAGCCACGGTGGTTGAGTAATGCATCTGGCTACCTGCCAGCTCGGGGCTATCCTTCGACGACCGCTCGTTTCTGAATGAACAATAGAAAATGTCTGGCTACTCGCGGCGCTGCCGCCGCGTCGTTAATGAATACCTTGAATCGGCCTGGCCTCGAGTTCACCGGGCGTTTTACAGGTGCACACGCAGGCGTGCACGCAGCCGTTCCACACTGGAGGAACGACTGCCAAGCGTTTTCTCCCGGAATAACGCGTTCACGTCGAGAAGGAAGTCGCGCTAAGACTGGTCACGAGCGAATGATCGACCTCTTCACCGGCGTCTTAGATTAACATGTATTTTCATTCAGTTTTATCATCTCTTTTCACGCAAACTCAGACTTCTTTTTATTTACGCTGTATCTTTATATACGCTTTGATTTTCCTGAAAACTTTACGCGTCTTTTTCTCTCTTTCTTCGTAAGCTTAAATTTCCACGATCTACAGAATCTATAACACGGGATATATTGGGTTGGCAACTAAGTGATCGCGGATTTTGTCATTAGGTGGTATTGACAAATCCGCAATCGCTTAGTTGCCAATCCAATATATCGTACAGATTGTGCGATCTTAAGATCGTCGCTTGATAATCGATCTTGGAAACCTCAATAAAAGGAAAAGAAGGGGTTTAGGCAAAAATATTGTTTAAGAGGAGGAATTCACGCGAGACACGCTGCATTTGTTTGCAGATTCTCTGCCTTATTCGAGCGATATGAAATTATCATACAACAAGTTCATTGATCTGTCTATCCCGATACAAATAAGACGGTTGAAATTGTCCAAGAAATTCTCAAGCGCACATAGTTTCATAGAACATAGAACACTTTTGGAACATCGTTATTAAAGCCCTCATCTCACTACGATTTTCATTGCGTTCCGTTGATTCGCATCCGACATTAGTCGCGAACATAAACGATCCGCCTATACGCGAACATGAATAATTCCGTTTTAATGGTACAATGTTTAATGCATGAGCAAAATCCACACGCATAGACACAGGAAACAATAGGGAGTTTCTCGTTAACGAACAGCCAGGAAATCAGTTTCTTGATACGATTTTTCAACGTAAACAGACCGCTTAAGAACAGTTCTTTCCCCTTTTACATCCTCCTGTATCTATGTCTAGCCGTTAGAAAAAATACCGATTCATCCGAAAAGCAAGCGAATAAAACGTATATAGAGGCTGGATAGAGAAGAAGCGGTGGAAAAAGATGGAAGCTTCGTGCCGTGCGAATCGATGCCGAAGACGAAGGACGACGAAACGAAGTCGATCGCGCGTACACACGTCCATCTGCGGTGGTGGCGTGCGAACATCGGCGTTTTCAGAACTCGTAACAGCATCACCTGGGAAGATAGGCTCGGTAAACTGCTTCTCCCTCGACTCCCGTTTCGCCGACAGCGAAACGTTACTTCCCTTCTGGGAACAGAGGGCCCTGGGTATCCTGTTTAAGTATTGCCGGGCACGCCATCGGCGAATCCTGCTTTTCGTCCTTTTATTTCTACTCTTCTTTTTATCTTCTTTCGTTTTTTTTTTTAACTTCTTTGCTCTTTTCTTCGTCGATTCCCTTCCCTGCTTCGATCTGCCTGTTCCGTCGATTATTTATTAATAATTTGAGATATATGTTTGCTTTACAAACATTGTACGAGTATGTTTAGTTAGGCGATACACTGCGTATTTTACTTAAGAGTAATATATATTTACGTTCCCACCGAGATCTTTAGTCGCGAGAAATCTCAGTTTTGGTAGTTTCCTTGTTTCGTACTTACCGTCTCGCCTCTTGTATTCGTCGAATATGCAGACGTTTATGAGAAATTGAAACGAGCAAAAATATTGAAAGTATGTGCTCGGGTGAAATAGGCTGTACAGTGTATGTGGGCTTTGTAATTCCGGTGAGACTCGATAGCGTAACGAAAGGTCCGTTTTCTGACGGTTGTCGCCGCGCGATATGGTCACGGTTTTCCGTAGCTTGAAACAGGCGTCGCGAAATCGTTGGTCGGCTGATTCGAAGCGCGCGATCTCCTTACGATCGCGCCTCGTGTTTCATCCTTCACGAAACAATTGCTTTTTGTATCTCGAAAACACCTGGAACGCATCTCGAAACCTATCCTTCCTCCGATTATACCAAAACTCTCTTTTCGCCCAATTTCTACTCGCGAGTTTTCGCTGGCGATTACTGCCGCAAAGTAAAAAAGAAAAAATGGAGGCTCTCGAAATTCAACCAAGTTTCAAAAATAGACCCCTGGCGATCGCGAGACTGCTCCGGTGAACCGTTCATTAGGTTCATCACGGAGGCCCTGAAGGGAACCGAAACCTAGAACGAAAAGAAAGGAAAGAAAAGGATAAAAAAGAACGGGAACACGGAGGCTGACCACTTAACTCTTCCTTACGCTACCGACCACAACGTAACCATACAGCACGGCCGATGTATACTACTCGACCCATTTGCCCGTGCCATGAGTCTCTCACACGAACATCATGAACTGGCCCAGTCAGGCTTGCTTGGACCCTGTGTGCATCGTGAGACGCAGCTTTTTCGGTAGGGCACCTGATCGAGGCTTGAACGACGGAGAAAGATGGACGAGCCCTCCTAATCTGTTGCCCCATTACGATAATACGTTTAGTAGGAAGCCTGAACCGTGTGTGCTCTTCTTCTTCCTCCTTCTACTTTTATTCTGTTGCGAAAACAGGTAGGCAATGGTAGAAGGAAGAAGAAGAAGAAGGAGGCAGCCAGGAGAAGTAGAAGAGGTGGAGATACATAGGAAAGGAAGAGGGTAGTAGTTTGTGTGGTGGCGGTGTAGAAGAGAAGGAAGAAGAAAAGAAGAACGCCTCTTTCCCAGAGCCACAACGTGGTGGTATACGCTTACTCTCTTTGTGCCGGATGCGTGCCGCCGGCGGAGTAGCAATAGCGGACGAACGTCCGGTCTGCCCTCTCTCTTACTCTCTCTGTCTCTCTCGCCGGAGGCCGATGCACTTCGATCGCATCATTGGGCGCAGCACCACCACCTCGCTGCTCCTCTCTCTCTCTCTCTCTCTCTATCTATCTGTCTATCTCTCTCTCTTTCTGCCCTTCCGATGGACATGCTTAATTACTTTTCGCGTTTCGTGCCGCACTCTCTCCCTCTGCCGTGGACGATTGATCGATCGAGATGCGCCAAGACGATGATGATCACCGGCGATCGATCTTTTAGTACTCTTTCGAGGTTGGTTCGTGCTGATTTATGAAACTTGGAAGCGTCAAATTTCAGACTTATCGTATTGATCGCGTTGCTTTCAACGGGGTAGATTTTTGAATACGCTTTCGATTTAGTGTCACGTCGATCAGCGTGATTTTGACGCGTGAAATTGTCGCGTTGAAGAATCGTCGTAGTAATTGATCGGAGGGGTTGGTCGGTCGTATAGAGCGAGAGAGTATAGAATGATAGGTGGTATTGTTAGGGATGTTTCTGGGGGATACGGCGACACGTGGGACATCGCGGACGTGTCGAAAGCAATGGGTGGTAAATTGGAATTGATTTCAGCCGGGCAAACGGAGCAGTTAATTGTATCGTATCAATCGGAGCGAATCTCTTGGCAAATCCATTTGAATTACAGCGAGGTTAATTGATCTCCTGGGAAAGCAATATTGTCGTACTGTAAACAAAACTATTGCTTCGTATAAGAAAAGACTGGGGAAAAGAATAAAAATATTTTAAGACAGTTTCATAGCGTAGAAAGAAAAAGATGCAACGAAACCTTAATAGCGTTTAGCAGTAATTAATGCAGTGAAAGAATTTACATTTCCCAGTTCTCAGGAATAACAAAGATAGAAGGAAATATCACAAAATCTTAACGCAGACAATTTTCTTAATTTCCAGAAAAAGTATTGATAACCAGGCTGACGACGCAAAAGTGGCTGGACGTCGGGCCGAATTGGACCGAGGACGAATACAGAAGCGCACACGCGAAGATGGTGTACGAATATAGGGTGACTTGCGTGGCACACTACTATGGAAAGGGTTGTGAAAATCTGTGCAGGCCGAGGGACGACAATTTCGGTCATTACAGCTGCAGTCCGTCCGGAGAGCGCGTCTGCCTCTCTGGATGGAAGGGTGACTACTGCAATACACGTAAGTTTGCTCTCTTTTTATTTTCTCCTTGCAGCGCCTATTATCGTACACGTAACATGCGTGCACTCCCACGCTTCCCATCGCGACTGCACCGCGCGTGACATCCCTCCTTTTGTAGGAATTCCGTGTATGAAATTACAGAGACGATCCTCTCTGACGTTCTCTTTCTTCTTCTCTCCGTGACTCTCCTCGTCTCTCTGTTCATCCCTTGTCCCGTCCGGCTCTGTGTCTCGCGTCCTCACCGTCGCGTAATTTATACTGTTCGCTGGTAATCGGAGAGGCTGTCGAATTTAGGATTTTCTTCCGTGCTTGTTCTGATGACACGCGAAAAGGACGAGCAACGTGATTTGTGTAACAGGGTTAAATGACGTGGGAAATTATGCGAGCAGGGAATCAGGGGAAGAGTTTGTAGAATTGCAAGTGTCGTGTCAATGGCAACGAAAGTGGTCGTTACAACAGAGAAAGGTATAATTGTACCACGCTTTTAATAGTCACGTCAATCAAATTTCATATATCGATCAACGATTACGATAAAATGTCAAATTACGTCACAAATTTGCCAGCCGATAAAAACGAACGCATCGCTTCGTATTGCATGATATTTCCAAATATTTCGCTTCTAAAGCCTTTAAACAGCGATGTATGGATGAAGGTAGAAAGAGCCAAGTATAATTTTCAGAAAACTCGCGTAGAATCCATCCGGAGAGGCTAGTCAGCTCGCCTCTCAACGCTTATATAACATTCACTCCAGGACGTTAGTCCGCGCCGGCCGGTATATAGCGTTCTCTCTATTCTCGTTCGTAGCACGAAACTCGACAAACTCGACGAGAGTCCACGAAGGAGAGGCCCGGTGCAGTGTCGGTGCAGTGTCGGGTCCGAGCGTGCAGCAGCTTCCCACGCTCGGCTCGCGCGCGCGTCGCACACATACCAGAAAGAGAGAGCCTTCTCTTTCTGCTCTGGCCCCGCTCTGTACCCAGTGCACCTCTCTATACCTCTCTCTCTCTCTCTCCTTTTCTCCCCTCCCTCCTCCGCTCCCTTGTTATATCCGTATCTGCTGTCTATCCGTCTCTTCGTGTGTGTATATACGTGTCTCCTCCTCTCCTTTCTTTCTCTTTTTTCCTCTCTCTCTCTCTCTCTCTTCATATGTATACGTGTGTGTATGTATATGAGTATATTCTCTCTTCTGATCGTGTTCGAGTTCGTCTTCTGTATCCAGCATCCTCCTTGTCGCTCGTTCTCGCGTACCTGAGCTCTCCTCTCTCGAGCTTCTCAGGATTAATCTGTACGTGTACGTATATACGTGTAGCTCTCAGTGTCTACATTCCACGTGCACCTCGTGCACGTTCAGGATAATCGTTGATGTGTGGATGGAAACTCCTCCATCGTGTGTGGCTCTTTCAGTCTCTCACCGTGTTGGAGGCTCGTCTCACCCGCATAGACGTGTGGGTGTGCACGCGGATGAGACTGGAACGGGACGACTGGATTGCCACGTAGCTGTCGCTGCGCTTGCCTCTCGATGCTTCTAGTTTACGACGAGCAGGTTACGTGGTGCAGCTGGCGCGAGGACCTTCCAAACCTTCTCTTCCGTTTTGTCTTCGATCGTTTCGATCGTTCTTGCACTTTCTCTCCTTTGTTTCACGGCATTGCTTTTTAACTTTTTTTTTCTTGTCTCGTTTCTTTGGTTTGTTGGTCGACGGTTGCAGGAGTGTCGGAAGGATGGATTTGAATGGACTCGGTTTCGCAAGATCCGCGCGCGCGAGAGCTCGCGCGGGAGGCCTTTTTCTCTCCCTCGACGATGGCATCCGAGATCTCGATCTTATTTTGCTTCCTTTGCCAGCGTGCCAAGTCATCGCATTCCCGTCCGCGGCCAACATTCGAGTCAACTCGCTGTCAGGGCAATGGTATTCGCGAATTTCGCCACAATCGCTAGTCTAAACGATCCTATAAACGATCTCGTGATCCATCCAGTCATTAAGACGTTGTTACATACTTGAAATCGTTCTAATCGAACAGTAGATTATTTCGATTGTAAGATCGAACATCGACAAACCTGCCACGATTTTATGAGAATTTTTCTCCTGCCAACGTTTATGTCAAATAGTAACCTGGACTTTGCGATGAACTGAAACTGACCAACACTTTCTAAACTTTTAAATCCATGAAAGATTTGGAAATTTGTTCACAGACAGCTGGCTACACACCTAATTGTACCTATTTTTCCCAAGTGCAAATCCAACCGTACGTAAACGCATGTAAACCAAATAAAGCCATACAAAATTACAAATCTTGCGAGTTTCGAATCTTCGAAACACCTGTAAACTTCCGTCGATCTTCCCTTAATCATCCTCCCTGCGCTTCAATAATCCTCTTGTAACGATCGACGAGAGGAAGAGTCAAAGTCGTCGACAGGGTCTCCGGGTGTGTTCTCGTGGCCGTCGTCGATCGGTCGTTGCACTCGTCGTCGAGCACCGGCGCTCGACAAAGTTTCTCCGCGCATTGATTACTAATAGACTACTTACTCTTCATTTCGTGACATTCCCGGCCATTCGTGGAATCGTCTGTTCGTGCGTTGAGTTTCGCGAAGGAAAGTCAGTCTCTGTCGAGTGCCGTCCCTGTCTCTGATAGACGGCGAAAAACGCCGACGACCACACGGTTGCCTCTCGTTGCGATCGCAGGCCGATCTTTTCTCACGTGTGCGGCCAAGCTCACGCCCACGCCACCGTTTCCAGGATTTTCGCCGCCTTCCTGTTCCTCCTGCACCGCCACCGCCCCCTCGACGCGATGAGAATGGGCCATTGTTGCGATTTAATGCGAGTTCTGGCCCCGTGGACGCGTGCGAGGTCTGGCGACGAGGAAACAGATCGACTACGATTAATCGCCACGTAATGTATGTGACACTCTTTGCTCGATCGTCTTGTCATTGTTCCAAGTGTTTTTTGCCTGAGATTCACAGTTATCGGCGCGTAACACTTCCTTCGTTTATTTTCGCTAATATATGCGACGAATTAGTAAGAAGATAAATAATAGATGTGTTGAAAAATATATTGAAATTGAACTTGCCTGGCAAACAAGTTTCGTGAGAACGGTACAAAAAGCAATGGAAGCCATCGAGGTTCGGTTTCTAGAAATGGCAAGAGTACACGCGTGTATCGTGTCCTAGCGGCTGTGTACTCAGCGCGTTTGCTCAGCTGACCCGGTGTGCCGCTTTCTGTAAAAAAATGTCTACCACCCGTGGACAGAAAAATGTGACGACCCCCCTTTGGGCAATTATCTTTTCGATTTTATCTGTCCGTTAATCCTGCTGCATTCTTCCACTTACTTTCGATCCAATCACTCTATCGCTCTTCGAAATCCATCGAACGTAATTGACGTCGAAAAGTTAGGAGCGAAGCTTCCATTTGAATTCCAATCAACCTGGTAAATTCATAAAAAAGAAAAAAAAGAAAGAGAAAAGGAAGAAGAAGAAGCAAAATACATCGGCTTGCAATTCAATTTATCCATTAACCTTCCTCAATTCCAGTTTCCGTAAGGTAAAACGTAAAGTAAAATTCAAACAAGGGCTGACCCATCGGAGCAGCAGAAAAACACACTGACATAAACGGTTAATCGTTGGAGACACGCAAAAGGAGAAGAAAGGCCGGCGCACAAAAACCAGTCCCTCGAGCATGCTATAACACTGTATATAGCCGATCGTCCTGTAAAAC
This sequence comes from Bombus vancouverensis nearcticus, assembly GCF_051014615.1. Lineage (NCBI taxonomy): Eukaryota > Metazoa > Arthropoda > Insecta > Hymenoptera > Apidae > Bombus > Bombus vancouverensis. The sequence continues at coordinate 5,621,529 of NC_134914.1, read as the reverse complement.
GGGTTAACGAGGCTAGGGGTAGCGGAAGGATAGGGTGGCTTGCAGCCAGGCGCATTTTCGGGGGTGCCTGAACGTATTACAGGGGTTGTTGCAGAGGCAGCTGCAACACGAGCGGCCGAACTACGCCGAAAGAGGCCGAGTGGGCCCCTGACAGCTGCACAGAGGTCGGTGCTTTAACCAACAGCTGCACCGGCCTCACGTTCACAGTCCGCTTCCATTTCAACCCCTCCCCTGGCCATTGGTCCCCGTCACTCTTCTTCTTCTTCTTCTTCTTGTCTCTCTTTCTTATTGAACAGATCTGATGGAGCTACCTGTGCCAGTATTTCCTGGATTTTCCTTCAATGCTTTCTTCGGCTCTGCGTATAACTTTCTATAGAGCAATAGTCCTGTTTAGCGCGTCAGGTAGACAGAGGTAGATAGGGGGGGAGAATGTTCGATTGAAACTCATTGTCGCTGTTCCACGAAAGGTCAGGCACGAAACGACGCCGCGCCGGTTAGCAGTCGGAGACCGGAGAAAAATCGATACGTACGTTGGACACGAGTCGTAAAATTCATTTAGGGGAGCGAAAGTACGGCTACAGGCTTGTGGACGTTTAAATAGAATGATATCGGTTTCGACGCGTTTCATGGTGTCTTTACGTGGAAGGAAAGGAGGAACGCGGTTGTTGTCAAAGTTCTTCATCAGAAGGGTCTGTTGCGTGGCGCAGGTTGCGGTCTCCTCGCGGCTCTTCCATCGGCTGAGGGCCACGAGTCTATTGTCAATGTCTGGCCGAATGGTACCTGCGAATCTAGGGCGCTTTCAGCCATGTTTATGCTGTTTCCTGTGCTCTATTTCTTCGGCATATTACCATATAGACTATCGGCCACAAATTTTCAAGCATTTATCCTTCCAATTCAATATTACCTTTATCGTTACAACAGTGCATTTTATATAAAGACAAATAAAATATATATTATGTAAGTATAGTGGAAAGATGAAATTTTTTCTTAACTGACACTTGATTCGAATTTAATTAACACGAAAGCAACTCTACCAGTTCTCTTCGATCAGCTGAAGATGATACATACTTCGCGAAAGATTACCACACACCAATGCCACAACATAGTCTATCCGAGTTTAAACTCGGCATCAGACGTTGCCGTAATCCCAGGGTTTAATTCAGGAACAGTCGGTTTTCACCAAAGCCAATCCTCCTCTCTTTCTCTCTCTCTCTCTCGCTCTCCCTCCCTCTTTCCAGTCCCGCTTTTGAATTCTTCTTTTTCCAAGGGCCGGTAGAATCTGTGCGATTTGCCCGTTCCTTTCGTCGTCCCGCGGGATCCAGCAACCAAACTCGAGACTCGTTCCTCACGGTTCTCCACTCTATAAATACCATACGCTCCTTAGCGCGTCGAGACTGGCGAGCTCCATCGAGAGCCGCCTTCGTGGGCCGTTGCGCTCGGTGCCAAGGTCACGCGGCCCATCGGCCCTCTCCTGTCCTCTCAGTGGCCCCCACACGCTCTGCCACAGGGTTCACCTTCTCTCCTTTATCCAGACGAACCACCTTCAACCCCTTCATTCAGGAAGACACTAGCCGACCGAGTTCTTCGCAGATCTTTTGTCCAGCTTGTTTTCACCTCGCGATCTCTTAACTTCTATATTCTTTCTGTGAGCATAGAGAAAGACGTGCCTTTATGAAAGATTGTTCATCTGTGAAATGTTCTTTCGGTGGGGTTAGGTTGGCCTTGTTTCTTTTTCTTTCTTTTTTTCTTTTTCTTTATTTTCATTCGGTCGATGGACTTATTCTCTTTCCAGTTGACCGATTTTTCTAAGGCACGCCAAATAATTAAGGAATTAACTTTTGTCATACAGTTTCGAAGGAAGCATCCAACTTGAAAATACTTTTGAGATCTATCCGTTTTACTGGACTGGGAAAAAAGAAAGACGCACCCTGTAGAGAGGGTTTCTCATTCATGAAACATCCTTTCGATGAAAGAACTTTGCTCTTACACGTCCTATTCGATTTTTACAAACGAAAATATAGTCTCCGTTCGTCTGACTTCTACCGATCGAATACTTTAATCTGATCGTGGGTTTTTATCATTTGAACGAAAAATCGTAATTAATGGAAGAATTAGTGAAAAATTCTCTTGTATATATGTAAATTCTAGTTATATCTTCTTCTGTTTATATTCCATTTTATTCCAAGTAATTAGGGAATCGACTGTGTATAATTTCGAAGTGTGCCGTTGAATTCTGGTATTCGAAAATATCGTTAACCACGAATACTTATTGTACTGCAAATAAAAAAATCCACTGTGAACAATTTCGAAGTGTATCGTGTAATTTTTGTATTCGACAAATATCGTCGACCTCGAACTCCCACTTAACGAGTTTCAGATAGATTCCGCAACGCGTTTTTGGAGAACGTGTGCCGGCGTGTAACGTGTACGAAGGATCATTGCGAAATGTAAAGATCAGAGAAGTTAGAACTGAAAGATTGCTGAAAAATTTCACGGACGGAAGACACGTGTGCGGGAAATAAAACCGATTGAAGACGCGATAGATGCGCAGAGGAGATGGTGTGGTGGTATGGCAGACGCGATACGCGATCTATATGCTCGAGGAACGTACGTAACCGAACCGGTGGCTGGCAGCCAACTGAAAGACTTTGGATATATTTGCGGACTGGATAAACTGCGCGACACGTGACACAATTTCGTTACCCTTGCTGGCGTGTGCTGCTATGTGAACGATCTTTCTCCTCGTACCCGTCCTGTCCTGCTCTAATTTATTATCAGAATTTGGTCATCAGTGTGGGGAAACCACATTGAACAATATATAGAAACGTCGTTAATTAAAGTATCAACACGTTGTGTACATTACATTTTTCAAGTTTCGCTTCAAGTACTCTTGGCAAAATGTTTTTATTAAAATAATGTTTTCGTGCATAGGTTTTTGCTTAGAACTTCGTCTCTCCTGTTTGGAAAATATGACGAGAATAGAAGTAGGATTATTTTGTTTGCATAACTCGCATGAAACGTTATAAGCGTGATTTTCTAAATTTATTACAAATTGTCAATTGCCAAAGAAGACAAACTGTGTTTCAGTTACAATACAGTTACAGATACATTAAAAAAAAAAAAAAAAAGAAATGCCTAAACGAACAGCAGAAGGTTTTAAACGAGGTTTTAAACGTAATTATCGAGCTTCTGAACGATTTTCTGACATCGTTGTAATTCAGTTTACTTCGTCTTCATTTTGGTTTTATGTTCGAGTCAAGGAAAGTGGAAGATTCATGAAATAATTTTGAAAGGAGGCGGAATTGGTCAATTAGCAGGGCGTTAGAGGTGATTTCACGATCGCAAGATAAGAATCGTCACACGTGACACAATTTTATCATCCTTGTGGGACGCGACCGTGTGAGCGCGAGCGCACGCGCGCGAGCGAGCACCCGACAACGTATCGTTCACTACTACGTGCAGCTATGCAAGGAATCGTGCGGTCAGACTCCTTTCCTATTCAGGATTCCCAGAAAACGGGAACGATTCGTGGTATATATGACATAAATTTTAATTAGACGATTCCTTCCATCGTATATTCGAGGTGTGAGCGATACCGACTTCGTGTTTATAAATTGGTCCTTTTTGGTCGAGGAAGCAAGTACGAGACATTACGACACCTGTGTGCATCCACTAGAAATTTACAACAGAACTACTATCGTTTCGCGGGAAATTTGTGCAAAATTCTTTCTATAAAAGTAACTAGCTATTGCAGCCTTCGAGCTGCCTAAGCTTCGACCTTCAACCTCTAACCTCCGCTCTCCATCCAAACGTCTAATCTCAAAATCAACCGATCAAAGGATCGTTCTTTCCAAATCCTTTCAAACGTTCAAACTGTTTTACCAATTTACCACGGAAAACTGCTTTGCATAATTTACTCTCTGGATAAAGCAACCTCTCTGACCTGCATTGTCCTGTCCCAAAAGCAGCGGATCGATTTTCCATTCGAGTTTCTGAACAATTTAACAATTCGATTAACGGCGACACACAGTGGGTCCTTGTACAGAGAAGGAGAGAGAGAGGAGAGTAGCACGTTGAATTATCGAGTTCTCCTGGTACCCGACTACCTATAGCAGAGGAATGCATCGGGATGCATCGTATGGTACCGCTCGTGCAGTCGTGAGGGACGCGATCGACCTCTTGCGGAGAGTTGCCTTAACCTTTTGGATTTTTTCTTACTCGTTTCAGCCCGCTGCCTGCCCGGATGCGACGAGCAGCACGGACACTGCAGTCGACCCGACGAGTGCATGTGAGTATACGCATACAATCTACCATTTTTCTTTCTCTGTCTTTTCCCTTCATGATAATGTGTACATGTAGCCAACTTAGTCTTCTTCTTCTTCTTCTTCTTCATCGTCGTCGTCGGTCTTCTTCTTCTTCTTCTTCTTCGTGCGCCTTTTCTTTTTCTTTTTCCTTACTGATATTACATTCCTGACTCGATACCTGTACGCGTTGTATCATACTCGTGCCGCATTAATAACGACGCGACGCGACGCCTCGATAAACGAGCTTCCCGCGAAAGTCGATCGTTAATGAGTCTAACGCGATCGATGATCCAGCCGTGTTAATTGCCTCACCGTGAGAATATTTTCAGTTCCGTTTTCGAATCCTTTCTCTAATGAATCATCGAAATTCTGCCTACAATCGTTTATTTATAGTCGAATCTTCTCCCCGAATTTCAATTTATTAATTATTTATCATTTACAATTTCTAGATCATCTACTTATTCGGAAGTCGTTACGACACCGTGTACGATTATCTATTGCTATAATCCTTTCGTTTCCTGAATTTCCATTTGCCAATTATATTTCGTTATATCTATCGATTATTTATTAAAGATTAGGGTCCTGTTTAGCAAACAGTAATAGTTATTAACGATCAGCTGCATTTATTGAATTATGAAAACCTTCGCAATCTAATATCGTTTCAAGATTATTGAAAATATCGAATAATGTATACCGAAATGGATTGCATATCGAATCATCTAAGCAACTATACTATACAGCGATAGTATTTACCTAGAAAATATCGGAATTCTCGATTCGTTGTAAATAATTTGAGAAAACTGTTCGCCTTATCCAATCAAGTATTTCCATTAGCATAGCTACCAGTTTCTGCGATTGGGTCGCGCCATTCGATTTTCCCTTGACTCGGGGATTGGTGCGCGATTAGAATATCATCGGCGGAACTCGTTTCCGGGTGTTGCGATTCCCCTCGTTCCTGTTTCACCAGTAATTTCACAGTCAGAGGCGCGTCGTGCACGATGATCGTCGGGGGTCGAAGAGAACGAACAGAAATTCGAAGCAGCTGGCTTGTTTCCGCCGTAACGAGAGAACCGATCTTGCATCCAGCACGAATTTTCTTCTCTCGCGTCCTTTTATTTGATTCTCGTCTTCTTTTGTCGCGTTTACGCCACCCTTTACTTTCGTCTATTTCGAAAGTCGCGCGATTGTGTCGTTGAACCTTCTAATTCGACTCGACGAGTGGAAAAAAGAACACGCTGACTAAGGGCAGAGATCGATTCGGGAATTTCTGTATTTGCCGAGAATCCTGCTCTATAAATATGCCGCTGCCTCGAAGAACTCTTTATTGTTCTCGTTGGCGCGCGAATTTTTTCTCGGCTGCAAGAGAAGAATACCTTCTTCTCACCCTCGAGTTTTAAGCCTTAGACGATTCTAGAGACGCGTAGAATGTGAAATTCGATCGCTGTTTTCCCTATCTTCCATTTTGATTCGTTTGGAGAAAGTTTTATGCCCGTTAAAAATTCTAATATCAATGTCAATGGGATAACTCGATTTAACTTCCGTATGCTATTTATCCAATTTTTCTTATCGTTGTGGATCATCGTAGATTATTATTAGAAGTTATCACGAGGCATCGTTGGCTCGCGATCATAGGAACACAACGATTTAGCTGTCGAAAATCACGATACTCGAATTTAGAAGGAACGCAGTTAGAGCAGATGAAGATTCCGCGATAATTCCGATCTGTCTTCGCATGGGACTCGAATCTCGGTGCGACGTTAACCCAAGGTTTAGAGTTAACTCGATCATCTAATTACTGTACGAGACTGGGGTTAATTGTCCCGTTAGCCGCAGTCGTCGGTCCCCGTCGAGTTCCCTGAGAGCACCATCCATGTCTCTCCTCCGCCATTCTCGTCCACTTTCTTTCCCAAAGGGTAATTCTCATAAAGTCGTGGAAAAATAATATTTTCGAAAATAGACGGGGCACTCGTCCAGGTTGTTCGCTGAGACGCGGCTTTTAAAGGTCCCAGACGATCCGGAATTTATGGGCGTACCGTAGACGCGTAAATAAACAACATACCGAGTCGTCTGTAATAAATTGTTCGTTGAATATCGTGCAAAATACTTTGAGACATTGAGGGCTTTGCTGTAACTTCGCTCTGAGACGCGGAGCATCGGTTTTCATGTCCAAGGAAAACCTGTTGCGAAACGAGCATAGAGGTTCTCGACGATTGTAAATTTTTGAATTGCAGTGTAGTTTTATTGGATATGGATACTTTAAAGATGATTCAACTGCATTAATTTTCTCGTAATTATAAGAGACGAGAGTCGATTCTCATAGAGCAACATATCGTAAATGGACTCGAGGATAAGAATATAGAAGCAATGTTACAAGCAGGCTACAGATATTTGTATAAATTTAGATTTCGTGCGAATGCGAAGTGAATATTAGAAGAATGAAATCTAAATGAACATTAGTTTCATCTTCTAAATACTAGAATTAATATCTTGATTCTATAATATATGGTATATTTATTTCTGGAAATTTAGATGACTCGTAAACGCATAAAAACATCCGCAGACTGATCATAAAGTACGCAAGATATTTGTGGCACCAACGTAGTGATGGATGGTGCAAAAATAGCAACGATCAAACGTTGACAAACGTTTCGAGGAAAGGTTTCGAATAAATAGCAACGTATTACGTGGACAAAGGGTAATCTGTTTTCTGGTTGCGTAACCGTATGCGTGGAAATAGTCGATACGATCGCTAAAAGCAGTTGCCATCTTAAGCCTCGTGGGATGTTGGCCCCATTCGTGATACGTGAAAGAATCGCGGCCCTACGGTGTCCCATTGAAATTTCGGAGTCCATGGCCGGAGCCGTACGTGTTATTGTAACTGAATACCGATGAAGATGCATATCGTCCATCATTTTACGATCTTCCCATCCTTATTTCTTTTAAACGTATCTACCTAATCTTATACCTACATAATATTCGCAATTTCTCCAATTCTTTTTTCACCGAGTACCGAGATACTTCTAAATATCGGTACTCGAATATACCACTATTTTAAATTACCCTTATCGATAGTCTTGAACATTGGTATTTTCGAATACCGGTATTCCCGCACGCTAATATGCCTAAGTACCGGTATTCGTGCGATTCCCGAACTCCACACTTCTCCTCTTTCACTTCACCGTTCCAGCAATTACTCGATTACCTAAACTCCTTGAGTGTCAGTACCCGAAGGTATTCTACCGACTTTCTAACTTTATTCATTTCGTGCATTGTTCTAATTTCGAATACGATAGCACTAGGATCAAGAATATGATCATTTCTCCGTATGGGTACCGCTGAAAGCAGGCTGCGTTTCTTCGCGGTCATTAGAAATCCGTTTCGCGCCCTAGGAAGAAGATTCGTTCGCTAGAGAGGACAGCTCGAAGAATCTCATTGGCTAAGCTCACGCGCGAATATATAAACTTCCATGAATTTGTATATACATATATATTATGTATTTGTGTGTATGTGTGTGTGTGTATGTGTGTGTGGATATATATACGTATATATGTACATATACATATATGTACATATGGTGGCACAGTTCGACTCATTCTGTTCTACCTTCTATACTCTGTTCGCGGACCTGCTGCTCGTCTTTCCTTCTTTCTCTCTCGATTACGTTGCTCAGTGTATACATGGGATTTAATGGTATAGTCATGCGACGTCGACTGCTTTGGGGCTATCTCTCTTGTCTCTGTTTCTCTCTACTTCTCGATGTGTGTATGTATATATATGTGTGTGTGTATGCGTGTATTATATATATATATATTCATATATATATATATATAATATGCATGTATACATGTAAAAAATATATATATTATATATATATAAATGTAGAAAGAGAGAGAGAGAGGCGGATGGGTATTAGTGGGCAGAGCAAGGCGCGCGCACACACAGAGGAGCGTAACCTTTCCTTGACCCGCATACTGAACGGCTGTGCCGAGACTCGAACCGTGGGAACACAACTCGACGACTCGTCTCCCCACTCTCCTTCGAATTCTACCTCCTCTCCTGTCTCTCTTGGCTAAGGTTCTTCCTCCCTTCTCTCGACGGTTTTCTCCTTTTCCTTCTCCTTCCTCAAGCTCTTCGTCTCTCTCTCTCTCTCTCTCTCCCTCTTTCTCTCTTTCTCTCTCTATCTCTCCCTTTCCTCCTGCTCATTCTATTTCTCCTCTTCTCTTTTCATCTTTCTTTCTTCCTTCCTTTCTTTCTTTCTTTCTTTCTTTCTTTCTTCCTCTGTTTCTTTCCTCAATGTGAATTTGCGTTAGTATATATTTGTATTAGTGTACATATAAATGCGCAAGGAAGGTGTATTTATACGTAATATCGTGTATATATATGTACGCACGTCTCTCTTCATTTCTTCCTGTCTCTTTTTAATGCTTGCTCTTGTTCTATCTTTTCACCAAACGTCTTTGTCCTTTCTACCTCGGTATAACCCCCTTGGACGTAATGGCCGACCACCATATCCTCCTCGTTTCCCTCCCTCCTGTGTCGCGGATCCAGCTCCTCTCTATACTACCTTCCTCCTCGTCGCCTTCTTCTTCTTCATCTCCGCGGCCTTTACCCACCTTCGCGTATCCTCTGTCACGGCGAACTGCCTTTCTTTTTCTGTTCAACCGTTCCGCCCGTTTCTTTTCCTCCCTTTGTCCCTTTTCTTCATCGCGTTTTCTCCTTGCTCTCTTTCCTGGAACTTCTTACCCAAAAACCAACGATCGTGTAAATCTTTGGTCACGATATCTATCGCCAGCTTTTTCTTTTAGTTCGACTCGTGGAACGAAATTCGGAAAGCTACCGCAACGATGATATACATCGTGGGAAGTTCGATTAATTCTATCGGACGTGAGAAATAGACGATGATTTCGTAGCATCTTATTTTTATCACATTCCCTAAAATTACGTCTCCGCGAGGATCGATTAGTATTTAACGATCCAAGTAATTAGAGTCTCCTACTCGTTACACCTCCACTGCTTGCATAAAGTAACTCGTGCGTTCGTACAGAATCACCCGGTATAAAGCTCGGTTACCTGGAAACGGGGATTCCTCCTCGTCCCATCTTCTACCTCTTTATTGCGCGTCCTCTATCGCGTTTCATCATTTTTCATACGAGTTTAACGAGGTCTTTGACATTCGTCTTCCACCAAGAATCTCGGAGGATTCTAATCGTCGCCTGTCGGGGGAAATTGTACCAACGGTAGCCCGAAAAAGATATGAAAGATAAAGATGTTCGTGTTTCATTAAAAATTCTTCTTGTAACATTTGCAAAAAATGATGTTCTGATTAATTTCATTCTCACGTTGCTTCATTCTTTAAAAAGTTTCTCCGTTTACATTCATAGTTGAGTTAAAAGGAAAGCTTCCGTTAGCCGTCGCGCGTAGCCGCGGTTACTTTCTCCCCGTGTTCGTCGAACATCGAAGAAAAGCGGCAAACCGATCAACAGAACTAACGAGCAACATCCTCTCTTGTCTCGGTTACAGATGCCACAACGGTTGGAAGGGAGCGTACTGCGACCAATGCGTGAGATATCCAGGCTGTCTTCACGGTAGCTGCCAGAAACCCTGGGAGTGCCTCTGCGACGAAGGCTGGGGCGGTCTGTTCTGCAACCAGGACCTCAACTACTGCACGAATCACAAGCCCTGCTTGAACGGCGGCACCTGCTTTAACACCTTTAACGGCCAGGGTTTGTACACCTGCTCGTGCGCGCCAGGCTTCAACGGCACTAACTGCGAGAAGCCTCTTTTGGACTGTGACTCGAACCCCTGTCTCAACGGTGGATCATGCTCCATGGACCCGCCCTACGGCAATTCTAGCCTGATCAGAAGCTCCGTAGACTCGTCCTCCTCGTCCTCGTCGTCGTCTTCGTCGTCGTCCACCAGGCAACATTATCGTTGCACCTGTCCACCCGGTTGGCGCGGCCGACACTGCGAGATCAGCTCGAGATCCTGTCGAGATTCTCCCTGCCATCACGGAGCCACCTGCGAGGACGATTCTCTTCACGGATACGTGTGCCGCTGTCCGCCCGGTTACGCTGGCAACGACTGCGAATCCCAGCTCGACCAGTGTTCCCCGAATCCATGTTCGAACGGTGGCACCTGTACAGATCTGGGTAACAGCTTCCGGTGCTCTTGTCCGGCCGGTTTCACCGGCGAACGCTGCGAAACCAACATCGACGACTGCCAAGGCGATCCCTGTCTGAACGGAGGAACCTGCGTGGATCTAGTCAATCAGTTCCGTTGCCAGTGCGTGCCTGGATACGTTGGTCGATTATGTCAAGATAAGGTGGATTATTGTCTGACGAAACCGTGCGCGAATGGTGGCCGGTGCATATCGGGAACGAACGATTATCGGTGCGCGTGTAAACCTGGCTTCACTGGCAAAGACTGTAGCGTCGACGTGGACGAGTGTCGAAGCGCGCCCTGTAGAAACGGTGGCACGTGTTTGAACCGAGTGAACGGGTTCCTCTGCCAATGCCCGGAGGGTTGGCACGGAGACACTTGTTCGGAAGAAGTAGGCAGTGGAACGGCCAATTTGCCGGCTCCTTCGAACACCGCAGCTGCTGTTCCTGCTGTACCACCATCCGGAGCTAGTTACTGGTCGGGAAATCTGTCCAGGCATATCGCGTCCGCGTCCGCGGAGCCACGAGACGCTGGCTTGACCACGGAACACGTAGTGGTGATAGCAACCCTATCAACGGCAGTTCCAGCATTCGTTCTAGTAGCTGCGGTCGCGGTGATGTGTATGAAGAGGCGACAGAAGCGAGAACAGGCAAAAGCTGACGAAGAGGCCAGGCTACAGAACGAACGAAACGCTGTTCACAGTAGCATGAGCAAAAGAAGCGGTGGTGTAATGGGTGGAGTCGGTGGTGGAGCCGGAGTTGGTTCTACCGGGAGCACCGGGGTTGGTATCGGTAACGTTGGACTGCTAGGAGGCGGTGGCAGCGGGATGATCAGCGGCGGAGGCGGTGGCAGTGTGTGTACCCTGGGTACCGGGGATGCTCACATGATCAAGAACACATGGACGGCGAACAAGAGCGTGAACAACGTCGCGTCTGCCAGACAAGACGACCTCGACTCGTCGTTTCAAACGGACGTCACGCTGGACAGCTCTTGCTCGGGTTACAAGCCAGAACCGGTGCTGCAAGACGGTCGAACGCGGACAACGAAGCAACTGAACACGGAGGCGGCCGCTCACAGGGCGTCCCACCTCTTCCAAAAGGAGAAGGACTGTCTGGGTCTTGGTCTCGGTATAGGCGTCGGTGTCGGCGTGATCGAGACTGCCAAGAGGTCGTCGGTGTTCGCCGGTAACGCGACGACGGACAGCTGTTGCGCGGCGGAGGCGGCATTGCTCAAGAGGCCGACGACCATCACGGAAGGGGGCAGTGGTCCACCGGGTAGTGGCGGCGGTGGCGGTGCCGAGACCGGTTGTGGAGTGTACGTTATAGACGATCACTATAGACACGACACGTCGCTAGCGGCGACACTCGCGACGGAAGTGTAGTTATTCTTCTTCTTAAACGAGTGTTTAACTGTTATTCTAGTAGTATAGAGAAACAGAGCCACGGTCGAACGAGATGACGAGATGGACTCTTGTATAATTCGTAAACGAACTTTTTCCCTTCTTCCGTAATGACCGGTAATAAGCTGTGCATGCCCCCGCGTGCGACTCACACGCGACAAATCAAGAACTCTTGTAAGAACTCTTGTTTTCTCTCTGTGTTTTTCACGTTCGTTTGGCGTTGCACTCTGTTGTACGCGCGCAACCACCGACCGACGCGACAGAGGAACCACGCGTGCGATATCCCTTTGTGCATGTACACGTACGCACGAGAACCACCACGAATGTTACACAGTCATCAGCGTGTGGTGCACCGTGCTTGGCTCTCCGTTATGGGCCAGCGGGTGAACGAGCGCGCGTTTCTTCGTGATTCCTTTGTTTCTCTCCCTCCTGTTGCGCAGGACGTCGCGCGTGAGAACGTTCCACCGGACTTTGCCACGACGACGACGATGATGATGATAATGATGATGATGATGGCGATGATGATGACTATGACGACAACGATGACGATGGCGATGACGATGACGGCGACGGTGGCTCGCGGTAGCCGTAGCGATAGCCACTATGCTATTGTTGCTGTTACTGCTGTTGCCGTTATTGTTCTCGATGGCAGAAAAGAAAGAAGTTGACTCGCGCGCAGACGTTCCGCCAGATGATCACGCGGGACGATCCTCGTCGACGTTGATGATGACGAGGAGACTGTCCTTTAACAAAAAGAAACGAAAGATGACGAAGAAGAAGACGATGAAGACAAAGAGGAGGAGACTTCAGCGAGAAGAGTTCGACAACAGGGGGACGAAATGAAATATACATATATATATGAAAATATATATATATACAATGAAATGCTGTGGAGGCGGACGATGGCGAATATCGTCGTCCGACTCGTCCTTAGGTATTAATATTATATATATATCATGTTTGAAGCGAAAACTTTGTACAGAACTAATTTATTATTATTGTTATTTACTATTATTACTATTTGCTATTATTATTATTATTATTATTAATATTATTATTCTAATTATTATTATTAATATTATTCTATCGTATCACATTATCATTGTTCCGATAGTTCTCCATTACTTCTTCTATTTTTCTCCCTCTCTCTCTCACACACACACACACTCTCTCTCTCTCTTTCTCTCTCTCACTCTCTCACACACACACAATCTCTCTTTTCTCTGTTCTTTTTCGAATCGCGTGACTGAAGACTTTTCCCTCTCTCTTTCCTTCGTGGCTAACGAGAGACGCGTTCGCGAGGATACTTACTTTTGCGTGTACACAATTGCGCGTGTATTGTGTATGTATGCGATTCTACGTGTGCGTTTCGTATATGTGTGCGCGACCGATAGCGACATAGCGTGCATGCATCGAGAGTATGTCTGTTTTGGTACGTGTGTGCGCGCGTGTGTGCGTGCTTCTTTCGTATATGTAGTATGTATATATATGTAAATATACATGTATATGTATGTGTGTCCATCTGTTCGCTTGCGAGCAAGCTGTGAGAGAGTACGAAGCAGAGTAACGACCAGAGAGAGGAGAGCGTTTGTATGTACCGTGCGTATATAGTTACGAGCGAGAAAGTTTACGACGAATCAGAATTCAAACGATGTTGCCCCTTCGTGAGATTTTTTTATTTTTTTTTCTCCGATTTCTTTCCTCTCTTTTTTTTAGACTTTCGGATAACGCTTTTTTTTTTGGTCGACAAGCGATCGATATCGGTTCCTCTATTCCTTTTGTCATTTGCTAATTTCATAAGAAAAGATCGTATTTCTTCTGGGACGGTGCCACGTGGATCTTGAAACGAGGCTTTCGAGGGTACAGCTTCGGGATCGCAGAGTCCTTGGTAATTGCGTAAAATAGCAATGTACAGTAAACGTTGGAACAAACTCATCGTCCGGCAATCTGGGATATCCTGTTTCTCGCGGCAAGCCTGGCTTGCCGGATGATCGAGCGCTGAAATTTGTGAATTAGCCGTTTCAACATCGAACCATCCGTTTGTACCATCGCATCGGTAATAGAAACGTCAAAGAGACGAGAAATCGAAAGAATTCGAATTTCGTCTCTTTGGGGCAGAAACGCGCGTTACCCGATCCGGAAGTCGTGAAAATTCCATGAACGGAGCCCTCCACTTGCCTCGTCCGAACGACGAGCACCGTCCCCGATCGTGGAATGTGACTAAAATCAAAATTCACGCACGAAACCAGCCATATGATCGAATAGCGAACTTTCGAACCGTGTTTTTTGTATTAAAAAGAGGAAACTTTACAACAAAAAAAGAATAAAGAAGGGAAGAGGAAAGCTTATGGAGAAAATTCGCTATCGGAGAATGTTTGAAAAGTTTGTTTTTATAAATTGAATAAAGTAATTGAAATGATTAGAATCGTTAAATTGAACTTTAGACGATGTTTCAAGGAATCTGGTAACTTTCTAGGGACATTCGACCATCGGCTTTCCTTCGTCCAACTTTTAAAACCTTTTCGTATCTGCGTGCGCCTCCGATGATGTGGCACATCACACAACGGTAAAATATTACTCGCGATATGTATAAATACAGATAAATAAAATGGATAAATAAATGAATATATAAATATATAGATAGAAGAAGAAATATATAGAAAGTATATATATATAAAAGTATATATATGTAAATGAAAAACCGGCGTCGTCGTCAACGGAGTGCGGACGACGAGACGGGTTATGTTTTCGAGATCGAAGTCAGCGAGCAATCGATAGCGGTTCAAAGAAATTCGATAAATCGACTCTTTTCAGATAGGATTCGAATTATTTTTCGGTTGAAGTTTATAAAATCTATAATAGTTCGATTAAAATCTTGTTCATACCTTCATTGAATAGACAAAAAATTAGCTTTTTTATAATTACTAAAAATTTCTCGCCCACTTCGACCGCGGAAACGCGAACAAATGACGATTATGTGTTGTTATCGCACGGTTGATGATAATTATTTATTTATATGGATGATGAAGCTGCTGAACAAACGATGATGAATATGATGATGAAGGATGCTGCTGATATAATGATAATAACGATGATTGACACGCTACGACGCTACTTGTCCGATACGATCAATTAACGCCGGTGGTGATAATAATGCTGATAGTGATGATCACGATAATAATGTAGAAACGTACGATGACGATGTAACGAACAAAGATTCGATAATGTTCCTGTTAATAAATAATAATGATAATTAAATAAACGAAACAACTTACCACAACACTAAGTCAGGTCACGTATTTCTTTTTCTTTTTTTTTTTTTTTTTTGGGGTCTCGCTCGTGAGCAAGGAGTATAGAATTTAAAAAAAATATATATATATATACATATACGTATATAAGAAAATTTACAGAAAAAAAGATAATGGAGAACAAAATAGTGGACGGAGCGCATATTAAAAATTGTATAAAAAGAAGGAAAGAATAGAGAACGCGGAAGATGAGAAAAAAAACAAATAAATAAAGAAAAACAAAGTGTGCGCGCCGGCACACAGCGTCGACGACGTGGATTCGGATCGATTAAGCGGCGATTAATCGATCGTTCGTTCACCGGTCGACCGGCGACGACGCTGGCCGGCATTCGTCGACCCATAATTAAACGAGAAGCACGTACGTATAAACGATTATATTATATGGAATACAATGTGTAATAAAGCTGTTGTCATTTTTTGTACTTATACTTCTTTCGACTGGATTTTTGATTTTTCGACGATTTTTTTCCGCGGCTTCGCGTCGAATTACCGCCTTGCTTCCTCCTTGTCTCCTTATCCACGCTTTTCTGTCCTCTCGTTAAAATCCTATCAAAGCGGCCCGATTTTATCCTTTCTTCGTATCGTAGATACCTCAGTTTTCGGGCATTGCGAGTTCTTAGTTTTTCCTCTCTCCACTTGTTCGCTTAAGATCAACGTAAAACGAAGTATTTTTGTTTTTCTTGTTCCTCGTTCGATTGGATGTATTTCGTATGTTTAGGAGAAGAGAAGCAACGCGTATACATTTAGGGTATACGATGTAAAGAGATTCCTAACTTGTTCGTAATTCTCTGTCAACTGTATAAAAAGAAGTTACGTTATCTATACACAGAGATGTATATACACGGAGATTTATTTGCGGAGATCTATTATGTATATTTGTAGGAGAAAATTGTACAATTGATCACGGTCACGATTTTGCGATTATTATTACTATTTTTATTCTTATTATTAATTATTAATTACTGTGTTACGATTATCGCCAACGTGTACATAGGGAAAACGAATTGTCAATACGATGATGCCACGTGAGTGACAGCGAACGATTAATAATGATTCATTAAAACGAATAAATCTGTGTCCTGCATTTCACCCTCTTACATTTCACGATTTATTATCTATACTTTTTAAAATAAAATGCCACATTACCCGAAAGCTTGAACATGATATTCCTAAGTAATGCACAATACGGTACAACACAATAATAGTAACATAATATCATGAAATAGCAAACAGTACACTTGAATATTCAAAGGCTGACAAATGAAACGCGCAGTTGAATAAATCGCGAGACATTGATGCGATGTCTGCAAGAAATTAGACATTAATATACTATATGAACATATACGTACGGAAAAATAACAAGAAGAACTGAACCACGTTCCAAGAGTTACGCAATGCACGTTGAATCCTTAAAGGACGATCGCGAGCTCGCTATTTCCGCGGAGGGCCCCGCTTAAGAAGGCAAGACACGGATACATCGCGACAAAGTAGCCGCGAACGTGGCCCCGCTTGTGGGAAGATCGCGAAGAAACAGCGAGCAGAAAGGGAGAGCAAGAAGGAGAGAAAACGAGAAAGAAAGGTCCGGCTCGATGGAGGAAGTCGCATCTTCTCGGAATGACATCAGATTACTCTGATAAGGGGACAACGATTTTATGTAACCCCGATCGAGCATCGTCTCTATACATATATACGGTTTCCATTAGAATTCAGGGAATCACGACGATCGTTCTGCTGCTGGAATAAATGGATTCGACAGCAACCGTCAACCTTGTGGCCGTTTCTATGGGAAAGTGATAAGCGTATGGGCGCATGATTTGAATTCTAGAAATCGGCCGAGGATTAGCGTATTTCAACGCGTTAGAATCGTTCCTTTTTTCCCCTATTTTCTTATTATTTATTCTTATGTCTACTGCGCCTACTTCTCAATGCGTTATCATTGCGGTTAGTTTCTTATTTGTCGTCGTACAAGCATCGACTCGCATGGAAGGATACCTTGGTGAAATTAGTGTCACGAATACTTTATACAGTTTTGATGGTTCTAGTCTTTAGAACCCGCGGGATGAAAGCTGACTTTATGCGCGAATATTACGACTTTTGGCCGCTGGATAATTCCAAATGGCGGATAAAGGTCGGTTGGCAAAGCGATTCGTGGCGAAATTTTCAAACGATTTTAACGAACCTAAGAATTATAATAAATTCCTCCGCTTGTTTTCTCTTCGTTCAAATGTCTATAATAATAATACAGATTCACACACAGTGCATAAATAATCTAATCCGATGTTATCACCGAATACTAATTGCTGTTTTGTTGTTGATCCGTTCCGGCATCGATGCATGGGAATACAAATACCTGCATATTCATAAAACGATGATCAATATTTATGATCACGTTATTAGATTTTACCTTCTCGCTATTATTATCTCTTATAATAAATATTGATTTCAACGAGGCAGCAGAGGCAGGGACAGATGACGAGCACCTCGCCGCGATTTGAAAAGGAAAAAATATATCGAGCGAATATGTTCGAAAGTCGCTAACATCTGAGAAAATCTCGGTGAACTCGAATTTCTAGTACTCGAATCTATCGGATATTCGAACGCCCTCGCCATTAATTTTATAGAAGACGTCGACGAGAACAGGGACCGTGATTCCACGGAACACGGTCTCAGAAGATATTATACACGGTATACGATATAAGCAGAAGCCCGGGAACCTCGTGAAAGTCGTCGAAGTAACATCGTGGCCAAGCTACCCACGACTCATCGTGTCGTTATATACGCGCCGGTTATTACCTGCAGCTTTGCCGCTGCAAACCCATTACGACTGCCGTGGCATTCTTCGTGTCTATGCCTGCCTCCTCTCCCCACTCGCAACACCGTCAGCCCATCTTATTCTTTTCCACCTTTCCCCTATAGTTAATTAACATTTTTGCCCGTGCATTTTTCGCCGCTACTTCTTTTTATCGAAGCGTTTTCCGGTCATGCTTTCGCGCAATTGATGTTATTAGGAATCGAGAAATATTTGCGTATGCGTATGCGTATGCGCATACACTCTACACACCGACATTATTGGTTATTATAGGAAAATTAATATACGAAGATCGCATGGGAAAAATACGGCAAGCCGATTTCTGTTCATTTTCTCAGTTCCATGTCACTCGCTGTCTAAAAAGAGATATTCTTACATAATTTTCTCCTTATCGTTTCAGAAGTAATACGTCATGTCCGCTCGTACATGTCACTCGACCGTGTACGAACAAATGTTGTATGGGAAACTGTCGAATACTTTCCTCAGCCGCCGTGTATACGCGAAGGTCAAAAACTACGAAGCGAAGAACGAAGTTTCAGTCATTTGCGATCGCTGGTGTACTTCGTCGATGCTTCGTGGGATCTCGTTCGAAGGTTACGTCCAGGTGATCGATCGTTGGATCGAGGTTCGCCGATTTCTTGTTTAGAATCGAGGTTGTAAAAAGAACGGGCTATCGATTCAGTTGCCTGTCATCGTCTTAACTTATACGATTCGATCGGCGCAACGTTGACAGGAAATATCGTTCGAGATTTGTAACCGATCACCGATCGACTCTCGATTTGGAACGCGATAGACAAGCTCGAGCTACGAAACAGCGCGCGGAACAAGTTCGAAGAAGTTTTCACCATTCTATAGGCGATGGAATATCTGGTTGAATCTAGGAAAGCCAACGGGGCGAAAGCGTTGAATGGTCGGAAGGGAATCGGCGGCCCGACGAAATCTGTCGCAATCGATCAGAGATAGGATTGAACGTAGCCGGCCGCGATTCCATTGCGCTCCAACGATCCCGAAATTTCCTCGTCGACGCGACGGTTCGACGTCGAGTTTCACCCCAGGAAATTTGGCGCCTCTGCTCGTCTTCTTGACGATGATCGGAACCGACGAACTGAGAAATCGTTCTCATCCGTCCAATCTTCTCGATCAAAAAGAACTTTGCTCTTCGCAGACATTCTATTCGGAAAAGATAGAACTGAATTACGAATCGTACTAATTCTAACGACTGATCTGAAGCTAATTAATTGACATCGAAATATGTGTACGAGCGGTTGGCAAATTCACATTAACCCACTCTATAAACTGGAAAATACAGAAACGTGATAATGTCACAAACATTGTTTTCTAAATTTACCTTCGGATTTGCTATCGTTTAGGTCATCTTCTAGCGATAAACGAACTTATGCTGGTAAGTCGTTTGTTTTCTTGCCAATTGAATGTTAATCGGCTCGTGAAGTTGTAGATGCTCTAATTGCAGTAAATAGTCTAAAAGCAGAAAGTCTATCTCTAATTAAATCTTCCACGATGCTCGCTATGAATTTTCCTAATAATCTGATAAAAGAATTTTAATTGATACTAAGTATAATAAGGTGATAAATAAAAGGAGATAATGCAACAAATAAACTCTATTATACTGGGTGAGGCGGAAATCGTAGTACAACCGGGCACAGGGTGATTCTATAGGAAAAAATAAGAAAAATGTTTGGTAGAACGTTTGTTCGTGCGAGGCTTCGTTCTCGAAAAAATCAAGTTTGAAAATTTGTCAAGTATACCTTAACTTGGCCAAGTACCGAATAAATATGAGTTATTATACATGCGAAGATAGGTAAAAAATGATAAATTATATTTTCCCGTTTAAGGCTTCGTTTCTAAGAAAATAAAATTTGTCCATGTCTAATTACGAAGTGGCCTGATAAACACGCATTACACATTTTCGAGTTTATTTTTCTCGAAAACGGAGCATCTTGCGAACAAATGTTATTCTATATTTATGATTTGTTTTCACATGTAGTTGACATTTCTGTCGATCATTTACTCTCGTTCGATCCGGAGTTAACGAAATTCGAGTATCAACCAAGTTCAATCTCGATTTTCTCGAAAACGAAGCCTTGCACGATAAACCGTTAATCCAAATCTTTCTCCTATTTCTTCACGTAAAATCACACCTTGTCCTACGTTGTACTACGATCTCTGCCTTCCTCCATACCCGTATAACATTAGCCAAAATTCTTTAAAATACCGCTTTCAAAACATTTTTACACCATTGTATTACACACAACCTAGAAATATTTGAGTATTAAACAGAAATATATTTGAGTATTAACCAGTCGCGATTCCATAATGTTTGTACAATTTAATCGATGGAAAGTAGCTCCATTAGCATCAAACTAATGTACAGCAGCTTCGTTCGTCAAATATTTGCAACAAAAAGAGCAGTTCAAAAGCTGAATCCAACAATTTTCCTGCAGATGTACCTACGATTTATACGAGGAGACGCGTGGAATTGCATGCAGCTAAAGGATATACATTTGCAGGCATACGTCCACGTATACACGCGCGTATTCCTCGACGTCGTCTTTCCAGAGACTTTCACTTGCCCTCCGGTTCGGTGTATCGGCGTGCAGAGTTTACAGCCACGTGAGACGGCGTTAAGGATCTTCTTCCTCTTCCCCCACTATTCTTTTTCAGAGCTTGATCCGCTTCTTCCCCGAGGTAGGTATCATCGTGAATCGAGCTCATATACCAATCGCGACATGGTTCGTCGCTTTTTCACCTATACTCCATAAAGATTTTCTCCGTGCTGAATAGACTCGTTCTTTTTTCGGTAACGCGTTTGCTAATTGACGACGCAGTATATACCTAGTGGCGCTTAAGGGGAACATCAACTGAAAACCAGCATTTTACTGTTCTTCAATTATCATTTACGTAGACGTTCTTGTCCTCGTATAATGACGCGAACTAATTTATACTTCGTTCCAAGTTAGAAATTCTGTTTCTAAAGAGAAGAGATTGAACACGATGTGATATAAGCTGAAATTTAACGTGACATTTTTCTCATTTATGCTGCACTGACTTTCATTCGATCTCGGTCCTGTCTTAACAGCTAAGAGAACCGTTAATTTCCAATAAAACGCTTTAATATAAAATTGAAGGAAAAACCCTCGAACCGAAGTTCGAATTTTACAAGTACAGAGACAACCCGAACGAACTCCGAATGACCGAAAGAAGCAGCAAGGTTAAATGTTGGTTCAGCGTCATACTACCGTTAAAGTTAGATTATAAGTAATAACGGTGGAAAGAAGACGTTGAATCTTCATACGTATCGGGCCAAATCGGACGAAGCGCGCGTAGATCTCGCTGAACGCGCCAAAAACATCAGCGACCGCTTCCGGCCGGTTCCAGGTTCCCTTTCCAGGTGCACCGCGACGTTGCACCTCGGTGCACCAGGTCAAACAAGAGCATTCGGTGAGGAAAAGGGACAGCTCTCGCGAGGGGGATGCGCGGAGAGGCGGTTCCGGCAAAAAAATTAATTGGGCGGATGTAATCCGATCGATTCCCACGATTCGACTATGCGCCGCCTTTATACGCGACGTACGTACGAATCGATCCGGTCCATTATCGTCGATAACCGGTGCACCGACCACTATATATATGCTTCTGTCGGTTCTTTTCAGAAACGGCTGATTACTCCTTTTCGATGGTCGACGGACATCCGCGCCTCACGGGATTTTGTTTCGTACACGCTGGAATTAGGGAGCGGTTACGGGTTACAGACACTATCATCTTTTTTCCTCTCATTTTTTTTTTGTTGATGATGATTATAATAACGACGTGCAACTTGGTATTCTCTCTCTCAGTCTCTCTCTTTCAATCTCTTTCTCTTGTTTTCTGTAAAACTCGAGATCTTCTTCGCTTTAATTAACAGAGAAGGGTGCAGTGGCTCAGGAAAACATTCGAAAAAGTTAACAAATTTGAAAGCTTTATTAACAGTGTAGTGATTAAAACGATAAGTTTTTTAAGCTATTAGCTCGATTTTCGTGGTTCGTTTCGGAGCAGTTTTTCACAGAAGAGCGGAAATTCGCTCGAGTTGTCCAATAGAAGCTTAATGCTCCGTTGATATCACAGTTCGCTTATACACGTAAATCGTCTATCGCTTTCCCATTTCTAAGGCGTCGATGCGGCCATCGATTCGACCCTAATAACCGGAATAATTTCAGCCATCTCGCGAAAGCGATCGTTTAACGTCCCCATTTACCAACTGAATCTTTTTTTTTCGTTCGTTCAAGCTCTTTTTACCAATCAAGTACCAGCTGGGCTAATGCGAACCGTTTACATCGTGTCAGGAAAGTAAACATAATTACGTACGCGTTGTTCCTTAATTGATACAATTCGTTGGAGTATCACACACGGTAGATACGTAATTAGAGAGGCGCTTGTCCCGCGAATTTCTTTGTCGCGCAATAAAGACTGATCCGTCGGCACGTCTCGCCAGGAATACTCACGTGGCGCCAATACGAGCTTCGCGAGCTTAATTATAGTCACTCGATTAGAATGCACCGGCAGGAGAACCGTGGTCGTTCGAGGTACAAGTGCAACGGTGCACCTTTCCTTTTGTGTTCGTGCCTCTCGCCTCGGTTCCCTCCGTGCGATTCCTCGCTTTTTTTGCGAACTGCGCCACCAAGACTACGTTCACGCGACAAAAATCGTATTTGGATGGATACGAAGGGAAATAGAGCGTCTTTATATAGAAAATCGACTTCTAAAATAATTCGTTCCATTTAACAATTTTTCATATCGATAAATCTTCGCACGTATACACATCTGTTATACTGAACTCGTCGATTAAAATATCCCATTTGCAATTTCGGAACATAGGAGGAAACCAAAGCTTCGTTCTCTTTTTGTATATCGTATTTTTCTGCATTGAATTAAAAATATCCAATCGTTACGTCGCAATAGTTTGTGTAATATAACTCTATGTACAGAACAAAGCATACGGGAAACATCAAATATTTTCCAATATTTGGAAGGATCAGCTCGCTCAGCGCTAAGGAAATTCGAAAAAGTTTTCTACGAGTATCCAAATACGTTCGCGAGTCACTGTACGCATCTATCGACTTTTCAGGAAAGTTGCCCAGCGGCGCGGCGTGGCGGGCCCAGTTCCGGCAACATAACGATCCTTCGATAGTTCGGACGATCCTATTCTCCGCTCACTCCGCTCTATTCCGCTCGATTCTTTCTGACATTTGGAGCTCCCCCGGTTTATACACACCTTTGCACGCAGGTATGCAGAGCTATACCTCCTCCTACACCTTCTCCGCGAGCTGCATGCCCTCCCCTTTCGTGTCGTACGTTTAAGTGATCGAACCTTAACGGTCTACCGGCGCCGCGGCCGGTTTTACCTAGATTCTAAGCGTACGTACAAGTACGCTTGGAACAGCGCCGAGAGAGAACGCTGGTGAAAGAACCGATAGAGAGGAGAAGAGGATACTACCGGCAAGGGTCAACTCTCCGCCACCTCCGACGCGCGTTCTTTTCGTCGGCAGGATGTGCGCGCACGCGGTTGATATCCTTTGACCTTACCGGTACTTAAACGCGAGGATTTCGATTGGATTTTGTCGCGCGTTTTCGTGCCGTTTCGCGCCTCTTCGTGGCTTTCCTTTATCGTTCGTTTCCTTCTTCGATTTCTCTGTTTCCTCTTCGTTTTTACATACATACGCCAGCGTAAGTATTTATTCACTTCGAATGAAACCTTTCAATGTAATTCTTCTTCTTACGTCATGCAAAGTATTATTAAATTAATCAGTAGATATAAAGATAGTTGACAATTCGCGTTTCTTGAAGAACGTTTTGAAGCTACGATGTGGTTTCTATTCCCTGCGTTTCTAGTTCTTTTAATCAGTTTACATTTCTTTCGTACCGAATTTGTTGTATTTTTAGCAATTGTATTTTAAGTAAAATAGAAATTGATTCGGTTCAATGACTCCATCGACAAATGCATTTTACCTATCCAGGAGAAATTAGAAATATTATAAATATTATTCTTATTATATTAATATAATATTATGTAATTGAAAATATTTGAAATCAGTAGAAATAAAGGTAGTTGATAATTTGCATTTCTTGAAGAACGTCTTGAAGCTACGATGTGGTGCGTTTCTATTCCCTGCGTTTCTAGTTCTTTTAATCAGTTTACATTTCTTTCGTACCAAATTTGTTGTATTTTTAGTAATTGTATTTTAAATAGAATAGAAATTGATTGAGTTCAATGACTCCATCGACAAATGCATTTTTCCTACTCTGGAGAAATTAGAAATGTTATAAATATTATTCTTATTATATTTAATGCAATGTTATGTATTGAAAATATTAGATTTTATTATTAATATTATTAATTATTATCAGAATGATTAGAAATTATATTATTAGAAATATTGGAAATTATAAATATTATTCTTATTATATTTAATACAATGTTATGTAATTGAAAATATTAGATTTTATTATTAATATTATTAATTATTATCAGAATGATTAGAAATTATATTATTAAAAATATTAGAAATTATAAATATTATTCTTATTATATTTAATATAATGTTGCGTAATTGAAAATATTGGATTTTATTATTAATATTATTAATTATTATCAGAATGATTAGAAATTATATTATTAGAAATATTGGAAATTATAAATATTATTCTTATTATATTTAATATAATGTTGCGTAATTGAAAATATTGGATTTTATTATTAATATTATTAATTATTATCAGAATGATTAGAAGTTATATTATTAGAAATATTGGAAATTATAAATATTATTCTCATTATATTTAATATAATGTTGCGTAATTGAAAATATTGGATTTTATTATTAATATTATTAATTATTATCAGAATGATTAGAAATTATATTATTAGAAATATTGGAAATTATAAATATTATTCTTATTATATTTAATATAATGTTGCGTAATTGAAAATATTGGATTTTATTATTAATATTATTAATTATTATCAGAATGATTAGAAATTATATTATTAGAAGTATTGGAAATTATAAATATTATTCTTATTATATTTAATACAATGTTATGTAATTGAAAATATTGGATTTTATTATTAATATTATTAATTATTATCAGAATGATTAGAAATTATATTATTAAAAATATTAGAAATTATAAATATTATTCTTATTATATTTAATATAATGTTGCGTAATTGAAAATATTGGGTTTTATTATTAATATTATTAATTATTATCAGAATGATTAGAAGTTATATTATTAGAAATATTGGAAATTATAAATATTATTCTTACTATATTTAATACAATGTTATGTAATTGAAAATATTGGATTTCATTATTAATATTATTAATTATTATCAGAATGATTAGAAATTATATTTTAAAAATATTAGAAATTATAAATATTATTCCTATTATATTAATATAATGTTACGTAATTGAAAATATTAGAAATATCTTTATAACAATATTAATATAATATCGGAAAATTAAAAACATTATCGAATCAAAGATAGGTTGATTCTACTTGACGAAGTTAATTGATGAAAATTGCAAATCTCACGGGCGAGCGTAATGTATGTGCCGACGTTAACAATGTCTTGATGTATAATTTACATTGTTTTTAGCATCCAGTTCTTATATGCCACGGACACTATCATGGAGATTACTGTAGGAGGTCAAGTATAGCGGATGGTCGAGGATTTTTCACGGAGGGGATGCGTGTACGCGGGGCATGCAGGTGATATCCTTTGACCTTACCGGTATTGAACAGACTCTAATGCGGGCTCGAGTTTGGCTGACTGTGGATACATTTTAACGCGATATGCCTGCACGTTTAAAACCGTTGCTTTTAGTTCTAAACACGAAGTCGACGAGGCACGCTCGTTCGATCCGTTTAAACTTTCTAATAGGAATTTTGTATTTTCTACAAAAGTTGACTAATTCGTAATTTCGAATTACACAGCAAATCAGTAATTGGTCACAACGTTAGCTTCAAAATATTGCCATCGGCGTGTTTCAAACGTAACTCTCGTAACACAGCGACTCGTGAAACCAATGATCCTTAAACCAGTAGCATTGCTATCGTAGGAAATCAGTTACAAACAGAATAAGAACAACGTTTCGATAAATCGAACCTCGACCAGGAAACAAGTGTTCTTATCGTAAACACACACATTGCTTGCCAGCTGAGGGCAACCTCCTACTTTCTCATTACGTGCGTACATCGATAAACAATCATTTTAAACAGACCACCGTCTACGATTTTATCGCACACTTCCGACTTAACTTTTTTAATTCAATTTACTGTGAAAACGAAACAAGATAACGCGTAAGAAAGTGCAAATGAACGTATTCATCGCAAGATCGAAAGTCGTCTCGATCTTGGGAAAACAGTTTTCCATTCAGTCCGATGTTTTCAATGCGAAGAACTACGAAAATTTCATTGTTCCGTGAATTTGTTAGGGAAAGAAAGAGGAACCAGAGGGCAGGTAAGGAAAGAATCTTGCACGTAGACGATGAAACGATGCAAAGGGATACGATGCAGCAAGGTACGGCACGGTACGGCACGGTACGTTCACCAATGACCGAGTGGCACGGATCTTCTTCCATCCTTTCCTCTCTTCTCTCATCTCCGCGTCGTGCAAACACTTTGTACCCACAAGCGTACCGCTTTCTGTACATGTGTCTGTATATATGTGTAGAAGAGTGTACGACCATGTGTACTTAGAACCACCGCGAACCTATTCCCCTTCGAATGCAAGGCTTGAATATTTCCAGCGGCACTCTTTGCCGGTATTAATAGTCCTTACTTTGAACGTGATATCAGACTTCTTACCGATGAATGATTTTCACAAGCTAGCCAGCAGTCATCGACGTTTTTAATTTCATGCCGTTACTGCTCGATCGATGCAACTCGACATTCATTTAGCTTCGACTCAGTTTCACCACGCAGTGGATTATTAATCCTTAGAAAAATTAAATAATCCCAGGCAATAGTTGCTACTTCGACAAATAGAATACAACGATTCAACGCGCTTGCACGATTCATTTTATCAATTACTTTTAAAAATCGATCTTACAGACTGTTACTGTATATAGATGCAATAGTAACGATCGCAGAGAATAAAATCGTCGTAGATCCTTTCGCGAATACGATTTTCCAATTGAAATACATTCAGCCAAAAGTATGGAAATTTGTAGAAATGTTTGACCAACGATTACGCTCGCAACGATTTATTCGTCTCATGCAGAGAGAAAGAAAGATGAGAATATGAGTGACGATGGAACGAAGAATTGGACAATTTTTAATTAGTCAGGTGTATGTTTCGCGAGCGTCGGTCGAAGATTAAAGTCCTCGAATCGGAAATCAACGAGAGGAAAATCAGTGAAAATTAAAGAGACGACGCGAAGAAGGAAAGTATCGGCATAACGATAGAGTCTTGATAAGAAAAAAGGAAGGTAATAAATAGCTGGGATGGGAAGGATGCAAACAAGTTGAATCGACGTTGGCTTCGCGGGGAGTCAGCCGCGGAAATCAAACGGAATTCCACTTGCATTGCGTTACGCTGCATTCTCCGCGATCGGAGGCTCCTTGTACTTTCTAATTACGCGTTGGTTTCTCATTCGTCGTGAAGGTGCCTCGTAACGGACGAGACGCGGCACGATAACACGGGCCGATGATTTTTTCGTAACAACCCGACCGATTATTTCGGAACGTGAATTTCTCCTGGTGAATTTTTTTCCATCGATCCAGACCACAACGTAGCCTAGCAAACACAGTCACGCTCGCTTCCTACTGGGAACAGTGAATCACTGGATTAATCGTACCAGCCGATGATATATTAATTTGTCGCTCGGTAGCTCGTGAATCAAGCATTTATTACGTTTAATGCGTAGTAATTGCAGACACAGATTAGATGGTTTAGAAAAATCCAAGTTCGCGTATCGCATGTTTCGTACAAAATTTACAAACAACTCGATATGTATCTAGCCATTGCTCCTTAACCCTACCGCGGTCCTCGAATTCTTCAAATATTCCAATCTCGTTCTTGTATCAATACGGAAAAAGAGATTCGTAATATTTTAGGAAAACTTTAACAGAAAATTACAAGAGAAATTCCTATCTATCGATGATGATTCTTTCGTATCTCCTTCTCAAATTGTAAGTACAAGTACGAATTAAATTAACTTGAATTTGCTATAGTCTATCGCTATATGTCTCTACTATTGTTATTATTATTATTATTATTATTAATAATAATAATAAAGTTCGAAATTTATGCATGATGTAGCGAATAGAAATGAATAGTTAGTAATAAGAGAAATTGATACTTTGAAATTAAAAGTTGCTAGTTCAACTCAGTGTATTAAAAATCAAATCCAGCAGACTAATCTTCGCGTTCCATCATTTAAGATCCAGCAATGCCATTCACGCGCCTTCCTAAAGCGAATCGTCAGTAGCGGACTATTACAGACTATGGGAAGTGGCTTCACCTTTTCCTCCGGCAATAACGTCTAACGAAAAATCTGCAACAGCCATTGTGGCATAACGCTTGCAAACCGCTTTTACAAGTGAAATTGCGGAGGACAAGAGGTGGCGGCTGGTTGTGTTCGAGGCATAGAGAATCGCCAGCGATGAAGGCAGGAATTACGACGCGCGGCGGCGCGTTGCACACGTTCGCCCACCTTGAAAACAGAGAAGAAAGAGAGAACACCGACGCATCACGTGCATTCATCGGCTCCTACGAATTAATCCTATTATAGCGGAAAGCCTCACCTTCGTCGGCCACATCATCATCGGCGTCGCCGTCATCTGACATCGTCATCGTATTCCATCGTCGATCCCACACCGCGTGCGAAGGCGAGCCTTTTACGTAATGGACCGGAGGTTCCGTTTGTTTATGTAATCAGATCCCCCAGAAACTCGCGGAGAACGGTTCGACAATTTTGCAATGAATTCACCATTCATTTCCCGTGCTTTCTGCACCTCGAGATTTAAGAGAATATCGTAATAGGCGCATAGATATGGATGGATCATCCGTTTCCGAAGAGAAATCTACGCCGTTCAGATTACAATAGGTATCTTTAAAATTCCAAATTTTTGCAACTTTTTAATGATACCGTGGTGAGATGGCGCATTTTATCGACCACATCTGCAACTATACGTAGAAACATAGATGTTTGTTTTGACGCTTAGCTAAAGCATGTACCGAGTTTATACTACGAGTAGACTGTGCGTGTTCGTACATTTATGGGAAGCTTGAAAATTATTTACTTAAAAATATAGAAAATGTTCAAGCTACACCGCCTTCGTTCGCGATAACTTTTTCTTCTTGTTTCTTCTTCTTCGTATGTCAACTAATTTGTAATTTTCTGCTTGACCACTGTGTAGTAATCGAAGGAAAAGATTAAGATGATAAAAATATCGAATACGTGTCTCTTTGTATCTGCGATTACTCGCCGGCACGGTATTCCATTTCTGGTCTACGGTACTCGTGTCCTCGTAAATATCAATTGCAGCATTGGCAAATCGCTCTTACCATAAGGAGAACGCATCCAGTCGATGGTCGAGCGGGTTACAATCACCGTGCACCGAGTAAAAAAATGATACGAGCGCCACGTGTAACTGCGCGATTACTGCTCATGGGATTTCCTCGGGAGATTCGATCTTCTCTCGCCTTCGATCAATTCCAGGGACAATCGATAGTTTTCTTAATCGCGTTGCACCGCCATCGAATATCTATTTTACGCCGCTTGTTCAGCCGCGGTCGCCGATGCGTAAACACACGTCCTTCGACGTTAATAACTACGATAATGATATCACGGTTGCAAAAATGCCGCAGAGAATTGCGTGGCATCGTTTTCTGCAATTTTGCACGCATCGAAAATCCAACGCTCTTATCCGAGTCCCATGGATTTTTCTGCCTGCGAAGAACGCGCTAATTAATGAATTGCCGACGGTGCTGCACCTTTAAAAGAATGCGATGGGAATGCACGGGGTGATCGAGGATCGTAAATGAGGTCAGAAGATTGTATTATTTATATATTGATCCTTTCTGTTTCTTTTCGGTTTGCAAACCAGCGCTTAATTAATCTCGTTTCATTTAATCTTTACGATATTCACGATAATTTCTGATCTTCAACTCATTCCCAATATACACTGTCGCCCATAAGTCACCGGAAACTTGCTTATTCCTGGCAAAATGATCGCTGGAATGTATAATATAAGATGCTTTTCGATTGGCTTTATTAGATGTCGAACGTTGAAATTACAAATTACGTCAAAAGTATCGTAAATTGTAACAATCATTTTGCCCAAAGTAGGAAAGCGTCCGGTGAATTATAGACGAGGCTGTAACGATTATCATCGATAATAATGAAACACCCTGTGTATGTAGATATTCATTTTCCACTCTTGCCTCTGCCTTGCCAATGATCGTGTTCAAAAAAAAAACAGCCTTAGGTTCCCATTTCGAGCGCGTCGGATGCAAAGAGTACAAAGTGTGAATAGTGAAAAGCGTTATCCAAAGCGTCGTGTGTGTTCCCTGCAGCGTGCGATTGTTTCGTATTTCTGGTCACGAGTGCAGCCGCGGGAGGAGACAAAAGAAAAATGAAAATGAGGGAAACGAAAGGAGCAAGTGGAACAAGACGATTCTCGACGGACCAGCGACAAAAGAACCGATATATGTAGACAAGAAGATAAGGACGAGGAATAATAAAAAGAAATAGAGAGATGCAGGGAATCTAATGCCGCTGGTGTAAATGTGTACATACGCGGAGGACAGGAACGCGACACAGGACAGAAAAACAAAGAGCGAAAAAACAAGCTGGAAATACGGATACAATAAACGACGGATACAAATTCTCTACAGAGGAAAACGTCCTCGTTTTTCACAATGACCGAAAAAGAATTGCCGCGTTTCGTATCTCCGGGCTACATTCTAATTTTCGAATGATCTATACAGTTGAAACGATTAATTTATAACATAATAATTCGGTGTACTACACGTACGTGAATTTATCGACAGCGATCATTTTACTGTTCTATTATTCGCTATCAAGATCCATGTAGTTTTCGAAGATTAATTTCCGATCCCAAGGGGTTAATGTATCCTAACCGTCACAATGGCACATAAACGTCACATCAAACGATCGGTAAGAGGCCGGCGAACCGGCAGAATTGCCAGGAACAAAGTAATCCGGAGGTTGTCTACTCAAAACAGAAGAATTCACCTGACTGACTTCGTGACCCTAAGCCCAGGCACAGAGAGAGCAGACCCGGATTTCCCATTAGGCTAATCATCAGGCCGCGGGCGCACGATCCGTACAGCATATACCTAATCTTCGTGAATGTACCGATTAAGGCAAAATTGCCATCTTTTTTGCTCCTGAAACGAGTCCTCACTGGCGTTTCGTGATGAATTCGAATCTACTTTTTGATAAACGGATGGCATTCGTTTAGATTCAATAGTTTTTCGTCTGTAAAACATACCCAGACGATCGTAATCGCGAGTTCTAATAATATGCGAATTTACATTCGTGGTGATTATCTATTGAAATAAATAAGGTCTATGATCGAATGTCTAGAATGTCTATAATTTTCTTAATTTTTCTCAATTTTAAGAATTCGTATTCGCAACAAAACGTATACGTATATCGTGATTACTTAATATATTCACAATTTTTAGCAACAGGCTATCGTGATGCAAAAAAGTGGGCAGAAACAGTCGGATCAGGAACAAAGACAGATAACGACTTCTAATATAATAATAGCCGATGCGTGTGCTGGCCTACGGCTATTTTTTTTTTTTTTTTTTTTTTTATACCATTCGGTCCATCCTCGCTCTGAATTTAAACGCCGGAAGCAGGAGCAACGCGCTGGGACCTTAATAGCTCGTCGGAAGAACAGTCTAAAGCTTCGACGAATCTTCGACGTCGTAGGTCAAGATTCTAATAAATCAAGGCAAGCAATCCCGAATATTTCACCACTTTACGATTCATTCGCGTTGAAATTGAGAAAGCCAGTAGCAACGTCCACTTATGGTGAATTCTTTACTTTATGGTCAATTCTTCCGGGCGATACTATCTCTCTCTCTCTCTCTCTCTTTCTGTATACCATCACTGGTATTTTGACTGGAAACAATATAACGAACGTACAATAAAGGTTCTTTGCGCAAAAACGATCATAAATCAGAATTTTCCATACATCGATAACAAAGCCCGAAGTTGCGAAGCTTAGTTCAAGCAACACCGTGGTTATCCTTAAGACCATTCGAAAATAAAAGAACAGCTTCCATAGGTACATACCCCATTGACATCGGGGAATCTCGCATTTCCGCGTGTCTCCTCCTCCTGCTCCCTCCGCCCCCCGTCAGCTAAAGTACCGCTCACGTGACTAGGTTAGGACAAGGATGACGTGGTCATGGGTTAGCCGAAGGTTACTCGGAACTCGTCGACTCGTCGGATGGTAGTCGGCTAGCTATTGGCAAATCGCGACTCGGAGGAGCCAGCGGCCGCTTCCTTCGTGCAGCATGTCCGCAAGGAAAAGAAACCGATACCGAAGGAGGAAGAGGAGGTGAACAACTTTCACGCGACCACGAGCTTCTTCGTATCGGAATGCATCCGTGCCAGTGTTCGGCCTCCCCGAGGGCAACAAGTCCCCCTAGCTGTTTTAATTGCAAATTTCTCCTGGCCGCTTGACCAATCCTCCTGCAAATTGTTCAACGGAACTAGCATCAGGGGTCGAACATTACCATTAAGGGTCTATGATCAGCGTCGTGAATTTCTGGCGAAAAGTCGCGCGTTCTCTGGAAACCACTTCCTCAAGGTTATATAACGTGATTTTCTTTTGTTCGATGGATTTACGCGTGTCGGCGTTCGATCGTATATCGAGAGTGTGAAAACGAGGTTATATTAGAAGGATGCTTGTTGCAAAAGCCGGCTCTTGAACGAGACGTAATGAACTTCAATCATGACGCTGCCGTGTTTCCATGAGAGTCGGGCCGCGTAATAAGCTTTGAAAGTAACTAGCAAAGAGCCAAGTGATTCAGTCGGCGATAGCGCGCGCGGGGATGCAGAAAACTTGATGACGCAAGGACAGAGGTATGCGTGGAATTTCGCGGCTGTTCGCTGAATTTTTCTAGCCATTTACCTGAAATAACAATCAATATGCTAATGGACGTTTGAAACCTTCTTGTAAATGCTTATTACCTCTCCTTCGTCAGTCATTAATCATTGTATTATCGACGTGTAATACACGGCGAAGATGCCTATTAAAAATACATCTAAATCTTAGACGTTTCAAGACACTTGTCGCATTTTATTACTCCTTCGTTTGGCAACCAGCTTCGAACATTCTTAAGCGCATTGCCATTTTCCGACCATGGAACACCGTCGTAACGCGCGCGGACCGATCGACTTAATTATTCGCGAGACTTTGAAGAGCATAATCGTGAGTGTAAAGGTGGCGCGATAGCGGCGAGGGGTTAAGCATGACGATTATTTCACGTCGAATCGGATCGACAAGTTCATGGTCACGGCAGCTCCGGTGCCACGAGCCCAAGAAAAGAGAAACAGGTACCGAAAACGGTACCGGACACGAACAGCGTGTGCGGCAGGTGGATGACGCAAGCGGGATGACTTTACTCGTGGTTATCCCCTCCCGAAAGCGAAGTTTCTTTCTCCCAGAGGGACTTTACAGCTGACATTTCGCATCTTTCTATCTTTCAGGCTCCCTCATTTGCCAGGTTCTGGCATGATGTCGGCTTTCAGTAGACAGGTTATATACACACAGCAGTATACCTTTATACCATGCAAATTGCTTTGCGCGACGTCCTCCGCTTGATATATTTAAGAATTATCGGCTTCGATCGGCCATTATTAACAATCCTCCTTTTGATCTTTCAGACCGCGGTACATGGAAACTCTGTTGTGACCAACGTTGCATCGTTCGATTTCATTCGCTCGTTGTTGACGAAACCTGTTCACGTTTGGCAAATTATGCGTGACCAATTGTTGCAATGTTTTATACTATTACGTGTTAGGTAATATCGTAGCTTAAGCATAATCCGACGTTTAATCGTTCGATAGAATAATTTCGTTATAAAAAAAAAAAACAGTACGGTAGTTCCACGTATAATACGAAATTCGTCTGACGCCAAACGTATTTCTCTTATATTGCGTTTGTATCTTTTTCAAGATATCTTTTTTCTTTCTTTTAGCTTTATGTTCGCATGTTTATTAAAAGAATCGAAAGATATTTGTGTTTCTGGTAAAATACACGGGACACGGTGGAAAATGTTCAGGTTGCAGTAACGACGACATAGTGATCGAGCATAATCACGCACCGTGTCCTCTTAGAATTTATTGTTTCGTTATCGAGCGATTCGCGATCCACTTTGATAATTACGTACCGTGTAAAACGATATTAAAGGGATAGCGTTTCACGAACGTAGCAGGTGATAAGTAGGTTGCTACCCCGTAAATTTATGTGAACTTCGTGAGGCACGTTCTTCCTCGTTATTAACTGCACATACGCGACCCAGTGTGCCGCGCTTGCGAATCATCCATCTATCGGTCGATCCACGCTCCATCGTTCGATGAAACCATTGGAAATCGGGTCTTGCTCTCGTTTCTTTCGGCCGGTGTTCCCGCGGTATCGAACGTTATTGATCACCTTGCCCAATTATATCGACACAGTTTCTCGACGAGTGAAATACAGATGTACTCTCAATTATATTCCATCTTGCTTGTCGTCAAAACTTTTTCCTCTCTTTCTTCGTGGCATATTTATTGCACGCCAATGTGGCGCTTCAAATTATCATTCGATAAATGAAAAATTACTCGATCGAGTTTCTCGAATCAGCCGATAAGCGAATACGACTAACGTTCTCAGCGTCGTTGGATCGTTCAACTTGCGTATTCGCTTCGATCGATGATACCACCGAGCGCAACAGACGAATCACCGAAACGGACATGGAAAAATCACGTTGATTATTCCGAGGATTACACTCGGTCATTGACTTGCTGTCTTCCGGTAAATATCCTCGCTGAAATTGGCCGTGCAATCTGCTTCTCGACGCGATGGTAACACGTTCATTTGCATAACAACGAAACACGCGAAACAAGAAATACGTCTGTAGGGGACAAATTTTGCGCAACGGTCACTCTAGCCAATCTTCCTCCAGCTGGTTTTCAACGAATACAAAAAATACGTGAAATTATTAACGCGGAAATATGCGTTTGGAACGGCTCGTCCTTCTAATACTATTAAATACTATTAAAATACTATTAAATATCACCAAAAGATATTCAGAGTTTCATTGTACCACCCTGTACAAACATTGATCGTGGACTATTAAATGCACAATGGAATCGTTATGCCTAAACCCATCGCCGGCTAAAACAAGATAAATCGTACGATTTATTTTGCCGGGGATCGAGCAGCGACGTGGATCGCAGTCTCGCAACTTGAAGCTCGCGTAGGTGCATCATGCGAAGCGCTAAGCACAGATATTTCAATAGCGCAACCAGCAACGAATGCCTGTACACGATCGTGTTGCCCACAGGCTTCGTTTGCCCCGGCACAGAAACCTTTCTCTCTTTCATCTTCTCGAACGCATCTACGCGATGCTACGTCCTGCGGTATATGCAACCAAGTGCAGTTAATTGATGCAGCGTCGCGTAATGACGCGGTTAAATGATCGACGAGGTGCACAGAGACAGTCACACGATAACCAAACCGACGCCACGGTTTCCTACGAAATGCTCGCTTTCTCTCGCTTACTTGGCGTTTGCTTTTGTATACAATTCTAACGATATGTCGACCGTTAATAGGCTCATTTTTATATATAGTAGCCGACGAAAGTAGTGAAACACTTACAGGAACTTTGTACGAATGTATTACGTTGTACGAAGCTTCTATAACGTATAACGACAATACACGAGTATAATTTTACATTCGTGACAGTCGTGTCTCGTTAGAGCGCTGAAATTTCAAAATGTTTTATACATATAACACATACGTAGAAGGTACGGGTGCAAGTAATATTTTATAGTATGCGTTCGAACATTTTCACGAGCCAATGTACTTGACATCTTAGATAAATAAGCGAAGATACGGTTAGAAATGCGAGAAATTTGTTTCACCTGAAAAATACAATGGTTATTGTAATTTGCCTGGAGCAATATTTGAAAAGTTATGAAAAATAGAGAAAACAGGATTGTCTGAAGGATTTGTCGCTTTCTGCTGGCCCGTGCGAGTTGATGATGCAGATACGCGTGAAAACATATGCTCATTGTTGGAGCACGCCACGACCCACTAAAACTAATAAATCCGTGAATACGCTTAATTAATGCGCCGCGACGGAAGAACGCGGCTAAAATGATCAACGACGCGCGGAATTAACGATGTTAATAAGACAGTTTCAGCTATATAATCTAATTTTATGCAGCCGTTTGGTACATGTCAAGGTGCTTCTCATTTTTTTTCTACCACGTTCTTCATTAGGAATCCCCTTTAATTAAGCCTTCATTTCGAACGCGTTTACTTGCAATTAGCGGTCGATGTAACCCGCGAGTTCTCACGATTCAATAATCCGGAATATTTAGAAACTCGGGCCGAATTCGAATTAACCGAGCGCGTTTTTAATTTCAGCCAAGTGGTCCGGCTATGTTTGCTCTGGCTTTGACAGTGCCACGCATCACGCCCTTTGATAATAACGTTCTATTTAAAAGGAGGAGACAAGCGACACGTTGAACACAGGGAAACGTGTATGGTGAAAGTGGCTTTTTCTACAAAGAAACAAAGAGACAAGGCAATAATGGACGAAATATCACGGCGTTCATCGTACCATATGATTGTGATCTGCATCTGCCCGGTTGTTACGCCTAAATTACGCATTGCCGGAGAAATTTGATGCGCCGTGGCAACGTAATGTCATTATCCCGAGATAGCAACTCTTCTTGACAACAACATCACCGATAAAGTAATTCAATGACAAGCCAGATGCGTTTAATTAAACGATTGCTGCCTCTTCCAGATGACACGATGCTAAATCTTGAAACATCAGGACGTGCTAGCCACGTAATAATTCGAGTGTGTAATAAAAATTGTTCGCTAGCTCGGATGAAATTTCATTATACGAATTTTCCTCTCTCTCTAATATTACCATTCTGCAACAACGCCATCGCAATCTTATTATTCGTGACAAATCCGTCACAAATGATATCGCCTGACGATAATTGCCAACAATAATAATTGGACAATTACGATTACAACAATAACGATAAAGAAATAGCCGATATCGGATAACGACAAAACATTTTATTTCACCTGTTTAATGTTTAATTTTAAAGGAGCGTACCGCAACGATTTTTCACCCACGATAGCCTCTAACGATCGACAAAAGCGGAAGAAAATAAATGCCTAGGACAACAATGGAGATACGAGGCGTTGTTGCGTGTCGAGGTGATCGTTCTGATTAAGTTTTCACACCGTCTTAGAAATCGTGCATTTTCAATCAGCCGTGTACAGCCTTGGCCGTATTCCGATTTCAATAGTCCGTTGAAAAGAATTGAGATACGTACGTGCGATTGAACGTAACGCGTGGATTCGATTACGATTAAGAGGATGCGCCAGCTAACGCGTCTGTTCCATGTGCCAGAAGAGAAAGGATTTTACTTGATAAAACGAGCGGATCGCAAAAGGAGGCTGGCTGCCGCCTTATTGCCAGCCACCGGTCTCACGGTCGGTAAAAACGGCCCGCTCTTGTTCCACGATACGATGAATAATTGATTCGTAGTTTCACTGTTTCGTGGGTTACGTAACGATAAGGGAGCATAATTTCATTACTTATGGATAATCGATGTGTAACGAGAGCCGTCACGTTTAAATCGTTGCGCCGTAACACAGCAACCAGCCAACTTTCATTCATCCGTGAGATTTTCTTTTCTACAACTGGCTTTCTTGCATTTTCATCTATCGAATATGTACCGTCTTCTTTCGTCCAACACTTTCAACCGGTCGCTTAAATTAACACTTTACCGACCGCTGGCGGTTCAACAGCATACGCACGTCCGACCGGTAGTTCAGGCGCAGATTTTCCCTGGCGCCGGGGCTCTGTTTCGGTTTAGACTCTCCAATACCATTCTTTTCGTTCACCGCGAATGGTACGTTTTTCAAATTGTTAGAAAACTGTGGGAGCTTACAAGGCAACGCAACTGACGCAACCGAACAAGGCACCTTAGTACCGAATAACAAATTACTGCCCGAATAATGAGAAAGATCGTCGACAACGAAAAGCCGATTAATAGACTATTGGTCGGTAAGCGTCGGCGACGAAAAACCGATTAATCGGCTATCAGTCGGCAAAGTGTTAAGACAGAAAAGTTCATTGCTTTTGAGAAATCTGGTGACTAAAATGTTTGCCGTGTTTTTCGAAGAATCGTATTGGTAAAATTGAAAATTTCTAAATTCGTTAACGCTTTGACTACCACGTTGGTCACACATAACCGACCGCGGTTTCACCTGTGACTCCACGGTGGTCAGTGGTGACCGGAGCGCTTGAACTTTTTACAATTGTAAAAATTGAATGAAAATTGTCAGTTGGTGCATTTTAAAGTGCCCCGTTGGACAATTAAACGTTTTTATTGGAACATCAATAAAAAAAAAAATGAGGACAAATCTTGCATCTAACGGTGCACTGTGTTGAAACGCTTTAAATATAAATGTGGCTCATAAATACAATCTGGACAATAGGTGGTCACCTTTTTGGTCCGATTCTTAGCAATTTTTGGTCCTAACTGTTCAACATTTTTTTTATTGAACTCTCTGGAAAATTTTCGTGCCAGGTACGCTTGCCCTTCTTTCTTCTGCATTTCGTGTCACAATCTTTGTCGAATAAGTATATT
Source organism: Bombus vancouverensis nearcticus (assembly GCF_051014615.1). Taxonomy (NCBI): domain Eukaryota; kingdom Metazoa; phylum Arthropoda; class Insecta; order Hymenoptera; family Apidae; genus Bombus; species Bombus vancouverensis. Next base: position 5,582,608 of record NC_134914.1, on the reverse strand, counting down.
TGACGGCTCTGGCGAATGGCACTGTGTAAGGTGCGTTGCGAGTGCCATTCTAAAACCTGATACCTCGATTTTTGTTTTTCTTGCTTGTTTATAGAGTGCCATCGCGTTTGAAATTAATGCTTTTAACAATAACTGTAAAGCTAATTTTATATACCAGTTGAGGGTTCTTCTACGTGGTGTAGAATATGCTACCGTTTGATCTGATAAATCTACAGCACATTTTCCTCTGTTGTAATCTACCACTACCATTGGTTTATTACAAACATAATTCTTTTTTTACCTCTACCATTTCAGCCGAATGTTTCGTCGGAATCATAAAAATGTCACGCTTGTCTCTCCACCTTACCATTATATATAGAATGAGCAAATAATACTGTTCACTAATATCTTCTACACGTTTCAACAATGTATTCTCGACGTTTTGCTTACGACGAAATAACGAATGCGAATGGTTTGTTGAAATAAACGAAGCCTTGTTATAAGACGTCGCTATCAACTGTTACCAAGGCGTCACGGTGGTCACCCGTGACCACCAATAAGATAAACGGTCCATTGGAGAAGAACGTTGTCTTACATCATCGATTTATTATTATTTATTATTTGCCATTATATGCTTTGAATAATAAAAATGTAATACGGCGTGGCAGTCAAAGTGTTAATTCGTATTGTAAATCAAGCGTAGTAGTACACTGTTTGGAAGAAGAAATGACGCGGCGACGGTAACTTTTTAGTCGCGAGTACTTGACACAATAACGTGACGGAAATCGTCATACCGCTGACAAAACGTGTCGTGCTTTACGCCTTTTAAACCGGCCCACGGCCTCGTCACTTTTTTCTCTCCTTTTTAATGGCAGCTAGTTTTCAGAAAAACGCGCGGGAAAACGTGCCACCAAGCGAGTTAAGCGTCTATTTTATCGTTGCGGAAATCCAACGACCATGAAGAGCTAAGGAAACAATATCACTGTTCAATTGTAATACTGCATAGAAATGATCGTCCTATGACATTGGCAATACTTCGTTACGTATAGCCCAACAACTTTCTAATCTTGCGTATTTTATTTGTTTCAGGCTGAAATGTAGCAGGTTTATGCGGATTGCATCGTATCGAAATTGCTCGTGGGTGGTTGAAATCGATGCACGCTCCGAATATCTGTCGTGCACGATAGAAAAGAAAAGAAACACGCGTTTAATGACCGTGACGAGCAATATAACCGTATTCGACTTTTCCGCACCAAGGCAAACTTACGGAGACCATTTGCCAACGGAAATATATTTTCGTTGTGGTCAGCCTCGGACCATCCTTTTGTGCAACGAAAATTTGTAATTCGCTAGAATATATTGTTGTATTAAATCGATACACCAGAATCGTACAGATGCTAAAATAAAATAGTGGAACGCTGCCATTGAATATACATGGCAAAGAGAATACTCGTCCCGATGAAAATCTTTCTAATTCGTCGTTTGCCATTACATGGCCATTTAGAGTTTCAGAGTTTGCAATAAAATTCGTGGATTTCGAAGTGTGCGGTAGAAAAGGACAAGAAGACTTTTGAAATTGTCCAGAAAGTACATTAATGGAATTACAGGACAGCATATACGTAGCCATGAGTAACGTTATCCCTGAGATACCTGGCTGGCTTTATCGTCACGATGCGTGACGAACGTTCGTTTACGTACGTTCCGTAAGCAGCTTCTCCAGTCTTTCTCCCTACGTCCATCGTCGGGTTGTCCGGAAAACCAGGAACTCTGCGAACCGCGTAAAAATATCATCGTACGTGGTGTAGTTGGTACCGGTGGCCTTAGAATTCCAAGTGATTCTCGTTAAATTGTAAACTCGATGGACCTGCTTTTTCACAGACCGTCCATTACTACGTTGCGTCTCGTCATATTTCGAGGTCAATGGTCTGAGATTCGCGAGTTTGTTGAAATGAAACATTCTTCGATTATCGATGATTTTGGATGGCGATCGTGAAAGATTTACCGATAGAAATGTATATATATATATGTATAGGGTGGTTGGTAACTGGTGGTACAAGCGGAAAGGGGGTGATTCTAGGCGAAAAAAGAAGTCGAAAATATAGAATAAACATTTTTCGGTTGAGGCTTTGTTTTCGAGAAAATCGACTTTGAATTTTCGCTCGGTACGCGTGCGGTACGTTATAACGGATCTCGCTGTAGATCGTTGTCTCGATGGAAAAATTAAAAAAAAAAAAAGAAAGAATTAAAAAAGAAAATTTTTATTCTATATTTTCGACTTCTTTTTTCGCGTAGAATCACCCCCTTTCCGCTTGTACCACCAGTTACCAACCACCCTGTATATATATGCACTTATACAAGTATGTTGGTATTAGGAAGTTTTAAATTGAGGAGATATAACGTTTCCACGGTTCGGTGTTCTTCATTTGATTAATTATTTGCGAGATCGCCAGATGATTTTCGGGCTACTTATTTCGAAAAAGAAACGACGAATTGTCTGTGTAATAAATTGGACAGAATCCGCACGAAGAAGTTAACAACTCGTACAGGAGCCAACTCGAGCGTGCACCCGTACACGCTTCGTTTCGCTGAAATAATAACGAAGATCTTCGAGGCCCACCACGCCGTCACGGCGTAACCAGGAATTCCATGCTCCCTTTTCCTCGTATTTTTACCGAAAATTATGAAAATCATGCGCGCAGATGTTTTCTTCAGTTTGCGCCCTCGCAAGTAATTTCAATCAATTACAAATCATAGTTGCGACATCTTATTATACATTGGATGTGTATTGAAGGAACAAACATATTTTTAAAGACGGCATAAAAAATAAAAAGAAAAAACTGCGTACAAGTTGAGTGTACTATGTGTTGCTTTGGTTTAATCAGATGTAGAATTGGGCTGAAACATAAATTAAAATATTCTTTAGTTTATTATATATGGAAATTATTTAAAATTAACTAAAAGGAAAGTCATGTAAAATAATATGGTAATTGAAAGTTCAACCAGCGTTCCATATCAGAAATATTCAATTTCTATCGTATATGTATAGTATATCAATTCTTTTAAATATATCGTGTCATTTTTAGAACGATACAGGCCAGTAAAAATTAATTGAAAAATATTACAATTTAAAAGAATGTGATATAATCGTAAAATTGATATTTTATCATCGATATTTCACTCTTATCAATTTGTTATTATCGATGTTTGTTTCTGTTCCAAAAATTAGGTATACGGAATTATTATATAGTATCGTGTAATTTGAAGAAATTCAAATTTCTAATTTCTGGAATAACTATGCGTAGAAATTAATGATTTTTGTCGAAAGTCGATGAAGAAGAAATTTTATATGTAGTTGTTACCAACAGGACATAATTGTAGATCGTGACATACCATTTGTTGATTTTCCTTCTTGTACCTTTGAATGATATGTCGTTTCTACTTTATCGACTGAAGTATAATTTTATTTTTCAGATGGTACCACTGCGCGATTACTCTTCGACTGCTTTCCCGATTATGAATATGCAGTATAATTAAGTTTAGGAAATGCAAGGAACCACGTACTTAGAAAACGAAATATCCAGTAATATATTTAAACATTATCTCTTTCATAAATCTTCGTTCCATGCATTCGGATACAAAATTAGTTACTAACTTATAATTTAAAAAATTGTAGGAAGGGACATTTGTCCTATGCTTGCGCTTTTTACGATTAAGGCACAATTGCTTTCGAAATAATATAATCCTAAATAGTTTCCAGCATATTTAAAAATAAAAGTGTGATATTCGTACCTGCAAATATATTTTACAATATCAAGCTGCCAGAATATGACTTTCATTATGCTTAAACTATTCGTATCACAGTCAAGCTATTCAAGAACAATAATTATTCAATATACATATGTTCTCGAAAGATACGAACGTTTTTACACAAATTGTCTACGAAGAATATTATCTTATTATCATTAATTACATAAATTCTCCGCTTCCCGGTCCAAGCATTCGATAATTATTGATATAAATAGGAAATGCAGTTTACATTTTGAGGCAACGCAAAGTCTTATCAGGTACTTGAAGAGTGAATTGGAAGGAATTTTTCCTGAGATTATTGGTTGAGTTATTGGTGACTAAGTCACTGTCATCCTTGGCATCGATCTCGACGTCCTCCAGGTCGATATTGAAGTCTCGCTTGCCCATTAACGTATCCAGACACATGTTCGTTTCCTTTATCCTCGAACGTACTAATAATTCCAATGTAAACAAATGCTCGTCGTGGGCTTCTGGTAGATAACGATGCATAAACTCTGCTAATCTGTACGTGACATATGGAATAAAATTTCAAGAAGAATATAAATTGCCGATTTAAAAATTACAACTGAATGATGTCATTTATGGTGAAACGAACCGTAAAAGATACTCGACGTTATGTCCATTCGGGCCGGAACATTCAGAAATTTGCTTAGCGATCTTCTGAAGCGGCGCCTCACCGAGCCAATGTTTATTCTTGTTGGTAGCAATGTAAATGATGACTGGAAAGCTCTTGTTTCCTTCACGACTATAAAACGTGGCAATCGTCGTCATATATCCCCCTAAAGTACACTCACGATTTTCCAAGTAAGGAAATGCTGCAGTGTCTTGAACTTGGAAAGCCCGGCCGTAAACAATGCCCTGTGAGTAAACAGAATTCACGTAGTTTGTCGTAAAACAAAATCACATAATATAAGAAACAATGAAAATGAAATGTTTTAGAAGGAAGGACGTTTTAGAAGTAAATAATATTTACCTCTTTTTCCTCGACCAGCGTCGCTACTCGTCCAGGCTGCAACAAAAATAGGGTAACAAATTACTAAACAAACAACTGATAACTTCGATTACAACGAAATAAAGGAAGCAACGAGTAAGAGTTTTTCTATTTCACGATGGCATGACGCAAACACATAACGCGAACAAAGAAGGAAATCGTGTAGTCGCGAAAGATATCACTTACTACAAGTTGTAACTGGTTTCACGTTAATCGACAGGCAACCGCAACGTGATATCAAGAGAAATTCTCGTTTGATAAATCTTGTCTATATCCATGATAGTAAAGGACATACGATGGACTGCAAGAAGTCGAAAATATCAGAAGAAAACGCTTGTATATATTTATAATATATAAATAATATTGTATAGAAATAATATTGTATGAATTAGAGAAATTGGAACGGCAGGCTCATCAGGTGAAACTGTACCCGATTTTTATCAATCTTAATGGAAGCATCCGTAAGTACTTACTGGAGCGTACTCGCACCGCTCCTACAAACATTATGCTCTACCGGATATTTCGGAGAATTACCGCCTGTTAAATATTTTTTATATTACAATTCTGATTAGGTAATCGAAAGGACAAGACTAAAAAAAGAGACGAAATCATTTTTCTGAAAAAATCTTCGTCAAATATTTTGGACTATATATTTACATTATACTATTCATTAATTATCGTAAACACATTTATTGTCAAACGAAAGTGCAACTTTGCCATTTGGCGTGGAAGTCTGCCAGATCTTTGTGAAAGAATTCACGTGTTGAATTCATGAACAAGAAAATTAAAGGTATAAATAGAACATGTGAAACGAACATCGTGCGAAAAACTCGATCTGTCGGAGAACTTGATTCAAAGCTGAACTGATGTGGCCAGTTCGGCGCAAATATTTATTCATAAATGTTCAGTTTATTATAATATTATCTTATAGTGCGTAATAAAATATTTCGAAACTGTGTGACACACATCAGCATATTTTAGGACCGGATGAAGCGTGACAAATTATTCAAATATAATTATTTTATTTCTAAATGCGAACGTCTGCAGTGATTTCACCATGTAGAATGATTTTTACGCATATATGTAGAAAAAGCTTCACAACGTGGTATTAATATGCCGTAAACATTGCTTCTTACGTTACTGAGATGGTGAAACTCGTAGCCGAAATGTGTTTACACTTTTTGCAGAACACAAATAACAGTAAACATTTTCGAGAAACTATAGACATTTGACGAATTCGCTTTGTTTGGCCAAAGGCCGAAGGCCAAAGAAAGGAAGAGATGGGAATGCATTCGTCAGAGACTTACCTTTTCTATCGTCCCACGATGAGTCGTATTCCCTTGCCAAAATCTTCTATTGAATCCCTTAATGTGTCCCACAGCGCTTCTTTTGTATTTAAAACCTGGATGCCAGCACAAAGATCCATATCCAAACACCCACAGAAAATTCTCATTGTTGTTCCTAGCTTCCATTTTATTTAGGAATTGAAAAGGGCGGAAGAGTTTCTAGCCAAGTGTAGTTTCTTTTTCGAATGGGTTGTTTAATTCTATCTTTATGTTCAAACAAAGCATATCCCTTGCAATTTTGTTTGCGTATCTTCTTGTTTCGGTAAGTATTTCGATTCTATTCCAAAATAATTTTGTGAAAATATTTCACAGTTAGTCCTTAAATATTTTACCCTCTACGTCAATGTATGCATCTCAATTTACTATTTAACTATTTGAACGGACAATTGGTCAACTTCAGGTACGATTTACGTTTAAAGCAATTTCAACATTCGAAGCCTTCACATTCGCATATTTTACTTAATTTACATTATCGTAGAGGAAAAACGAAGAGATAAGAACATTAGTCGTCCGTTTTCTACTTTATCATTCGAAATTGTAACGTAAGAATAATTGATTTGACAAGCGCAGCACGTGGCTCCAGTGTGCTTTTACCCCAATGACTGGCATGTACTTTAAAGCTCGCTGTCAAGACACTCACTCCCACTATAAAATTCTAATTCACATGTTGCCTCCCACTTTCGCTTGGTGATTTTACAGGATTATTATCCTATTCATCTGGTCAATCATCGTATGTCTCGGTTTTTCGCGTCGGTTTTTCAATATCACCCGTGCCATTTTTCAATAATAAATATCTAAATCTTTATCTAAAGCATCGTGAATGATTTTAGTTAATTACCTTATCCAAATCTTATGATCAATTAGTCGGATCTTCGTTGAAATTTTACTTGATCGATACTTTCTTCGAAGTGTCGTATATAAATTGACAATTTGGTGATTAATCTTTGTGACTGTTGAATATATAGAAATCTTTGAACTGCTTGACTTGATCTTTGCAAATGTTTCATTGGAACTTTCACGGTTTAAATCAACAACAGACATTGACAAATTTGGAAGATCCGAATGCAACGTATACACCACACGAATGCTTGACCGAGACTGCCGGTCGTCGGGCGTATACTCTTACTAGTCTTGCTAAAAGGAGATAGCATTATGCTGACGGAGAGGAGTATAGGCGACCGTTATTAGTGAGAAAGAAGAAGATATAACGTGAGGTGCGAGTAGGAGAAACGGATGAGATGGATGATGAAACACGAGGCACGGATTGACGTATGCCATCAATCGTATATACTTACATATATCTAAATTGCATAGATACTTACAATGTACACTTATCTAGTAGTTATTAGTTACGTCAGACAAATTGCAAGTTTTGTGATTAGCTTAGAATTATGTAAATACTGAAATTTCAATATTTTATTGTAAACATCATATGGATATTACGTGTTAATAGGAAAAGACAAAGTATTTTATACCGTTATTTGTTGATCGAGTGTAAGTTAATTTCAATTCATGAAAGAAATACGATATTATCGCCTCATTATTATTAACAATGAAGTATATATGATATATACGTTTAATTCTAATATTCGTCTTTTATTCCAAATTTGATTAGTAGTCATTTAATACGAATTTATAGTCTTATATGACTAAATTGCATAGTAAATTGCATAGTAAAGTTTGCAAATTTAAATAAAATCTATCTTTTGGGAGAAAATCTATTTTCCTTCACATGATAAATGCAAGTTTAACTTCTTTTTAAAGATGTCGCTACTGTTATAAGACGGATCTTAAATATTACCAATAACGAAAAATCCCTATGATTCTTGTAGCATCCAATTTCCAAATCAACTGGTGCTTCCGAACTCTGATTGTTGACGGGCGTTTGAATTTTTACCTTTTCGAATGAAAGACTGAAATTTTGATTTTATTACTTACATAAAGCGAAAGATTTTAACCGGACGCACAATTTCTACATAAGGTAATACGATTATTCTTAAAATTTTATTTACTTTGGTATGTAGTGGTATGTAATTAAATATATTTGTATCCTCTTAAAACGTGACCTGTATATGTTGCACGCTTTATGAAGTTTTTAGAGTAAATCATGCATACAGATACTCCTCCCTCTCCTCCAGACATGGCTAATCAAGTAGATGACGAAGATATGATATACATAGGAGATGTAGAAGAAGTGATAGATGCATATGATACAGGAGACATTGAAGAAGAGGATGCCATGGAGGAGGACCCTTCGGAAGATGCAATTTGTATTTTTCGTAGTCACCAAATAGGTAAAGAACATTTCTGTTATTACAATCAAATTTATGTGTTGATAATAGATTGTGATTTTCTATGAAAACATTAGGTTCTGTCTTTTGTGGTTCTTTGAATAAAAATGGGAAACTAGCTACTACAGGTGGAGAAGAAGATAAGGCTTACATTTGGGATACATCGTCAAAAGAAATCGTTTTGGACTGTACAGGTCACAAAGATAGTATTATCTTTTCAGCATTTAATCACGATGAATCATATTTGGCCACTGGAGATATGAGTGGAATGATACAAGTTTGGAAATTAGCCGATAAAACTAAAGTTTGGGATTACAATATGGGAGATGCCACTGTTAGTTTATTCTCCATAATTAAATGTTATAACATTATGGATTTCAGTAAACTGAAATATTATTTTCTTTATCGCAGTGGATGATGTGGCACACAGTTGCAAATATTTTATTAGCAGGATCTGTTGATGGGGAAATATATATGTGGAAAATACCTAATGGAGATTGTAAAGTTTTCCAGGGATATGGTTGTCGGGCAGAAACTGGTTCAATATTTCCAGATGGTATTCGTGTCTTTGTATTTCTCATTTTTCAATTAAAGGCATAACTGAACTAAATGTAATATTTTAGGCAAGCGCATAGCAGTAGGTTATGAAGATGGAGTTATTAGAATATTAGATCTAAAAACAAGTTCGGTGTTGTCATCTATATCTTCTGCATTAGGTCATTCTTCTACTATAACCACCATTGATTGTCATTGGGATAACAATTTAATACTTTCTGCAGCTGTAGATGGTAAAACTATAATCAGCACGTCAAATACAGGGAAGGTAATATATCCAAAAGATTCCTTATCGAGCAGTTGAAAGTAATATTGTTTAAAAACCTCAGATAGTTTCCATCCTGCAAAATCTTAATAATGGTGAGCACAATACTGTTACGAATAACGATCAAAATGCTGTAAGTAGTGAAGGAAACAGGGATAGCAATTGGGTAGAAACAGCAGCTTTTTGTAAAGATCCTGCATTTCAAGTTGCTGCAACTGGTACAGTTAATGGAGAAATCTTCATCTGGGATATCTCAAAACAGGTACTGCTATTTTCCCCATTTGACTGCAATACTTACCATTCCAAGTCAATAACTTTGTATTATTACTTAGATGCTTAGACAAAAGATACTGCAAGAAAGTGGTATATCTAAACTTCTATGGAAGGGAAATACAACTCTATTATTTTCGGCGGGACTAGATGGTCTTCTGAGGTGTTTTGACGGAAAAGATGGTCAACGTTTACGTTCTTTCATTGGACACAAGGCAGATATTCTTGACTTATATATATCCGAGTAAGTTGAAAGAACTATAGATATTTATTTTCTTATGTCAACCCTTTAATAAAAATATACATAACAATAACAACCTTTTAGAAATGGAGAAAAAGCACTGACTACATCTGATGATTCTACAGCTAGAATCTTTGATATTTCATCTTTATCTTAACAAAATTTATTAGATAGAGAACAATTATAAATCTTTGTTATTATCTAAAAATATATGTACATTTTATGAAAGTTGTTCATATATTGTGCTTAGTTTTCTTTTTTAATTAAAAATAAAGTTTATTTATTTTTATCTGACAGCCTGTGGTACTTTATCCTTATACCAATTGCAATCTAAAGTATATTTCCTATTTTCCCAAAAAATATGAGTTGGACCATTTTCTTCTCCTTTTTCAAAGTTAAATAATGGGCTAAGTTCAATTGCAATTTGTGACCTCACTAGACCAATTCCTCCTGCCTTTTCAGGTGCAGGATGGTATATTCTTCCTGATTGAATATCCATATATATTTTGTCTGGTTGAAATGGAACCTATAATGAATATATTACTAAATATTGAAGACTAAATGCATAGTTATTTAATTATTAATAAAATTAAATATACCATTAATAATTCTTCAGCGTGAGCATAACCAAAGCAGTCTTCAGTTTTCTTTGTTGCACTATTATACACTTTAAGAACTTTTGTGAAAACTATTGGCAAATCATCACATCTTATAAAATTCCTCTCTGGACCACAAAGAGAAACATAAGGAAAATGTTCTACATATCTACCTGTGTTATTCTTTTTTAGGCGCTTGAAAAAAAAAGCTAAAAACTTTTTATCTAAAATAATATGGCTGCCATGAGATATAAATCAACATAAATAATAAGTTACTCCATTGCTCATGCACACCTTTAAAACATGATGTGAAGTTTCTTATACGTGTATCATCCAGGAACAACTATAGCAAATACAAATACAAATTTAATATTTAAGAGAAAGAACTTTAATGTGATTATTCCTAAACTTCTACACTTCTGAACATAAATTTAATTAAAAATCATATTGTACCATGCCTTGATGGTCGATGTAATAAAAATATTCACGAACTCGAGGTTCTGGCGATTGTCCTTGCACATAGTTTACGCAGTACCTTTTAGATGTCTGGGAGTAAATTGATTTAATTTTAATTGCGAACACTCGTGAACGATCAAATGCAAATATTTTATTCAATATATACATAATTCCAAAATTATAACCTCACTTTTAAATATTTACAGTACACTATGAGTTTTAATTACGTCACGTACAATGTATCATGTATAATTCATGTTATCATGCGGCATACACTGTAATTAATTATAAACGATACAACTTTTTTTTATTTGAATAACTTTTCTTTTATTTGAATAATTAGCTCTTCTTCTCACTCTGACACTTGCGGAGGTTAGGATTCAATTGACCGGAGAACTGGTGACATCTGGTGCGGTCGATTGGAACGTAATCTCGATAGAAACAGAATTTCGATATTTTTCAACGTCACGTTAGTTCGCGCTACCCACGGACGGGCAGATTCAAGAAATGAGATACGACGAAGAGGTGGAACGAACGGTTTGTGAAAACGGTCAGAAGTTTCAAGGAAAGGATTGCCTTCAGGACCAGAACGCGGCGAGATGCTGCCGCCCCGTTGAATAATCGTTCCTGCACTGAATAATAACACTAAGTAAAAATGTTACCTACGAATTCGAGCAAAAAAAAATTGTGCATCTGCAAGCTGAAATCTCAAATTGTTGTCGTTGCCAAATAAGTCGTGCACAACGCAATCCTGTGGTCCCGGAATATGGCTTCGTCCACGAAGAGGTCATGGAAACTCCGTAAGTGACTGTCTCATTCGCAGTTGTATATTCTTTATTTAATACATCAGTCGGTTCGGTGTGCATCTAACGGATTCCGTTCTGGCGCTCTTTCTTCCCTGAGATAAGTAAACAATTCGTGTTTACAAATCTTTCGTTAAGATCCAATAATTAACTGTTCGCTGCATCTTCCTATTATGGTCATAACCTTTTTCAAACCGAAAATATACTGTCTTTATGATGTCATTGGTAGCTGACATCTTGTTCAAGTCATTTTGAAAGAATGATCTGTTTCTCCTTGTACAGAGGATTTTGTTGCCCATTCGTCCAATGTCAATTGCCTGGCACTAGGTCACAAATCTGGACGCGTTTTGGTCACTGGTGGTGATGATAAAAAAGTGAATCTATGGGCAGTTGGAAAGCAGAATTGTATTATGGTACAGTTTTATTTTTTACTTGCAATTGGTTCATTAAAAGGAATATTTCAGTTGGAATACTATAGTTCAATTTTATAGTGTTTAATTTATTATTTGTATAATCCTGATTTGCTGATTTACAGAGCCTGAGTGGTCATACCACTCCAATAGAATGCGTAAGATTTGGACAGACAGAAGATTTAGTATGCGCTGGCTCGCAAACAGGAGCATTAAAAATTTGGGACCTAGAGCATGCTAAATTAGCCCGTACATTAACTGGGCACAAAGCAGGCATACGTTGTATGGACTTTCATCCTTATGGAGAATTATTAGCATCAGGAAGTTTAGACACTGCTATTAAACTTTGGGATATCCGAAGGAAAGGTTGTATCTTCACTTATAAGGGACACAATAGGATGGTAAATAGTTTAAAATTTAGTCCTGATGGTCAGTGGATTGCTAGTGCAGGAGAAGAAGGAATGGTTAAGGTAAATGTTATACGAATCCTATTTTGAAATAGTGTCAATTAATATAAGTAATCAATGCCTTCTTTTTGAATCAGTTATGGGATTTAAGGGCTGGTAGACAGTTAAGAGAGTTTTCTGAACACAGAGGTCCAGCAACAACAGTGGAATTTCATCCTCATGAATTCTTACTAGCCAGTGGAAGTGCAGACAGAACAGTTCACTTTTGGGATTTGGAATCTTTTCAACTTGTATCTTCTACAGACCAAAGTCATTCCTCTGCAATCAGGTATTTACCAACTCTGTAGAATTTTTATTGCTATTAAAGGTTTCTGCTAATTTATAAATATTTTTTCTTTTGGATAGATGCCTCTACTTCAGTCAGGGTGGAGAATGTCTTTTTGCTGGTTGCCATGATGTATTAAAAGTTTATGGTTGGGAACCAGGTAGAACATTAGATTCAGTCCCAACTGGCTGGGGAAAGGTACAGGATATAGCCATCGCTCAAAATCAACTGGTAAGATAGTTGTTCATTGATTTCCTGTATACATAATAATTTATGAATTAAGAATTGTGTTTATTGGTTATTTAGATTGGTGCAAGTTTTCACACCGCAAACATTGTTTTGTACGTGTGTGACTTAAAGAAAATTGCTCCATTAGGGGGAGTATCAACATCCGGTTCTCCATTTAGTCATGGGAATTCGTTAAGGAAAAGTTTTTCTAGGGAAAGGCCACCTGGATTAAAAAAACACACGTAAGTTTAATAAATAAATGTCATGTATTTTGTTATGTTTTTTTATACCTAATGTTTTGCTTATAGATTAGATGTACGGACCATAGAAGAAGCAGACAAGTCTGGAACTGATCCTGAAGATGAAGCAACATATGCAGATATTCCTAATGTCACTGAATATCATGACATATTTCAACCTAACAGGTCATGTAAGTACAATATAAAATTGTAACCATTACTCATTCTTTGTTGCAAGATCTGTGTCTCACAACATATTCAATTTCTCTTTTTGTTCTAACTCTTAATTACTCACCTACAATCACGAATCTGAAAATATAAATGCATTTAAAATTTGAATGTTCTGCTGTATGGTTTGTGAATGAGCATGCTATGCACGATGTGTTTCAGTGTCTCGCACTCCACCTCCAGAACCTGAGGCTTTCCCGGAGCCTCAAGATGTAGGTGAGTTCTCTTTTATAGCAAACTCTTCTTACCTATTTTCTTTTCTTACTCCAATATTGCATGAATGCCAGTGTATAAATACTTGTATGGTTTACATAAAGTTTCAACTTTACATTGTTTCGCGTGCTTTCTTTTTACAGATCCTACACAGCCACAGATACTACAAAATCTTTCTACCTCAATGTCAAATTTAAATACGGTGGATACAGAAGAAGTTCCACCTATCTCATCACCGTCATCTCCGCCTCCACCCGCACCAACGTTATCATTGACAAAACCTGTACCAGTTCGTGTTCAACCGATTAAATCGTCGCCGCCAGTTCAAAGAAATATAATCACGAGTACTAGCCAAATAAAAGCAAACCTTCAAGCAAATAACGGTCTTGGTAGAACATCAAAAAATCTCGCGTCTATACCACCTCTAAGACAAAACATTACACCTCTTCCCGGGAAAAAAAGCGGTCCTACCAATGATATAGGAACACTTCCACAACCTTTGGGCCCGCAAAGGTCAAACTCTACGCTGACGCCACGTGTAGCACCAATGGCTGCTGTTCTTCCAGTAATGGATGATGGTAAACTAAAGAACAGAGCACCTAGCCCGGATTCTCCTAAGCATTACTTGAAAAGACAGAGTAGCTGCAGAGATGGAGAACAGGGTTACGAAAGCGATTACCCGGTACAGTAAGTATAGATACTTGAAGCGTAGATATTAGCGTATATACAACAGTGACAATTATCGGAAGTGCGTTTAACGTTCTTGCAGAATTAATAATATAAGGCACAGCCCCTCCGACCCTGCGTTAAACAGGCCAAATTCTGCGCAATCTAGGTCTACTTCGCTGAACAGAAACTTTGCTACCTCAACGTCGCTGTCTGCGCGCAACGCTTCCACAACCACGACATTCGTTATAAAGAAAGCAAATAAAGCTCAAGTGCCCCCAAATCCTAAGTTAGAGGTCCGTGCGTCTCAAATAAGGCCCAATATCGAGAACACGGAGAAAGGCGAATTTGTCCCCATAAGCGCCGATAAACCTTACGGCTTGGACGTTGAAACTTTTCTACCAGTGAGTTTTTACTATTTTGTCGATAAATAAAACAGTGTTTTAAACATTAACTTTATAAAATAGCATTGTCTTCCCTTTTTTTTATAGAACCATTTTGCAACTTCAACTGGGTTGGGTTTCTCGCAAATGGGAGTTCTTAATGAAATGTCAGAAGCCGAAGTACTCAACAGCATGATGCGCGGTCATGAATCGATGATGGCAGTACTCACAAGTCGTCATCGTTCTTTACAAATTATTTACTCTTTGTGGCACAATAAAGATCTTAAGGTAATTGATCAACTTCCATTATTGTACGTAAAATAGTAGCTAAGACAAGATTGTAAATTTTCAGGCTGCGGTGGAATCTGCTGTGGCAATGAACGATCTTTCAGTTATTGTGGATCTATTGGGGATACTGACATTAAAACCGTAAGTAATATGATTTCATGAACAATTGAAGAACATTATTGACTTCTGAGTTCTTATAATTTGTTTTTTATTTTCTTCAACTTTTTATTTACAGGACTATGTGGAACTTGGATCTCTGTAACTCTCTACTTGGTCCAATTGGTGATCTACTACAAAGTAAATATGAAATGTGAGTAAAAATCTTTCTTTAACACTTCTTTATTTCTTGTTTCACAACTTTTATTTTATTTTACGTCTCCTTTTAAATGTCTCCAATTACACTTACTTTTCATATTTCACACTTTTATAAAAACTATTGAGATTTAAAAAACCTTTAAATTCTTAAAGAGGTCATTTCTCATCCCATTATTATTTTTTCTTCTCTTTTTTTCTATATTGATTAAAAGTTTGAAACACATGCCTATTCACGCGTATCCTCTAACGTTACTTCAATTTCTATCGTGAAACACAACACGGTTGGTGAATTAAAGAAAATCGAGACACCCCTGTGTGGGGTGAGTTCTCGAATGGCGGATGAGAGGGTAAACAGGGTATTTCGAGTGGGGTCGCGTACACTTCACGTAGCACGGCTGCCTGTATGGGAATGGCTAATTCAACGAACAGGGAAATACGAGGCGAGAAGAAGGGTTCACGAAAATTAGCCGAAACAATGGAAGATAGTGGCAGATGCAAATTCGAGCTTCGAATCCTCGGCTGTCGCGGGTATTATTGTTGAATCTTAAAACTCGAAGGGCCACGCATATGTTGACGCACTCCATGGACAGTTACGGACAGTAAGTCCTTTTCTTTCTTGGCACTGACAGCCGATCATGAATATTAATGATGGCGTAGGAAGTTGGATATGGCTGTGACGCATTCTTGAAAAGCATACTTTCGCTCGTAAACCTTATTGATATTGGTGTTTATTCAAAGTATGAAAAAATTATCATTCCAAATATTAACACGATAATAATTGGATTGTGAATTATTTTTTGACAACAGCTTTAGATAAGGAGCGGAAGAACGGCAATAGCTCGTTCGATCGATGCTCGAAACAGTGTAATTAACCGGTGCTCAGTTACAAGCTGTTGCTATTGCGCTGTCGTGACGAGAAACGAGCATTTCCTTTCACGTGTGCATTGGTTATCCATTTCTTCCTGCCCATTCTTCCTCTAATTACGCACACAATGCGCATTATAAATTGTACACGCCTGTTAACGTCGAGTGGATTGCGCGCCACATATATCTCGTTGCTCCGTCTTAATCGTCCTTTAAAAGAAAGAAAGTATGAATTTCATTGAGCAATGAATGGAATCATATTTATGGAATCATATTTGGATTATTCTAATTTCAGATATATAGAATCGTTTTGCAGTTGGTTTCTGCAAGTTTGATCAGAGTAAATCCTTTTAGTTAAATAGATTTATATAATTACAGAAACTTTCCTATGTTAATTGAACGAGAAACCAATATCAATTCTATAATCCAGTGATCTAATAATAGCACATCCGTTTAGAATGCGAGTTTACCAGTCCGGAAAATTGCCGTCCTGTTCGTTACGCCGCCACTTATTGCGACCATCATCGTCTCCGCGTTTTGCCTCCTTATTTGTCATTGCTATTATTAGAAAGAAAAAAGCAACAGAAAAATGATTATTGTACAATTTGTCAAGAACTATATCTTTTAATCTTTTATGTTTCCTATCATATTCTTTTAGTTAATATAATATCTCTTAAATCTTAGAATCTATTTTATAGAATGGATTAAAATGATTAATGGTGAATTACCATTTTCATTTTAAATCTTAGTGAAGATCTATTGATTCCTTATATGTGATTATACAAATCTTTCAAATCTTATAATTGGTTAAGGTCTTGCATTTTATCACCAATGGTACGTTCTAATTCGAATTAATTGGAAGTTAATATTGACGTAATATTCTAATCAGAATGAACTAGAAATTACTACATACACATAAATTACCATTTCATTTTAAACCTCAATTAGGATCTAAAAATTTATCGATTACCATGTTTATCATTGACTATAAAAATATTTGAAGCTTAATTTATGTCTTACATATTATCACACGTTACATTCTAATCAAAACTAATTAGAAGTCACTAGTCGTACATTAGCATTTTTATTTTCAAATTTCAATTAGGATATAAAAATTTACCGAGCACGAATGAGTATTTGGAAAGTTATTAAAACAAAAGAATGTTACGTGCAGGTAGATATTTTGTTAACACGCAAGTACAAGTTTCTCGTTTCTTCTGCTTTTTCCTGAGCGTTTATGGTTGTTGACCACGTCCGTTCAGAAATTAACCGATACCGTAAAAGTGAATTCAGACTAATTTGTTGGTCGCTCAGCAGCTGCCATTCGCAATTACTCGACGCAATAATTGAGTTCGTGTGTCTTCGTACCCATTTTTCTCTATCTATTACCGTTTTCTGCCTTTGTTTCGCTCTATGATCAGCTTGAAACGAAAAGAAACTAATTATCAAGTCGTACACTTTCGTTGATCGTGAAATTTATGAGAAAACTGTGACTTTTAGGAATATAAAGTAGCTCTAATGAAGATTTTACTGGCGATAAATACATATCGCGAAACGAGACAATTAAGATCAATCTAGTTTAATAACGTGTGTTTCTTTCATCATTTAATCGTGTCAGATAATCTTTCCTTCTCAGAGTGTTCTTAAAGCCTAACACAGTAATAAAATTAGTCTTGTGCATAAACAATCTACTTCTGAAAGAAATGTGAAAAAATATATTTGCCAGTGTATGTATTAAGATTATTGTATTGTATACAGATTAATGGTAAAGACAAATAAATTCTCTTAAAACAGATATCATTTGTTGAAAATTGAACTTTGAATCTCGAAAGCCAAACTTGTCATGAATTCGCACTGATTATGGTACTTTCGAGTTATGGTTGGACAACTATCGAAAGGGTGAATCCAGCCAGGAAATTGTCAGCTAAATATACACATCTCGGTGTCGTAATGCAGCACAGTTTGCATATAACTACTCGGCATTTTCACGGCTCGTTCGTCACGGGCTTTCGTCCTGGTCAAAGGTGGTAGGCTCGTGAGAAAAAAAAGAGCACGTCGAGAAATATTTGATCCGACGTCACGTGCCACACGATAAAGGGATCGCCACACCATCATCGATACTTCCCCTCCTTCTCAATATTTATAAATACGAAAGATATTTTTAAAAAGAAATATTTTTTTCACAAAGATGAACATTTAATAATGAAAGCTATCAATCCAGGAAAAGAAGATTTGCAGAAATTAAAATTTGGAAAATTTTTCGTAGGTGAAGTTAAACGTTAACAGGAGAATCTGTATACACGTGCTCGCGAAGGTTTCGAAATTTAGAACAAAGTTTTCTATATAGATACAAATATTACACATTACGTTATTTTCGTGTTTTAATATAATATATCAGATAATTTTATATAATATTATATAATAGTTAATAGATTTTAATAATTGAGAAGATTTTTATGGGAAAAGTGTACTTTCCCGTGGGCGATCGTGATACAGAATGTTCGTAGAAGGTAGAGAGATGAACGTTGAACGTTATGTGGAACATTTATGAGGCGGTGCGCGGATTCGTCTCGCTGATTCGAACGGGAGCTCGCGCAAACCCTTTATCGCCGGTCGAAAGCGAGCGTGTCGAATCGCGGGGCCAAGCCTTTCGTGCCTTTCGTTATTTATTGGCATCGTTATGGGGTAATAACACGTTTTGGAACAAACTAGCCGTGACAAGCACCGGTGGGTGCCAGGATCGAGGCTTTCTCATCCTTTGCTCTTTTGTGAATCTGGCATACTTTTCGAAATCAGCGTCGTAGAATATCGAGTAATGATTAATTAGTGATTTATAGGATTTTCTTTTATTTTGACGTTGAAAGTAAAAGAATTAAAGAAAATCTTGAAGAAGATTTTCAATAAAAGGCTATAAATAATACGTCGGCTTTCTCTTTATTACTGTTTCAGGTACATAACAGTGGGATGTTCGGGGTTGAGATTAATTCTACGAAATTTCGCATCGGTGATCAAGTCGAACGTGGAAGCTCCACTTCACACGATCGGCGTGGACGTTTCGCGAGAAGAACGGTGAGTATATTTTATCTTTTAAATCCCAACAAAATCCGATTATTTTTTCCCCCGCCTTTTAACTACCCCCCGCCCCCCCCCTCCCATCTGATTATAAAGAAATAGTATTGCTACTATAAACTATATAAGTGAAAAAGAATTGGTTTTATATGCGCAGATACCACAAGTGCCTCTCCTGTTACGAGAAGCTCTCGACGATCAGAGGTGTTCTATTAAAGAAACAGACGACACCAGGTAAATTGGGTGCCTTGTTCCGCGAGATGATCGTATTAATACGAAGTCTCGAGTGACCACGGCTGAGGCATTTGGTGAACTCGACCGCCAGACTCGTCGTTACCTGACAAAAAATCGAGAAAGCTCGAGTAAAGAGAAGCAGATGTACATTGACCACGATGGGGAATCATCAGCGCGCTTTCGAGCTGCTTTATTCCGGAAAGCTTGGCGGATCGGTTCGTCGAGAATCGCCTCTTCCTTCTCCCCTCGGCTCCTTTCGAGTCCTAGCTTCCGATTGGCGGCACGTTCCAAGGGAAACAAACGAGTACCGTGGAACACCTGCGAGATTGACGACCCGATGATGTCAAAATAATGCTGTGAAAGAAGAAAAAGAGATTTTCTTCCCTCTCTCTTTTTTTTTTTTTTTAATTACACGATGGAAACAATCGACGAAGAGACTTAGAGTCAATGTTGTATTGATTGAATGTTGGCGATGAACTCGATGCACGTTATCGAGACTGTATACAACGTTTGCTGACCCTATGTGCACAAGAGTATTCAGCCTGTTTTAAAGAGAAACGGGTACACCTTGAACAGTGAAGTCTGAACGAGAAAAATTTCCACTACCGCGAACTGCTGTATTAATTCGTCGATCCGAATTTTAGAAGTTTCTCGGAGTAGAGATCGATGCTTGGACTATAAAGATGTTAAACTGATGATTATTGTAAAATATTATATTATACAGGATGTGGTAGGACGTGCAGTACAGCGAGGCAGGGTGTGATTTTAGATGTGAAAATTAGTTGCGAGTGAAGAATACAATTTTTTCGCTTAACGCTATAACTACCAAATTAACGGATTACGGATTTATTATAAAATACAATTTGGCTACTAAAATATGCAACTGCTCTTGGTAAAATTAATGTTGGCTTTTATCGAGTTTTAGTATTAAAACCTTGTTTTATGAGAAAGTCGACACTGAAATTCTATAAAGTATACGTGCAATTGATTATATTCGGATTTAGTATTTATACTAATAAGCAGTATTATGATAAATACTGTCTTACGTACACATTATTGAATGATGAAAGTAATGTTCTTTTCGACACTTTCCGAATCAGAAAGCTGTCTTGATTTTGTACTACACTGTTCGTATGATCGGGTAAAATCCAATGATTGTTATAAGACAAGTTATAACAAAGTTATATTCACAGTTGTTATAAGAAATCACTGTGATTGTTTGACCAACGGAAACAGGCTGCAAGTAAACAAAACAGTTTGAAAGTGAAACACAATCCATACCAGATGGTTTATAGATAAGAAAATAAACGGAAAAATAGTGAAGTGTATGCATACTCAATAAATTTATAAATTGAATTTTCTCAAAAAACGGGACTTCAAATGAAAAAATTCTATTCTTTATTTTCGGTTCGTCTTTACATGTAAGATCACTCTCTGCCATTTTATACTACATGCTGTACTCTGTATGATATATTGCACTACATATGCATGTATATAAAATTTGATGCACGCGTTGCTTCGCGGACAATACGAATAAGAATAAAACGGTGTCGCGGAGATGAAATTTTTCTCGATGTAATTACTCACGCGTCCGCGAGAAAATGCGACACTGCGGTATTATTGACGGCCTTCTTGCCAGTCTTGTGTTGATTTATACAAGCGAGTAACCCCAACTGAATCTATAAAATACACAAACACGCGTGAGAAGAGAAAGACGAAGATGCTTAACGACAAGTGAGTTAATTAAGAAATATAAAATAGGTAGTAACACTTTTTTTCTAGAAGTAACAGAAAGAGATAAAATAACAAATTGTATTTTTGCAAGAGCCATTTGCGTCCGTTCATTAATAAAAAAAAAAAGGAAAAAAAGAAGGTACTCTAATTGTAGGTATGTCTTTAAATCCCTGATATGTCGCACGAATATACAAACGAGAGAAAAAAATTGTGTCGAAGCTCCTCGTGAGTGAAAGAAGCGCAAAGAGGAAAACTAAAATGATTCCTTCGAAGTTCGATCATTCGATGACGACACGAAAACAGAGTGAAGTGCGATTTAAGGATAATTATTCGAAAAGGAGACGAGAATATTTTACTTCATCTTTCATTTATTATTAGGTTGTAACATATGTTTGTCTCGTTTCCTCTATTTGCAAATACAGATAAAACTAGGATGAATTTATGTTACAACTCAATATATCTTTCTGTTTATTATATTCTTTACTCTTACATATATTATTTTCAGAATTTTACAAGAGGTTTTGAAGCGAGCATAAATTGAAACAAATTGGAAGTTTCAAAAAGAAGGACGGAGAAGTTAAATATGTAGTTACGGAAGAAACACGAAGGTCTCGTTGAACAGACGAATCCAAAGATCGTTTTGAATTTTCTTTGTTCGAGTGCGGGACGAATCGATCGTTCCACGCGCACAACGTTTCTTTCACTGTTCCCCATGTTCGATTCTCGTCTCTTTTTCAGTGGTCCCTGTGATGCCAGCTTAACTTGTTCCCTTTATCCGTCTTACTCTTCGTCCGTTCACCAGCGAGTTATCTCAAGTTTCTAAAGACCGCATTACGAGAAATTTCATAGCAGAAGAAAAATTAAAATATGGTTCAAAATTGAAATGAAAATTGTGTGGATGAAACGAAAGGAAAATGTGAAAGATAAACAGAAGCGAAAATGAAATTCTTTCGAAATGAAACGAACTAAGATATTTTATACTATCGTAATTGGAGATTGCAAAAGGTGAAATCACTCGTATCATAGCTTTTACAAACTGCATACAATAATATTTCATAGAAATCATTATTGAATATTTGGAAGGAGAATGTTTTTTCAGAGATTTTGGATTTCACTTTTTTTGCACGTCGTAGAGGTACTGCAAACCTTTCGACATCTTGTTCCAGTGACAATTTTTGGGATCAGAGAAGCAATCGATCGATGAATGTAACAAAAGAAAAAAAAAGATTACGTAGCGTTATTTTTTTAAATCTAACGGGGGGGAAACGTATTTTATCTGGAGGGACGAGCGTTTTGCGTTTAGTTTAAGAATCCCTTCTCGTAGATGTATTTAAACAAGAAAAAGAGAAAACTAATGTTGAGAGGTATTTGTTTTAATCATTGTATTTTTCGATTATTTAATAATCAGTATTCTTTTATCAACGAAACTTTTGAGCGATCCCATCGGGAACCGAATGGTACATCCCGATCATCTTTGTGTGTTCAAAGTTGTCATATGCTTTTTTCAACACCAAAACGGTAATTACTACGTTACGAGAAAGTTGGAAGAATTCATTGGGATATGTAACACTTTATAGAAAATGTACGATATCTTTCATCTTCATAAGAATTTTATCAATAACCTGTTTTTATACCATGTGATCAAGTAAATTACCTTTATTGCTGAAACATCGATATTTTTTGTGATCCTGTTGCATATCAGTCTTTGTACACTTTTACACTAACTTTATAAGCTTTCGATTTTGAAAGACGACTTTGATCGAAGATTCAAAGCTTCTTAATTTTATTTTTATTTGTATGATTCTTACGGAAGAGTAGGACAATCTTTTGGAAAAGAATAGAGAAAAAAGGAATTGAACATGGTTTTTAACTGTCGTTTATACTTCTTCGATCCCGTAGAATTCTCGATGGAACAGAGGTGGCAAAGGAACGAATTGGAGCGCTCAAAACTCAGTCTTTGATACACAATCTAACGCCGTTTTAACTAAGCGACAAAATAAGAGAAGAGAAACAAAGAATAAGAGCGAATCCAGAGAAAATAAAAGAAAGAAAGCACGAGGAGATTAACTCGTCGTCAGTTCCGTCCAACCGTATTTTTGTAAGGGAGAGAAAGTGCGAGAGCCACGAGAGGAAGTGTGAGTGTGCGTATTATTCCTTCGGTCATCAACTTCCGGATGCGCTATTAACACGTTGGCTATGATTGTTACAACATTTTTACATATTTTTCCAAGGTTTTGCAGTTAATCGCCGCATGTGAGTTCACTTGGGATTCAAACATTTAGAACCTTTTCCATCGAAATTTATTGTTAATCCTTTGTGATCCAAGTTGATACGATGAAACTTTTCAATAATCACAAAGTTTTTTTGAAGAAGCTTAATCTTCCATACGAAAACAAGCTACAATATTTAGTTCAGTAAAAAGATATAAAAATGGATAAAAGATATCGATAGAATAGAATCTCAATTCCAATTTGAGATAACACTGAAAAGTGTTAATTATTCTAATAAACTTCGATCGATCGACATCAATTCATCTATTATAAGGAATGTGAGCTGTCCAATGAAGCGAGGAAGATAGTATTTCATAGCCAAGGTGTTAACAAGTTGAACAAAGAGTTGACGAAGCGCATCCTCATGCACGAGGAAACAATCGGGTTTCCTCTTGTTCGACCACAATGTACATACATACATATACGTAAATCGCCTTCGTTGTTTAAGCCTTTGCACTTCTAACGAACAAATACTACGAGCTGTCTACGCTCAATTAATTGTAACTCGACACACCGAACAGATATCGTAGTAGAGCTTACGATTGTAATTTAGGATTAATCGAACGTAAAGTATATAGATTATAACTTACAAGTGATTCCGATCCTCCGCGCGTTATGAACACACATGCTCATAGCTCGTAGAGATCGTTTTATTATAAGCATTTTCTTATTTTATCTTCTTGTTTTTGTTTTGTATATCATTTTCATCGTGCCAGTTTAATCGTATATAGAAAGACACTGTTTTCTTTTCCTTTTATTTTTTAATTACGAAGATTATTGCTATGTCTATTATAGATATTATGTGGAAGACGATCAAAGAAGAATTCAAATTCTTTTTTCGTTCTATTTTTTGTTTTGTATTGTTAAGGGATTTTTATCGACTAATAATTACGATAATAAATTACGATCACGATACTGTAATCGTACGAATGATATACATAATGCAATTAATTACAAAATGGTTCATTGATGAGGACGTATGGTTATAGGACGAAGATTAATATTATACGAAGCTATTAATCGTCTACTAGAACGTTCTAGTTTTGTACGTTAATGTAAATAACAATAACGATATTTTCTATATATACTAATTATAATATTTCCTCGTACTATTTGCGATCGCACCAGTGCAAAGGATTAAAGGCCCGTGAAGAACGCGCAGGGACGATGTATTTAATTACATTATTTTATCTGTTCGGTTTTTCGTATGTCTCGAAAGAACTTGTGCGAGACGGTACTACGTTTAAATGAAATTTCAAAATTTTGCTATATTCGAGTTCTCGTTGGACTGACATCTTTTTTAAAGATTAATAATGATATAATAATAGTAATAACATATTATGATAATTAATAATTAATAGAAACCTAGATAATTAGATTATGCAATTTCCAATAGGCCTGGATTAATAAATTTACTTTACTACTAAGCCTAATTAGTGTTAATATAGTGTAAGCAATGAATCGGTATAATTTTAGAGTAGTACCGTCGTTTTTTCTTTAATGTAATTTTACTTTTAACGCGTGATTGTGATTCCCTCTGTGAAAATAGAAAATAACGGTGAGTCCAATTTTATCAAAAAAAAAAAAAAATATATATATATATATATATATATATATATAAAGTGTTCCATTACGAAACTGATAAACTTTGTCAGCATATTTACAGAGCCATTCTAAACGAAAAATGTTATGTAAATAATGATGTATGTAGGATTATTTCAGTCTGTTAGCTATAAGCTTCAACATTTTAAATGTCTTCGCGTTTTTTATATGATAATGACAAAATGAGAAAATATCGTGTCTTAGGTCGGGCAAGGAAAAATATCAAAAACAAGAAAGTGGCAGAAATAATCTTATGTAAGGATGCACGAAGTCGCACAATTTCAAATAAATAATTAATCAAAAAGTTAAGTAGCTTCGATACATCTGATCATTGTTTGTGCTTTATATCAATACATTTCCCATATCTAGAAAACGAAGATGAATCGACACATTTTTTACTTGGAACAACATCGTGGACATGTTGACAAAATTTATGATCTGGTCGTGGAATACCCTGTATATTCACTATTTATAGAGTGCTGAAATCAAGATACACAGAGGGAAATGATTTTGTAAGATTCTTCAGAGATTGAACTCAATCGATTTTTGTAACTCAACGAGCTTGTCTTTTTGGCTGTCTTTAACATTTATCAATTTTGTCGTTCCCATGCGACGTTCCTCGTTTAACGCGTAAAACTAATCGACCTTAGCGTTTAAGGATCGGCCACGGAACAAACTGAACGTCCGCGTATGGACAGCTGAGAACAAATAATAACTCTACTGAAAATTTAAAAGACTTACGCTTATTACTTCCTTTCCATTTAATAGAAAATATACCAGGACAATAATTCTACTGAAACGAAAAATTTCGGAAATTTACGTTCAGAAGTTTCCTTTTCGTATAACAGAAAATTATCATAAATTGATCATATTGTATATGTGATAATATGTGAATAACACAGAACGTATAAAGAGTTTATCCGAGAATTATCCGAGTCGCTTGGGGAGCATTTACACGGCGCGAAACTAAAAAAGTCGAATCTTTGTTGTACGATCGATTAAATCCTCCATGAAACTCATCCATCACCTTCCGTCTAATTTTTTTAGACGACAAAAGAGACACGAGACTGCAGGCGATAAAAAAAGAGGGAAGTATCATCGCTGATCAAGATTCTTGCATGGAAAAGTCGGTAGGACGATCGAGATACCGTGAAACGAAGTGCAAATATTCGTAATCCGTGAAATATCACGGCAGTTCTAAAACGAGCTACGCGTGCCGGCTGTTTGCATCTAGATTATGTATTCATGGGATTATGAGAGCACAGAGAGGGGTAACCGTGTCCTACAACCCTTCATCGATCAGAGAAATCATATCAACGAAAACTATCGCCGAAACGGACTATCGTTATATCGAAAATGCACGTGAAACAATTTTCTTTTTAACTCAGGTGAAAATAAATCGAGATCGTATAATTTGTATAACGATAAAGTAAGGAAAACTTTCGAGTGATATAATAAGAGTTGAAATAGGTGGATTCATTCGACGGGAATTTACTTAATTGGATACTATATAATTAAAATCTCTTTCGACTAAATAGAGTTCATATAGTCAGATTTCTGCTGCAATATGAGCTGATACTTTTTAGGCTTTTTCTGAAATACTCAATCATTTATTAAACGAAGACATTAATGAAGATAAAAATTAATGGAAAACATTTCAAAAATATATTGATGATATTATTTATAATTAAACGGTCGAGTAAAATTTTGGTGCTTGTTCTTGAAATTCATGCAGGGATGTCGCAACGGCGAGTCAGGTGCACTGTCGGGATCTGACGACGAAAACAAGAATTCTCGAATGTGAAAGGAAAGCCGGCCGTTCTTGTTGTGACGGAGATAAGTTAAGCTCTCTTCTTGTCGCCACCTCGAGCGTCGAAAATGCTGTTTTCTCACAAAACGCCGGCAACAATGCCACCAAGGACGACGTGAACGACGTGAACGACAGACTAGCCCCGCGTAAGCGGATTATCCCTAACCGTAGAAAGCGATACTCAAATACACCTACGCTCGGGAATCAATGATTCGTGTACACATCAGCATTCGCGTCTTTTATTGTCATCGATCTTCAGAGCCATTCTTCTCGTTTTCTTCTCTTTTTTTTTCGACTCTCCTCTCGTCATCGTATACTCCGTAGTGCGTAATCACTATCTGCTGGAGATCTTCTTCATGGAGAGGAAGCTCATTCAACTCTCTATCTTTTTTTTTCGCTCCTTAGTTTCCTTTGTGAACGCTGTACACGATCGAGAGTATGCCGATAGTAAAGATTCATAGTTAGTGGAATTTTCTCAGGAATTGGAAGAACAAGACGCAACAGTGTTACGTACCGTTGATGTAGAAATGATTATAATATTAATTTATTAAGAATCGAGCGACGAAATAACTCGTGAAGTCGAAATATTTACGTATTCGCGAAGACTCTACCGCTAAGAAACACGAACTTTTCATAGAACATAATTCACATATATCGTTCTATTGCAGAATCACACGTCCTCTAACTGACGTGTTCTTGACTTAGTCGCTTTTCAATTCTCTTAGAAAAAGCTTCCTGGCCATGCATCATATAAATAATTTCACTCTCTGAAACAACAAAAAGGAACAAGTAGGAAGAAGGAGTGGAGCGCTACATACAAGCAAAAGTAAGTATAGTACTGTGCAAATGTCTTACGCTTTATACTGTTACACCTTGAAAATGTGTTTGTAAATTTCTATAACGCGATTCGATGAGATAACAAAGTAGAAATGATGAACACATTGATATGGACTAATGTTATCTATAATTTTCCTGTTTTAAATGAATATAATAAAGAAAACTCATGGAAACTATTCAAAATGACCTGTCGAAATGCTGTAGAAATGGAGAAAGTGTAATAGCTTAGGTAACAATTTATAATTTCCTTGATAATTTTTTATCCTAGAGATCGCTTAAAAATAATGTTTCTAAATAGGAATATCGTTTCAAGTAAAAAAGATCTAGAAAAACGGGAGGCCAGAAACGGGACGAAATATTCTTCGAACGAACTACGACCCAGGGGGAAAAAAGCAAAACGATGGAGGGACCATTGTACCGTTCCTGTCTTTTGCAATTTAGACACACGATACGCGTGTTCGCACATACACACAGATATACATGTTAAATTATAGAGGCCCAGTCGAATACTATAGAAATCATTGGCTCGTAAATATATTTGTGCCAGGGGTTGGATGGTGGCCATCCGGCGATGGGATTGGCTAATTACGATGCAGAGGGGTAAAACTGACGTCACTGGGCGTGCACAAGCTACGATTGGCCATAGGTAAGGGATGGAAACAGCCACGAGGGATGAATAGTTCCCCTCTTTCCTCTTAGTTGCGTATACGTGAAATCTACGGGGTGTACGTGAAATTTTCAGCAAGAGGGGACGGTTCGAGAAAGGGAAGATGTACTCGGAATGAAAAGGGGACAAAGGAAAGGAGAGGAAAGGCGGTACTTTCGCATAGTTAATCGATAGCATCTCTTTTTCCAGCTATTGTCTAGGCTCTTACCCTGTCACCAACAGAAACTGAAACCGTATCCGAATTCTCTGTATGTTGCATGGCTTTTTTGAGGGATGTACTTGCGTCAAGCTTTAATATAACGAGGAACGTTTAGTTTCACGAAAAGAGGTGCATATGCGGATTGTTCAGTACCATCTGTAGCAGCTTATAGAATATGCACACACTTATTGTTCTTATATTTAGAGAAACGAAAACAGGAGGATTGAAGATTCTTTTCTATAGATTCTATAACTTTGTTTCATACGATTTAAATAACAATGGCGTTATTACATATTTCTCTGGATACGAGAACCGATTGCAATTCTGGGTAGACGTCAGTCAGGTTCTCGAAGGAATGTATGAAAAGGATGAAATAGGAAATGGCTAAAGTGGAGTCCTAAAGTGTTGGCCAGGAGTCACGATAATTCAAGGAGGTCACGCACACGCCAGATGGATCCCGTGTTCTCCGTTACTCTATATGCGTGCACGACGCGTGGATTTCGTTGGACCTCTGCACGATATTTGCAGCTGGCAGGCGTACGTAAGAAACGAGCTAGCACGTGCTCCTTTCCACGAGTATATATATATATGTACATCTCAGTGAAGACTTCTAGAATCCACGAATTTAGTCTCAAAGCTGGGAGAAATTCGATTCTTGCGAAGAGAGAGATAGAGAAGCATTCTTCGTGTATAAATAATACTCTTTAACATACTCTAGGAGTAGAAGAAAATATAATACTAATATTAACGCCTACACTCTCGAATTCTTTTGATAAGTTATTAATTAACCAAACGATAAATATATTTAATAGTAGTAGTAGTAGTAGCAGCACTTTGGATTTTTTGTGCGATAAATGCATTCATTTTCAGTAAAACTGGTAAAACAAAATCACGGGGAAAGTTTATGTTTCTACTACATATCTAATATGTACATACAATATAATAATTAATAAGAAACAGCTTTTTTCGCAAGGTAAAAAGAACTCAGTCCTGAAACTGAACACACAGTATCAATGATATTTATTTGCAATAAAATATTACACTAATATTGTATAATAAAATATGATTCATCTTAGACATTCTATATTCCGCTATTTAGAAAGACAAAGAAACAGTGCAGCGTTGTTTCAGTGGTAAAATTGGAATAGTTATTCGCGAGTCGACCGATTGCGTTGAAATAATGTTCCATGACACCGCAAATTCGCTCCAGCGATCCAACAAGCTGTCCAGCATCCGCAAAAGGCGAACCGTTATCGTCTGGCCACCGCGTATCGTCGACAGCATTGTCAACCGATGCGCGTGGTCGGCGATCAACGTGACGAGACCTTGCGTGTACCTCTTAGATATAGGATTACGGTATCGATATCGAATTATACGCCGTCTTGAATCGATACCGGTGGAGAAAAAACTCACCCGACTTCTCTCCATTTTGTGATGGTGGATAGAACGGGAGACGGAGGATCCTCCTTCGTTTGCCATGGTATAGAATCGACCTTAACCCTACTGCAGTCCTTGAATTTTTATGCCTGAATCACACTCACGTTTTAATGAAAAGAAAGATGTTTAACGCCTTAACAAAATTTTTAACAGAAGAACGGGAGGAAAGAAAAGTTCTATTTTTTCCTTTAAATTTAAGAAATTTAGGTAAAGAGAAAAAGTTGGGTTGAAGATGCTTGAAAGAACATTGCAGAGCTAAGCGAATTTTCTTTGGTTTAATTACGATAGTGTTCGTTAACATGATCAATTACAAAATAGGAGATCCATAAATTAACGAATTACTATATCTAAAAGATCTCAAGAAATTCCATTCGCGAATCAACTCGTGTTCCACGATTAATCGAAAAATAAATCATTGGATTTGTTCTTCTAAAAATACTACAAGTTGGCAAATATCTTCTTCTAATCGTATCATTTCAATTCTTTCGATATTACAATGTGGAAATACAAGAATTCAATGAAAGTAGAAAAGAAAAGAAATAATGTGAATTGGTAAGTTTCTTTTATGCGGTTTGACGCTGATGCTCTGTTGCCAATTTCTCGTCGTTGTACTCGTTGTTGCTCGTCGATGCACGATCACCATGACCTGCGTCCTACTCCATTCACGAAGACAAAGTAACCATGTAATCGAGCTTCTCCGAGGAAGCTCCTTCCGATCCACTGTCTTTTTTTTTCTACTTTTGTCCCTCCGTCGTTGATTTCGTTTCTTTTTCCTCCGTATGCTCCGTTTCGTTCCATCGATAATCACTTGAAAACGAACAAATTGGGTGAAACTGCTGGGACGAGGGATTGAAATTTTATGTTATATAAAATTAAAAATTTTATGCCAGTCATTTTGACTGGTATGATAGTTGTAGTGTTAAAGATTTTCAATAGTAAAAGTTGTAAATTACGATAGAGGACTAATTGTGAGTAGTTTGTCTCACTAAAGTAGCAAAGGGGACGTTGAAGGGAAAATTGTACCACTTGAGAAATCGTGACTCCCGAGACGGCTCGTCGCGTCAAAATAGACATCTGCGTTCTCGATCCTTTGAGGACCTCTTCAGACCTCTTTGAAAACCTCCGTGGAGAGGTCCTGAAGGGTCAGATTGCGCAAACAGGGTCGACAAACAGACACGAGAACTATTTTCTATTTCCGGCTAGAGCACGCGTG
The DNA here is from genome assembly GCF_051014615.1 of Bombus vancouverensis nearcticus. Classification (NCBI taxonomy): domain Eukaryota; kingdom Metazoa; phylum Arthropoda; class Insecta; order Hymenoptera; family Apidae; genus Bombus; species Bombus vancouverensis. Next base: position 5,551,370 of record NC_134914.1, on the reverse strand, counting down.
CAAAGTCAAACAAATGATCGATGAATTGACCGCTCCTCTTTCAACTTTTCCCCTTAAACTTGGAAAATAGTTAAATATTTATCCACGTTTCAAACACGGCTTTCCATAATCTCTGTGTGCTTTTACACCTTACTGCTAGTATGTTTATATAATTCGTGTCACTCGTTGCCGATTCTAATGTAAAACATTATCACATTCTTCTATAATATCCTAGCTTGACTGATTTTATATAATACACTTCACCAAACAAAGATTACGTGTATTAATGAAAACAGATGTTAATAGCCCACAGATTTAAAGTGAAATAAAATTCTCCATCGAATTTCTCTACTAAATTTTTTCAATGAAAATTCGTGGATCGGAAACAATTATCTATGGCTACAATAGATTTAATGATTTCTCGACTGGAATTAGAAGAAGGAAAGAACCAATGGAACGGATTGAAAGGGAAAAAGTATCCGAAGAAGGCGCTACCCTCCGCAGTACCATTTAAACGATTTAACGTGGGTGTAATTGAAAGGCGCGTAACGGCTGATTACGAGTTCCGGAAGGGGCCTATTCATCCGTGCGACAAAAAAGTACGACAAAGACAATGCTGGGTCCCGGCACAAACACGGCATCGCCTTGATTAAAATGAGAATTAGGGAAATAAAGCTGCCTGTCCTAATTGCGCCTAGCAGTTTATCGCATGACCTTATGTCGACACGACGAGTTGGCCCTCCAGATTGCCAGCTAACTTTATGAACCCTGACATCCTTTTACGTCGGTCAAAGACGCCTGTGAAACTAATTTTCCTCTGTACTGAGTTGTACAGTTGTGTGAAAAGATTTTCGATTTTCAATGAAATATTAATATAATATATGTATACTTACATAATACCTGCGACGGTTTATTTTTCTTTATTTTAAGCTATTTTCTATATTCACAAAAAAGTTCAACAATTACGTCAGTCTTCTCAACGCGAGAATTGATTGTAATTTTAATAAATAATAAAGAAAAAAAAAGTTACGTCAGTAGCACAGATTAAATATCTAAATCGAATGTATTAAACAATCGATATTGTGGCAACTTAAGATAAGATTTTCAGCCTAGAATGTTAATGACCTATTTGAAATTAGTAAATATAATCTTGACGCTTTTAGCGAAATATTATATTTTCTGCATCAAATCGAGAAGTAAAATATTCACAACTATTCAAGAATACAAAGAAAATGATTCTACACTTTGCTACGGTTACTACCTTTCCCCATAGTCAGCATTATGGGAAATCTCAGTTCGTCTTTGAAATCGAGATAAAAGGGTAACACGTTGTCCGATGACGACGATCTTTTTATGAACCCGCCCCCGTGCCGGAACGAATGGCAGACGATTAAATCCTCGACTACACGAGTCATCCAGCTTCACTGAAAAACGAACAGATTCAATGAAACATGACTTCTAACCTGAACAAGGTTAAATCCATCTGAAACATCTCCTTTCCTTTTTCCAAACACACAAAAAAATAGAAGTAATTCCTTTTAATCTCTTGCAAAATCCAAAAGAGAAAAAGAAAGAAAGGAGAGACGAAGCTCGTATCGAAACGCAAGAAAGAAGGGAGATAGAAGAGATTTCCACGGGGGTGGGTTTTTAACGAGAGGGTGCATCACCTGGTAGGACCATCCATCACGCGAAGGAAGAAGGGCTCGACTAAACGTATATATATAGCGAGGGAGGGCAAAGAGACGAAGGGACGTCGGTATCCACAATTTGTCCTCGTCACGTTTAACGCGGCCGCTCTTGGAGGCACGCAAAACGGCCGAAAGGGGTTGCAGGCCTTCCTGCACCCGGTTATAACCTTGTTACACCGACTATATATTATGTGCGATTAAATACGTAACGGGGAAGCTACGCGTAGCGTGTCCATTAACTCCTCGTCGCAGGATATTAACGTTTTGTATATTGTTCACTGTACAACCGTTCACAGGATGGAAGATGGGGCTCGTAAAGCGCACACGGCGTCCAAGCTATCCTTCACCTAAATACGTTCTTTTCCGTGTCACTTAACTATTTTCCTTCATTTTTACGATGATTTATTTGGGGCAATAAGATTCTTTTGCGAGCGAGAATATTGCAGTCAAATTTTAGATATTTTTGTAGGTAGAAGTAACGTTTTGGGATAATAAGTTTCAGGTAATTTGAGTAGCCCATTTTGTTTTGTACATACTGTCATAAAATGGTTCATAATCTTAGAAACAGTTATATAACACGGTTTGACAACATTGTGAGGTATATTTTTATAGAATGTTAAACATCAACCATAATTGGAACTAGCCCATATTTAAATTCCTTTAGATATAAGACCCATATAAAATTTTTAATTAGTTTTGTCTCCGTTTATTTGTCAAATATTTACCTTCACAAAAAGACGTTCCTTTTTAAAATGTTGAATTTTACTGATCTTCGATATATTTGATACTGACGTCATATACATATATACATATGCATACATGTGCCAAAAGCCTCTACATTGTCGATCCTACATTTAAGGGTCTATAATTCCTAACTATAAACATCTGTAGTTCTGCCATTATGACAAGAGTATAATCATTCAGATTACTTAGTATTATAAAGTACTTCAACCATGAGATAAATCGACTTCGTCATTGAATCTATCTAACCAGCTCTAGTTTAGTCTGCCCTAAGTTCCACGTGAATGGACTTCGGCCTAGAACTTCCTGCGGTGGTCCCATCGGCTCGTAACTCGTTTTTAGACGAGTAATTTTAGACGTTGCTCGCCGTTTGAATCGCGTGGAAAGGATTTCTCGGTAGAAGAAGCCGATGTCGCGGAAAACGGTCGTCGTTTCCCACAAGCGGAAGGGGCGTCGTTAATCGGCCTCCGAGCACCACCAGACATCAGAGACGTCTGGCAGGAGAAACAAACAGAACGGAGCCTACGGTGCCTTTTATTATCGACGTAAGCGCGGTTTTATTACGACGAAAAACTGTTTGGACCGCCGTCAGGCTTAAGCTTCCGGAGAGAGAAGCTGCTACGGAGCGTAAAACCAAAGCTTTGACGAGTGCCGACGGCATCCATATTCTCGCGACTTTTCTCCGTTTTCTGGCGTCGGAGATATGACTTTAATGAATATTTACGCGGCCGTGCCTTGATTAGTTTTTTTTGTAACTGTTAACTGTTCGTCTACTGTGGTGTTTCTTCTAGAGAAAGATGAAATATTGTTGTTTACGCGGATAAAACATAGTCTGTTGGCTTTGGCCGTCAGAAGGATACTGAAACTGGCCGCATTTGTACTATGGATATTATCGTTTGATTTTGTAATTATTTAGAAGTTTGGAATCATCTTATGTACTTCTGTATTTGGAGGTACAATTATTTGGCTAACTAATAATATCTGCAAAATGATAAGTGACAGGTTGTAGATTACAGACTTCTCTTTTTATAACGCAATAATCGACTAAAATATATATAAGTCACAACTGTAGATATCGTGGGCTTGTGCATTAGGTACATTTTTCGCAAGTTTCTATTCTCTACAAATATATTACGCAATACAGCAGACTAGTCTGTAGCATTAAAAGGAACCGAGAATGAAGTGCCAACAGAACGTATAATTTTGTTCTTTAAATTGGTGTACCAGTAAAGAGAGTCAATTCTAGTGACCGTCCAACAGCGTCCAGTTCGCAAAATTAGGGAGATAGGGAAAATTACCTGTGCGTCCAGTAGGATGGGCGGTCAGTTTCCTTCATGAATGGTCAACTTTCCTCCGTGAACAATCGAAGAGGTCGACCATCGTCCCTTCCTCCTCTCTTTCTTTCTTTCTTTTTTTTTCTTTTTTCATTATTTCGTTGGATTGAAAACGTTTCGATTCTCGGACAACGTTCAACAGACACGCGTGCACGGCGCAGCTGCGTTACTTAATTGACAGAAAGGGCACGCCACAGGAAACACCTTGTAAATTTACCCCCACCCGTGTAATTCGATCAAGAACCCCGTTGACTCGCGACACTGTTGACATTTGGTTATTTTGACGTCACGCTGGGATCCATCGATTCGAGTGAACTTCTACGGAGCACCGGCGCTCGTAACCCTTCCACTTCTCGGCCCTCCTCTGGAGACCACCCGTGGATCCTGTTGCTCGCATCGACTAGCAAAATTACGACAGAATGCTCAGGAATTAACGGACACCAGATTGAAACAATATTCGACTATGAATCGGAAATAATTCATTTTTTGTCAGATTTACTCCTTCCATGACGTATGATGGCACGAAAGCGGGTACAAAACACAGTTGGTTGCGGGGACTCGCGAGCGTCGAGTAGCTCGTAAAATCGCGAACCGCGTCAGCCGGTTTTTAGAGACTAATGGAATATGATGTCAAGCTGGCCGCGGCGCTTGCGTTGTAAATCTCGATGAATTATCGTCGTTTAAACGACTGTGAAATTAGCGGTTTAGCGAGCCGCGTCTCTGGATCCTCTACGCGTAGAAACGCACCTCGTAACTGTCTTCTAGGTGCTAAATTTCGCACGAGCCCATCTCGAGGGGCAAAATCTCGGGACGTGGAACGGTTTCTGCACGAACTTGAACAGACACGTGTTTCCTCCGTTGCTTTTGCGAGGGTAGCGCAGTTATTCTGCTCTTGATAACGAAAAAGATGTGAATTTAACCACGATGCTTCTGTTACCCTTCCAAAAGAAAAGCAGTTTTGTTATTAAAACAGAAATAAGAGAGGCACGGAACAACTTTTAGTACAATCATAACACCTTCTATATAAACTCAGAGGAAACACATATGAAATAGACTCAACCATGACCTTAGTAAGAAAATAATCAGATTCAAATAACCAGACTCAGGACAGGTCACGTCAACATCGCATATTGTCATCTCGTCAAAATACAGGAACCTGAACTCTGAGAATATTGGAACACCAACAACGCTATCGGGCCACTATTTTCATACTGCACTGAAGATACAATATGCTAATTATATTATTAAGGCATACTCATCAATATACAAACACTTCGAACTAACGTAAAAAAGATTCTAAATTGTCTAATAGAAATAGTCTTGCACCACCTACGAAAGTATACGAACCGTACCAACATGCCGACTAATGACTAACTAATTATTTACTAATTAACAACACCTACTGAGATAACTGTACCAAATTAAGTTAGTAATTAGTATTACCTATCACAATATTTTACCAAGGGATGTGCTGACAAACAATAAATACGAAAATTTTATTATTTGTTTTATTATTACCGTACTATTGATTAATACTTTTAACATTTCTATATTCAAGCTTTTATAAATCATATCGATCTTACTGTCTAACTCTGAATGCTCCAGTTTATGTACACTAATGGGTCTTATCCGCATATCAACAAATAAGTAATAGTTATTGTGAAAGAAAAAAATTGAAAAATTATTGCTCTTGATAATAGAAAAGAATCGAAAAAGAACACCTACTGAGATAACTGTACCAAATTAAGTTTGTAATTAGTATTACCTATCACAATATCTTGCCAAGGGATGTGCTGACAAACAATAAATACGAAAATTTTATTATTTGTTTTATTATTACCGTACTATTGATTAATACTTTTAACATTTCTATACTCAAGCTTTTATAAATCATATCGATCTTACTGTCTAACTCTGAATGCTCCAGTTTATGTACACTAATGGTCTCATCCGCATATCAACAAATAAGTAATAGTTATTGTGAAAAAAAAATTGAAAAATTATTGCTCTTGATAATAGAAAAGAATCGAAAAAGAACACCTACTGAGATAACTGTACCAAATTAAGTTTGTAATTAGTATTACCTATCACAATATTTTACCAAGGGATGTGCTGACAAACAATAAATACGAAAATTTTATTATTTGTTTTATTATTACCGTACTATTGATTAATACTTTTAACATTTCTATACTCAAGCTTTTATAAATCATATCGATCTTACTGTCTAACTCTGAATGCTCCAGTTTATGTACACTAATGGGTCTCATCCGCATATCAACAAATAAGTAATAGTTATTGTGAAAGAAAAAAATTGAAAAATTATTGCTCTTGATAATAGAAAAGAATCGAAAAAGAGCATCTAGAAAAGAGGAAATAGAAGAAACAGCGGAAACGACGATCCAGTTATTTGCAACGAATCGACGTCTCCCCTCGAGCATTTTGCGTACAATCGAGGTCTATCCGTGCTGAACGATACAAAAGTCGCGTTCTCCTCTTTGAAGCGCGTAACAGAAGCGGAACCGACATTTGCATCGACGTGGAATCGTGCCACTAGGTCTTTCCATCGAACAGCCGCGATCAGTAACCAGAGAGGGGAGGTGAATGGCGAAAGAACAGGTACGAGACCGCCTTATTTTGCTTTCCAAAAATGCACAAACCATCGGCTGATCCGTCAGTGGCATCGTTAAAGGAACCGACAGTTGGACAATAAGTTCTTTCGTATCCTCTTACGTATGCGAATTACACGGATCAAAAACCATCAATGTCCATCGATCATATTCGTGTCGGACACGTTGACGTGTCTTTGGAAAATTGGTCATTTTCACGGTTCTCGTTGATAGTTGAATGTCTTCACCTGGACTTCTTGTAATTGAAGAGATTTTTCGAAAAATTCTACTCTCAGAAAAATGTTCACTGTTCTGGCCGATAGTTAAATGTCTTCACCTGGATTTTGTATAATTCTTAAGATTTTGAGCGATTAAGACTCTGCTTTCACAAGAATCGATCGTTCTTTCAGTTTCGATTGTTAACTGAATATCATTGATAGACTTTTTACATCTCTCGAAGTATCTGAATGATTTGATCGCTTTCTTCCATGGCGAACATTTCGATCATCAAAAACACATGAACATTATCTGTCTAAATTCTCTTTTTCGCCTTGCAAATTCCACATGCAATAGCAAAGTCCACTTTAGTATCCTGGAATTCCTTTGCAAACGTACCTGTTCATCGAGGAGTTGAAAAATCAGTTTCGAGTGAAAACGCTCGTTACATTTACCATTGATCGTCTCCTCGAAGGCGAGTCGAAGAAGAGCAACGTCTCAAGAGAGGCGATCATTGAAAGGAAACGAAATGCGAGCAATGGCGTGACGGGAAGTCGTTTCGTCAATGGCTACCGTGTATAGGCAGCTCTGACAATAAACGACAGCGAAGAGATCCAAGGGAGAGAACCCCCTTCGATCTGCCTGTTCGAACGTTCTCGAGGTGTAAATGGCACGAAATGGTATTAAAGGCACCTTCTCTACCTGCTGGACACTTTTCAACCCAGAGCCATTCTATGCTCCTCTTTCTTTCTCCTTCGTTTTCTTTTTTCGTTTCTGTAAAATTGAAACGTAACGTTGACGCATCGAGGTCCATTCATAGAGAAGGACAGGAGAAGCTGGGGCACGGTAGCGCCTTTCCAGGAACTTCTTCCATTCCTTTCACGTTTCCTTTCTTTCCTGTTTATTCATTCCTTGTCATAGTTATTCTTCGCCATTGCTTTTTTTCAAGCCGAACATTTCGCTGATACGTCGATCGTCGACGAGACTTTTTAAGAATGACGAATAATTGATTTTTTTGATGAAGATCGCGTGACAATCAGAGAGACTAGAGGCTAAGAACAGGCGAATAAAACTGTTTTTAATGTGATAGAATAATATTGGAATATGGAAAGACCAAACGTAGCGCTGTTCGTAACGCCATATGCGTGATTAGTATGTATGTATTAGCTAATTATTATAAATTATATCATAACACGCGGGCTTCTTTCCTCTCGCTTTGAATTCCGACGACTACCGAAATAGTGCTGCATCATTGACATGTATTAAATACAAATATTACTACAAACTTATATTATTATAAAATTTGTGTCTTTCAGTATAAACATATATTTCCGTGAAACTTAATAGTGATTCGATAGAAGAAGATAGAAAGGAAGATTATCAGAAACATTCGATTAGAGTATAGAGTATAACAATATTTTTAATTATTACAATTATCAGGAGCTTTGAAAATATTAGGAGCATACAATATGAATGTATATCTCTTCTTCAAAATTTACGGTAGGCTCGTATAATGATATAGAATTTCCTCCACGAAACCCTCGAAAGCCCGAGGATATTACGAATCAATTCCCAGCTATAAATATAAAAATACATCCGATGCCATAGATGAGGAAGATCCTGTCGGCAAACAGGATAGCGTTACAGATTCCTTAAAAGAGATCTTAGCTCTGAATTGAATGGCGGCCAAGAGAGGGAGAGGCAAAAACAGAATGGCCTGAATCGGAGCTGGATACGAAATCAGAGGATTAGCCAAGTTGAATACCTTCTCGGTGATTTCTTTTCTCGTCTATCTTCCTAACCGGTACATACATCTTTCCTTCTTCGAAATTCGACGGATCAAAGGTGAACGTCCCAAAAAAGGAAGCTAATCCGTACAATACATGCGTGTGAGCATTTCGCGTGTGTAGCTCGATCCCGACGGGAAATCGTGACGGTATTATGAGATCTAGATCATGTGGGAGGGTAATGTTTACACCTAAGTAACGCAACACCGATTCAAGAAATACTATAAGTCGTGAAATCGAACCTATTAGTTGCTGCAGTCGTTTATTATTGGACCAACTTTTATATCACCAGCCAAAAATTTAGGATTAGTATTTATGCATATTTTTATTTACAAGTATTTTTAGTATTATTAAATATTATTAAGTAGTAAGTATTGTTTATAAGTATTAACAGTCCTGATAATTTCGTAGAAAATCTAATCTCCAGATTATCAGAAGATCCAGATTAAAACGATTAATTCTACGATCAAAGTTATGCATTCATAAAAAATTAGAATACGCGAAAAAGGATCGCGAAAATTATGTGTAGAAGCTTCAGGAAGCAATGCATTAACAATTGTATATTGTAGTATACAGATGCTATTGTTTCAGCTTCGTTGAGAAAATTTGTGATGAATTAAATAGGAAATTCAGAAGAAATTCAGAAGAGCTATGACAAGTTTCCATAACGATACGTTTAGAGGATCGTTTATGGTTTTTTAAAGTTTCGAATTATTCGAGAAAAGCCAAGCTTTCAACATAACGTCGATCGACGTCTGTTTCAAAACGTTCCAATGATATTTGACATTTTACACCCTTCTCTTCACGCCCCGTAAGAAAAGTAGAGAGGCGCGAGACCGTTCACGAACATTAATAAAAATTTCACTGATCGATGCCCACGAACCATAGATCCTCGCGAGCGTGTACTGCACGCGGTCGCAGAGAACCGAGCGGGTACGTTGCGCAGGTAACTCTTTCGATCTGGAAAGGGCACCCCTGATCTTTCTGAGCCGTCGCCCAGCGGGATACTACGTTGGTCCCCTTTTATTTTGATTTATTCGACGTTAACTCGCTTTGACGCCCGGTGGCCCGTGCCTCTGAATAACAGCAGCGACTCAGAGTACCTTTGAAACATTGATAAAGAACAATCCCTTTCGTCGAGTGTTCGACATATTGTATCTTTGACATCGTCCAAGGCCAAGGAAGAAGAAACTAATTGCCTGGAGATGATTTATCGCTTCTTAGATAACTATTGATGATGATAAATGTTGTAGAAGATATAGCACAGAAAATGGTAACGAGATTCGATAATTCGTATCGGAGGCATGACGTAGTTTGACAAAAGAGCGAGTCGCACTTTTACCGATAAAGATGGAAATTCGCGAGCCACCCCAGCATGGGAGCAGAAAGGGTAACACATGTCGATCCAACAGTTAAGATACGGGGAACGATGGGGTTGGATTCGGCCGATTTTTACCCCAAAAGCTAGGTTTTGTGTCGCACAAGTCATAAATCAAGGGGCGTAAAATCAATTATCACTTATCGGTGGCCGTGACTCGGTGAAAGCCTGAACCTGTCGCTTATATCCAGTCTGTCCGACTTTTTCATCGTCAATTGATAAAAAAAAAAACAGGGAAAAATTAAGTCGTAGCTTACGAGATATTTTCAACCCTAACGTCCGTATATCGAATGAAATATCATTACTAGACTACGAATGTTGATGCAAATTCATATCTTTACGAATACAACTAAAGGAAAGTAGCTCAAATACTACGATAAATAATAGTTGTACGTATAAATATATAAACATTCACGGTTGTTGTCACAATAAAACAAAATTACGAGATGAGGATAGAAATACCCGTAACCTTGAAAATTGAAAGAAAGAACCGTAAGATAAATTATAAGAATGGAATCAAGGTGTGTGAAAGAAATCAATGATAGTCGCAGGCGAATCACTCGGAGCAATCTCGTCGTCTTTAAAGAGAACCGGCAAGCAATAATACTTTTGTGAGACAGTCGTCTCTGTGACGTCGAAAATCATGGAAGAATCGAATCGATTTTATCTTCTGTCAGGCGCAACGGATACTTTTTTTTTCTTTCGGGCACTCGAGCTCGATCGAATCTTCCTGGCCCATGGTAAAAAGAAAGGAAAAGAGGGAGGAAGCGATGCGTAGCGTCTCGGAGTGATGGACGATCGATCTCTACTGATTTCTTGCACCATAGAACACGAGTCTTCTCGCTGTTCTTTGTCGAACAGTACATAAACAGTACATAGAAACGGCACAGAACCAACCGTACTTTCGAGATTTCTATTTCTTTATATATTTTTGTAGATAATTGTCGTATGGAATTTTGAGCATTCTGATTCTTTCTATTATTTGATATCGTTTACCTAATGATTTGGTAAAACAAAATACGTGAAATTAATGTGATGTTAAATGGTCGACCGACAGAATCGATTGATCTTTGATAAATATATTTATACCAAATAAATTACACGCTGCCACTTTCTGTACATAGTCCATTATTACACGCTTGGCTGAAGCTGTTTGCCTTTCCCATGTACGGAATAATCCGCGATTTCGACCGACTTGTCGCACGTATCGCGCCTTCGCATTATCCCGAAACGGGTAAATACCCTGTCAGCCTGCTCTGGAATCGGCTTAAACGCCGCTTCGCTCGCGTGTTGACGTGTGAAAGGGGTGAGAGTTCACGATTCTCCCATATTTTCTATGAACACCTTTGACTTACTACAAACATCTTTAACCTATTAGTGATATCTTCAATTTGCATAAAATTGCAATGATAGTGTAAAAATAATAACTTTAACAGGATTTTATTATGTTAACTTCACGAAGCTCGCAGCAGTACGATCGAGTTTAACTCTAAATCTATCGACACTTCGTGTATACCTATTCCTACCGTGTGCGGTCAAAATGACTAAAGATGATTTAAAGTGATTAAAGAAGTAATAGTTTTTATGATCTAACTTAGATAATGATTAATTTATAACTAAATGTATATAAAATGATGAACTTTCATAAAATTTCGTCTAAATTTGCTTTTGTTTAATTTCAATTATAGACTTAAATAAAATTACACTTTTATTTATATAGAGATATATCTTACTCAACTTTGCTGCATTTTTTATAAATGATCTTATTATCAAATGTACATTTGCCGCATAAATATTTACCGCATCTTAAACAAATTTTCCTAATTTTGTAACCTTTACTCGAATACTAATTTTTTACTTGACAAGTTTTTTGTAGTAATGAATCTGAACTTGTTGATAGTTTTATTGCACGGCTTTTTTCCCGCGATTCTTTATATAAAAGTAATGTATGCGCTAGGTTTATAACAATTTTGTGAATTCTCTGTAAATTGGCCCCATACTGTAGATACCATCGCAAATTTATTGGTTCGTAAACGTTGGCTTCAAACCTCGTAATTTCAGCAAAGTCATTCCTCCTCGTTGTTTTTGAAAAAAATCCAGGTCTCCAAATTTTATTCCACAAATATTAGACATCTAAATCTTTTGTCTGATATGCACCGCGTGCATATAGCAGAGCAACAAATGCATCTAGTTTTGTTGCATCTAGCTCCCTCTTAATCCCCAATACTCTAAATGCTTCTTCGGTACATTTTGTTATATGATTCCTTATACGGTGATCAATGATAAGATAAAATTCCGCTTTTACTTGTCCTTTTATAATATGCCGTTTAGCATATCTCTAAAAATATTATGAACTGATGTCCTGCCAGGTTTGAGACTTGCATCTATTTCTTTCCAGATTGTTCTGTCGAAACCAGTTTCACTCTCTGCCGTCAACGATAATTTCTTTCCTCTTTTTCCTTACGTAAAAGCTTGTTTATAATATTTAACTCTCATTCGGTTGAAAATAGCTTTCCATGTGTTTCCATGCCATTTTCAGTTGCTGAAGTTTCTTGTTCATCGCACACTGAACAGTCTTCTTCTATGTCCGTTATTTTTTTTTTATAATTATTTTTTTTTAAATCTTGATATTTCTAGGGTAAATATTTATCACAAAATAATACCATGTACGGAATACAAAATTATTGTCAAATTTGATATGCCTTACTTTTCCTTTTATAACAACTTTACACAAAACGCTCTGAGATGCTTTTTGTCTGTGTTTTAGGGATAACAAATTTAGATGCCGACTAATTGACTAACAAACCGAGATGTATTCTAGTCGAAAAGATAATAGCAAGTAAAAATATGATCTTTGACCATTGGATATGACCATTCTCTACCCACGGTCACTCGAAAGTGGAGTTGAAGAGAGAAAGTGGAGCTTTCTTTGTGTTTTGTAGCAATGGGCAATAGCTCTAAGAAACCTCTCGACTTTTAAAATGTTTGTTACAGTGGACTGTAAAAAGTGCTAAATTTTGTGGCGATTAGGATAAGAATTAGGTGACCTTAGGATTATAATGGGCCTGAGTTGATATGTATTGACGGTTGGTGGCTATCTTAATCGAGGGATGGATTGTTTTACGACAAGATTACGGGTCTAACAGCTGTTATTATTTGTTATTACTAATTTTGTTTGTCAACTGACCTTGTTCTTTGACCTTGAGCTTTCTTTGTACTGATTGCATTTATTTTAAGAATAACTAACATATTTTGTAGGGAGGTCAAAATGACCGCTTACGGTAAGCAAGGCAGAGTACACATCTTTCTCAGACAATAAAAGAGCAAACTAAAATTAAATACCGAAAAATATATTGTATGCATGTTTTAGGAAAAGTCATAAATTATGAAGCGATATGATAAAGTTTCAATATGGTTAACTTTGTGTAGAAGTCGCGAGAGCGGCCAGTTTGACCGCGCCGGTAGGTTTAGTGTTAAAGGAAATCAGGAGAATGAAAGGGAGGACTAGCTGCAATTTAAAGGATCTTTCAACCCTCGTTGCTAAACAACGTTCACAGACACGAAGAGCATGAGTAGGCGTCCCTGTTTTTACCCTGGTGGGTCGAGCCGAAATTCGTCGAGAACGCTTTATCGGGAGAAAATTCAATTATAATGAACGTGGACGCAGGCGCCGCGACGTCCACGTCGGCCATTGCTACGTCACCATGGATACCAGGGAGGAGACGAAGAGGAGACACGGGTAAACCGGTATCGATCGTCGCAACTCTCGTTGCTCTTCTTGCGAAATTATTTCCATGTTCTCCTCTGCGAATCCTCTTTTTCCCCCTGTTGCTGATTAATCCCGCGTCCCCGTCGAATATCGTTAATTGCGACAGTTCCACCTTCGTTTCTCTTCGTCTTGTTATTTCAATCTCGATTCGTGAAAGTATCGTAGGATTTCTTGTTTCCACTTGTTTGGTGGAATTTTATTAAGAATTGAATAACCCCAGCGATTTAAAAATTCTTTAGAACTTCTTGAAGTTTCTAGTATCTCGATACTAATATCTCAAACTCCGCTACTCTACAATCTTAGTCTAATATATTAAGAACTTGACTTCGATCTGGTCGAGATGAAAGTAGAGGAATCGCTAAATGTGAAAGAACGTGGATTCTTAAAACGTTCGTGAAACGTATTACAAAATATCCTCCATTTGAACAGATATCACAGCATTCGATTAATTGAGACGAATCTTTTGCCTGCAAAAGAAGAAAGCAGAAACGTTATTCTTTGTGAACGCCATTCTCGTCGGATAACGTAACAGAATTGATAGGTATACAACTCAATTCAACTCGAGTCATTTTACACGGCTCGAAATAAATCCCTGTTCCACGGCCATTCAATCGAAAACGACACCGAGAAAACGAGAGAACAGAGAGGCAGAGGGGCGGTGAGACGGTACGAGAAAGGAGACGTTGCATCGGTATAATCCGGCTCGTGTTTGCACATGTTTTACATCGACGCCCCGTCTGTTTGCAGACAGTAAATTATGTCGTACAATAAGGCTACCCCTTTCGGTATTCTAGCTCGCAGATTATAAAACGAGAAAAAGGGAAAAAGCCTCCTCGTTGCTCTTTTATCGATGAGAACTTATGCTTTTGGTCCTTCCGTTTCCCCTCCTTTCAATGATATAAATACGCTTTCTTTCTTTTTGTTTCGTCACCCGTATCGTTTCTCCTTTAAGAACCTCTCGTTATTAAGTGCAAATATTTAATAAAATTATCTCGAACTATTCTACCTAGTCATTCGTAGAATAATAGTCCTGAACAAGAATAGCAGAGCACATATACACTTAATGACCATAAAATTACAGATCCAAGCGAAACTGCCATCTTATTCCTTCGAACGTGTCGTTCTAGAATTACTCGAATATTCTCCCTGCAAGGAAAATTGAAGGCGATATTCCGCAATACACGGACGTGGTTGTATAATGTTTTGCGTTCTCGCAGCCTGGTAAGAATAAAAAGGGCGAAACATCACGATCGTGTGGTCGGAATTCTGTGGTCGGTCTTACGATATTCGCGGCGGGAAGAGACCGCAAAGACAATCGAGATGACTCTCGGACGTTCATCTGGACTTTTACCGCGTCCGGACGTGCACCGTTAACTTCGCGAATTGCGTCGCTGCTCTGTCGAAAAAAAGCGCATTGAATTTTAAACACGCCACTCGTCCACGCTACTATCTTCGCTGTGAGCGAGTTCACAAAATGAGATGAAGAGAGCTTGCGAATTTCAAATTATAACTTTTAACTGGATTTTTCATAGCTCCTGGACAACTAATTTTTACCCAGTCGCGTTTTTATATATACACAGTCAAAGATATAGAATCCAAACTAACATTATAATTGTCTAGAAAAATTATTCTCCGGTATGTGGTACAAATAATGGAAATTTAATCAATACCAAACGTATTAAGGAAACCTCTATAAATTCAACGTGTTGCACTCTCCAAAGAACAAAAAAAAAAAGTTCATAGGGGAAACTCGACGTGAAAACGCTTTTTTTATTCGTTTGTTGAACGAGGCAGTTCCACGAGCACGGAACGATGGCAAGAAGCAAGGAGCCAGGATAATAGAGACGTCGCCGGTTTGAACGGTACGTGACGTGTAATTAAACGCAGTCGCACCGATTCGTAGAGTCGCGTGGATCGATCTGCTAGATCCCCCGTGATGCTGGCAATTACCGAGAGCTTAGCATGGAGGGCGAAGGCTACGCGACAACGCTCAAAGGTCGGCCCGTTCACAGAGGAAAGCGCACCGTCCCCTGTCCACCCCCTGGTGCACTGAATGCTCGCCGATTCACCCGGGGCCACGTGTCCCGCTGCTTCGAAATATTCATATCCTGCCTCTGGTCTCTGCTCGAAACGCGACCGGGACAGTTCGTGAGCTTGTACAATGTGTAGATGTCGACCAACCGCTTGTACTCAAAGGAATGCTCGACTTCCTTGCACGCTTCAACTAACATCATCAATCAAATATTCTAAGGCACAAGTTACAAGTTAAAATGTTCCTTTGCGTAACAGGAATAAGTATAGTCTCTTTATTATATTAAATTCTTAAAAATGTAAGAAAGTTCTGGGAAGCTTACCAACATCTTTACACATTTTTTACGTTATTTCTTCGTTATTTCCAAGAAACCACCTGATCATACCTGAATACGTTAAGCGAAATTGTTTTCGTACAGAGGATAAATTAAAGGATATCAGGCAACGTTATTATTGCCTCTCATAAATCACTTAGAGGATAAAAAGACAATTTTTTAACAAGATAGTAGTCCTTTCTATACAACCGTCATTATTATAAAAGTGGTTTCAACGTCTAGGAATAAAATGATTACAATGGACAATACCGAGTCCTGATCTGAAACCGATCGAGAACCTGTGAGAAATAGCAAGAAAGGTTTACGATCGAGAGAAGTCACCTACAGAAAATGCCGTGGAACTTGAGAAAGAAATAGATCCTGCGTGGACGAATATTGAAAACGAAGCTTTAAATAAAATAGTGGATAGTGTACCGAACAGATTCATAGAAGTAATCAAAAATAAAGGAAAATTCACAAAACATTGAATGGAAAGGTGATAAAATTAACATTGATTTTATATTTTTTTACAGCCAAAAACACAATTTTAAGAAAAAAATTAATTTTTTCCACATTTCGAAAGAGGAAAATTTTTGTTTGTTGTATCTTCCGTCCTGTTTTATATTACATATGAAATTATATAAACGATTTTATCAATTTTTGTTTTAATATTATGAAAAATCAAGAAATAAGGTTGAGTTTATATGTCTTAAACTTTTTCCAATAAAAATAAAAATTCTTGCTGATGGAATTTAATGGAAGAATATGATTAACGAAATTTTACAAATCACAAGTTCAACTTCCCCGTTATTTACACAATAACACAGGAAACATAAATTTGTTCTTCTTTTTATTCAGAGTCAATTAACCATGTGTGTTCAGTGACATTATACTAGAATATGTACATTCTTTCCACTGTACTCAAGTGCAGATAAACAATGAATTTAAAAAATGTAAAAGTTTCATCTTCATGATACACGAATCTGTATGCACTTCGTGGTGAAACTTTCTCTAGGATGGCTCATTGACCGCGATATTTCCACTGCCGCATCGTCATGCTTAGTATCAGTTAACAGTCAGTGGACTATGACAATCTGCTTGTCATGCAGTATGCGCGACATTAGTTTACAAAATGCACGAGAAAGATACAATGTTTGACTCTAACAAGTCAACAAACGTAAACTTTCTATATCTTTCTTTAACATAAGAAATTCTCCGTGAAAATATTCAAACGTCGCTAGTACTGATGAAAGAAACACCCTATATAATTCCCGTATTATAATCAACAATCTGATTTCTACCCCTAGTTTCAGAGGCAAGCAGATGGATCATAGCTACGATAAACCCTCAAAACGTCCAATCTCGCGACTATATCCCTGTCGAAGCTTTCGATCGGACCAATCCGGACGTCAGTCAAAGTCAAGAGTCGAAAAGGCAGGCTGACGTTTCCAAGACCCTGACATGTAGACAGACAGAACCGGTCGATGAACGTACGAATTCAGGCTCAGGTAGCGGCGCACCGTATCGCGTTACACGGTTATGGAGCGATCGAGAAGTCTGCAATGGGTTACCGTGCGTGGGTGTAACAGTACAGAATGCTTCAAAGCTGATGAGTTTAATTGTGCCATTTCTTTCTTCATTTGCTATCTTTTGTTAATTCCTTCTAGTTTGTGTATCTTTGATGAGACACTATTGGATCGGGAATATCGGCAGCCCTTGTAGAACGTAACGTAAATAAGCTTCATAATAATTATGACAGACAATGTACGTGACGGTGGTAGCAAACACGTCAAGAACTTCCTTTAATCCCTCTAAACCGTCCTATCTTCACCAGTTTATAAACTGAGAAATCTTTAAAGTTCATGATGTTCCTAATGCAAGCGTTTTGTTGTGTGCAGTTAGGACTTAAAAGATCGAATATTTGATGATTCCTAACTAAAATTTTCATCGTATTATCACGAGTTTGTATTTTTTACATCAATGACATATATTTGGATTGGCTAATTACGTGCTTTTAAAAAATGAAGTTGGAACAGTTAAAAACCAGGGAGACGAATTGGTCGGAAAATGGCTTGGTCTGAAGAAATAATTTCATTGCCGCAATATCTCCGATTCTTCCAAAATTACCACTCTCCGCCGTAATCAGGCTACGCTCGTCATTGTCCAGCTCGTGTCTCTTTGAACGATCCTGTACGAGTCCATGCATAACACAACCACCTCTGTATTTCGCTGGTGCTTCTAATGACCGGCTGTCAATACTCGTGCGGCTCCCTAGCGGAATGAATGGCACGCTTTGGCAGTTCGTTTGCCAGGCGGGGGTGGAGGTATTATGTTCCATTCGTTCCTCTCTGTTCCGTCCATGAAACTGTAGGGTCAATATTGTGCGAGCGATTGAGCGTATCCCCGTATTCCTTGTTTGCGTTTCTCCTACGCCCGGAACAGGTCCGGAAAATTAGTGCCAATTAGATTCGTATGGCGACGGGCGTAAAGGATATATACGCAACTTTGAATGTTTGACCGACCCTCACGATTCTTTCTGACCATTCTGACAAACGATACGAACGAACAAATGCTTCCCAGCCCTTGTCAAGGGCTTTCTGTGTTTAGTACTATTAGACGCGTTTAATCTGCGCTTTAAGAAAATCATGCCATTGAAACGTCACGATTTGCAGATTTCGAAGTTTCTTTTCGATCGTTGCTTGTAAACAGACGACGAATGTTTATGCAAGGTCATATTCGTGCCAGTACACTTGCAGTAATAGAATCGGAGATTTATTTCTCTCAAATTTACTCTATGAAATAATTCAGAAACGTATGTCGTTTCGCACTGACTGGCTAGACGGATGATTACGTTATCCGTAGTCCGATCATTCAGCAGTCAAATAGGATCGATCGTGAGCTATCCATTACCGTAATCCACTTTGCGCCGTGTTTTTTATGATGCAGATGTTCCTTCAGTGGTGTAGAACAAGGGGCGTTCGTGACATTGCGATATGCAAATCGTCGCACCGCTTTGAATACGATTTCGTTACGCCGTCGCGGGGACGTTGTTTAAAGTCACCGTTCGATCCAGGACTCAGCCCCAGAATCCTGTTTCAAGATCGTTATCGTTGCTAGACTCATTTCTCTCGTTTCATTGATTCATCTAACGTACCATTCGGGTATTTACGATAAAGAACGATAAGATAAAACGTTGAAGTCTACGATCGTGATAATTTATGGCACAAATATATAAACATGTAACACAATTTATTTGTTTACGTTCTCTGTTTACTTATTTGCTCTGTCCATATTTTTCTTTACATTCTTGGTTTGTTTATTTACATTTTGGATGTATTTGTTTACCTTCCTTTGTTCATTTATTCTTTTACTTATCCCGTCATTTCCTTGTTTCTATTCGGCCGTAATGATACGTATAACGTACAAACTATAGAAAAATGAGATTCAATAACATATGAAATCCATCTCCGACAATTTTCATTGAACTCGAACACTCGAGAATAGGAGGTCGAGCCGGAAATTAAAAAAGGATCAACGAAAACGTCCCCCTCTCGTTTTATCGATTCGACGATATTGTTCCGTTACCTAGATGTCTTGGTACCTGTACCATGCACGCGTCGCACGTTCACATTGCCCCGTGACGTTGATTTGACGTAATTGGCACCAGGAAGGAGACGAGCGGGGCAGAAATGATTGGGATAAGCCGGAATAAGCCGGGATAAGCCGTGCGTGGATTTCATCCGAGGGTCCCGTGATCTTCGACGTCGCCTTTCTCCATTTTTACTCCGGGAGGGAACGAAGCTGCTTTCGTATTTCCATATTTATTTCAATCGATCTGGCTCCCGTTTCAATCGACAAATTTATTTTATTACGTCCTGTATAAAATATTTCATATTTTCAGACAATTAAAGATATTCTTCCATGTCTTTTCATTTTTCTTTCATTTTTCAAACGTGCGGTATCTTTTAGAATTTTTCGATTATTCCTTGTTTTATTCAAAGATCTTATTCGAAAGTTTCCTTATCGCTCAATGGTTCCTCTGAACCCCAATCCCATTTCATTCTGACGAAGTTCATATTTTGATTTCTGAATTGTTATGCCTTAGATCGAGAACATTTTCAAGTAACTTCAGAAATTCTTTGATACTCTTCCATCTTTCAAACGAATATCTCATATCTTCTTGAGAACCTATTACCATTGCTCGTTTTATTGAAAGACCGTCTCTTTATCATCTAACAATTGTCTCTTCCGACTATGTTCTATTTCATCTTGATCACGCATGGACCTTCCTTTCTCCGTGCGAATCAGCCGAGAAACGAGTGGATTTCGGCGTAATACGAACGTCAAACACTTAAACATCCCTGAGCGGTGGATCAAGCCTGTGGGAGCGAACACCTGAGTATGCGGGAGAGAACTTGTAAGCCCCGCGGAATCGGGGATCGTCTGGAATCCTTGGGATTCGACCGCTATCATATCGTCGAGGGCGCTTTGACCACGAACGAATTCAATTAAACGAGCCAACATCGCTGTGTACATACTTTCGCGATTCGTACGATTGAAAGAATTTGATTAATTTCACTGATTCCTATAGATTGCTACATATTATGTATCATATTTCTCTCATTTGGAAATTCTTAATAAACTTCACCATCATTTCTACGAAATTTCTAATTGTGTGCGATCGTAGAAGACTAATTGCACTATATATTAAAAATTAATTTCGTTTCATTAATCGGAAGCTCTATGTTTTTTCCTTGCTTGAGAATTTTTAACAAATAATAAAAAGTCATCTATAGGAAGTTTCAAGTAAAACAGATTGAACTTTAGATTGTTCGAGATTGTCAAAAGGAAAAGAATTAATATTTCGAAGGATCCAGAATGAGCCAATTAGTAACCGAACGTACGACGAGCTACGACGAGGCCTTTGTCCTCGAAGGGCGCGCGATTTCACGGATGTTGACAGACGTGTACCCCTTTTTCGCGCATCTGCACCGGGGAACAGCGTAAAATTTAAATAAATGTCCAAGAGCGGGCTGCGCCGGATACGGTAAATTAGGTGACATGCTAATCATCGGCTCGGTGCAAGCTCGTTAATATGCGAATAATCGGTTTCTTCAGAACCTGTCTGTTTTCTTTTCTCTCCATTCTTGTCCACCCTTTTTCTCTCAGCCCACCTTAACAGTGATAAATTCTTATTTGTCTCATCTAGATGTAATTCTCATTGTTTCTTTTTAATATTATATATTTATCGTTATGAAAACTAAATCATTCAAGTATGTTTAGAAAAGATTCTTTTACTATTCTAGATTTCCAAAAAATCATTTATGTCGTGTATCGAAAATATATCATGTTCGAAAAAATCGTTCGTGAGGAGGAATTACTGCTTCACGGAGTCCTCGTGAAATCAGCTGGAAATTCTCTGGTTGCTCAATTTTCCGCAACGACACGTCACCGTATCACCTGGTTATCTCAATTTCAGACCATAAAGAGTTGCGCAGTCGATTGAAAGAATTGAACGGAGGGTTAAAAGAATTCGCCCTCGAACCCCTTTTCTGTCCGATCGTAAGTCTAGAACCACGAAGGGTCTGAGGAATCCCTGTACCGTTCTCCATTCCGCGATTCGTTCCTTCTTTTACGGCAAGTTCATCGAGAAAGAAAATCGGTCGGTTTTCAAATTTCCTGTGACCAATCGTCATCATTGTCGAAGAACGTATATTCCGCAATGATCGACGTTCTTCTTTACCTTAAAGTAATTCGAGTAGGTATAGATTTTTTTTTTATTTTATTTATTAAAATTACAACCAAATCTCGCGTTGAGAATTTTCAGTAATTTTTCTGGCGTGGCGCAGTGACATGGGAGTAGGTATAGATAAATCTATTTTAGTGTAAATAAAATTTTTGTACCTATAATTAATTTCTATAAATTGAATGCATGCGATAGAATTAAAATTTGGAAGAATTCGTTAAGTATCAATTTCACGGGCTGGCTGATAAAATTAGCACATGTTACTCGAGCAGGAGGAATAAATTACCACCCTCGGGGCGTCCCGTTTCGTTCACCTGCGACGAACAATTACACGAGCTTCCCGAGCGTCACGCATAGCAAGCTCGCGCGCATTCGAATCGGCCTGCGTATTCAAATCCTGCCCCCGTTAAATGCAAAACAAGGAGAAGGGCGTTGAAACGGCGCACGGACGCCGCGGAAAAAACCATAAATCACGATAAATGTGCACGTGCGACCACTCGACGCGCGAAACCCAAGGAAAACTATTAACCCCGTTACACGAGTCCCTATCAAAGCTCCTGTTTAATGGGGGTTGATCGTCGATCGACGTAAGTTTTGCATACGGTAGAATTTCACTTAGAATAGCTCACGACTCTCCGCGATCCTTCTGTTCGATTATCCATTCCACGGAATCGATTTTTATTTAATCGAGGCACTGAGAACCAAAGCGAACTAAGCTACATTTTATATTTTTGAAATCTATTTCTTGATTTCTAGATCTAACGATCTATTGATCTTTATCTCAATCTCTGTTCTTGTTTATAGTACAAGAAAGAGAACGAGAAAATAAGAGGGAGTAGAATGTAATATACTTTTGTACTTCGACATTCGGAGAATGCAAACTATTCTATTAACCCTTGGCAATAAAAATAAAAGAAACACCCCCTTCGCGGAGGGGCCACATCTGTGCGGCGAGGAGCAGCCGGGGGTCTTTTTATTAATTCACTCCCCCAAGTTGAATGGAAACGAATCAAATGACGAGACAAGCAAGAGAAAAAGAGATAGGAAGGCTGGATGGCCGCTCCCACTATTTATTACCTAATCGTTACCCTGCCACCCATAAATTATGACATCGCGCAGGCAGGTGCTTCTACATGTTACTAATGATCCGCTTCTTCGCTTGTTTTCTGCCTGCAGCATGTTATTTTCAAACAAAATACGTTTTAAAGGGTTCAATTAGGCAATACCTAAGTATTTCATGATATTAAAATATTTCAAAATACTCCAAGGTGAAGTATTAAACTATTTTAAAGATACTCCAAGTATTTTAAGAGCATTCCAACTCGCGAAAAATAGAACTCGCTCTTTCTCTCTTTGAAACAAAAGTCGTGTAACACGAAGAGGTTGCTCCTTTAGCAGCTTACAATTGGGTATCATCTTAATCGACGCCTACCAGTAACGTGAAAACGAAAGATCCCCGATGACTGGTCCCCTGGTCCACTTGGCCGAACAAGTTCTTACGAGTCCACGCACTCATCGAATCGAGCTGCATTGATCGAAGGCGGCCATCCGTGAAACGCATTTAGCTTGTTGGCACACAAAACTCGACGGGGCAGCGGGCCCTTCGAGGCGATCCACGAGCATGCGAACGCGCCCACGTGCACACACGGCGCCGACAACGCGCTTCATTTCACGCTAAGACGGATCAAACTGTCTACTAGGATTGAAATTACAAAATAAAAATGAAATGAATTGAGGAATATTAAGAAATTTTTAATAACAGCATTACTTCCCTTCTTAGCACTTTGACTGCCACGTTGGTCACATATATAGAAGATACTTTGAAATGAAAAGTGCGCCATTGATCAATTAAACATTTTTATTAGAACTGCACTGAGATTGCATCTATATCTTTGAGGGGTAATATACAAATATTATTATAAACACACCTTAGAAAATAATCGTAAATGCTGCTTTATAATCATATAATAGAAGTTAGAAATG
Source organism: Bombus vancouverensis nearcticus (assembly GCF_051014615.1). Lineage (NCBI taxonomy): Eukaryota > Metazoa > Arthropoda > Insecta > Hymenoptera > Apidae > Bombus > Bombus vancouverensis. The sequence continues at coordinate 5,527,795 of NC_134914.1, read as the reverse complement.
TGAACATACCTTACTATTATACAGGGTGGTTGATAACTGGTGGTACAGGCGGAAAGGGGGTGATTCTACGCGAAAAAAGAAGTCGAAAATATAGAATAAAAATTTTTTTTTTAATTTTTCCGTCGAGACAACGATCTACAGTGAGATCCGTTATAACGAGACGTGATAAAGTGCACGCGTACCGAGCGAAAATTCAAAGTCGATTTTCTCGAAAACAAAGCCTCGAACGAAAAATTTTTATTCTATATTTTCGACTTCTTTTTTCGCGTAGGATCGCCCCCTTTCCGCTTGTACCACCAGTTACCAACCACCCTGTATATAGAACGAGCAAATACTGTTTACTAATATCTTTTACACGTTTCATTAATATATTCTGCACGTTTTACTTACGACGAAATAACGAATGCGAATGGTTTGTTGAAATAAACGAAGCCTTGTTATAGTATGTCGCCATCAACTGTTACCAAGGAGCCACGGTGGTCACCCGTGATCACCAATTAGATAAACGGTCCATCCACGGGGAAGAATATTGTCTTACATCATCAATTTATTATTATTTTGCCATTAGATGTTTTGAATAATAAAAATACTCCCGTGGTGTCCTGAGCGAAACATGTAATTTCGGCGTGGCAGTCAAAGTGTTAATCTAGCAATAATTGAATCTTTGGAAGTTTCAGTCTTCCGAGTATACGTATAACTCTGTTACATCATAGGCTTCGGAAAATTTCATACGTTTGCTACAGTAGCTCGTGAAAGTATTCCAACACCTGACGACACCTTTAAGGAAAATACTATGAATGTTATGCATGACATTGTCGCATGTTATTAGCACTCTAAAAAGAACTGGTTTGTTATGATTATATTGGTAAAATTTGAAAGAAATTTGAAAATTCGTAAAACACATAACAACATAACATAGAAGTTTTTCATGGTAAGTATTGAAATATCTTTATGAGTGAATGTATATTTGGAATACCTCTGTTTGGAAGAATGGAGAGGAAGATGTGAAATGAACGTAGAATGAAAGAAAGTTAAACGATCTGCTTTGAATGAATTTCGCGATCACGAAACGACTGTTTGTGACGTGTTAACTTCTGAACGAACGTTACGCGTGCACGTCCTGTCTTTTACGAGGACCCACCGCGTGGAATAAGAGAGCTCGTCCAGCGTGTTTGAAACTCATTCGAGTCGAACATCGACAAGCATGCAGGCATATGTGCTCATTGTAACGCGATAGACGCAGTCAAACGAGCAATCCCCGTCATGTTAAGCAGTTCTGGCGATATGGCCATCATTTCTCTGCAATTCACTACAGGCACGAGCATCTCTAAATATAGGAAACAATGAAAGATAAACAATTCTTACTTATAAATCGTGTACAGTGTCTCGAAAAGGTATTTGAACGCTTATTATAAAACACTTTTGAAAAATACAGCACAGTATCACTGCTGTAAAATCTGTCGTCAGATCCTACATCAAACACGAAGAAATACACAAAAACGATAAAACAAATATCAAGGTGCCTTATCTGAAGGATTACAATGACCTGCAAGGAAAATCAAACCATAGGCGTAAATTAAACCTGTAAGGGAAGATCATAAAAAATAATCGCTTACGTAATCCCATAGCAGGAGGAAAGAAAGAGCAGTTCCAAAGATTGAACCCTCTCGTCCAAGATACACAGTCCAGTAATCTGCAACCTGCGCCGTATCATTAGAAGATTACAAATCCTCGAGGACCCATCCTCCATCAGGTTATTCCTTCTCTTGCACGCGGCATTGGATTCCGCTTCAACGATCAGCACGACTCTCCGACGGGTTTCAACGACAACGAAGGAGATTGTGAACGAAGAAAGAAATAAATGGAACCAGGCAGATGCGTTTCTGTCAAAACACGCGCGACGTACGAGCATGGAAACGAAACGAGAACGAAGCACGAAGAGACTAGAGACAGTGTCAGGTTGATCGTGCCTTTAGCCTTGTTCTCGCGAGGACATGCTCCCAATCTGCTCGTATTTAGGGAAGACGTATGTCTACATTCCCCGCATCGTGCACGAAATTAGATTCTGGAATTGACTGTAAACGAAGCTACTGAGAATGAAACGGATTGGTTCGAGTACTAGCGAGTACATAATTAGCACCTGTTTTCAATATTCAAACGATTAACCATGATTAATCTGAAATCTATACGATTCATATATGATCGGCAATTTTTATACAAAATAACGTTTTCATAAAGTTATGAAATATGAATTGTTTCCTTAATAGGAATGCTAATGTGCTTCGTTAGCATTCTTACGATTTGTCTAAAGAAGCGTTATCGAAGAGCTCGCGCCTAACTTCCTGTGGTCAGTTGATAAAACGGTATCGTACCTCGTTACAGTTTTCCCAAATCACAGTCGTCGTTTATTAAGCTGCCGAAAGGGAACCACAGGAACCACGTGTTTCCGATAAAATTCTCTATTTTATTCTATATTAGAGTATTTCGCCAGACACGCTTGCTCGACAATATTCAAATTAAAAATAAAATAAACTTTCAAACCTTGAACGTTCAAATCTTTTAAATGAAAGATAAAACACCTTTTACGGTAAAGCAAACTTTCAAACTTCTAATTAACAAGCATTCAACAAAAAATAAAATGAACTTCCCAGTTTGCGATATTTTTGAAATTATAAGCGCACCGTTCAGAAATATGTCCGATAAAATATTTACAAGTCGATACTACTAGAAATCCATTTTCACGTAAATACACTTCAATTTTAAAAGCATATTTGGGAAAGGAAAGCAATGGGGCCTCCAGGAATTCGACTAGGGTGCGACAGAGTAGAATGCAAGAGGGTGGTTGGGCTCGTGTATCGTTTTGTATTTGCTGAAAACAGTCGTATTGTCCGCGGGAGGTGCGAGGGGTGAGAAAAATCGGAGACCCGGCGGGAAAGGCCTGTAGGCACTCGTCGCATCTGCCTTCGATTTATTTCCAATCGTAATTGATGACTCTTGCCCCCGGCACCATTTTTCGCTGGACCGATATTTCGAGTGGCCGGTTTGAAATGCACCCGGGAAACCGTGTCAAGATTTTGCATAATGGAGGCAGAAGTCACGCTTCTACCAATAAATTATCCCGCTCCATTATACGTGTATCCTCCACTAGTCTCTACTCTTCGATGATTTATTTTGGAGGACCATTTTCGAGTAAATAGACCTTCGTTTCAGTAGAACTTCAAAACGATGGTGTTCGATGGTGTTCGTTGTTATTAACTTCATTCGTAAGTTAATCCATCGATCCTTTCAGGAACGATGTTCTTAAAGCTACAATTATTTTTTATTTTTCAGTCATATCTGTTTGAAATTTTATTTTATGAAGTTCGTAGAAGTTGAAACGTTTATAACGTGTAAAGTAAATTTTCTTTTTTAATCCTTATTTTTATCGTTGCCAATTTGCTTCGTTTGGAGCGAAGTTTGGTAACAAACAGAACAAAAATGTCTCGAGGGAGAGTTTCTTGAGATCGAGCGCTAATTTTCCGTTGGTTTCGCGACGTCGAAGGACCGTTCGTGGGAAATGACAACGGTTCTTGTTCCCCCGTATCGGTTCTTCACGAGTAAGGCTTCTTATAAGAATTCCGACGGTCGCATTATCGTCTTACATCGAGTCAATACTTGTTTGATCGTTGTCTCTTTCGCCTGCTTCTTTTCGAAATTTCAATAACGTTCTCCTTGCTCACAGGAAACTTTCGGAAAATTTTGTTAATGTTGTTCTCGCTCGAGAAAAATTTTGGACACTGTTACACATTTCATTAACACGAAAATCATCAACTTCGATTATGGTATTAAACCGTATAAGATCGTTTGCGTTAACCTTAATAAAAACCTGTACGTGCTTCGTAATTGAGAGAACAAAAAAACTAAACTTTAACAGGTTTGATAGTTCTAGTGCAGAGAAAGATATCTTATATTCGATTTAAAATAATGTTGTAACCAATTTAGAATGAAGGAATTCGATGTTATACGATGAGGCGTTTAACTCGAAACAATAAAAGCAGATTTACCGGGGAGATTTCGGGACGATTTCCATTTGATAGGATCAACGGTGCGATACTGCTGTATTTCTACGCTTGAACGCCCACGGCATTATTCCAGAAAATAACCCCCCTAATGCAGCACCCCTTTGCTTCGTAAATACATGAGCGTTTACTATTGTGTAGATGCACATGTATACGTACAAACATATTGGAAGAAAGTATTAGTCGATCGAGCGGCTGAAATCGGCCGTGATTTCTTCGATCGGTCAATTGTCTCTCTTTTATTGCCTTTTGAACCATTCTGATATATTTACTTATGCTTGCTACACCGTGCATGTTCATACATTTTTCTGGAAGGGCGGGGGCGGGAGGAGGAAGAGGAGATTTCAATTGATAAAAATGCCAATTTCTGCAGAATTTCTCCAATACACTATTATGTATGATCAGTTCATTTTGTAATTTCCTTTCCGAATTCCAATACTCCACTGAAGAAAACGCTTTAGGAAGTCGTTCATACATATTCTTCTAGTTTTCATTTCATTCTTCTCCGATCAAGCTCGAACGACAATACGGGAATAGGTTCACGGTCGTCTCGAATGGAAAGTGTTTCGTCATGTTTTCACGGAACATTAATCAACGAAGCTATTTCGAACATTGAGAATAGCCAGCGAACGGCCAGCAACGCGTGCATCTCTTAGCATTTTCTTACCAGTCGATCGGAGAAACTTGCTCGTACAGAACGAATTTCTTTTCCTATCGACGGTTGGAAAGCGAAGAATTCGAAAAATGACATTCGGGGAAAAGGAATGAAGACGGTGAAGATAAAATATTGCAGGGAAATTAATGAAAAATGGAATGTTCCAGAAAATGGCGAATAAAGGTGTGATAAATATTCTAGAAATATGGATAAAGGATACGGCCAGGTATAAAAGTAAAGGATCTTTTCAAGGAAATAGATGAGTAAAGCAAAAATGAACTATTCCAAGGAAATCGATCGATAAGAGATGAAATAAATAGTGGAGGGAAAAAAACAGAGGTGCAATTAATGTTCGACGAAAATTACGTTTAATCGATAAACAGCTTTATACAATCGGTGCGTGAAAGATCGGAGCGCGATTTCCACACGGCCGCTCGTCACTTCTGGGTTTTCCCCAGCGTGATTCACGATGCCGCGTCGCGTCGTGGTGAACACGACTCAAAAGGGAGCACGAAGCCGCCGCTATAAATTAACCTAACTCTTTACAAATATGTACAATGCAACGGAAAGATCGTGACGGTTCGCGTGTATATTCGACGCATACGAAACGAAATGTCGGTCGACGACTCGTCAAATGTTCACTTCCAAGAGAATTCTCTTGTGAATCACACTCCTTGCTGGACATGACGCACTGATCATCTCTTTCCCTCCAGAATTCCAGCACGTGACATTTGCTTTTCGTTTCATCGCCCTTCCACCAATAAAAGATTCGTTACTCGTTGGGAAGACTGGAGATCAAAATCGTACGTTCATTTCTGATAAAAATTGAAAATATTTTGCTGTAATTCGAATACTGACGTGGAAGAGTGACATGTTCGCTGTTTGCATTTGCATAATAAAAACGCTAGTGACATCGAAATAGGAATATTAGTAATATCTCGTATGTTTTGCGATGTTGAGAAGACACGAACGATTCGGCTATTGCAGTCGTACTTGGATATCTTCAACAGCATTTCTTCAACGTGTTTGAAATAGAAATTGAAAACTAAAATATTTCTGCTGTGTAAAGCTGAAAAGAAGGTGAGTGGAACGGCTCGATCCCAATGCATTCGCATTTTCTAGTAGTATAAGTATAAATATTTTTGACCGAAATGAACACATCTTTTAATTATACTGTCTGATGAATGGTGTCGACAAAATATTCCTCTTGTCCCTATACCCACCTGCTATAGTCTTCTTTCCAGCTCTGGGTAATGTACATCTTTTAAATCGGAAATAGAACAGAAGATATGACAAAAATAAGTCCATTTTTCGTTCGTTGATTTTCTGACTTAAAATGAAATCACGAAGCAAAAGAAAATGTAAATAAATATAGAAGTTCAATAAATGCTGATTCTGTATATGGATGAATATCCGCATCGGTCGTGCGTTCTACATTGATATGTTAATCGGAGCAAAGACTCGAGGTTTCGCATGCGACGCCATTTATACTATTTTTCCCCGCTGGAAAAATCTTCATCGTATCGTCGGTAAGGACAGAAGATAAAAGGTACACGTAAACTTCGTTGCATGGCCTGGCAAATACGATAGAACAGAAACAATCGTAAAGTTTCTCTCCTCTGTATATAATCTTCCTCATTCCGCATTTTTAAAATCTTGACCTTACTTAATTCATGAATGAATTTCAATCCCTGCGGCTAAACAACACATCAACAAGGAAAGAAAGGAAGAAAATACATATTATCATCGTATGTACATAAGATCGAATAAAAATCTCAATTTTGCAATAATAATTACACAACTCTCTTCTTCCATTGCAATAAAATAATATCGAACGTAACGATATAACTGATCATTATCAAAGTTTAATAAAATAAACGGAGAGAAAAATGTTAAAACAAACATATTGCTGAAGTGTTATACGACGATAATAATAGTTCTTATTATCGTTAATTGTACATAGAAATTCGGTCTTGTTGCGTGGACTGCAATACTTGCGATGGCATGTTGGAAATTCGAAGATAGATGAGTATAACAAAGATCGATTTTCATTCGTGATTCGAATCAATACACGATTCTCGTCGTTAGTATTCTGTAATTAATATAACTAACTGTAATAATTTTAAATAAAATTCGACTGCAGAATTAATCTATGAGATTTTACCGACCCCCTAGAGATCCTCCAGAAACAGCAACTTGATGTGCGTGTTTCTCAAGAATCTCTTCTTGAACGATATTAACAAGATAGATAAACGCGTGTCACTTAACCTAATGATCCTGATCGTTGGATCGTGTTTGACGATTGATCGTGATTGATGTCTGTCGATTATAAAAGTTGTCGGAAATGATACGTCATCAACAGTGGGAAAAATCTGGTGACGAAAATTGTCAGGAGTTTCGAGAAACGCAAGAAGTTTTCCACGAAAAGTCAAAAGTATCGACACGCATTATTTCCAAAGAAATAACTTAATTCGACGCCTTAGAAATGTTCGACTAAAAGTAAAAATTCTATTGTTCCGAAAAATTACTCAAATCCAATAGGCTGGAAAATATTGAGTGCAGGTCGAAAACAGTAAATCACCACAAACAAATCACTACTAGCATCTCGCGATTCTCAATCTCGTGCAATTACACTCCAAAAAACGTGAATACCTTACGAACGCGTATCAAACCGTTAGCCACATTCCTCCCAAGAGATCTTTCGTCTCTCGTTTCTCCCACCAGTGTTCGGTTGGCTCGAGGACGATCCGGAAGTAATTCCAAATCGAAGAGGAATCAAGTGGTTTCGTTGGTCACTTTCTCGGAGCCTCAGTAGGCCCTCAATCTGACTTCCATCTCGGGATCTTGTCGGTGGGTAAGATGAGGCTCGATGGTTCCGCTGGTTCCAGAGCCACTTCCGGCCACGTGGTGGCTGTGATGACCGTGGTGATGGTGATGATGATGGTGATGATGATTCAAGTGAGGTGGTTGAGTAGCTCCACTTCTGTACGCCCTTTGTTTCTCGTCGAAATCGCGTACTCGTTGGTTATAACGTTCTAATTGGTCGCGCAGAAGAGCGTCTTCTTCAGCGGCGCGTTTCTCGTCGTACTCCAGACATCCAACACCGTCCAACCTCTCCAGGTCTATCCATCCACGCCACATCACGCACACACCGTTCATTATTAAGCGAGACCTGAGATGTACCTGTAAGCAAAATGACATTTTTTCGTGTTATATATTACACAAAGATTAATCCAAAACGATTAACCATCGACTTAAAGGACTGCGAGAGCATCTTAAAGATATCAGACGACAAGGGAATATAGAATTTTCTGGAAATTCTAACTGTGTATGATTAGAGGAACAAAAGTTATATGGAATTTTTAATAAATTTAGAAACTGACGGATGACAAATTTCAATCAAAAAAGTAGAATTTCTTAACAATTTTAATGGCACTAAACAAGAGCAGACGCTAAAGAAATATACATATAATTTTCAAGAAATTTCCAACACAAACAATATAAATTACATGCCAAACTGTTACATATATTTTCCCTATCTTTATTTTTAAGAATGTAGGCATGGTATAGCACCACATTTGCCAGCGATGATTCATGCTATTTCCCGGAAATCAGGCGTTCTTCCCGCAAGACTTTCGATTGTATTCGACCAGACGTCTACGTCTTAAACCCAAAGAGAATGGTCGTAATTAAAATACCAAGATTGTCGGTGTAATCTCTGCTGGAGCAAGAAACTCGTATCTACAACACGCTTGAAACTGTTCCGTTCGACCGTTAAGACGTAATCTTTGCTCCTTTTCCGTCCCTCGAGAAGCTTATACCTTCGATGCACCGTGGAAGGGGTCCATTAAGTCCAGCGATCCGCCTTCGACTTTCAATCATGTTTTTCTCCCTCTCCCGCTCTGTGCCGTGAACGTTTCTTATTTCCAGAGAACGATTACGCAGATTGGAAGGTACAAGCTCCGAGGAGAGATGAAATTGCGAGGTGGACGATGACTAGCGGAGCCGTGACGAGGACAACGAGAAAATCGGCCTTTTCGATTTATCTAAAGTATTGGGTTGCTTGAAAATTTCACAGTGATCCTAACAATCAATATCAACCTAGACGAGGATCTCTCAAAACCCAATATAATATAATATGATATATATATATATATTATGCGTCACCTTTTGTAACGCAATACGAAAAAATTCGATCTCTGTAACTATAAAACAAATCTTTTCTTTAAAGTGAAACTTATTTCCTTAACATTATTCTACAAATTACCATTATTTTTGTTTATACTAGCTAGCAATAGAAAAATTTCGTTCCTATGTTCGATCTAAACTTCGAATAAAAGGAAAATATATCTAAGATTATTTTAAGAAGCGTTACAAACATATTCGAATATGTTCGGATTAAAAAGATTAATAATTTTGAAATTACAGAATTAAAGTTGAAAACGTGAAAATATGGTAGCGACTGCTCTTCGGTTTTACGGTTTAGGCACGACGTTGACCTACGAGCGATTTGCGCGAAGTAACAGGGACGGAAAGGAAGAGAAGGGTCGAACCGTCGGCCCTCGAAAAAGTCGAAACGGCCAATTATCTCTGCCTTGCTCAAGAGGGTTATTTTATTTCCTGGCAAATGGTTCTGTTTCCGGTCGTGTTGTAAAATTTAGAAACTGTTACGGAATCCAACTTCTAACCGTGAAAAACCAGACGAAGCTTCTTCTGTTCTCTCGAACACACTGCTCGAAATAATCGGACTCGCGTTTTCCATGTCATTTTGATTTTCATACTCTTCTCATAATTGGTACAGTCCAGAAATATTATCAACTTTGTCGAAGTGCAAGAATGACAACTACAGGTTGTACATTATTTAACGACGAATGGAAGAAATGGAAAAGGTTTTTGACAAATGGGGCAGAAAAATCGGTAAGACGAAGAGACAGGAAGGCGTCGAACGAGAAATCGTCGTTATTCGTTTCGCCTCCAGTTTCTTCTTTCATTGAAACATACAGCTGGTTGTCGACGCGACGTAACAATGTAACCGCGCAGCATGATGCTCTTTATGCAATCATAATCGAACCACGGGAGCCATCAGCGGGCGGTGTGAACCTCGATAGACCCGATAATCGAATCGTTTGCCGCCTTTTCTGAAAGACGACTGAATTACTCCGTAATTTGCGCGAGATAGCAAAAAAAAAACCTTCGTCACAGGGAAACTTCCAGATTGCCTTAGGCAGGAGGAAAGTTGAAACATCAGGAAATTATGGAAATTCTGATTACGCATAACTAATTTAGAAGAGAGATAAAACGAGGAATCTGAATAGCGAAAGTTGCGAAAGAGGAAAAATAAAATTAAAATTATTGAAGATACGAAACACGAAGAATACGACAAAGGATACGAAAGAAAGACTCTAAGAAGAAGAAACAAACGAACCTTAGCGCAACTAAAGTAAAATCTAAACCAGAGGAAATACGTCGAGGAAAGAACTTCGGGAAACTTGTTCGTCGAAGCTTCCAAAACAGACAGATCGTGTGACGTCAAATATCATGCGCAATCGTAAAAGTATTACTCTACACAGAGGTGGTACGACTCTGCGTACAAATCGTTGTCTGACACGTAACGGGTAAGTACAAGATTCGAAGGACATATGCGATTCACGTATCTCTCTCGTTTCATTATAAATTTCTATTTAGCCAACTCTCCCACCAACATGTGTGTTCATATCACGACATCACGTTTTTTATTCAGTCTGTAAACTGTAAACCATACTCGACAGTTGTCCAATGCGATTATTCAATCGAATAAAGGTCAAGAAAAGAACCAAGACAAGCGAGTAAAAATAGACCCTACCTGACAAAATTGTTTTATTTCATATAAGATGTTTTTCTCAATTAATTAATATTATTCGTTTGTAAATTATTATGCACGAGCCCCAATAAACGGAAGATTATTGTACAGCGAAAGTGTGGAATTTTGCCGATAAAAGGGCTGAAACGAAATAAAAAACACGTGTAAAGGGAAGGGAAAGAAAGAAGAAGTCAAACCGACAAAACAATTTAAAGAACAACCGTCTTTAATCGTCGCTATAAGTAAGTTTCTCACGCGAACCGGAATCGTAGAAAGAAAAAAACATGAAAAAATCCATTCCACACCTTTCTCTTTCTGCCCGCCAGGGGCGTGACCCATTATCGCCAGGATAATAGGCTGCGATATTTAAACTGTAACGCGTGTCTCGTTCACGACTTTCGGCGAGCAACCCTTTTGTTGACTTATTTACATATTATACGATGGATGACGAGAGAGAAAGACAGACAGAGAAAGGAAAAAGGAAGAACGAGGTTGAAATGAAAAAAGCAAGATGTAAAATCGACCCGACGCGGAACGAAAGGGGTGAAAAATCGGGAAAGGGTGGATGGCTGGCATAGCTAAATATCCCGAGACAAACGACCGGCTATTTCGATGGTTCTTTTGTTTTTCGGTAGGCGTAGCCGTTTTGCCTTTTTGCGCGCGGTCCACGTCCAGCAGTACAATGGGCAGAACGAGAGACATTCGTCAACGCAATCCTGCCGGAAAGGAGAACACCGTGATGGGGCATACGGTCAGTGTGTCGGGACCTTCTGTCTTTCCTCGAAATGTATCGTTGTACGGTCGTTTTTCTTTCCTGGTACTTTGTTTTGTTTTCATTTAGCTCACTTTTACGAGGAAAGAAAAATCGGAGATCTGTGCAAAAAAGGAGCCATAAAATAACCTTGGGAACTAAGTAAATTGCGTTGACAGCTTTCTAGTACAGAAACTGGAAGGAAGGAAACTCGAAGACCATTTGGAATTATAGGGGAAGCTTTTATGGTTTGAGTTTGTCGAAGTAAAGCGTGTCGTTTGATCGAGTTTTGGCTCACGTTGTGTCTCGCGAAATTTTACGATTGGAGAAAAAGATAGAAGATACCGTTCGAGGAACTGTAATAGTTCTCTGAATTTATATTTACACCAGTGAAGGGACTACCGAGTATCCTGGCAGAGATGTAAATCATTTTAACCTAGGACAGTGCGTTTCGATTTCGCTGAGAAATTTATGTCCTAAATTCTAATCCTAATTCCAATCACGTGTCTCTGCCAACTCAGCTATCTATTCAGTCACCTATTTCTAACATTATTAAACTCGAATTAACTCTTCAAGCGTTAAAGATAATTTACTTTCTGCTTTTAGAATATTAGGACCGGACATTAAGTTATTCCTCGTTCATTTTCATCTCAGCTATTTCTGATAGATGGTAATTCCTTGTTACTCGCAATTTATCCAAATTTGTTGGATTTTGCGTTAATAAAATTACGTTTTCAAATCATTTTTAACGGAATATTATATTTAAATAATAATAGAGCCAAGCGTTGATCTGTTCCAATAAGCGCGAATAAACGAGATTCCACTGTATATAAACACAAAATTCCAAAGATAAAGATTAACGACTAAGATCAGATTGATCGAGCAAGGAAGAGCACGTAAAACGAGCGTGAACTGTCGAGGAAAGTTCGATAAGATCGACGAGAAACGACGAGTTCCTAGCGCACCCTTTTATTCATTTTGCCGGTCTTTATCGAGCTTTATCTAGCTCGCGAATCTCTCCCTTAATTATTTCCTCTCTACGGGGAACGAGAAAGAGACAATGGTGGACACGTGCAGCCGTGCGTCGCTCTTTATTACGCCTCTTTCTCTCCTCCGCTCATTGTCGATTAAAACAAAACGCTGGCCGCGGGCAGCCGTGTAAACAACCAGGCAATTCCTCGTGTCTCTCTCTCCTTTCTTTTTATTTCCAGTAGGAAAATAATGAATCGTTAGCGCGATTCTATGCTTCGTTGCCTGATAGCGGAGCGTAAACAGAATCTAGAGACGATGATGGCTCCGTGGGATGTGGATGCCGCTGTGATTCACTCGTGATACGAAAAGTTTAGGATTGTTCGCGATGGTTAAAACATCGAAAAATGTTGTAAGGACTTGAAAGGGGATATTTAAGATTTAGTGAGATTCTGGCTCCTTTTGTATAGTATTGTTAAGTATCGGCACTTTTTGATATCAATAAGGAACCAAAGTCCCCTAATTTTGGGACCAAAGCAGCCGGCATTTTTCGATAGAGTAATTTAAGTTCGTAAACTTTACGTAAAGGGTTGAACTGCGCCTGATACCAACATACACCAGACACTGACATTTGGTCACAACACGTTGGTGCTACCAGATGTAAAAGTGTTAACATCGAAATTCTTTGAAATAATGATGCATTGAATTACTCTCGAATCAACAATCGTATAAATGTCGAATCATTGTTGACTGAGTAGCAATATATAGAATTTATGTGAAATCAATAGCAACCCGATATTAAATTATTTCGAAATTTCTTGGAAATCAGCCATAAATCAACACATATTCAGTATTGCAAAAAATTGTAAACGTTAAGGTCCGACAGGAGCGAAACATTGTTACTTTCGATTTCTCCAAAGCCGAAAGTGGCGAAGAATTCTATCGGAGGACGCGGCGTTCGCCCTTCGGAAGATCCCAAGAGAGACGGAGGAAGATTTATGACCCATTATATACCGGGTGACTTGTAAAGCGTCCAGGCATCTGGTACGGATTCTCGGGTTGTTTGACGGACTTGAAAAAACGCTAATTGCCTCCAGTAGCTGTTAATGGGATCGCTGAATCTCTTGATTTCCAAAACTCACGCGGTATCGTCAATCTTAAAGCGCCTTTTCAAATGCCCTCTAAACTTCAACTCGTGATGTATCTTTTAATAACACTAATTCGTTGTATTCAACAAGGTATTAGGTGATTAGGTAAAACTGTAAAAGGGAAAAGAAAGAAATGAAACGAAAACTGACAGAGGAAGAAGAGATTTGTAATATTTGCACGCGTGCTTTTTAGAAAATGGCGAATTCGCGACGCACCTATCGATCGCGATGGCGACGCCTCGACGCCCCTCTTTCGGCGCCGGCGTACAAGGATACGAGTCCTTTTCAGTAGCTTGAAAAAGCCACGCAACGCTCATCAGAATACAAACGCGAAGATTATATAAACTCTATTATATAAAAAAAGTATGAATATTGACCTTTCTATAGCTGACCCTTCGAACACCAAATGTTCGTTAGACGAGACATCGAAAAACGACTCCTCTTCCTTGGAGTTTTAGAATTTTCCTCGGATCATATTTGTTAGTTTAATCTTTAGAGCAGCCATAAATTTAGTCGCCGCGCTGTTACGTTTTAAATCTTGTTCACCGTCCGCAGGGATGCCGAGTCGAGAATTTCGGGACCGGATGTCTGCCGTTCTGCCGAGAATGGTGACAAGGTGACACTATTGTTCGGGAGGTAAAGACGGATACTAAATTTCTCGTGATGGCGACGCTACATCCCGGGACATATGACGCCAAGGACACGAAAAACTAGACCTTCTGTCCGAGCTCGTTTAATGACCTCCCTCACATTTGTCAGCTCGGAACGGACCAATTAAGGTGACAATCGCTGTTACGAGTGTAAAGATACGCTACCACAAACGTAGGTAGGTATCTGCTAATCGTTACAAATCACTGGAATTGCTCAATTATAGTTCACGATGTTTCTTTGTCGATTTATGTACGATATTAGTGATATATAATTTGTTGTAAACAAGATTGAACATAGGAATGTTTAAAATTCTATATTTTAAGTACTACGTTAGTTTAAGATTTTAAAACCACGAAGAATTGGAAATAGCTCGATTAAAGCTCAATTAGCTACTCTATTAGCTAACTATTTAATTATTATTACTCTATTAGCTATTTTAATTTCTACTTGAACACTTTTAAAGAGCCTAGAACTCTTATCGATGTCCGTCTACCGCGCTGTTACAATCATTCGTTACGTCAAGTGTACGAAATACTTTTCGATAAAAATGAAAATTCAGGGGAAAGGAATTGAAAAGGAAGAAAAAGGTGAAGTTCCGCGTAGATCGGTTAAAGATGCAGAGATTTATAAGCGATTTGAGGCAAAAGATTGAAGAAATATTCACCGACCTTGCCCCGTTCTTTTTCAAAATCGCAGTCGTTGATGTCACCGCCGTAATTTCCAGATGCATTGCCAAAAACGAGCTGGAGGTTTGTTCCAGTCGCGGCGAATGCGATCTCCGTATAACCTTCCCGACAGCCATTTTGAAAGCGTACCTGACGTTCTTCGACTGGTCTATCTCGGTATCCAGTGTATCTGACCTGGACAAGCAAAAATTCGGAAAATTTGTCTGATAATCATTTCACTCGCAATTTCTATGATTACGCCAAAGATTAAACCAATTTCATTGCGCTATATAATTCGAAATTTACTTCGATTTGTAAGTAGTGGGTATGATTCAGTGGCGATTCTCAGAGATTTAAGTAACCGTCGGAAGCGGATGAAATCAGCGGCGGGAATTAATTCGCTAGAAAAGAGAAACGCGTAAAATTCAAGGAAACGATATTCTTTTTGAATGAGTCATTTGAATAAACCCAGTTGGCTATTAATTAACGGCACGGTTTCAAGGATAATTTCAATTTGGAAGATTTAACTATTTAAATTATCCAGATGATTCGCGTATAAATACAAATTTGATGAATTGTATGAATCATTGGAGAACTGGATTTGAATATCGAGTAAGCTAATGAAACTAGGTAGCAGGCAGAAGTAAACGAAGTATCCAGAGAAACTTTAACAATCGACCATCACAACAATCAATCGATCATGACAATGTTAAGCTTCGAAACGTGATTTATAGTGTTCGTAGTATTAGTGGTAGTATTTATAGTATTAATGGTCTGAAGTTACATGATTTTTTCATTTACTTCCAAATAAATAAACATTCTAATTATCCAAGTTCATTAGCGTTTTTGCTTCGTACGTTCGATCTGTTGTCCACGAATTCAGCTTTTTATCCGAATCAATTTGTAATTTCGGTTTTCTATCTACCGTTTGCTTGTTAATGATATTATCTAAATTAATAAATAAACAAATAATCCTCGATTTACCTCGCTTTCGCGACTCAATCTCCTGAACAGTTCCTCCGTTTCGAATTTGGCCTTCTGATTCGGCACAACCTTGGGCATCTTGAAGAGGAACCTGGGCCGTTGTTGTTCAAACAAACCCATGCCATCGAAGGGAAGCACGCTGACACCCAGCCCTCCAGCTCCACCCGTGTGTTCGCTCATAGTGTGCATCATTTTGCACGGTTATTTCAAACCGGTAAATCAGATCAATTTACAAAGATCGATCGATCCGATCGAGCAATTTTATTTACACTCTGATGGAAACAACGTTAATTTAGTTGTTGATCGGTTTGTTGTATGTGTTCGCGATGTATACGCTTTTGATGACCTTTCACAATACACCAGATTGTTGAGAGAGAAATTTACACAGAGCACCAAAATCCGCGCGTTCGACTGCGCCGTGTGGCGTCTCAGTGGAGACTAAGGACAATCCGGTGGCAAAAGCTGCGGGTTTCCTAGTCCTGATACAAGCCACGCCTCCGACCTGCCTCCGTCTCCCCCACCACGTCCCCCTTCGAATCGCTAAAGGGTGAGCTTACGAGGAAGGAGAAAACCCACCCTAACGCGTCTATTGCGGGGTTCATCCTGCACGGAGGGTAGAAAGGTTACGGGGTGACTCTGAAATTGCGTTACGGGATTTTGTAGTCGTTCGTACGTTACGCTGCCTGATACAACAATCTTATAGAATAATTTATCATTTATCTAATTACGTATTAGTTATTTAGTATAAATTCTAAGTTTCTAGGATCGAGCTCCATTGGACGAAACAACCGTTTTTTAAACGTATTTCGTTGGATGGAAGATTGAAATTACGAAATTTCTGTTTATCGTCGAAACGAGGCGTTAAATTATACGTAACAATTGTAGAGTTTTTTTTTTATTATTTATTTATTTATTTACATTTTACAATTTGTCCAGTAGGACATTTGGTAAAATATTATAGCTTAGTGATATAGCAATATAGCATGTGGATGGCTACCCCCAGTGGGATACCGTCTTCGAATTTGATTGATTTATTTCTTTAGTGTGATGAGTGTTTGTATGTTAGGTTACGTCCTTTGTGAGATCTGTTGGGTGTTTCCTCTTTAATCTTCTTTTTATCTTTGATGCGCCGAATTGTAGAGCGTAACACGCTTTTACTTCAGAGGTACAACAGAATTTTAACGATATGCTACGCACAAGTCCCGATCATAACCGCATATCGTCATTTGCTGAGACGTAGGCACCACTCAGACATGGAAATAGATTAAGAAAATTCAATTACATATTTATTTCATATTTTATGTTACTCGATATTTTATCTTTGTTAGTAAATTTTATTACTACATTAGCCGTGGTCACTTTCTAAATTATTTTCCTCGTTTCTATCCTATTACAATTGCAATCCAATAATTCGACATATTTAATCATTTAGCGCTGCCAGAGTTATCAATATTCTTAATATCAACTATCAGATCCTGTCCGATTCAAGAGATATGGAAACTCTAAACTTATTCCACGTGTCCATCCTCCACTTTCCAAAAGTCTCATCTGTCGCACGTGAATGAGAAAACAATTGCAAAGAAAGAAAGAAAAAAAAAAAAGGAAACTACATGAATTTTCCACGTCAGCTGGTAGCATGCTGAAAGCGATTGCTACTGGTTGGCGAGTTAAAGGCAAGGATGAGAAAGGATGGGCGAGGCAAAGATCGTAGTACGAGGATAATATAATATACTGTAGCAGGATCAGTTCGTACAGGGATTGGCTCACTATCCCCCGTAGATATGTGAAATACGTGTCAGGGGTCCCTATTTGGTAGACAGGACTTCGTTGGAACACCGTGTATCCCCTCGAGGGAAGAGATCTTCATCGTTCGTCGAGTGGCAAGAGCTCATCCGTTTGAGAGGATCATTGTCGAGGATCCGCGATTAAGATCAACGACCCTTTGCACGATCCGCGTTGCACAGCCCACGGATACCCATGTATCCGGTCTTTTTTTCCTTCTCTTCTTTTTCTTCTCTCTTTTCTTCCTCGCTTCGTGCCGACGCTAGAGACTTCTGTAATATGGCCTTTAACCGAGAAAACGTCTTTTCAGCGAAATAAACTGACGGTTGCTGTACTTTTACCAGGTATTTGTACGTGTGAAGGAGATTGTTTAAATAGTTAGATATTACTGGAATATTTCAGATATTTCCGTTCTTTAAACGACTTTCTTCTTTTGTTCAAAAACGTTTCGTTTTTAGGTTTGAAATAAAAAAAGGAAAAGAGATTTGAAGTTCGTAACAGGTAACAGATGGGTCAATATTTTTATGTTCTGTTTCTCTCGGGTGATTTACAGTTTTAACTTTATTGCCTGCTTTTATGACATCCCTTGCTAGCAGCAGTTTGTTAGAGTTTATTGAGCCAATATTCGGAATTTTCGGTCATGAAGTTGCCTAATAGAAACGAACTATCTGCCTTCTAAAGCTATAAACAAACATCAATTGTTATTTTATCATCCTACCTGATTTTTCCACCAGGTTTGTTTTCTACTTAGGAAAACATAGCTTTTTAGCTATTTAATTTTCGATAGTTACACAGTTGCTTCAACCAGAGTAATCCCTGTACTTCTCCATCGCTTCTCCAGTCAACTTCTCCGTCAAAATCGATTCGGTCCCTTTTCAAATAAAAATTGAAATAAAATTTGTTATTTCCAAAGAATAGTTCCATTTCTAAGGCAATCTCTCGATAAATTATTAAGCTCAACCTGTGATTCCAACTGATTCGCTGTATAATAATACGTATAGTGATCGATGCGACTGTAAACACACAACTTAAAGAAAAAATGATACAAATCTTCCAATTAAAGTCGATTCGATGTTGCTTTCGTAGATCCGTTAATTTCGTGTTTTTCTATTAAAAAACAACTCTCTCGAAAGTTGATCCGAAAATTTAAAACTAGTCAACATCGTGCAGTAACCGAAATTTTATTTGTCGAAGGAATCCATTGAATTTGCTGAAATTGAATTTGGTTGCGTCGCCTTTCGTCCTCTGACGTCGCGGGGAGTCCTATTCCGTCGCCATGAATGCCAAGCACGGCTAAATTAATTTCACGCTCGCGTTTACGGCGTCGCGACGACACGGAAAAAAACACGGGTCCACCACATCTCCGCCTCCGGTGTAACGCGATTGGTCCAGCGAACCTACCAATCGCAGCTTCCACCAGAGTCTGAGAATTGTACTCGTAGTGGTGATCACGTGTGCGCATACTCACACGTGGTTATATATGTACACGTATGCACATGCACGCAATACGTATACGGGAACTGTTGCCTCTTTCAAACTAGAGAAGCAACGAGAAGTTTCTTCTCTTGTAATAACGTTACGATGCTTTTAACTTTGGTATGTACATACATATATTCTTAACAGGGAAATGATTATGAAGCTATCGAGACTAAAATACAAAATGGGGACTTCGTAGAATATAAGGTTAGACTATACAAAATACAAATAAAATATGTGAATTCTTTGGGTGTCTTATGCGAAATTGAAGTCTATCGAAAACTCTATTCTTATTATTTTTTCAAAGTAAAAAGATATATCTCGATACTGGCTTTTCGGGATAAACAATTGTATTTCGATTTTACATTTGAGTACTTTGTACTCATGCATTTTGGCTCGACGTTTCGTAGATGCCGCAGTCTACCTCTTCAGGCCAGACCTGAAACTAAAAAGTCTTTGACTCGAAACATAAAGAGAGGTGCAAAGTGATTCGATTTATAGATTATTATTATGTAATAGAGGGCAGTCGAAAATAGTAGTTATATATATCTATCTCTACTGTATTTTAAAAAGTTTATATGAAAATAATTATACAAAAATAAAAAAAATGAATTAGCTCTTTGAAAGAATTGATTGAATTTATGGATAAGTACTTTGTAGACATTCGAAGAAGTTGACAGAAGTACAATATTCTTTCAATAATTGCATTGGAAACTTTGCGTATTTAAAGTTGTACGATACTATAAGACGACAGTATGGTGGAAATTATGCAAATTTTTCTAAATTAATCATTGTATCGAATATATTAATAAATTGAAAATTCCTTCATCAAATTTATTAAACTTCCTGAAGTGTAGCAATAAAAATGCATCGCCTGGAATTTCGAACAATAATGGTACCAAGTCCGAAATAAACGTAGTATATACTCTATGTTAATAACGAAATCTACAATAATCAAGGTGATTCTCTTCCGTCAAAACCTGGCCCAGTCAATAAGGACATGATCGATATAAGCTGGTCGCGAAAGCGTTGCTAAAGAAACTTGGTAATCGTATCATGTATATCGTGTAAACACTCGGAACGAGTTTGGTGGGTCGAGCAAGCAAGATGTCTTACGAACGAAATAGGAATTCTTCGGCTTCGTCCATGTGGAGACATAAAGCCTACGAACGACATCGTATAAAAGTGAATATTTAATAATTATCGATAATCCGTTGCTCGTTCGATAACGGCAAATATCGCAGCATCTATTGTATTTATAGGTAAAGAAGGCTACGCGAGCAATTGACGTTGATCCACCGCAAACAAGACCTCACGTAGTTTTCAATGCAAAAGGTTTGCAATTGGAACGCGAGAAGCAAGATCGTATCATTAGGGAGAATTTTATCCTTTTGAAGAAACTTCGCGATATTATGCACCGGAAACAATCCACCGAAGAGAGTTACAGATTGAAATGGGACGAAACCAGATGTATCAGAACTCGTTGATGTGGGTTTCATAATTAATCAACACCCTTCCATAGTTTTAGTTTGAAATCGTCTTGCGTATTTTATTTTACGTGAAACAAGTTTATTTACACGTTTGTACTTTCACAATAAACAAGTGAACGTGGATCTTGTATTTTATTCGATACCAAACCTATAAACTATAAATATCAACGAAAGAAAGGTTAGTTAATTTCATTGTACTGACTGTACTGAAAGGATTGAAATGAAATACAGCGTGATGATATATAAATATCAATAAAAGATTAACTGATTTTATTATACTTATCATTAAAAGAATTAAAATAAAATACGATGTAGTAAGATACAAGTGTCAGAGAAAAATTGATCAATGACATAGTATTCATTATTAAAGGAATCGAAACAAGAGTACAATGGAGGAAGGAGAAGGAAGGGAGTATGAAGAAGAAGTGGGTGAGATCGATAAATATCCAACTCCTAAATTATCATCTATCCTCGAAGATACCACAAAAGCGTTAACACAAACAGAAGCAGGAGAGTGTCTTCACACATTAGGAAAATGCGATTCCGGCCTTGGTTATGCTTATCTGGGATTGAACGCATCTAATAAAGGCTTGACAGATATTAGAATCATATCAACGTTTAAATATGTGCTCTACGTGGACGTTTCCGGAAATAGATTAACGACCGAAGCACTTCGTGTTCTTTCATCGATGAAATATCTCTTGATGCTTCAAGCTGATAGGAATCATGTGTCTTCCGCGGAATTGGATCCTATGCCTTATCTTCAGGTTAATCACGAAACCTTATTAACGATTTTTATCATTTTTACTTTTACCTTTATCTTTATTCTCTATCTTTATCTAATTTTAATACTTTTCTAAAATTCTTACATATTTATCAATCCTACTTATTTAATTGTGCTACAGGTTCTTACACTGAATAAGAATAAATTGACAAGCACATCGGGCATTTCTCATAAGCTTTTGCAGTGTTTAGAATTAAATCATAATAATATTGAAGAAGTCACTTTAAATCCGTACGATCTTGAGAAGTTGAACAATCTTGAATTGCGTGGTAATATTCTTACCACAACAAATGGGATCTTTTTTCCAGGATTAATACGATTATATCTCGCAGAAAATCAAATAGAAAAAGTGGAAGGTTTAGAAATATTAGTTAATTTAAGAATTCTACATTTGAGGAGCAACAAAATATCGAATTTGGATGGGTTTGATTCACGTTGTGCCAAACTCAGTTATTTGAATCTACGGAATAACGAGATTACAAAAATTTCGGAGTTAGAAAAATTAAATTGCTTAACAGCATTAGAGACCCTAATTATTTTGGAAAATCCTGTAATAGCCGATAGGGAAGTAGCGGAAGAAGCTGCTTATAGACACATTGTTTTGGCTATGTTACCTAACTTAACACGTATTGACAAGGATCCAGTACTTTACGACGAAAGGAAAGAGGCTAAAGAATTTCATAGACAAATGCTTCGTGATGGAACAACATTCGCTGATTTAGATTTCGATCTTTTAACCGCAGGATAAAATTAATAACATTTACTCTACGTAATTATGGAAATAAAAATATAAAATGCAAATAAAAATTAACGTCATACGATAAATATAATTTAAAGACTCTCATATAAAGTAGATTTCTACATAATCGATTATATTCAGTAGGTAAGACAAATTTTGTTGAGTTGTTGACATTATTTTTTTATCATACTGGTACGAACTTACTGATTAGTATTGTTTTTTAAAAACCACCTTTTTTATTTTACCTTCATTAATAACATATCTCACTTCTTTTATTTTAGACTATGTATTAAATGATCTTAAATGTCAATATACTACTTTATTATCTTCAGTATTATTAATTCACTATTATAATTAATATCATTAATTTCGAAGTGCAAATAAAATATCAAAAACTATAAAATAGAGATAACAATTCTCTTAAAAATGTTTCATTTTTCCTACTTGTTAAAGTTGTCCCGCCAAAACTTTTAAATCCTGCCACGCTACCAGCAAGTAGTGACGGTCTCTAGCGGAGTTTGTTAAAATGAGATTGTTGTACGTTCGTTGCCAGTAGTTCTACCGCAAGTAGCCGGCGAAGACATTTAGTGTTATATATTGTGCGTTGTTCCGTTACTAAATAATTAGCTCTATCTTTTTGTAATAATTGTCTCTGTCAACGAAAATGTCTTCCAAACCTCCATTTAAAGTTGGTAGGTCATAGCTATTAATTTCGGAGTTACGTTAGTCAGACACGTGGTTGCTATTTGAGAAAAAGATTTGTAACCTTCTTCTATAATATTTAAAACATATCGCTTCATAATCCGCACATCTACACATAGTAGTCGAACCACAAAAAAAATATTAAAGTAATGTAAAAGAAAAATATATTCAGATATAAATCCCAATTGAAAGTTGTTAAATGATGCAATAGTATGTGGAGATTAAGCACCTTCTGAATTAAGTTTCATAAATTATGTCATAATTTGTCAATATGATAAATTTCGTTCTTTATACGTAAAAATAATGATAAAATAAAACATAAAAAAAAATAGTTGTCTTTATTCCATTTTTCATTAAAACAGAGCAATGAAATATTTTTAAATATATCATAAAACGAAGTTGATTTCAAAATTTTTGAATTGAGCTCAATGATTCATCTATGAACAGTGATCTAAAATTTATAAAATCGATTTCTAACTTTTTTATTTGTAGCCGATTTGTCGTTGGCGGAATGGGGACGGAAAGAAATTACTTTGGCAGAAAATGAAATGCCTGGCCTCATGGCCATCAGGAAGAAATATGGTTCAGAAAAAGTTTTAAAAGGTGCACGAATTGCCGGTTGTTTACATATGACTGTGCAAACTGCGGTTCTCATTGAAACTCTGGTTGAACTCGGAGCTGAGGTAAGTTGATACCTTTCTACATCCCGGTCGTTTTCGTTTGATGTTTAAAATTCGGTTAAATCGTTGCTATTGTTTTCTTTGCCTGAACACTTACATACTAAGGTTTAATTCGATAGTCACAAACTCATCAGTACGATACTTTCTTTAAATTATTGATGAAACGATAATATCCCAGAAAATATTATTATTCAATATAAATTTTTATACACAAAATTAAAAATAAAAAATTTGTTGTTAGTTTAATATATTTATATTTGTACTATTAAAAGCAAATTAAAGATACATCCAATTATAAAATTCATAAAAATCTATTTTGTAAAAAATATAATTATTACAAAATAATTCAAATGAAAAATCATAAAAATAGAAAAATATAGAACGAAGCATAAGAGAGGAGAATGAAGAAACTAGTACGCGTTTATACGTATGCAGATCGATTTCTTGCGTGTTTCGCAAGATTTACTAACAATTGTATCAGACATCGGGAAACTTTTGAACCATCCTCAAAGATCAGGATCAGGTAAAACGACACGGTTATCTTCGGTCCTTATTATGGGACATTTATATTTATTCAAAATACTTAACAATACACTTTTACATTTATTCAAAGCTGTGAAAGATAAATATCATAAACTATTATGATGCAATGAAAACATCATATCTGTGAATGTAATATCATCCCATTGTAAGAAGTTTTCGATTAATCAGCGGTTAGTAATCGGTATCTTCTTATCATTACCATAACTCATTCAAAATTAAAAAAATATTATTAATATATAATTATATATATAATATATATAAAATTTAAAAAAGATATAATTAAATATATATAATATCACAATACTTAGGAACATTCTGTTCTAGTCTCCGACACGATAAAATTACTTGCAAATAGAAAATCTGCAAATATTAATTATGACTTCAACAAAATGGCAAACGTAGAAATATCAGAAGATTATAAAAAAAATAATATCATTTTATATAATAATATAAAACATAGTGGTTATCTCTGCGTACTGTATGGATGCATTGACTTTGCATCAAAAACTTTTCGTACAACCCTGTGCAATGTTTCATATCCTACTTTACGAATGAAACATGTTACCTTTGGGTTTGATTTCATAGACAATTTTACTCTAGAAACCAAGAAAGATGTTAATGACTCGTTATTGTCATTATATCGATAGGTTCAATGGTCCTCGTGTAATATATTTAGCACTCAAGACCATGCAGCAGCAGCCATCGCAAAAACGGGGATTCCCGTGTATGCTTGGAAAGGTGAAACTGATGAAGAATATCTCTGGTGCATAGAACAGACCCTCGTATTTAAGGATGGAAAACCATTAAATCTGATCCTCGACGATGGCGGTGATCTGACCAACTTAGTGCACACCAAATTCCCGGAATATTTAAAAGAGTGCCGAGGTCTTTCCGAGGAAACCACAACCGGGGTTCACAATCTGTATCGCATGATGAAAGAAGGCATTCTGAAAGTTCC
Organism: Bombus vancouverensis nearcticus; assembly: GCF_051014615.1. Classification (NCBI taxonomy): domain Eukaryota; kingdom Metazoa; phylum Arthropoda; class Insecta; order Hymenoptera; family Apidae; genus Bombus; species Bombus vancouverensis. The sequence continues at coordinate 5,502,921 of NC_134914.1, read as the reverse complement.
TGCCATAAATGTAAACGATTCAGTAACGAAGGTTCGTCACATTGTGTTTGAGAAACAAAAAAAATATTTTTGTCCTAAAGAGAAAAAAACTGTTAGATTACTGCTAAGTAAAGTACTTATCATAAGTAAAAAATATATAAAAAGTCTCCGCAGCAATCTTGTAAATTATTTTATGATCGTCCACTTGTCTCATCTTTCTGTTACTCTGCTAATAATTAAATTTTAAGTCCCATGTAAAATAATTTTCTTCTGTTGAATAGAGTAAATTCGACAATCTTTATGGGTGTAGAGAATCATTAATCGATGGTATCAAACGAGCAACAGATATCATGATTGCTGGAAAGGTCTGTGTGGTTGCTGGATATGGAGATGTCGGAAAAGGTTGCGCACAAAGTCTCAGAGCACTTGGAGGACGTGTGATAATCACGGAAATCGATCCCATTAATGCATTACAAGCTGCCATGGAAGGATACGAGGTGATTGCTGAAACATTAAATCAAAGATCATATACTCGAAGTGTACTGAAACCAATACTGATCAAAAATTGCAATGGAAGTAAATTATGATTGGTGAATTTCTAAATTACTCTCCAGGTAACGACAATGGAAGAAGTCTCAACCAAAGGACAGATTTATGTTACTACCACTGGTTGCAAAGACATCATAATGGGCGACCATTTTGTAAATATGCCAGAGGATGCTATAGTCTGTAATATTGGTCACTTCGATTGCGAGATTGACGTTGCATGGCTTGAGAAAAACGCTGTTGAAAAAGTCAACATTAAACCACAAGTAGACAGATATCAACTAAAGAACGGCAGGTGAATTAATAGTTCAATTTCGAAAAAAATATTTCTATATCGGAAAATCAAACATTAAATCGTGTAAAATTATTTGAGCAGAAAGTTAAACACATATTTTAGATATGTTCTAATTAAGTTTATACAATGTAAACTTGAATAGATTTTTGACCGGTTCCACGATACTTTCGATTCAAATTCCGATTCTTCCTTTTCAGACATATTATCCTTCTTGCGCAAGGTCGGTTGGTTAATCTTGGATGTGCCACAGGACATTCCAGTTTCGTGATGAGCAATTCGTTCACAAATCAGGTATTGGCACAAATAGAGTTGTGGACCAAATCTGAGTCCTATCCGGTCGGAGTTCACATGTTGCCGAAAAAATTGGACGAAGAAGTCGCCGCGTTGCATTTAAATCACCTTGGAGTAAAGTTGACCAGATTGACAGAGGAACAAGCGAAATATCTTGGTGTACCTAAAGAAGGACCTTACAAAGCTGACTATTATCGATACTAGTTATTATTTAAATTCAGAGGCTCTCATGTACTTTTTTTGGACCATATGACGGATACAACTGGACTGTCAACTATTGATCTTTATAGTTGTTCATTTATTAATTTTAGTCTCAATATCGAGTGTTTTGTTATCTAGAAAAGTTATAACGAAAAATCACCGAAACAGGATTGTGTGTTTTGTATTGTATTGTTATAATCTGTGAACTTTATTGGGGATAATTATCGCTTTTAAATAAAAATATCTTGTTCCATATAAATGGCAGAGAAAAAGATTTCCCCGCCTCCATTAGAAGTTAGTTCTTTGACAAAGGTAACGATATCTGATATAAAAGATTAAAATGTTATCTAAAATATGGGATAATTTATATTGCCAGTTAGCGAGATGGTCGTGCTTAATTTCTGGCGTGATTTATAGTTTCCTTAAACGAAGAGAATATGCCGCGTTGGAAAAAGTGCTACGAGAAAAAGAAGCAGAGAAATTTGCTAGAGAAATCTTTCTTGCTCGTGAAAAGATTCGTCTAAATACTGGTATACTTTAATGTTTCTCAGTGCATCTATGAATATATTTTGTGAACATTCTATTTTTTTACAGCTGAGATAAAAGAATTGGAACAAATATTTCTTGAAATGAGTTCATCTAATGAAGAAATTAATTTAGTGAACAATAACAATAGAGATGCATAAAAATTGCAGAAGATCTTAAAAAAACATATTTATTATCTTCTCGTAACATTTCTATATATCTTCACGATTATGTACAATTCCTTCCTATCTTTTACTTATAACTTTAAGAGGGCAGAACTTTCCTGCAAACAATAACATCCACAGCCTGTGGGGCACAATGTTTGGTTAGTGAACCACGTTGCCAAATGTTGCGTGTGTCCCCCATGTCCACAAAATATACAGAAGTTGCTTGGACCTAAATATAAAAAAAAGAGATAATTATAAATTATTTTATTATACACTTTATAATTTAATAAAAAAATTGCAGTGCATTAAATTAACTTTACCTCTAACAGAGATATGACAAATTACACATTCCAATGCTAATCGTTTACAACTTATACATTGAGGTCCTCTGCTAACTTTACCACACAATTGACATTCACTCTGAAACTCGACGCCTTTGTGCGTGTCCAGCGGAGTTGTGCTTACATGCTTCAATACTTGTGCACGTGCATCTAATAACCGCCACCTATGTAGCACTTCAGCATATGCTTTTTTATAACCATCGTAGAGAGCAGTATATTTTTCATCGAGCAACCTGTATGATCAATGCTTTGGCTTAATTCCTAACAAAATTGAACAATTCTACATTAAAGTCCTTAAAATTACGTACCTAATATTTTTCACGGAATCCCCGAATGTGTCTTGAATTAATTTTAAATCGTCAAGCGAATCGGACCACGAGTTAGATCGATGTTGCTTTAAATTTTGAAAGTTCCATCCCTCTAATGTGGTATCGGCTAGATGAATCGTATGATATGGAGAACCACCAGGCTAAAAAAATGTATCGAATGATGTATAAAATTACGAGCCTATTTATAAACATTACGCGAACAATATGAAAACACAATATACACAAATGATATGTAGAAAAGGCATAATGTCTATGATCAGTTCTGCACAAAGATGTTTGTCTTCTGTGTGAAATTTCTAGGTATTATCACAACAAAACAGTACATCACATATAATTAATTACTACTAACATGTACGATTATTTTATGGGTATTAATATTAATCATAATGTAAAACAGTTATTAGATGCAAGGTCAAGAAGTTTGGCATTTGAAATATTAAGCAGGGCCAAACCTGCATGCTTTGTGGCACCATGACACTTCCACTCCGATGCTGTAAGGCAGTAACAAATATCACCATGATAAAAGAACCCTAAGAACCAGTACATTTCAAACACATACAAACTTAAAAAACTCCAAAAACCATGCCTTACCTTTAACCACCATTTTCCTGTAGAAAGCCTCTATAACAAAGATAACATAATATCAATCATTTGGTAATTTTTAAAAAATATATTAGGAAAGAAAAATACTGAAATAAAATACCAATGTATTACGTCGGTATAGCATGACTCATTTAAATTCCGGATTATTCCAATTTTGGAAATTTATTATGTTAGAGAGAAAATTATGACACATACAATACCGTCGTATCGTACGACATTCATACATTTAAATCATATTTAAACATGCATCGAAAAAAAAGAAATGTGTGCTGAGTATGAAACATGTGATATACTGTAGATTGAGAAGTCAGCATTAAAACATGAATACAATAGATGATTATGTTCGAAGAGTATCCCCAAGTACTGAAATGTTCAGTATGTTTGTGAACAGAAGACAAAATATGATCAAGACATGTAATGTAGCAACTATCAATGATGCTATAAAAATTGTGCTTGTGCCAGGCCATGCTAAAACATTTTAATATCTACAAAAAATAAATACAACGTACTTACACTAACGTTAATGGACTTGCTACTTAGCCGTGTCTGAGCAACGTCCGGATTTTCCAAACGATAACTAAATGCACAACTCAGCATACCTGCCATTTGAATGTCTGATTGATTGGCATAATGCTGTATTCTAAAGTAGAGACGGATTGTTGTAAAATAATTTGTTTTTATTGTAAGTAGTAATCCATTACTTACAAGGAATGAATTAAATTTTGACCAAAAGGATGTAAAGGCCATGGAGCATCAATCTCAGGTGACTGACAAGAATTTTGTCCTATATTTGAAACTGGTTGTGATATTACAAGAGCGGCTAAACACCATGCCTGAACCAAATCAGGACGTTCCAATGATGCAGCTACATTTGCATTGTATTGACACATTGCTGGGATATCTGTGATATTGATACTAGATATAAAATAAAATTAAGAAATTATTTTCTGAAAATCGATGAATGTCTCTGAAAATTGTATCGCAATTATATATTGTACTCACACATATTTTTCTGCTAGTTCTTTGTTGACGAAAAACAATGAAGAAGCATCATATATCATTACCATAAAATGATAGTTTTTACAACATGATCTATGAGTCATTCTATTTGTATTATGCAATCCCCGATTCATTTTCTATTAATTTGAAATATTTAATGAGGTTCTTACAAGTATTTCATATTATGAACATTCTCACAAAAAATTTTATTATACATACTCGATCTTGAAAATAAAAAGAACTTATAGGAATATTATCATTTGACTGTACATAAGAATTTGGATACATATGCATAAAATGTTCTCCATTGCCTATTCCGTTTCCTAATGCAGAAAGTGCTCTGGGTGTTGTACACTCTGGTTTCATAGACGACCTTCTCGTATATGAAGCACGACCAAAACATACGAGTATACCTATATAAAAATAGAGACAATGAATGAAGCTTCTATTATGTACAGTATTTTGTTACCATTTCTTATTATTTTTTTATACATACCCACGCAACAAAATTTAGCACCAGATGTTCTAGGAAAGGGTATGTAGGCATCTTGATAATTTGTATACATGTTAGAAGAGTTTAAGAAATTCGCATTGTCTTGAATGTCGTATCCTAAGTGACTACTTTCGTTCTCATCCTTTTTACATGTCTATAGAAATAAGAAAAACGTTAGATATTATAAAAGATGGACGTAATCTGAGAAATATATTTCTTTTACTTGCTCCAATGTTGTAATTAATTGTCTAAGACAAGGTTCTAAACATGATCTGTTTTTTTTAACGCGTTGCTGAGCAGTTTGCTTTAAAACTTTCAACAACTTTGCCAATGTTGTATTGTCGATCGTTGTTCCATGACAGAATTGGAATGTAGGTTGCGCACTATATGGATAGTTCGCAGGGAAATTTACTTTTAATATCACATTGTAACTTTTATTGGATGCTGTTACAGTACAACTACGTTCCACAGCATCCATGGTATTGACCTGCAAAGATAAAAATATATACTATATGCATTTCTATTTTACGTTTATATGTATCACCTCTATGTTTGGTATGTTCATATTTATTAAAGAAAATTCTTGTTGCAAAGTTTTTGGTTGTGTAGGAGACGATATTTCTTTATTACTTTCAATATATGCATCTGTTTCAGAATTCAATATAGGTTCATCAACTTTTGTTATACAATTGATTTCATGATCAGTTTGAGCGTCATTAAGTTGTAGCTGTTGAACGGATTGTAATGTTCCTATATTAATGGCAACTATATTAGTTGAATGAAAGAAGTGCATTATATTTATAAATAAGACTGAAACATACTTAAACTATTATCTTCAGGATACTGAGTATAAATAGATGAACCATCATCTATCCCATGTCCACATAACTAGAATAGAATTATATGTTATATTTTTTATAAATAAAAATTTTAACCTTTGCACATATATGTATAGAAGCACCCACTTTCTTTAAAAATGGATCAATTTTATATATCCTCAAACATTGATCCTTTGACCAAGTAATTAATTCAAAATCACTATTTTCTGCAAATCATAAATATATTTTACGATATTTTATTCCTTTTTATTTGAAAATTTATATACATAATACATACCCAATTTTTGATGTCTCCATTGAAATTCAAGAACAACATCAGTATGTCCTACAAAAGTATAAATAGGAGCACTGAGGTCTGTTGTATTCCATAATAACAAACTATTCTCTCCTCGTCGTAACTGCGGTACTACTATTGTTACCAGTCCTTCACCAAATGGCTATGGATAACTTATTGTTAGTTTTTATAGATAGAAATAAATTTAGATTCTCGATATATCTATATCTTTACCGTGTATCTCGCTCTCCATACGGGTGAGTTTGTTGTTAAAATGCTCTCAGCTCTTCGTGGATTACTGATATCAAAAATTTTCACTGTACAATCTTGACTAGATGTTGCCAATTGATTTTGTTGAAATGGACACCAATCTAAACCATGTATCTAAAATAACTTTTATAAGTATGTCATTGAACTTTACTAAAGTGACATTATTAGATATTATAGTGAATAGAGGTATTATGAAATCAGGCTGTACTTTTGTTAGATGAGCAGCTATGTACTGCATAGGACTATTTCCTTTTCTTTGATCCCATATTTTAATATCTCCATCATGAGCTGTAGCCAACATGTTGGGAGAAAGAGTGTTCCATCTTACTTGAGAAGAACCAGCTATAACACATTCAATTATATGTCTCTTTAAATGTTTGCAAATTATTTCACAATGGGTTTTATAATCTCTATATTTACCAACTGCAGATAATGATAAACAAGGCTTCCTTTGATCTCTTATGTCCCAAATATGTATAAATGTATCAATGCTACAGGAAGCAATGATATCTGGTTCTTTGGGATGCCAGTTTAGGTCACTCACAACTCTTGTATGTGCTTTTAGACTGTTTGTTGTTTGTAAGTCATAATTACCAGTTCCAGTAAGAGACAGTATTTCGATACGCGTATTGCTCTAAAATTTAAATACAATTAGGTATATCTACAATATTATTTACAACATATAGATTTAGTTTCTAACCGATACAGCGCATAGATGACAATTTATACTTGTGGGGTTCCATTCTGCAGAGCCAACTTCATATTTACTTTGTCTTTGAAATTTTTTTAATACGTCAGCACTCTCGTCAAGGTATTTTATCGCGAAACATCTGCGTCTAAAAATATATAATAGAAAAAGATCGCAAAAAATTAGAAAACATAAAAGTTATAGGAAATTACATACTAAATATATATAAAAATAAAAACTTCATTTTTTGTTTACTTACCCGGCAAGTAATACATAATTACCCGTTGCATCCACGGCCATAGTATTAGCCTATATACATAAAACAAAAATAATTCTACAATAAAAAACAATTGTATATCATAGTATTTAAAATTGAAATACACGTTGTTTGTAATAATAACATATATTTTCATGTAATAAGATAACCTACCTGTAAATCACGGTGTTCCGTAACGACATAGTCGCTGCCCCAACGTTTTGACATTTTACCAATAAATTCGAATTCCTGTCAGCATTCTGCAAGGTTAGAAATAAACCGAATATACGCGGACTGGAATTGAATCGTACACAGTATACGCAATCGTACATACAATCAAAGCTAGTATATGATTCGTTGCATCGCGTCCTAACCCACACATCTTTATCGGTGGGTTTCGATTGGCTGAACAAAATTCATGTACATATCCCTGCTAAAAAACAAATGTGGGCAAGGGGTAAAGCGAGAGGAAGCAATGTAAAAAGAGTAAAAGAGAGGGAAAGAGAATTAGAGAAAGAGAGAAAAGTTCAAGACGCTTCGCTGTGCTATTTCTGTCACGTAGAACGCATATATTCGTTGCATATAGGTGTACTAATATCGGGACGCAAATAATTGATAAACGGTGCGAAACAGGAACAAAAAAGAGTAGAAGTTTGACGATCCTTGATTATTGCATCGGAATTATATCAAATCTACGGTGGTTTTGTTTGACAGTGGCCGTGATAATTCAAGTGATAGTGACAACAATGTCCGTAATTATGGATTGTTTTCGTCAGTAGCGGATGTGTAAAAGTTTTCTTAGTCACTTTGTTTAGCTGACTTCTAATAAACGAGCCTGATTCCTTGTTTTCTCACAACTCTTGTGGCACATTCGCCAGCGACTTTCAGTTTAGCGCGAGTTTTCGACCCTAAAAAAAAAGAAAAAAAAGAAGAACGGCGTCTTTTGTTTCTCAAGGGTAGTCTCGCCGTCTTGTCTGTTCTATACGCCGTTTTCCCTCTCTTTAGCTTGCACGTCACTCGCACCAGCGACAAGAAAGCAACGCTGGTCATAGCTGAAGTTTAATCTGAGAACCGATTGCTGAAATCGGACTGCGTACAGACGGTAAATTCGTCTCGATATCTTTAATTAGAGATCTGTGATGTACAAGCTCGGCGTCGCGGGAAAAATCATTACGTCCACGATTAATTTCGTACACTCGAAGAGGAAAGGAATTTTCATATATATAAGAAAGATGTACAAAGACTCAATAAGTCTTCGATGTCCGAGAAGTTTTCTAAATTTTCGATTATATTGAACACCTTGACCGTCCGACTGAGAAACGAGGTCAAGTTTAGTCGAAAAACACATTAAAGGTCATCAGCTCCTATGTAATGGAGCATTAATGACAGAAGTGTTACACTAAGAGATGCACAAAGGATATTCAGTACAGAGAGGCTGTTCTTACACAACGTAAAAGGAAACTGCTGCTTGTCGACAAGATGAAATTGCTGGAAAGTACACGTTTCGAAGCTATAAACAGTGCCTTGTCCATCAAGACTGGAGACAGCAAAATAATAGGCAGGTAAGACAATTGGAAAGATATTTAGTGGAAATATACTATTCTTTAAAATAATATTAAACATTATCTCTCTTGTTCCACAGAATAGAGAGTTACTCTTGCAAAATGGCTGGAAATGATAAACAGTTGTATAAACGTTTCAATGCAGAGCAAGGTTTTACTCCACATGATCTTCAAGCTTTATCACCACCACAAACATCTTTAGGAACATCACCTGCTCAAGGGTACTTTAGGTATTAAAAATTGTAGATGAGAGATGTAATGAAATAATAAATTTAGAAATCTGAACATTATCCTTTTAAATAATAAAAATCATAAAAATCTACAATACCTTATAAAAGAATATCTGTTTATTTTTTGACAGCATCTGTTACCTGTAGAGTGATTTAACGCTTCTCCATATTTTTGCTCCAGCCGCAGTGTTTCTGGTGATGAAGATGGTCCACTATGTGATACAATCAGTAGAAAAACATTATTCTATTTGATTGCCACCTTGAATTCAGCTTTCCATCCAGATTATGATTTTTCTGATGCTAAGAGTCATGAATTCAGTAAAGAACCAAGCTTGCAATGGGTCATGAATGCTGTAGATAGTAATTTGAGTGCAACCGCGGTTGATCATTATCGTACTCTTCGAACGGCACTTTGGGCTGCCATTGATCATGAAATATCTTTAAATGAATGTGATATTTATAGGTAAATATCTAGAATTTCATGAAAAAAAGGTGTATACTAAATAAGGTTAAGAATACGATAATATTTTAGTTACAATCCAGATTTTGCATCTGATCCATTTGGAGAAGATGGCTGCTTGTGGTCTTTTAATTATTTCTTCTATAATAAGAAATTAAAACGCATTGTGTTTTTCCCATGCAGAGCAATAAAGTGAGTATAATCATTTTTCAGTTCAACTATTGTTTACTTATATTCTCTATCATTTTTTTAAATGTGTATTTACAGTCCTCTCTACGTGTTAGATTCTGGTGTTGGCAGTGATTTTGCCATGGATGAAGATGAAGACAGATACTAAATTCATAATACATGTTTACAAACTTCATCACTATCTTTATTTGTTCTGCCATACAGAGGCATGAATGAACATTAAATTTCACCTATTATAGTAGTGTTACGTTTAACTAACCGCTACTATCCCCACCAGTTCTTAGAACTAGTTCCCCGAAACTTCTGACGTTACGCAATTAAAATAAATAAACGTGTCAGACATCTCTCTTGCATTCAACGGAGTACTTAGAATTTTCTAGAATTATACTTCTCTTGAAAACCGATTAGATATGATCCCGAGCCGCGGTTAATTAACGCGGCACTACTGTACGTAACTTATTATGTACAATGATACATTTCAAGTGTTACAATTATTTCGTTTATTTTCACTTACAGTGATGTTTATTTTTAACAGAAAATTTAATTAATTTACTTTTCCGTTTCTTTTTTGTGTACGATATTAAAGCGTAATTGTAGTCAACAAAGAATCAAACAGAAGAACAATACTGTACGATCATGAAATTATGTTGTTTTCCTTATAAATTTATAACTTTCATATATACGTTTACTATCCAAGATATTTTAAACATATAAATCTGCTATATAGTAATCGAATCTTGATAAATCTAAGAATTAGATTTTATTTTTATGTGAAATGTTCAAAATATCAAAATAGATCTTTATTATCAACAATTATTAAAAAAGAAATCTATATAACAAAGCAACAAACTTAGTGGATTCTAAATTATTGTTGTGCTATGTTGCTCTATTAGAGCCCCTTAGAATTATTATGATAGTAACAATAGGAAAATTAAAACAAATCTAATTTGATATTATAAAACGCGAGTATAAAATTATGAGAGCAACAATAGATTTAAAAGTGCAACGTTAACTTTTGAATCCTAGTCATTATATTTTTAAGTTACGAAATATTTGTTAGCTGTTTGTGCTCTTTGCTATGAAAATCAGTCATCTAATGCTTCTTAATGTCTTTGATAAGCTTTTCATATAAAATTGTTTATGTTTCGTATATTACTTTTGATAAATATACACGATTCTAATGTATGTATTGATATATAAATACTCAGTTTTGTGCACTATAAAGATTTCAATTCAATATTTTGAATTCATTCTAAATAAACTGATTAGATCGTGCAATATGTATAAACTTTACAATACTTAGTAGATTTTACTGTAACTTTTGTGTAGAGTGGAAAATTTAATTTTATGTCATTCAAATATATATATATGTATACATATATCTCGAGAATTTAAAAAATAACATTATACTGGAGTTACTAGTTTTTGATTCAAAACAGTGATTATCTGGTAATTTGTATAATGTATGTGTATAACCTTAGTTCCCTTAAGACTACATGTTTGTCTGTCAACATTTGAATAAACTTTATGAGCTGACACAATTCAGCCATGCATTGATATTTTCTTTACCTCTTGTGTTTAGTAGTATAAAGTCTTTATCACATACATGAAATAAATAAAGCAACAAGCACAAACATTATGCCTATTTTCATTGAGTAGTAACTGTAAACCTAACTTACCTAAATTATCAGGCAATTTAACTTATTTGTACATCATAACATCAGGAGATTGATACATGCACATATATGCATCGCATAACAGTCGTTTTGCATGTTCCGGTAGATGACGATCGTCTGTCAATTCAGTTAGGTAATTTCCACCTTCTTCGCTTAACCAATATGGAAAATCTGGACATGGAACCATTTCCGGTATATTGTAACCGTTTTGTTCCCCTAAAGAAATAAGAGAAAATTTATCAGTCAGCAATAAAGATACAGTATATGAGCTTATAAAACATAATTGAAATACCTTTCCTATCAGCCATAGAATCAAAAAAGCACCAAGGTGCTTCTGAACCAGAACCACATTTTACAAAACACACATAGTGGGAGGTTTCAATGCAAACTACAGCCGATAATTCTAAATATAATCGTGGGATCAGACAATGTTCTTGTAAAATAGCGAACTCCATTGGTACTATAAGCTTCTTTGGTTCATGATTTGTCCTTCGTTCATGTCGATGCACCTAAACAAATTTTTTAAAACTTCTGTATTAGAAGTTCAGTTTTTTCTACCTGCTTATTCATTTTACCTTTTCTAAACATTGCAAACAGAAAGCAATGCTTTCAAGTCCAACGCCGCATTGTCCATAGCACTCTTTACATTCGTATTCCGCTAGCTTTCCACAAACGGTACATTGCCTTGGAGCTACAAGTAAAAAATTGGACATGATTGACAAACAATATTTTCATGTTACAACATAATAATAATGCTTACAATCCTCGATTATATCCGTTACATCAAGTAATAATGTAGGTTGAATTTTCTGGTACATCTTGAATGACTTTCCAAACCGTGGCATTTGTATAATAAGACACGAAGGAACTTCTTTTAATCTTATATTACTCGTAAGAAAACTCTGTTCTAATAGTTGCTGAACAGTTGGAAGATTTAAGTGATCATCTTTTTCGACAAAAAGTTGGTAATGATACGCATCTTGACCAGAGCTTAATTTAAGAAACGGTTCAGCATTCAGAATTTGAGCAACCAGGGATGTTAAAAATTCCTCAGGATCTGAAAAATTTAAACAATTTTATTTATTAAAATATTATTCATCTATGATCAAATACCTTTTTCTTCACTAGTGAGCCCGGACACAGACGATAATTTTTCAAGTAAAGTCCGGAGCTTCATCACTCGATCTGCCCTTACAAACATATTTTTCCTAAGTGGATTTACAATTTCTTCGCGTAGTACCCTTTGTACTTCTTCGTACTGTGGACAATCTTTTTCATTTGGTGGTCTAAAAAGCAATATATTATGTATGACATCATTTTAATTTGAAAAAATGAAAATGGAATCAGATTCGATACCTAAATAAAAGATTATCAAAAACGCTAGTAAATGTGAACATGCTGAAAAGAGTAGCATCCAAGTAGCACGAATTGTGATGACCTTGAATTCCTCGATATTTTCCACAAATACTTTCCAAATTTCCTTTTACGGAAATAGGTCGTACCATACCAACAATAACAGAGCTTTCCATATTTCCGAAATTATCCGTACTTATCGATGTTGTTGGATCATCAATTTTTGCCTATATAAATATATTTCGTTACACGACTGCAAAAAGAATATACAAAGTGGTAATACTTACTATGGTATCATATCGTGAACATTGGTCAAGATCCGTGAAAACAGCTCTGTGTGGTCGACAATGGAAATATCTTACATCTTTATATGTTCCGTCAGTACCAGATGGATGATTATCATCCTAAAAATAAAACAATTATATTTTCTTTTTAATTTTTTTGAAAGTTCCTTTTTATTGTTAGTTTTTATGTTATATGTACCAATTCTACAGCTGCCATCAATTTACCAGGAGTAATACCAGGGGGAGTTCCGATCCAACGAATAATTCCATAGTGTACATCAGAATCCAACAGTACTTTCACATTTGAACCCACAATTAAATCTAAATTTTCTGTTCGTCCACATTTTTTATTTTCATTCTTTTCAGGTGTATTACCTGTTATAATAGTAAAAATATATACTCATGTATTGAAATCAAAATAAAAACATTAGCATTAATAGCATTTCATAGAAAAGCTCAATTGTACTGAAATTGTGTATTGAAATTAAGGAAAAAAAGAGATGGAATGTAATTTAACATGCTAAATAAATATGAAATATGGAACGCTAGTGAAGTGAAGAATGTCTACTATTCCTTACTACAACCCAATGAACTTGAACGTCCAAGTGTCCCTTCAATATCACTATACACATTTGATTCAATATCACTACTCCACTTATGTTCTAATACAAAGAGGGGGATATTTTGCAAAGCAGCAGCCATTTTATAATAAAATTATGAGAAGTTTACAACACTAAAAAGCTTGCCGATAGTACAGAGTGAGACTAAGATTCTGGTTATTTTTAACCATCTGAGTTATTTTTAACTCCCTCTACTACATGTGGTAGGTAAAGGCAAGTATACTATGCAGAATTTTTAGAAAAGTTAGCAAACTATTCTACTAAGCAATAAACTGAGAAAACTTAAAATTTATTTTTATATTTTTGTAATTACCATGGGTGGTGGTGTTCTTAGTTACACTGCTGTCATTTTCATGTGTTGTTGATTTTATTGATTGATGATACTCTTTTGACAGAGATCTTTGGTTTCTATTATTATTTTTATTATCATCATATAGAGTGAATCTTTCTAATAAGACAGGTGGTATTGTATCCAATACAGATTTTTTCTTATCATTTGTATAATTATTGCCTGTTTCAATCTTTATACAAGAATCTGAAATAAAATATTCAATTAATGAATTAAAATTCTACAAAAATTGAAAGATATAGAATATTTATCTTTGTACTTTTATCTGGTTTTGCAAGACCTGTAGGACCTCCAGGTTTTATTGGGAAAATATTACTTAGTGTAGCAAATCTTCCTTCAGAGTGAGTAGAAACAAAATATTCGTTGCTTACTAAAGCAGTTTTAGATAGTTGGTCGCCATCCTACAAATATATTGTCATATAGGTATATTCATATTCATTTAGTAAAAAATATTAAGGGTATAAACGACAATACACAAAATATTTCATGGAATTACCAACAAATCAAGGCCAAAATAATATCCTTGCCCAAGCTGTGGCACAGGTCCAATATACTTAATAATAGCCAAAAATTTGGTACATCCCGAGGGATCAGCACAATACCAAACAGTGTCATTTATTTCTAGGTTCATAAGTTCTTCACATAAGTGTTTGTAATTTGCCAAGCGAACCCTCTCTTGAGGGACTGACACAGCAGGTAGAAATTTCCATACTTCTGGTGTAACAGAAATCAGATCAAATTTGTGGCATCGCCATTCAGTGCCACGCCAAATTTCGGATCCTGTCGTATCAATCACGCGTACTTTGAGTGCGCTATCTCCTAAATCTTCGACAGCTTCGACCAGCATGCCGAGACGTAATGTATTGACATTTTTGTCACATTCACTGGACATACGCATGAGAATGGTATTTTGCTTGGCGACAAAATACTGTGAGATCTGTCGGTCTTCTTTATTACTGGAATTCCGCTTTTCCATGATTAATCGTAGACGATCATCATAATAAAATAATTTATTAACCACATGTGCGGAACACGCGGATAAAGAGAAACGTTTATCTCTGTCACTGTACAGTTTTTGTTTTATATCAAATTAGACAAATATAGAAGGAAATGTAGAGAAATAGAAACTCTACATCCATGTTACTTAGTGTATTATTAAGATTTGAGAGTATCCAGTAAAATTATTTAAAGAAATATTGTTTAGAGTATGAACGAATACCTACGAATGACAATCAAATTCAAGCAGAAGAATGCACTTTGACTGTCAATCTATGTAGGGTATTTAATAGTGAGAAGATGGGTTGCATTGTTGGTAATCACTAGTCGGAAATTTTAAGCTGTGTTCTCATTCATCACATTGGATTGAGCTTTATTTTAGAGGTCCAAAAATTATAGACTCTTTTTTATTTACGATCTTATAGTTTTCAACATGTAAAATCTGAAAACACAAATTTTAAATTGCAGAGTCTACTGGTTGAAATGTAATGATTATATAAAACTAAGCATTTTTAGGGTATTTTACACTTTGGCGCCATATTGGCTTCTACCCATTCTTCCTCCAATGAATGGACTATACAGATGACATCTGATTGGTCGTACAGATAAAGTTATATGCTCTTGACTTCCGCTTACCTTATTAAAAAATGTAATGTCTTCGAATCGCTCCCATCAACAATCCTATCAAATTAATGTTGTTATAATCATAATCAAATAAATAGATAATAAAAACATCCGCATTCTTGTGAGACGGACAGGAATGAGTAGAGCATCCCTGTTTCTGTCAGAGACATTCATAGCATCACAAGAAACATCTTGCCTTCCATGTTCATTTTTCAGAACTAGTCACGACTAAATTTTCGGACGGTTTCCCTTAGGTTTCAGTATATGTCTGTCGAGACTTATTTATATGATCGTGGTTATGACGGAAAAAATACTATTGGTTATGACAGAAATATTACAGGTTATGACACCACAAAAGGTTGCACAGGCGATCGGCAAATTCATCATCATAGATGTGACCTCTATCCTCATCTAATCTTTAGTTGGTAGCTAATTCGATTTTATTTTTTACATATGCGTACTATTTGTAGCTGTAGTTGAATTCCCAAAAAGTTAATTTGAATTAACGTAATCGGTCGCCTCACGACAGTTTAGAGTTTAGTGAGTCAAACATATTAGATTAACCCGCCAAAATGGCCGTCATCTCGTGCAGTCAGTGACTCTACGGACTTCACTCATTAGACAAAGCATGGAAATAAGTCAATATGGTGTCAAAGTAACATGTAAAATGTCCCCAAAATGACTAGTTTTACATAGTTTAACTTTCGAACCGCGATTAAAAATTTTCATTTTTAGATTTTACATATCAAAAACTATAAGATTTCGACAAATAAAAAAGTTTATAATATTTGGATCCCTAAAGTAAAGTTCAGCCTACGAATAAGTCGATCGTGTATCATCCTATATGTTTTCTGTATACTTGTTTGTACATAAATTTTTTATGATATCTAAAAATAATAAGACATTTAACTAATCATGGTTAAAATCATTTTATATGCAAAGCACGTGAATCTTCATTATAAAAGATATCATTTTTTGATATTGTTACATTACAGAGATAAATTTTGTAGTGTATGAATCTTATCATAGTAAATTTTCATCGTAATAAATTACATTATTTTAAAGTTTTGTAATCTAAATTATTATATCTTTTTCTATAATATCGAGATCAAAATCAAAATTATAAATTACTAAAACTAGCTAAAACTTATAAAATTCATATTCTTTCGAACATAATCGATTAATCGAGAATAAGAGAATAAATTTTTCGATTTATCGATAGGATACGTTTGCCTCTGCTGAGTTTGCATAGAATGACAGTTCTACAGGCAAGTAGTGTGTAAGTATGTACAAGTGCTTATTCCACTGTCAATTAATCCACGTGATGATCAAAAATTTATAATTATTTTTTTTTTATTTTTTACGTTTCGTTTTCTCAGGCGCAACTCAGGCCATTCTGATTATCCACTTTTTTTACTGATGTCGCCGACTGCGTATTATGGATAATAAAGGAAAACCGATTTGCCAAGATATATGTACTGATTGAAGACACCTAATGCAAAGTGATTCTTTCTTCACGCGGAATGACAGTGATTTACTGTAAGAAATTTTTTTGAAAGATTAAGAATATCGTGCATGTAAATTATCATCGATCATTCTTTTTCATATTTCATATTTCAATATTTCAATATTTTCGATGAATTAGCTACAATAAAATTCTAAAATTACGTCGTACATTTCGTTCGAACGGATACCATTAATGGAATCGTATTTACCATTATCAGAAGTTGGATAGGAATGTTCATTCAATGACTTCAGAATTGGCGTAGCTAACATTAACGACGCAATGGAAAAATTTGCTATTGATTTGGACAAGGTTTTGGATGATTTCGAATTTAACGAAGGTAAAATTTATTTAGTTTGTTTTTATCTCTGTTTTAAATATACTCGAGTTTCTATAAAGTTCCTAATCCTGGTTTTCTTGATAACTTTTTCCAAGTAGAATAATTTTTCTATTAAAACAATTTCAATTGTATAATTTCTTTTTTTTATAAAAATTGATTTATAAATAACTTCGCTTTTTTTTTAAAATAATTTCATGTTTGATAGAGATATTTTTATTTTTTGATATTATTAATGTTACATATTTGTTAATATTAATATAATGAATACATATTTCAGACTGTGCAGAGCAAATAGCATCTGATAATCTTTCAACAAACAATGCGTCATCTTCTTCAGTTAAATGTAATCTAGAACCTTCAGCTTTAAAAGGTTATAATTATCTTCTAATAGAGCCTAAGAAAGAAAATAAAGAGTTTGATATTATATTACCTGTAGAAAGGCATAAAGACTTGCAACAAATAAATACAAAAAACAAATGTATTAATGAAAATGATATAGTATCTGAAAATCTTAATTATAGTACAGAACAGACAACAATAGAAAATACAGATGTAAATCAGTTTTATATACAAGAATGCACAAACGAGAATAAGTCAATACAAAAACAATCTGTTTCATCTTATGATTCTGAACAGGTTTCTTTAGCAATATATAATGATATATCACAAAAGGTATTACAAAAACAACAAAATAGTAACAACAGCCCAAAGATTGACAATAGGTATGATAAGAAATTGAACCAATCGAATCTGAAACCTAGTGTTAGCAACGTTTTCAGCAGTTTGAATGAGTACATTAATGCTCCACCTGGAAGTTCAGATTGCATTCATTCCATATTAAGTGATTCAGAAATACAATCTGATTTTGAGACTAAGGTACCTCAGATAATCCAGAGCAGTGCTAAAGATAGTGATGAAAGTATACCACATAAACAGACAGCTGATATACCTGATCCAGCTAGAGAAATTCCTGTTTTAAGCTATCAGGATGCCACGATACCCATAACGGTAGAATTACCAATTACATATGAAACTAATATTAAAGAGAATGTAAAAAATGTTCATGTAACAAATTTCAAACCATTGGAAAGCAAAACAGACCTTCCTGAAAAAGTTGCTCTAAATGAAGCTTGTATTGAATTAAGTAATAAAGCAGAAATTAAAAATGACAAAACACATAACTATAATTCTGATAGGATAGATCAAGAAAAAGATTCTATTCCTAAGTGTACTTGTATACAAGGTGGTTATTATGAAAATGAGTTTACAACACCCATAACGGTAGAATTACCAATTACATATGAAACTAATATTAAAGAGGATGTAAAAAATGTTCATGTAACAAATTTCGAACCATTGGAAAGCAAAACAGACCTTCCTGAAAAAGTTGCTCTAAATGAAGCTTGTATTGAATTAAGTAATAAAGCAGAAATTAAAAATGACAAAACACATAACTATAATTCTGATAGGATAGATCAGGAAAAAGATTCTATGCCTAAGTGTACTTGTATACAAGGTGGTTATTATGAAAATGAGTTTACAACACCCATAACGGTAGAATTACCAATTACATATGAAACTAATATTAAAGAGGATGTAAAAAATGTTCATGTAACAAATTTCAAACCATTGGAAAGCAAAACAGACCTTCCTGAAAAAGTTGAACTAAATGAAGCTTGTATTGAATTAAGTAATAAAGCAGAAATTAAAAATGACAAAACACATAACTATAATTCTGATAGGATAGATCAAGAAAAAGATTCTATGCCTAAGTGTACTTGTATACAAGGTGGTTATTATGAAAATGAGTCTACAACACCCATAACGGTAGAATTACCAATTACATATGAAACTAATATTAAAGAGGATGTAAAAAATGTTCGTGTAACAAATTTCGAACCATTGGAAAGCAAAACAGACCTTCTTGAAAAAGTTGCTCTAAATGAAGCTTGTATTGAATTAAGTAATAAAGCAGAAATTAAAAATGACAAAACACATAACTATAATTCTGATAGGATAGATCAGGAAAAATATTCTATGCCTAAGTGTACTTGTATACAAGGTGGTTATTATGAAAATGAGTCTACAACACAATTGCAAGATAATGAAAGTAAATTAAGCGTGGAAAATATTGGTACAAGTGAGAAACATAGGAGCAGCTTAAATTCAGTATGTAAGCCAATTGGATTTAGTAACATTGATAATTTATCAGAAGATGAATTGACCAAATATTTAGCTGAATTAGAAGAAGAGGAGAAATTAAGGGAAAGCTGCAATAAAAAAGATGAAAATAAACAAAATGTCCAAGTTTTCCCAGATACTTCTGTAGAATCTCGAAAAATGATAGAATCAGAATTAAATGAAAGGATAGAAAACATTTCAATAACTGACTGTCAGAAAAAGGAAATGGATAAAGAATTATTAAATAATGCATTAATGAAACAAAATGTACAACAATCTGATGATCGATTAAATGAAGACAGATTAAATAAACACAAAGATATTTTAAATAATCCAAGTGGTAAAGAATTAAAATTGTTGCATAGAGATAATGTAGCTAAAGATGATAAAATGAAATTAGAAAATGAATGCGTGCCTGATACAAAAGATATTGAAGACAGCCAAGAACGTCCTACGTATAGTTTAAATATTAATCAAGGATCACTAAATGATGGCAGAACTGAGATACAATTAAAAGAGCAGAAAGGAAATTCTACGCAATATAATCAAGCTTGTGAATTAAAAATGCCAAGCGATATTGATAATATTTCGGAAGAAAGAATTTCAACGACATCTGAGCTAAATACATTAATTGATATGACAAAACATAATGATGATGCAATATCTACGTCTGTAGATGTTTACACAAGACCAAATGTAAGTGATACTAGCAATGATTCAGAGAAGCCAGTACGTCCCCAAACATTGGATATTGTTTTGTCAAACAATAGCACAGAACACCAAGTACTTGGTTCTACAAGTGATACACCATCTTATCAAGTTCAATCAGATACTGATGGTATAAAAGAGGAGCAAGGATCTTCCCCGGATATTTTAGACAATTCTTTACCGGAATCTGGCTCAGTTCTGGGAAAACAACCACCATTCTGGGTTCCCGATAGCGATGCTCCTAGTTGCATGCTCTGTGATGTTAAGTTTACCGTTATCAAAAGACGACATCATTGTCGGGCATGTGGAAAAGTGTTATGTAATAAATGTTGTAATATGAAATATAAATTAGAATATCAAGGAAACATTGATTCACGCGTTTGTGTTTCTTGTTATCAGCTTCTTACTAAAGGTAACTTTTCTTCAATTTAATATTATTTGAATTATTTTAACATTTTTCTTTATAATATTCGGAAATAAAATGTTATCCTTTTAGCTGAAACAGAGCAGGGTATGGGAGAATGGTCTTCTGGTTATTCCACATGTATGAATAATAATGATATCAATTCGCCCCAGGTATGTTAGATATAAATTATTTTATATGTATAGTGTTATGAATCTTTTTTTATGTGTAAATATATAAATTTTACTATTCTCAAAGAAATTGAGAAGAGTTCTTTAAGTATTACTCTTGTTTTATAACGGACTATTAACGATTTGTAGAACTGGTCAAAAAATATATGTATATTTATTTGATTAAATGTTTTTATCTTCGAATTGTTCTCTCACATTATTTTATATATTTTCGGTTTGTTTGTGTTCTAGATTTTGCATATTTGCATGTTTGGTTTGTTTATTTATGTTTTCGATTTATTTGTTTATATCGTCGTATTGACGAATTCTACAAAATGGGATTATGACATATTAATAATTGATGGTAACACTTCTGGAGCTCTCTTCACTGACACAAAGTATATACTGAGTAGCTTATCATATTTTTCATTTTAGTATAGCGTTCAATAATTACTTTCAATTGTTTTTAATCTTTTGTTTCATTAATTTGATTCAGTTGTTTACAAAAATAGCAATATGAGATATTATACTACTAAATCTTTGATTGTGATTTCTACTACATTCTTATGAATGTTAATATTCAATAAAAATTTTTGTTTATTAATTTCCTAATTTCTATTGAAAACAACTTGCAATGGAATCTTGTAAGACTCATTAATCTCCTACATTTCTTCAATTTTTATTACGTTATTTTTCCTTTTTTAATTTGTAAATATTTTGTTGGATTTATTAATTCAGAATAAATGTACAAATTAAATTTAGAAGAAGCTTTTCACTTTGTGAATTAATTTAAATTAATTGTGAATTAGTATGAGTTTTGTGACCACCTATAACAACTTGTTGAATACTTCTTTCTTGTTAGAATAAATTTATATGAGAAGATACTAATTTGATACAAAAGCTTGATATTTTTTAACTAAAACTAAATGTTCACTGTTTAAAATTTTTTCTTAAATCATTTAGGTAATAAATTCATAGTAATGTATTTTACCTGTTTGTATTATGTTCTTTGTACATTATGAATGTTTCTTATTTCTTTTGCCATGCATTGCAAATATAAGGCATGTGTTCGAACTGTAGTATTTTTGTGAAAAGTGACTTGTTTGCTTCTTACTTTAATAGTAATTAATATCCAGTAAATATGAAAGATTTCTCATAGTTTGCATTAATTCAGTTGTACAGATTTATTAACAAATAGTTGCTTGAAATATTACATTAAAATTTTGTTAAACGTATATTATATCCTTTGTCATTTTATTTATCTTACTGCTAATAGTGCTTGTTTGTCTTATTTAAGCTTTTTGTGAATTTTTCAAAGCAAACAAATTCTTTTTTAACATTAATATTTCTAAGACAAGATAAGATTTTTAAGATATTTAGTGAAACATAATTTCATTATATTGAAACATAATTAAAATACAATTAACAGAAAAGTACTGATATTTTATGTGCATGGCTTGTGTTTGCTGGATAAAGAAATAAATGTGAATGTTAGGAGTATTCGACAAATGGTTATAGGGGAGACAGCCTAATCCAAATAATCCCATGGAGTACTGTTCAACTATACCACCCTTGCAACAGTTAGCTGGCGGCTTGCCTCCACCTCCTACGGTTATGGTACCCGTTGGAGTCCTTAAAAGGGAAGATGGTACAAAGAGTCGGCCTGAAATTTCAAAATCTGTTATGTTCAGTGATGGTGAGTGAAGGTTATAAATATTATGTTATTTAGATTTATTTAAATCAAAAGAAATGCATTGCTAATGAATTTGTCTTTTTTGAAAGTTAATATTTCAGTTTTTATATGCGTTACAAATATGTGATTTGGTTTATCACAAAATTTATTTTTGTTGATATATTAGAACTATGCTTATGGCTGCAGATAGCTGTATAATATTTAACACTTAATGCTTAATATATATTATTCAAATCTACAACAATTTTATGTAATAACTCTTTACACTTTACTCTTAACATACCTTATTATAATATTTTTAGTTCTTTGAGTTAAAGTTACACTCCTCTGCCCAAGTTATTATTATATTTTACTTTTCATCTCCTTCAAATATTTTACCCTTACACTGGACCTGTTCCTTCCTGTTTGTTTTGGTTTTATGCACCTCTAACTAAAACACAGGAATAAGGCCTGGCTGTGACCTGACAGAACTAGACATGTCGTGGGATTTGAAACCACCATACCGGAAATCTGGTAGTAAGAGAATACCAACACCTGGCTCATCTGTACCAAGTACGTCTGTCAAGAAACAGAACCTACCACGTTTTGACCCAAATACAGAAAGTTATGTGCCACAAGACCCTAATGCGCTTCCACCAACAGTAACGATACATAAAGGACGTGAGTAATAATCTTATTTACAGTAGTAGTTCTATGTTAATGTTGTATTACATAAATATGTTCAAATATGTAAATCAGAGGTATCATATCATGCTGTAACGGACGAGAATCTTCTATACAAAACGCTGAAAAATGAATGTGAACCACCTGTTATGTTTGCGATTAATCGAAATCTCTATGCATATGTCAAAATGGTAACTTGTAAGTATAAATTAAAGGTGTATATAATTTCAGATATTATACAATTACTAATAAATTCATTATTTGTAGTAAATTGTTGTGTTAATAAAACATGTTGGAATGTAACTTCGAAAGGATTGGATTGTGTTGGACAAGATGAAATTATATTATTAATCGAGGTACTACCTGATGAAATCCGGGTTCCTAAAGATCTGCTCCTTTTTATTAACCAATTACGTCTTGAAGCTATGAAAGGTATTATTTATATTCTATATTAATTAATTTACAATGCTACGTTACTTTGATTTCATGCAGGAAACATTGTGTCCGAATTGGGATTTTTAATATACCAGGGAGGAAATTTCTTGGATTCTCGGGAACACGCAGGGTTCTTGTTTATTCGACAAACATCGCAATGCTTGCAAAAAATTATATTACCTCCTGGCCCGTACCTATTTGGCCTCCTAGTTCACAGGTTTGTTTTTTTTAATAATGCAAATTTAATGGCTATTGAAAATGGATCAATTTGCTATCTTGATATCTATAGGTGGGAAACACCATGGGCGAAAGTATTTCCGTTACGCCTTGTCTTACGACTGGGCGCAGAATATCGTTACTATCCGTGCCCGTTGTTCTCGGTTCGGTTTCGGGATGCATTATACTTTGAAATAGGACATACTGTTATGAAGGTTTTAGCGGATTTCAGAAATTTTGCGTACACGTTACCAAGTGTAAGGGGACTAACAATTCACTTAAGAAACAGAATGACAGATGTAATGTTTCCGAGAAATCGATACGATCAAGTGATCAAAGGTTTAAATAATTCGAATGATCACGTATTAGCATACGCTTCAAATTTTAGTATTGCTGCTGACTCACATTTAGTCTGTATACAAACTAACACCGGTGATGAAAGCACTTATCAAACGCAAGCGATAAGTATCAATAATAATCCAAGAACAAGTACGTATTCGATTTTTACTTATTTATGTATTTATTTGAATATTTTGAAAGTAATTGTTCAATCGATACAGTAACAGGTACTAGTTTTATCGTGATTAACGGAGCATTGAAATCATCGATGGGTTTGTCAGCGAAATCTAGCATAGTTGAGGATGGATTAATGGTAGAAATAATGCCAGAGAAAATGGAAGCCTTGAAAGCAGCTCTAAAAAATATGCAAGACTTTTCAATCGGATGCGGTCGACAAGGAGCACCCGAGCCGGATGAAACAGTGAACATAAAGTGGGTCGATAATGATGTGCAATTCAATGTAGGGTAAGTATTACTATAATAATTATTTATAATCATCTATTTAAGTCTATGTTGCGTGTTTTCAGGGTAAAAAGTCCTATTGATAGACGACCTATGGATGGTATTCCTTCAATCCGAATACACAATGGTATTGATTATAAAGGAACGAGTAGATTTATACGATGGACAGAAGTATTTATCATTAATGTACGTTTAGAAAAAAATATGATATAAATTCTGAATTGTTTATTATATTTATAATATATAACATAGAATATTATCTTTTTAAAGTCCGATGATCATCCAAATGGTGTTCATGATCCTGTGGATATAAATAAATTATCAGGAAATATAGCGAAAGCAACATGTACAGCCTTAGTGAAGTTATTGGACTTATTAGCCAATGCTGGTTTAACAAAGCTTGGTGTAAGAACAACTATTCATCCTGACAATGTAAGTTTAGTGTGACAATTTATAAGCTTCTTTTATAAAGTGTGAAAAAATAATCAGATTTTAGTCATTTAACATAATTTCTTTGAAAAGAGAAATATAATAAAATTATAATCATAATAATATACTAGGTTGGTTATGAAGCCGGTAGCGAAGGTATGAAATTGCCTCCAATCTACATGAAGAGTTTAGACAACGAATTAATTCAAGTTCTGCATAAAGCAGCGCAAAGTAGTCAAGATACGCATATTGTGCTTGAATTAATTTTTTACATACTCGATGATTGAAACCTTGCTCCGTTCGCTCCTGTTTTGTTAACGATTTTATTAATATAACATAGTAGAAATATAAAGCTCGTGATGTTCGTACACGACTGAAATGTATAATTAAAAAACTCGTGGAACCACTAAAAAATAGATCTTTTGAGCGGAAAATATTTTCTATCTGAATACTATCTATCTATAATGATACACAAAAACAGCGCTTATATTATAAAAATATATCGAATCATATTTGAGTATAATTATAACAGAGAGAAATTATGAAATTTAAAATTAAATGGATAATGAAATTTATTTTAAATTGTATTAGCTTTAATCTTTTGCAACTCAAATTTGTTTGCTTTTTATGAGGAAAGAACATTGATATCACAATTTTTGTATATCACATATATATATATATATACATATAAATTTTATAAAAAAGAAATATCGATGGAAAATTTTTTGCGACTAAAATCAAAATGAAGTACCATTATTTGTTATTGTGTAAATATATCTGTTTTGTTGTTATTCGTGTAATATGTGTATAATGATAGTTAATAGTACTTTTCTGTCAAAAGAGTATTAAACATATTAATGTAATAAACTGAAAGATTCTTATTTATCTTTTCATAATTTAATAAGAACAAAATTTTAAATTGTAAGGATTTTTTGACAAAATAGTTTTTAACATTTCAAATTAATTTTCCTTTATATATGTATGTTAAATTTTATTAAATATTGATAGAAATGATACAAATAATGATACGATGGTAAGATACAAATTGTTGTATTTTGAATAATTAATCAAGGACTTAAGGTTTAAAACTAAATATTGTGACTATGATAAAAGAAATTGCGTAATTTGGTTCAATATAATTGATACATTGCAGATAAGAAATTGATTTAGGAAATTTCCTGATATTTGTTTAATTTTCAATAATGTTCAAATTTTATCAAATTTTGTAACTTTTACGTTAGGTGAAATTTTTGTACTTTGATGTTGACCTTAGCAGGAAAATAAACTCTATGATATTTCAATAGAAAGAATTTAAATATGGGAATACTTATGACACGAATATTGATAATAGTAACTACTAATAATAATTTGTAAATATGTATGTATGATAGCTGAAATATGTAAGTTTGTTTTATTGTCATAGCATACATTTTGTATTTGAAAATAGTTAACAATAATCAGTAGACAAAACATTCTTCTGACTTATGATATAGTATTTTTGTGATTTAGTCTGTAAATTTTCTTTCTTTGGTCTATCTTGTAATGTTTTAGAAGTTAGATTGAATCTTTATAATTTGATGTTTCGGTATCGTACAGTATCGAAACATATTGAAATACCAGAAATTTATAATAACCTTTAGTTTTAATTAGCAAGATGGTGAATAACACATACTTCTATATTGTTGTAAGCAATGTGATTATCGACATATATAAATGTTTATATTTGTTATTAAAAATTTGGGAAAAGAAAATCCACATATTTTAAGAGTGCAGAATTTTATTTTTTATTGCTTGTATTGTAAGATTGTCTAAAAAGCTGTTTAACATGATAAAAATTAAATATACAAATTAAGAGTATAATTGCAACAAATTTACTTGACTGCAAGGAATTGTATAAAGTAGACTTAAAACATGTAATTTGTTAATGTAGCATGCAGATCAAGTTGACAAAAAAGCTAAAATTTGTAATTCGCAATAGAAAGTGATGTAAATAAATAAAGAAAATATTGTGTGGGTAACGTTTTTGTGTTCATATTTTTATCACGTTTAAAAGAGAATGAACGTTAGCATATATAAGAACCTATCAAAGCAGGGATCTACCCTGTTCGGTTGCTATTTAACGTATATAAGAACCTATGTATTTAAGCTTAAAGTTATAGATCTGCTCTGTTTGTTTGCACACTAGTATAGACAAAAACCTATTGAGTTCCATTCTACAAGAATCTATTTAATTGTACGGTCGTACGGAAAAGATTATATTTACTTTCCTATCCAAAGTAGACAAGTATGAGAATGGCAAAATCGCGCAATAATGAAACTAATTGTGAGTTACCTAAGAAAGAGAAATTAATTGTTTACTACATTTTTTTTAGAGAAGAAAAGAGAACATTCCTTTTCAAACGATAATGGATCAGTGGAATGATGCAACAATCTTAATATATTTTTTATACGCGATAATATTTTAGATTTAACATTAATTCTTGGCACTTGGCATGTTAATTGTACTGGCATGAATATTTTTTCATCGTCGGCATATAACCACGTATTCTTTTTTCTTAGTACGTACTAATTCTGATTCCTACTGATCGCGGAAACTCTCATATTTGTAAGGTAAGGCAAAACGATCACTATGAAGTCAGCCCAGAGAACAGTCGTTTCTGAAGAATCAATTCGTACAATGATTCTAGGAGCATTCGAAGGAAAGCTTTCCGTTGAGGCTGAGGAAGAAGACATCAAGAAAGAAGGGCGAAAGTCTCAGGAATCAAAAGGAAAAACGAAGAGCAGTTAGAATTTTTTCGAAGGCAGAAATTTACATTCGAATAATACAAGTGTCTGACTCAAACGTTTTGGATGGTTTTCCTTTATAGGATGGTTTATTGGTATAGAGATACACATACATATTAAGTATATCTAATATTTGTAAATGTATTGTTTATTTTCTTTGTTCTCTGTTAATAAATTATTATATTCTGACATTTTGCACTATTTCTAACCCTAGTTTATATGTACCATAAAAAATTCAGATATGTTAAATTTTCGTAAAAATTTTCGATTTTCTTCCGAAATGAAATTTTCGCAACCAATATTGACATAATTTACTATAATTTTAAAAATAATTTTTTTGGTAGGGAGTTCTGATTGGCTATTTTTTAAATTTTCGTTGAAAAATTTCGTATTTTCGTTTCATCTTTCACAATCTTCCTCCTATCTTTTCGTCATTCTTTCACTGGATACCAAATGAGAAGTATCATTTCTTTTCAATATAATGTGAAATGTTCATTTTAATATAATTCTTTGAATTTTAAAAAATCAAAATTCATAGAATTAATAATTTTGAGTCAATAATGAATGAAAGGTGGATAAAAAGCGTGGTTAATTTCGTGGTTACATATATATGTCGTTACGTCTTCATGTCCTTATATCTCGCTTATAGTCAATTGGCTTTTTTTATTTTTATCGTTTTTGTAACTCATTTGAATCATGATTTTACTTAAGTTACTCCGTTCAGACATCAGCGTCGTTCAACTGACAGTTGGCCTGTATCACCGCGCGTTGCCGTATATCGGGAGTTTTATTATTTTTGTTAACTTCTAAAGTAAATGACTTCCGAATAGTTCTTAGAGTTTATTTAACATGGTATTTTTTAAAACGATCCATACATAATGCTACATCGCATACGTCGCATTTAAAAACTGTTTCTTTCCGAACTAACATAGATAAGCATATAATGCATCGTTTTGATGTTTTCCTTCGCCCTTTTAGTGTTGGAGGTAACCGTATAGGAAAATGCCGGCCAGTATATCGCGTTAATGTATCATTGATAGATGATGCCTCTCTTACTCTTACGTTTGCTAAGTATTTTTCAATAATTTCTTCGGCTAATCTTTGCTTGTAGACAGGGAAAGCTCGACCTTTTTTATTGTTTTTGAAAATTATATAACTCTTTAGTAACATCATGTTTATAAAGTAAAAAAATATTTTTTTATAGCCTTTTTTAAGCAGATACAAACTTTTCCGTAGAACCGTACAATTAAATAGGTTATTGTAGCACGAAACTCAATAGGTTTTTGTCTATGCTAGTGTGCAACCAAATAGGGCAGATCCCTAACTTTAAGCTTAAATATATAGGTTCTTATATATGCTAAAATGCAACCAAACAGGGTAGATCCCTACTTTTATAGGTTCTTGTATATGTTAACTTTCGTTTCCTTCAGCACTTGGTCGCGTGGTGCAGCACTAGTCCGGGAACAACCAGCAGCATAAGCGTGAGCACTCTCATTTCCTCTCTGTTAATATTAGGAGTATCGCGAAGACGATTCTACATACAACGGGAGTGCCGGTGCATGAGTGTTTAGTGATCAATGAACTCAGCGTTGCTGTATATTGGGGCGTGCTGCCACGGGTCTTATTAAGCCGGCAGACGTATGTATGAGAGAATCCAACATTTTCTGTTGCTTCATAATGTAGTTTGATTGATTCTTTCCCTTTAAAGATCCTAGGCCCCGCCTTTTCTCTTCGTATCACTTCTCGTATATTTAAGATGCATCACTATGGATCTTTTATTTCTCATTTCTTAAGACAATTTAAATTGATTTATCTATTTATTTCAATTGGAAATTCATGTCTCATAGAAGAAATTTAATAGCGGAGTACGGTCGACAAAACTATAGTTCAGAATATCGGTATCTATTTGAATGTTAAGATCATTAATTGATCGACAAATCAACACTTTCAACCCTTTTAACTACAGCCAATCTCTTAACGTATTCCATTAGCACTGTTCGATTAGTAGTATAATCGGTATAATCATAGTCTTGACGTAACATCGTAACATCGTAACTTCTCGGTGAGATACTTCTAGAGTGGATTGTTGAATAATAAGTCAATAACACTTACATTTA
The DNA here is from genome assembly GCF_051014615.1 of Bombus vancouverensis nearcticus. NCBI lineage: Eukaryota > Metazoa > Arthropoda > Insecta > Hymenoptera > Apidae > Bombus > Bombus vancouverensis. The sequence goes on along the minus strand of NC_134914.1, from coordinate 5,473,038 downwards.
GCACACATCATCTTTGTAAGTTATGTAAACAAACGTTAGTAATTTTTTTGAAATTATACAGCATAAGTAGGATCGACCGATCGCTTTTTGTATAAATCATAATATTTGACTTTTGATATTTGTGGGTACACTTTTCTCGTTTTCATATCGTTACATCTTTCGCACTTTCTCAAAAATTTTAGACGATCCGATGTAATCTGTATAAGATTTCACGATACTGCGTAGATACAGGATTACTTTGAGATCGAGAGGATAGAGAAAAACTTCGTGTATCTTTTTCGTGGAAATGTTTCTTGCTTAATCATCTGTACTGCATGTTGTCAATGTTAATGTAATATTTACTCGAAAGATATATTATATTTAACTCAATCTGTTTTTTGCTAGAAACAGTAAGTAAATATACTTCTGTTTAAGTAAATATATTTAATGTCTTGTTACAGATGACAATGTAATAGTGAATTATAAATCAAATTTTCCATAAGGAAATAAATTATAGATGGTCATTCTACAGTTTACAGTAGATGACTGAAAATGAATGATATAGAAAGCATAAGCATGAAAGGCAGTGGAGGATCTAAGATGCCTCATAGTCATTCGACTCCAGCAGGTGTGGATGGAGGTAGTAGAACCCCTCCTACAACACCTAGAAAAGCTGGTAAAATGCTTGCTGTTCGTGTGCAGATGTTGGATGATACGATTACAATGTTTCAAGTTCAGGTAATTTTTATAATAGTTTCATGAAATGGTTCTGTTCATTGGCGAGGTAGTTACAAATGTAAGACACAAAATATTAAAAGTGACATGCTTTCATTTCAAGTTTACACTGAGCCAAATATATCATAACTGCTTCTATAATTGATGCAAAATATCTTTAAATATTAACGTATATGAAATAAATATTAAAAATTATATTAGATTGATTTTATAATGAGAAGTAAGTCAATTATATATCTTTAGTCACATGTTCAACTAATCAGTATTTTAATGTAATTACTAAACTAATTTAATATAAAATCACTGTATGAGATATATGCCATAATGTCTAAGAATAGAAAGGAGTTCTTTTTTAGTTTGATGTATTTTTTATTTATAGAACTATAACAATGTTTTCTATTTTTAAATATTTTTATAAATTATTGTTTGTCATTGTATTTATTTGATAACAAAAAATCATTTATTTTATGCTATCTACGCATGTAATACTTCTAAATGAATAATTGGAGCAGATAATTGGTGATACTATATTGCATGGAGTAAATGTATTGATGTATTGATTATTCATAAAATATATATGGTGCATCTAAAGCATATTTTCAGTTGTCTTGGAGGGTAATTTAAAGTGTGATAACTTTATTTTGAAATATCTGACATTGGAAATTTTTTACGATCAAAGTAATTAGGCTTGTACTATTTTAAGTTTATTTAAATTTTAGGCAAAAGCTTTAGGCAGAGTGTTATTTGATCAAGTTTGCAAACAGCTACATCTTTTGGAAGCTGATTATTTTGGTTTGGAGTACCAGGAACCTAATGGAACGAAAGTAAGAAGCTAATAAATATGTGTTGTTGAATAATTTGTATATACAATTTTGATATTTACCAACAGTATTTATTTGCAGTATTGGTTAGATTTAGAGAAGCCGGTTTGTAGACAAGTTGGACTATCACTAATAGATCCCATATTAAGATTTTGCGTTAAATTTTATACACCTGATCCAGCACAATTAGAAGAAGAGTTTACAAGATATCTATTTTGTCTTCAAATTAAACGGGATTTAGCCCAAGGTCTATTACAATGCAATGATAATACGGCAGCTTTGATGGCGAGTTATATTGTGCAGGGTAATAATAATTCATTTTAAAATTATATAAATGAAAACGAATTAAAAAGTAGAATAGTTTTACGACAAATGATTAATTATTTTAGCCGAGTGTGGAGATTATGTGATAGAGGATTATCCAGATCATACGTATTTGTCAACTTATAAATTTGTGCCTCATCAAGATCAAGAACTAGAGCGTCGCATTATGGAAAATCATAAAAAACACGCGTAAGATAATTAACTTTGTTCAAATATGTATAAAGTTTCAATGTTCTGAAAATGTTACGTTTTGTAAACAGAGGCCAATCACCGGCAGAAGCAGATCTCAATCTGCTGGAAACAGCGCGCCGCTGTGAATTGTATGGGATGAAAATGCATCCAGCTAAAGTAAGTATCGCAAGATATGACTTATGCTATGCTTGAGTATATAATCGTTGTTGCATTTCATTTGTTATCGAAGGATCACGAGGGTGTACCGTTGAATCTGGCTGTGGCACATATGGGGATAGTAGTCTTTCAAAATTTCACCAAAATAAATACATTCAGTTGGGCTAAAATCAGGAAAATCAGCTTTAAAAGGAAACGATTTTTAATTAAACTTCATCCAGAGGGTTACGTAAGTGTATTATGTTCCGTTCAAATAATGTCGAAACGAATCCTTGAAGAACTGGGTTTGAAAATTAACTATTTCGCGCAACGTTTGTAGGGTTATTACAAAGATACTGTGGAATTCTTTTTCGAAGGACGCAACGAATGTAAAAATTTTTGGAAAAAATGCGTAGAGAATCATGGATTTTTCCGTTGTTCGGTGGTCAAACGAGTAGTACGACAAAAAACACGAGTTCTCAGTCGTGGCTCGTCATTTAGGTATGCGCGTTTGCGCTAAAAACATTCCATATTATGTTATGCGTATAAAACGTATAAGGTATGTAAGCCGATTTAATGAAATTTCTTGATATTGCGTTATTAGGTACAGCGGGAAAACTCAGAAGCAAATCGTGGAATTTGTTCGGGACAATTACGTGAAGAGGCAAACGTTTCAAAGGTAAGTTGGATTAGCACCGCGAAATGTCGTTCTATGATTGAATCAATTCTTGGATACACTAGTAATGTGTAGCTAGTGCATGCGTATCGTTATGTACTGTCCCCTTTTAATGCTGGTTTTATACCATTGAGATATATTTTAATTAACGAGCGCACTAATCTTGCGTGGGTAAGACGGGAGGTGGCACGGTCTTGCTTTTGCCGGGACATTAATTGGTATTTATCATGTCTATCGTTGTTCCAATTTTAAGTAGAACGAAGTGTTTACTCTATTCGTTTTGTACTTTCGTGTGTCAGTGTTGCCTGTTCGGACAGGGGTGGCGGGGAGTCAGGCTCACCATCAGGCACGATAACCCGAATGATCAATGTACCCTATTTTTGATAGTGTGGTCACTAATTCTCGTCGTTGTAACACCTAATGATACACACTGCAAAGTTACCATACTTCACTGTCCCGATCGAATCTTTACCAATCAGATATTTCTCCATCGTAGTAGCCTACTCTACAATAGAGCATAGAGATTACGTACTTCCTTTATAATAATTTCATCCTTGTACATACAGTTAACAGGTATACATAATTTTTTATCACGCAATATCGATGTACAGTCAGATAACATTACTAAATAATGCGCTATTAGAGCGAAAAGCATCGTGTTTCACCGATAGATTCATCGCCGTTTGTGTGCACATTTTTATCGAATATCTCCGTGTGTGCGATAATTGAGCATGCGAAGATAACGAGTACTCGTGCGCAGATCCTTTACGCGTAGCATTAACAATAGTTTGCGTGCAAAAATATAACTAGTTTACAAAATCATTGAATTTTGAATGTAAAACTGTAAGCACAGGATGTAGGAAAATTATTAAATGCAATGAGAGCAAATGTTTACGTGATAATGGAGGGGATTTTTAACGATGATATGGTATCTTGTGTATAAAGGATAGTTTTCATACGATTGCTTGTTAACATTGCTATTATTACCATTATTTGACTCGTATATTTTCTGTTTAACTTAATGTACTATTTTATCGTTTTGAGGGCATACTTGATTATTTGAATATTGTTGTTTTACCGCGATCGTGATATTGGTTGCGATATAAGGGTAGTAAACATCGCGAACGCGAGTGACACGCAACTTTTTCTTCCATACAAATACATATGTATTAAAGGAACGTTTATGAGAGAGAGAGACAAAGAGATTTAAGAAGGAAAGGAGACCCTTGAAACGATAATGGTTAACCGAGTAAGCGTAACGAGAAAGCTACTATTTTACAAGAGATGATAGGAAGGTGGAAAAAAAAAAAATGCGAAAAATATTAGTTAGTTCTGGACAGGCTTGGCATTTGGTAGCCTAAGTCTGATGCTGAACTTGACTCTCTCTTGCTCGCAGGTCCAATTCGTTCCGGCAGACTAGCGGTGGTAGGGCATTGCAGGGCTTGGAGGGGGGAGGCTATCGTGGGGCCACTCCAAGCAGCTCCCTTATGGGCAGCTCCAGCATCTCTGCCCACCCCCTCCTGCCCCTCGGCGATCCTGGTATGTACCATGACCGACACCAACCTCCACGAGAAACGCTTTCTTTTTCATACCCCCGCTCTTTGCCTCTGTTTCGTTTCTTTTGTTTTTTCTTTTCTTTTTAAAAGATCAGTTTCTCTCGATCGTCTTCTCGTTTTTCCTTTCGTTTTCATTTACTGTGTTACCGTTTATTCTTCGTTCGTCCCCTAGCATTATTTTATTTTTGACATAAGTTCTGTTGAAGTATCGTACATAAAGTATCGTAAAAGTAGAGAGTAGTAAAGTTAGCGTATTGCAAATAGAACGCTTTTAAAAATGATTATCTGGAGTTTATTATCTGAGGCTTGTTTACGTTGTTCCGTCAAGAGAATGCAAACGCGGAAAAAGGCTATAAGGGAAGGTATACTCGTAAGAATATCGAATGTATCGATTCGCCGGGAAGAAGGTCTTGGAGCAATCGAGCGAAAGCCGATGAGTTCAAAGATCCTTCGGAATCGCAAAAGGCAAATCGAACGGGAAAACAAGAAAAAATGAGATAACAGAAGGGTGGGCAGAGGGAAAATAGTGGGAATTATGGAGGGAGAAGGAACGCAAGGAAACAGGGTTCGCGAGCGGGGGTAGGTGTACAATACCGAAAATGTAAAAGCTAAAGAAGGGAATAATTTCAGCCCTGGAAACCCCAGCTCTGTCTCTATCATGCGGCTCGATGACACTGGATTCTCCGACGACTGTGACGAGTGTCTCGATGGGAGGGACGATTCACCGTCGCGAAGACACAGCTACGTCGTTTCGGACACTTACCTCCATCGACGTCCATTCCCCGGCCACTCCCAGCCAGGTCCCAGTACCGCGGCAGATGCTTGCTGCCAGCCAGCAACGGATTTCATCAGCAGGTCGTATCAGCCCCTCTAACAGCAGTCCTCCTGAATTTCCCCCACCGCGACCTATGCCTAGACATCCCTGGCAGCGATCGGCCAGTTGCCGCGAGTTGTACGCTTCTAGCTTCGAGGATTCAGGGAAAGCGCGATCGAAGGACGACAAACCTTCCGATGATCCTATATTGGAACCTTTCCGTTTGCCCTCCCAGGGAGAGCTAGACAATCCCGTGACGCGGTACGATGAAAGTAATCGATCGTACAGCGCGGCTAGCTCGAAGTTACCCTCTCTCGATCACGACTCGGTACCCGAGCGTGTCTATAGTAGCTCCTACCCGGGAACTTCGTCGCTCTCCACTGAATCTGGCCACGAGGAATCTGGTCCTGCGGGAGATCTCTCTCACGACGATCTTTCGCACGATTCCTACGAACTTTTGGAACGCGAGCACGAATTTGAATATCCGGAATCGTATTCGAGTCCGCGGGACGACGACGACGAGAACGAGCCGATGTCCGATAGGAGCGACGAAGGAATCGAGCACGAGATGTTCCAAATGGATTCCGAGACCGATTCCTTCGTGAAACACCGATCGATCAAATCCACGGATAGACAACAATTCAAATCTGTGCTCGCGGACCTCAAGAACGCTAGAACAAAGTCTATCGATCGGTACTCAGCCGTGACCGCGAAACCAGACAGTGACTATATCACCGTTGAGTCTCGAATACAACGATCTAGCACTCAAATCGAACGAAAATTCGAGACACGACACGCTAATTCGATAGAGCAACAACAGCAACAACAACAATCTAAACATTCTCTTCCGCATCAGGACTCTGGGAGAAAAGATCCTGTCGTGTTGCAAGTGCAAAAACAAAAAATGTCTGTGTTGAACGAGTTGAAAAACTTGAAGCCAAAGTATAAGATCACTCACGTAGATTCGGAGATTTTACGGGATGAGGGTATTATGCGTCCAAAATCTCGGATAGATGATGATTTGAGTCCAGTAGATTCGACCAATAGAACGATCATAGATCAAAGAGCTAGGACAGTCAGAGCACGCAGTATTGCCAGTTTGGAAGACCATATATCACGCGCATACGTAGAAACGGGTAGTTTAGGTCGGGGTTACAAAGGTGCTGGTGCAGGTAGTGTTAGTAGCGGTGGTGGTGGTGGTGACAGTGGTGGTAGGGATCGAAAATCGAATCGCGAAAGCGAGACGAAGCTCGAGAAAACGTTGACAAAGTTGCAAGACAAAGAGAGGAGAAGCGTGGACCGAGAAGAGAAAAAACGTGTCGAAAGGGATTATTCCAGGGAGTATTCGAGTAAGAAGGCAGAAAGAAGCGAGTTGAGAGAACGTCGATCGGTCGAGCGATTGGATTCGCGAGATCGAAAATCGGACATGCACGGTCGTCGTAGCGTTGATCGAATAGACGCAAGAGAATTACGAAGAAGCATCGAGAGGCTGGACGTTCGAGAGAGAAGTTACGAACGGCTGGATTCGAAGGAGAAGTCCTTCCGTCACGGTGATCCTTACGCGTTACGCGGGAAGAGCGTCGAGCGATTAGATTGTCAGGAACTTCGAGGTAGCACGGAGTATCTAAACAGAAGTCCGAAAGAAAAGACGGGTCATCGGTATTCCGAATCGAGGGAACGTCGAGAGAGAAGCGTGGAACGGTTAGATTCAAAGGAGAAGAGGAGAAGTCCGGGAAGTCGAAGTAATACGGTCGATTACAACCAGAGGCATACGTTGGAACGTTTTGATTCTGGAAACAAAAGCCCGCTCGAACGACTCAGTGCTGGCAGGGAACATCGTGGAAAAAGCGTCGAGAGATTGGACTCGCAGGAGAAGCCGACATTTGATTTCGATCCCGTTACGATCGAAAGATTGAAGTCTTTGGAGAGGTGCAACAACGTTTCGAAAGACAAAGGATACGATAGAAAAGCGGAGCGAAAGAGCTTCGAAAAGTTGGATTCGCGCGAACGAAGGCACCCAGATCGACTAGATTCGCGCGAGCGAAAGCAATTGGATAGGTTTGACTCGAGAGCAGGAGGAGGGGGAGGGGGAGGAGGAGGAAGAAGTTTCGAGTGCATCGAACAGGTCTACGATTGGAGGAGAAACAGCATAGAGAGGATCGAGTACAAGGAATCGAGGAAAAGTAAGGGACGAACAGAAAGGGGCAAGTCCGAGGAGAAACCGCGTGAAAGGGACGACTGGAGAAGCTTGGAGAAAGCGCGAAAGGACGAGGAGAAGCGCGAGCGAGAACGACAAGCGAGGCTCTCGATAGAGTCGAGGACGGACACGGTGATCGGTGTGCCGATGGAAATGGAAAATTTTAAATCGAAGACCATGTTTACGGAGTACGAACCGAAGATCGTGGGAGGTGTGGTGCTGGGTTTCGACGACACGATACCGGGTCATACACCGGTCGAACGTACCAAGAGCGATCCGAATCCGGCACGGCAGAGGTTAGGCTCGAACAGTAAACGGCACATACTGATGCATCAGAAATCCATCGACTTAACGCCAGCTGATTCGGGAGACGAAGATCCGTTCTCGGACAGTGCGGCTATGCAAAAGGCGAACATCGAAATACCTTACATGTTGCACAAACGACACGTCATGAATGGTACCGCATCTGACGAGAAGTCCGAGTCGGATAGCGGCAAAACCATTTCGAAAAAGGCCGGTGCCGTTCGAGATCTTCCCAAGTTGCCTTTGAAAATGATCACGGACATTTCTTGTTTCGATCTGTCTAAGCTGTCCTCGATAGACAAGCCTAGTAGCAAGCTCTCGCCTGACAAGCCAAAGAGCGTTTCGATCACGCCCATGCGACCTAAATCGATACTCTCAAGCCCGTCCGATAAACCGAAAAGTATCTTGAGTCCTACGTCGAAGTTATCACCTACCGACGCGAAAAACGTAGTTTGCAGTTTCTCTCCAACGAATAGAAGTCCATCCAAGGCAGGTTCGAAGGCTCCGTCACCCGATAAACAGCCGTTCAGATCCGCGTCGTTCGATAAAAACCGAACGGAAATCGTGATCGAGGATCGAACGGGTATTAAATCGTCCAGTCTCGACAAGAAAACATCGAAATTATCACCGATCGAACCGAATGTCACCATATTATCGTCGATCGAGAAACGCTCGCCCAAGATGTCTCCCACAGATCCTAATGTAACAATAGTTTCTGTGATACAAAAAAGGAGGACATCACCCTCGGAGTCATCCAAGAGCTTCGCAAGCGCGCAACGGTCGCTCGATTCGAAGGTGAAGCCTTTGAATTTTGCCGACGTGGTTGGAATGGAAATGAAGATGAAACTCGAGCGTAAGGCCAAGTCCGAAATGGAAAAGGACAGTCTGAAAACGCCGGATGATAGCTTGGAGAAGCAAGACAGTATAGAAAAAATACCATTGCCGGAAATTCCTAAACCGGTTGCGACCGGGATAGAAGACGAAAGATTCGGCTCCGATAAGGTAGAAAAAGTTTCGCCCATAGACGACTCCTCCCGAAAAACGTTCGAAGGCGAAATCGTTGACGTAGATGGCAAGCAAATTAAAGATGAGAAACAAACTGAACAGTTGGAACCGCAGTCGCAGGAAAAGAAGTTGGAGCAAGTAATGGATGTGCAATTAGAACAAAAAGACAAGGAGAAGGTGAAGAGGGAAGAGAAGGAATCTTTACCTTCGGCTACTACCGTTGATGTAATCTCGGAGAAACCGAAAGTTCCGGAAAAACCAAAGACATTGGAGAAACCGAGCATACCGGAGAAAACGAAACGCATCTTGGAGAAGATAGAGTCAAAGTTTTCCGAAGCTAGAATCGCTAAACCGAAGATTATCGATACCGGATTCGACGATTTCGTGGAACCTGTCGCAGATCTGCCTTTGGACGAAGTGCCTGTGAAGCCCGCGTTAGAACTGGACAGCCTTAAAGTTCCTGAATTCGTTCCTTTCATGTCGAGGCCACACGGCGAACCTCTGCGCTCGAAATCGTTATCGCTAGCCGAAGAGAAAGCACCGATCGATACTTTGCTCTCGCCGGAAGTCGAGAACAAACACTTTGTTCCGGATGTGTCGCCGAAAAGGGCGAAGAGAGCGAAACCAGAGCCAAAGAAGGATTTCAAGAAACAATCCAAGTCGCTCGAGGGAGACAAGCCTCCTTTGAAGAAAGCGACCTCGAAGGAGTCCCGCGTAACCACGCCCAGCTCGAAGATCGACAAGTCCAAATTGAAGTTGGGAGAGATGCCTCAGGAAATCATCATAATCGACTCGACCGACGTGGCACCAGAGGTGAGCATCGTTCAGAAAGGTAGATCCAAGTCTATCACTCGGTTGCCCGAGAAGGCATATTCCGCGTCAAAGGAGGAGAAGGAGGAGAGCAAAGGTGGTACTCGAGCGAAATCCGCCTCGGTCGACGACGATTTGATCAAAGTTACCGCGGCATCCGGCGTGAAATCCGAAAAAACGAGACCAAAGTCGTTAGGTATTTCAAAGAGTCTGAGTAGCAGCGCCGAAAGAAAGGATTCCGCGGAGAAGATATCGCCAAAGAGAACGATCGTTGAACGGTCGAAAAGTGGCACCAAGTCCGAGACTAAATCGACGGAATTGAAATCGCCTACATCGATGAAAGAAATAGTGGTGTCGAAGTTGCAGCAGGAATCTAGAGCGTTGCGTGCGAAAATCGATTTGAAAGCGGAAACCGATATCGAGGAGCCGAGGGCCGATACCGATTTCGACGTACGAGAGCGCGAGACTATGGACGCGTCCAGACCTGTAGAAGATCGCGCCACGGAGAAAAAGAGCTCGTATCCACAGGATTTGACGCAATCGCCGGTAATATTGCGAAAGCTGGGACAAACGCCCGTTCTATTTGCCCGTGCGCGTCTCGGTCTATCGGAGGGAAGCGGAATCGGTGCATTGCAAAGGCAGGGCGCAACGCAGTCTCCGACCTCTCAAAGGCGAGCCAAGTCGTTGGACGCTCCGGTGATAGCGGTGCACAAACTTCCACCGGCGACCGCGTTTTCCAGCAAGGACGACACCGTCGACGTGTCGGAGAATCCTGACGAGGAAAAGGCTGACGAGGACGTGCCGACAGAGGCGGTTGTTCCATATGGCAGCGGTGCCGTCTCCACCACTGGCCCGCCAATGAAACCGCAATCCATTCAGATCGAGGCATCGCCCAACCACAGGTCCGACAGTACCGACCACACCACCATACCAGAGATCTTTACCGATTCCCTGTCTGTTACTGAAACTTCTGCGCAATATCTCGAATCGCCGTTGACAGAAAGCAACGAGATCATACCAAGCGCGGATTTAATTCCATACGAGAGAGACGTGCTGCGATTAGACGCGAACGGTAAAGATCAAAAGACGATGTTGGAATCGGTTAAGGTGGACGAGAAAACGAAATTTATCGATCAGAGTTCCGTGGAGTCTGGCACCGAACAGGAAGTGGTCGCGTTCGATAAAGCTGTTAGAGCGGAAAAAATCGATCTACTCAGCGTCTCAAAAACCATCGAGGGTTCTGTTCTGCGACCATGCGACCAAACAGCGACCGAAGCTGTGTCGCTGACGAAGGAGAAACTGTATGAACGTTCGATGATCGTCGACGAATCTACTGGAAAAATTGCCGAGGCCGAGATTTCCACGACAGTGTCAATCGAAATCGAGGACGAAGAAAGGCGGCAGGCAATCAAGCTCGCCAAGGATTCGAAGAAAGCGACGGAGAGGGACGATCTTCCCGACGTAACGGTGACTACCGTAACCGTTACGCGAGAAGACGCTGGACCGACCGCCTTTCTCAGATCGACGACAACGATCGACTTCGACGACGGACAAGACATGGTAAAGTCGCCGATTCAGATCTCTATCGAGGAGTGTTCCGACGATGACATCGGTGGTGATGCCGAGGAAGATGATGCAGAGGAGGACGAGGAGGAGATTGCCCATAGCGAAGACGAGCGGGAAGCGCAAGAGCAGGAAGGCGATGAGAATCGGCCGTTGGATTCCGCGGATACGAGCGAAGATACGCTCGACGCTTTAGATACCCAGGTTCACATGAGAGGTATCGACAGCGAATTGAGCTCACCGGATTATGGAGTCGACAAAATGGACGAGAAGACCCTAGTGGAAGTAGAGTTGACGCCTGAGTATTTAGAAATGAGAAGAGAGGACGAGGACGGTGAACTAGCCGAGGAACTGCCAAAAGACGAGGAGACCGTCGAAGAAATGATGAAAGAGTTACCTGAGGATGTTCTGAGTGCGAATCGTTTGACGATCGACAAGAAGCTTAGGTTGAGTAGCGAACGTTCGAGAAGCGAGGAAACCAGTACGTGGACGCCGGACCGCGAAGACCCGGAATCCAGCTCCTGCTCTATAGCTCGACCGCTGGGTATTGGCCAGATCCAGCCGATAGTGGATCGCCGGGAAATCGTCGCAATGATGAAAGACACGCGTGGGCCTGGTTCCTTGGAGGAGGAGAACAGTAGCGGCTCCCAATCGGGACTTAGACACGATTTGAATTCGACTTGGAAGTCCTTTCCCCTGGAAAGCTCTGGAAGTTCGAGCAACGACGAGGGTTGGACAGGTCAAGACGAGAACAATGCCGTTCAGTCTCAGTCCGAGGATAGCAACGGACAGAATGAGGACAGTTTTCAAGAGGATCTTGCCGATTTTCCTGGCAGTTTCATTTATCCGATAGGTCCGGATATTCTAACCAGTTGTGGCACGTTTGCGCTCACACGTACGTTATCTAGGATTTCCGAGAGATCCACTACATCGGAACAGGATAAAAGCGATTTGGAGGACTCGTTCAAGCCTAGTTCAAGGTCACCCAGTTTGGACGACGAGTCACTGATATCGAGCGACCATCAACTTTCTCTGTCTTCTGATCCACCATCCGGTACGCCTCTTCCCTCGATTTCCGATGATCGGCGCACATCGTCCGAATTGCCTGATATTCCTATAGACGTGGTAAGCGAGCAAGAGGAGGAGGCGAAATCGCCGAAATCGGGTGGGAAGCCGAAGCTGCAGGAACAAAGCTCGGAGGATTGGCCATCTCCGCCTAGTTCGCCTGTGTTCGATCCTCCTGTAGTCAGCCACGTCGAAACCTTTTATATGGAGATCAAGCCTGAGGAGGCGGTCAAGGTAACGGTAACCGACAGCACCGAAACACCGGGTCAAGTGGAACACGACAGCGATTCTAGCGATGAGAATCGAACACTGCACGACGATTTGCATTCCACGTTTTTCGAGGACGGTCACAGCTCGACCTCTGCAACCACCGTTGACGGTACTGTAAAGATAGCCGTTAAACCAAAGTCGAACTCTCACGTGACGGGTTCTTCGCACAGCGAAGACACCTCGATGGGATTGTCGATGTCGGAGTGGTCGAGTTCGAATAACACCGTGCGTCAATTTTGCCAATATTCTGGTACCAAATCCGACGACAACTCTCTGGCGGAACTCGGAGCCTCGATCTCGGACTGGTCGGGTAGCACGACCGTCATTCCTCAGCAGCACTACTCCTCATCGACGCCGGTCGAGAAAAGTCAAAGCGACACAACTACATCCGATAAAAGCGTGACTAGCATGAGGCCGAATTCCAAGTGCAGAACGGCCGATGGTCCTCCGCTTATTGGTCCATCCTCGCCACCGTTGCCGCCACCGCCGACTACGCCTCCACTAACACCGTCTCATTCCGTATCCGTATCCGTTTCCGTTTCCGTATCTGGGAACATGGATCGACGTTCGCCGTTCGACGAGCATCTGGCGATGGGCCTTCCGTTGGACGGCGAACGATCATCATCGATCGGTCGAACGATCAGGAACGAGCAGTCGAACGAAGCGAAAAGATTCATCGATAATCAATTCGATGATCATCGACTGGTGTCGCGTCACGGCGACGACGAACGGCAAGGTTCCGTACGATCGACGTATATCTCGCCACCTCGAATAACTCTTCAGAACGAGTTCGACGAGACTATCGACGACGAGTTTCGACTAATGTCGGACGATGGTGATGCGCCGCTTCCGATCCTCGAAGAGGAGGAAGAGCTCGACGACCAGGAGGTTGCGTCAGGGAGGCAACAGATGGGAGACGATCGTTTGTATGACAACGTTCCCGCTATGAAATATTCGGGCGGCGATCAAATCCGAATGGAAGTTGGTCGAGGGGACAACGCCGAGGATATGCACGAAAAATACGCAGATTTGGCGCTCGGTTCCAGACCGGCGGACGACGATTGGTCGTTCGAAGAGGAAAGAGAGGAGACCGTCATCCAGAAGGAAAAGGTCCGCAGCAGGTCAACTCCCAAATTCGAACGAGGTTTCTCCGAACCCATGGAAACTGGCAGGTATCATGAAACTAGATCGACCGAGCGACCCGTACTCGTTCCCATCAGAGCGAAGTCGACTCCGTATTATTCGACAACGAGTCTGAGCGGCGAGTCGACCACCTCTAGTCCTCCGATGCAGATCAGGACGCAGATTCGGACGAAAACGATGCCTTACTCGTCCAGCAAAAGTCCCCAGAGCGAGGGTGATACGTCTTCGAGCATGGACAGTCCCGTTCACACGCCTGTTCACGGTCAGATAGCTGTTCGTCGAAGACGACGGGAAAACTTAAAGAGGCGTCATCGAGTGGTGGTGGATTTCGAGGTGAAGGATGGTCAGATTATTTCGAGTACTGATTCAAGCTTCGACGTGGCTACTATTCCGCCACCCTTATTGGCCGAACGTTCGAGGCCCGACGTTGACGATGACGAGGATGACGATGACGACGACAATGACGACGATAACGATGGTGACGATGACGACGAGTACTCGGAGGCCAAGGAGATGCAGGAGAATCGACGGCAACAACGTTGACGCGACTAGCACTTCAAATCTTTTAACTCCTTTGTTGCAACGTCTTTTGACATTTTCAACGAGAATTGGATAATTTGTCCAGGATGAATACACGACAAGAGGCAACAAGGAGTAAACGAGATCGATGTCGATCCAATCGACATCGACGAGAGTGGAGATCAAAAGATATCGTGAAAAACAATCTAGTTTAATCTATCGCGCATAAGGATAATTAGTACGTTTGTTACACGTTTTAGAAATTCAATTTAATTTGATACGATATCGTCGTTATCGCGTGGGAGCTTTTTGATCCGTAAACAAACCTTTAACTCCATCGTACTTAACTTATTCTATCGTATATTTATACGTATACGGAACGAGCCGACGCGAAAATACGATTGGAACGAAGCTACACCTACTAACGATAATTAGTCTAGAAAATACGATATATGATAAGAAACGGTAGCGATCAAAGGTGATACGTATGAGATACGTTTCGAGATTAATTAGGGTCGTTGTTACGCGGTTACCGCGAACGTATGTACTATGAAGGTATGACGGATCTCCGACGGCAGAGAAAGGATTCTCGAGAGAAATGAGAGTTAAAACGCAATCGTAGAAACACGGAAAAATAGACAACGATGCTATTCCAATTTACGAAAACGACAATCATTGTTGAAGGTGAGATAGCATCGTTAAGAAAGCGGTAGGAAGGGTGAAATGGAAAAGGGAAAGGCGGAGGAATTGTCTCTTTTAGTTCGAGAATTGAATCCTCGATAAGCGGTCGTATTATTTGATCGTAGTTTAATTTATGTCTCGTTTAACGACGAAAGACAAGTTGCTCAACATAGGTACTTATACAAAATGTTTATCGCGTACTTTCGTTGATACACACGTACGTGCGTGTATTGTATGGAATTGCGATTCACGGTGCGAGTGGCTAAATCGGAACGCGTGAAATATCGCGATAGGTTTAACGAACCGTCGAAACGTTTGTCGTCGAAAGATCGAATGATCTGCAATCTTTCTTCCCTCAGTTTTGTCTCACGGTGTTACAACTCTCTACGGCTTGGAGTATGATCGACGACCGATCTACCAGTTATATTGCTAGACTCCGGGATCGTGAATAAATTTACGCGACTCGAGCAGATGCGGGACGCGTCTTCCGTTTAATTTTCTCGATAACGACGATCACGGTTCAGCACGTGATTTTTCAAGGTATCGATAATGGTAAATGGTAATGGTAACGGCCAAGGTCATCCGATGGTTACGGCATGTTAGGTCGTTGAATTTCCCTTGATGTCAATTATAAAGCTGCGCCGATGAAAGTATGACGTTGGATTTAAAAATATGGATGACCTTGATATCCGAAGAATCGCGTGGCCTCGGCGTTGTTTACCGTCGTGGGGTTTTATGGAAGATGTTTTTTCTGCATCCTTAAAGGGAGAACGATCGACCGCGTCGCGTCACGTCGAATTGCTTGGAACATGTCGTACGTGAAGGATCAAACCGAACTATTCAACTCGGAGAGACAAAGAAATTTGAATTGGTTGAAAGAAAAACTTCCATTGGCTTCAATTTACGTTCTTCCGACTAATACCAAGCTTTCTATCGTATGCTCTATTCAGACGCTAATTTTTGCACGATCAAGAGTAACGGAAAAGTGTATCGATATGAATTTCTATGGAATTTCGTAAGACAACGATCTGCAAAATAATGCAGCATGATATTCTCAATGGTTTTTGAGTCTGTTGGTAATAAGATAACTCGGTTAGGAAGCTCGATACTGTTCATACGAGGGACGCATAGTTGGTTAGGTCGAGGCTAAATTTGTAAAACGATCGATATTAATATAATGGACTACGAGAAAAAGCCGGGAGTAAATAACTATCCCGTTGCAGGTCGGGTTAACGCGGTACTAACGCGTAATTTTACGTCGAGCGTAAGGGCGTCAATGTAAAAATATCTTAGCACGTCGCGTCCCATGTTTGTTATGGAAATATCGTACGGAAGGTTCTATGCTCGAGAAACAACATCCAAACCGAATTTCTTCGTTTCGTTTGCTTTCTTTCAATGTTGATGTTTCGGTAGAATTTAGCTGCGATTTTGGTTTCTGATGGAGTTTAGAGACGTTCAAAAGCAATAATTTAACCTATTCGTAAGAGGTTGTTCGTTAGGAAGCGAACGTTAGATAGGGATTTATTGCACTGAAAATACGGATCGGAGAGTTTTTCTTCCTTGTTGTGCATAGACATACATAGACGTGTGTCGTTTCAACGATACGATTCCGTTAACCCTCTGACTGCCACGCGTAACATTCCAATCTTTACATATAGTCTGATTCGTCCCTCCGATTTTCTACGCGTAACGTTTTTGTTTTTCGTTATCGTAGATAGTTATAGATCGCACAGGTATATTCGAGAATCGTTTAATTTTTCATTTCGAAACGGCAATGTTCGAAGCAAAAGCACTTCATATCTTTTCTGTTTCGCGCACAACGATTCGATTGATCCGATCGACGATAGATGATCGACAAGACAAGAGGAGACACCCGTTTAACAGAGTTTGCAGATATTGGAGAAAGGGCGTGGCGGTCGGAGCGGAAAAGCTGAGCTTAGATAGCCTTGTGTCAGACCGGCTTGAACGGTCTGAACCGTTCTGTGATTTGTCGCGAATTAAAAACGCGAAAGAAGGGAGAATGTATATATAGTCGATGGTGCGTCTCGAAATCAATTCACGCCTTGTTTCTTCCAGACGGGTAGGGGTAGCTCGTTTGACACGAGACAGGAAATCAACGCGATCTCTAAAATAGTCTATCTTAAGCATGGACGATCGTTGATAATCACGTTGTCGTTGAATAATCGTTAATCACCACCGTGACCATTAATCGCCACTCCATTAGTCATTGTTACGGTATTATCGCTACACTTAATTGATTAAAAGGTTACTAGTTACTACATCGTAGAACGCAGTGAAGAAATATACAAAGAAACTAAGTACGTAACTACGTATCAAAAGATATAATAAAAGATACGAGATTAGAAAGTGAATGCCGAGTGCTGATCACGATGTCGAGGCTTAAGTTGCTTTCTACGAACGCGATGACGAGTCAACGAGAATCGTTCAATCGTGATAGATCGATGGCGAACTGGAAACGCATTTTTGAACGATGTTCGCCCGCGTACGTCCTTTCGTCGAGAATCTACGTTTTCGCTTGCGATTCCTCGAAGCTATACATAATATACGATTCGCGATAGCAAATCTTTTCGAACGCAACACCGCGTTTGTCGGCGAAACGATACTCGAGCGACCGGCAACATTCCCTTCGCATTCCTCAAGCGTCTGCACGTAAGGATAGCGATTCGGCTGACAACCAGGGAAACGTTGCACGAGAACGAGTCGCGAGGAGTTCGCGATACCGTATTGATTCTCAATTTGTTCCTTTGCATGCAAAACTATCGGCATATCTTCGTAATCGTCGCTCTTGAACGATCGACGCGGAATCTGTCGCGGATCCCACCGCGGTTATAATAGGGCCGTACTTCGGCTGCGCTATAATACTCACGAACGTTATCGTCCAGTAGGACAGAGATCACAGTAAAACAGTAAGTCAATCTCGATGGGAGCATGGAAATATTAAGACGATTAACTTATGCGTGCATAATGATGGGCACTAGATTCGCTTGTTGCTTGATACGATCAAGCGATCGTACCAGCCCGATTAGTTTTGTCTACAGTGTTTCAAGCATAATATCGACTGATCATTTTTCGTGCCCATCGTTAGTTACCTTTACGCGAACGCGTCGACGCTTTGACGGATATCCACCGTCCCTGGAATCGTCGCTTTCTTCTCGAGTTCCTCGATCATTCTGGATCGCGCTTTCTTTTCTTTCTTTCTTTCTTTCTCTCTTTCTTTCTGTCTGTCTGTCTATCTGTCTTCCTTTTCTTTTATACATTCTCGAGGAAAGTTGAAAGGTACGGTCCTGCCGATCGATTCCTCCAAGCGAAATCCCATCCTAGACAGAAGAAGAGTATCGTCGTATCCTCGATCTATCCGTACGAGTTCCTGTATCGGTTTAATCTTGACTTGTCCTCGTCTTGCATTTGTGCATCGTCAATCCTGTCCTGCCATCGATATTACTACACACGCACGCGTCTCTTCGAGCACTATTCTCTTTCTGTATTTCTACGTTTTTCAGTTTGTCTATGTCATCGTATCATTACCATTGTCATTATCGGCCTCGCCATACCACCTTTCATTCTTTCCATTTTACCAATGTTGTCACTCGACCATCTCTTCGTCCATCGTTCTCATCGCAGATATCATTTTTCAATTTCGTTTCCTTGGTTTTCCTTTTTCTTCTACTCCTTCTTTTGAACTCATTCTCCCTCATGGTTATAGTTATTTGGTACGCGTGCGTGTTACTCGATTACACAGCGCGTATGTGCCGCCTCGAGATCGTTGCGCTCGAAGTTTTCGAATCCGTGTGCAGACTGACAGTTAATGGAAACGGGATTGGAAACGGTGGATTTTTGGCTGTTTAGAAGCCGATCCTTAAAAATTCGTTCGTCGAAGAAAATATGAGACGACGAGCTACTCGATACCGAGTTGCCATTTATCTGCCAAATTTATCGCCAGTTTCCGCAACGAGCTTTTGCTTTCGCGCTTCGATGAAAAGAAGAATCCGTTGCCAATGCGTTCCCAGCACGCGGCCCCGCTGCTCGTATTTACGCCTTTTTTTCCCTTTTACAAGCGAGTCACGATCAATGAGAAAAAGATTTTTGCCAAGCAACCCACGAAAACCTCGAGCCCGACGAGATGTTCAAAGTTGATCGGTTTATATCAATATTAACAAACGACTGAACACTATTCGTTACGATAAATGATATACATGTTATGTGTAAGTATATACGCGTATATCAATAATACGTGTATATGTTTATATACAATATATATATTATATATATAATATAATATATATACATATATATATGAATTTATATTTAATTATAGACATAAGACGTTAGTATGCAAAGGTCGTGATACCTGCAATAGGGATCAAGGTATTAGACATAAAATATATTTAGATAACTTGTACGGTCATGCGAATTTCCGTTGCAGTATAAATGTTTGATTTGTTTTTACACGTTTTGCATTGTTTATATCGATATTTCGTGATTTGTCAGGACACACGGGACACGACGTTTATTTGCTGCGAATCGAAATATGGAAGATGGTCGTTATTTAGTATTCTCGTTCGTATCATTCTTCGCGATCGAATGCAGAAATGATCGTCGGAGCCATATATGTGTGTTGCATAGAGAGGGGGGAAAAGGCGATGACGACGATGGAAAGGCAGGGGATTCCGAACAACGACCAACACGAATAGGTCGTCGGTATGGAATTGGTAGCGCGGGAGCACGGAGCGCATTCGCATTTTCGATGTACTCTACGTATGCTTTTCGACAGGTGGTGAATACAATCGTTGGAACTACGCGAACGGCTACGTGAACTCGCCGGCTTGGCACGTGCCACTTCGCATGGCACAGATTCGTAACGTAATGGTTCACGCAACGCCACGCACTCTCACCAATCGATTCATACCGGCATACCCACGTTGAGAACACTGCGGGACAAACAAAGAAGTACCATGCTACATCTCTGAGAAAATCGGAAGCTTCCTTAGCACGCTAGAGAGAAACAAAGTGAACCGGAGTGAAAGAAAATCGACGTCACGAGAGACGATCGGAAAGAAAGGGAGAAGATGTCTTCGTACTTTCATCTTCGGTGCTTCGTTCACATTCACGGTCACGTTTACGATTCTCGTACGATCACGTAGCTATGTTCCGGCGAAGGAGAGAGAAGATAGGAGACGCGTGTTCATCGGGTCTCGAGCTGTGGCACGATTTAAACACGGATCGATAGATCGTGTGGCTGCCACGGAGAAACCTAACGCCACCGAATTACCGAGCATAAATTTGCCAAGAACATTACCGCCGTTCTTACTTGGAAAGCTCGGATGCAAAAACCGCGTTTCTCTTGGCACAGATCCGTTAGCTGCCGTCGCGTCGTCTCGGCCGATTTTGCTCTCTCGCTTATTGCTAGTCACCTCTATAACCTCGTTCCGTTACTCTCCGTTATAGCGCTCATTCTGTTCTTCGTCTCACATCGGCGCACCTTCTACTCCTCTCTTGCGTGTTATTCATTCACTATCCGCAATATCATTCACGTATGCACTGCACCTTTAGAAGGTAGAACGATAGCTGATCGATTTGTCTCAAAATATCGGTGTCCGAGTATCGCTGGGCGGTTCTTTCGATTTGTAGCTTAACCGTTCAAAGTTCATCTGTTCACTTAACCGTTTCGCGATGTTTCATAGAGTTTCCCAAAGAAAACCTACGCTTTATACAGTTGCATAGAACTTGCCGATGTAAGTTCGAGCGTGTACAGTTTATTTCGATCATCCTTTGGTCTTCTTTCTTTTTCTCCTCTTTTCTTAAGATTTAACGAGTTTTGCGTAGCTGCAACCCTTCTGACATCCATCCCTCGGTCGATCTAGCTTTTAGTTCCCGTAAAATGCACCGAGATCTCTTGCCACGTAGCTATCACTTTAGTTCACCTCGCTAGTCTGTCATTCAAGTTGGTCTACCCTCCGTTATTGTGCGCAGAGATGTGAATTTTTGCGAGACGTCGACGCGCTTTTGACGGTTTCGCGAACGTTCTCGTGAATTCGAGCTTACAAATACGTGAGTTGCAGTAATAGCCGCGGTGTTAATCATGCGCTATCCCCGAAATGCAACAAGATCCCACGATCGAATCTGCTAAAGCGTCATTTAGTCGCGACGCACTGATTAAACTCACATCTCTAGTTGCAGTGTGGTACTTGATTTTGCAGCATCGTACACGTACATACACACTTGCGTTGAACGTGTGTCAACTATTTTCTACTATTTAGGAACCTTGTGAACCATTACGTAGCGAACCCTGTCACGATTCACCAACGGTTGTATCTTTGTCGCTTGCCACGATATCTTTCATAGTATTACCTACCGTTACCTATATCGAGTACCCTACAGAGGAAACATCCCTAACGAATCGGGCCACCCACGTCACATAACCAAGACACATCGAACGCACTCGTCTACACTCGTGTCACCCGGGATACTTCTCCATAAGTTTTGCAACGTATGTGTATGACACTGTATGATTGTACCTCCGATTCTACGTTTTCTCTTCGATCCTTCTTTCCATTTCCACTTTTCTCTAACCGTGACCTTCTTCCAGGTGTTCATGCTCGCTGTCTTTTTTCTATGTTGTTACGTGTTCAACGTATCCTCACGGTCACACGGTGTATCGCAACGAGACTAGATCCGTTTCCTTCGACCCTCTATCACCCGAGCATTCGCTTCTTATCGGCTGCTCGATCGAAGAAAACTACCGACTATGTACTTGTTTCGTTCTTTTCTGTTATCACTGCCTCGTCGCATTACGGTGTTGCGATCGAAGTATTACGATACTCTTTTAAATATTCATAATTATTCATAATACTTTTTGTCGATTAGTGCCAAATTTTGCGTAAACGCAGTTAAAACGATCGTATTTAGAATCGTATTTGTTGGGTAAACGGTACGTTTGATTTTTTCGCATAGACGGAAATCCTCGTCTTCCACGAAACGTTATCGTAGTCGACTTAATTAGATACTTTTTATAAACTTTTTATACGCGTTATACTTGGCGGATTCCAGAAAGGATGTAGAACAAAAACGTACCTTCGACGATCGATGAATTTCCGAAAAAACGCAATTATCGATTTCACACATTCACATATTTTCGATTCTTTCCCATTTTTACTTAAGAATAATCGTAGCTTTCGAGAAGCGGGTCAAACGAACGATCGATTTAAAAGATGATGAAGGAGGGAAAGCGAAGGTTACTTATATATCAAGAAAGATAACGCGTGTCCGTCGTGTCGGCGCTCCTCCAATTTGTAATTTGTACCTTTTTTCGATCGTTTATCAACATACCGTACTTGTTAGCTCTCTCTCTCTCTCTCTCTCTCTCTCTCTATACGTACACGCACAGATACGTGCAAGCGCGTGTGCGCATATACATACAACAAACAGACACACACATACACATACACATGCACACAAGGATACGGTCCGACAATACGCGGTGATTTTCCCCTGAAGAACTGAAATTCATGGTTCAAAGAAAAAGAGAAAGATGAGAGAGGTAGGTAGCCTTAAAAAGGTTTTAAGCGTTAAAAAGGGGAATCACGGCGTTCGAGGGAAGGGAAGATAACATTTCAAGCGTAGGAAATCTCTATTGTACATTGATTATTGATTATTGATACATTAATTATGATAATAATAAATTATATACAAAGTCACATAGCCAGAGGTTTTCTGTGATTCCGTTTTTTGTTTTCTTAGACGATTTCGTTTTAATTTCTTCAACCTGTTTTTTCAACGTTGTCTTCCGTGGATTAGGTTTTTCTTTCGATTTCCAATTCTTCCTCCACCTTTGTTCTTTACTCTCTTCCTCCCTCTCCGCCTTCATCTATCTTTCTATCTCTCTTTCTCTTTTCTCTCTTTTCTCTCTCTGTAATTCTCCTCACCATTTTTTCTTTTCTTGATTCAATTGAACATTATTATTAGAGGTATCATCCTAGTCCCTGCGCGTCGTCCTTTTTCCGTTCTTCATTACCGTATCTTTTTATCGCACTCCCGGATTCGTTGGTCGACCGGATGACAATACCATGTGTGAGTAATCCCTAACAGTGCCTATCTTTACTGTCAGTGGTATGTTTACTATTTTTTGCGGTTTGTTGTTTCGATGATTTGTTCATTTGCTCGGTAGTGGCACCATTTTCTTTCTTCTGTTAACGAGTCTGGATGTAGCCTCGCATCTTCGATTCGCTCAAATCTTAGAACGTGGATGCACGTTAAATTCAGACTTTGAGTTTGGACGGTCTCTGTAATTAGCTGAAGACGCAAGGTGGAATGGCTTCGTTGTTTGACGAATTTGAATTCGACGGTTTTATTTGCCTCGGTACACGCTATCGAAGACGTAGCACTGCACTACGTAGGATTTTGCATGTTCAAAGCTGTTTATCTTTCCGTTTACTCACGTAATCCATTGATCACGTCTATTTTAATCTTAATTATGTAAGTATACGGGAAAGTATTATTTTCTTGAGTTATATATATACATACATATTACAGATTTTTAACTGGATGCATTTCAAAAATTAGACTCTTCTTAGCACCGTTTTGTAATGTGACACGTGTAACGTAGATCAACAACGTAGATTCTTTTCAAAAGTTCTTTCTTCCTTGAAACGCATCTCCTGTAACAATTCCTTGCACGATATACGTAGGTACGTGTCTATATAATACTTGGTCATTTTAAAAGTTCTTGCGGTTCTTGAACCCTTTACTTAGAGAAAGGATTCGATTTTCTATTTTAATATTATGCACTTGAATAACGGCAACGTGACATCTAATGGCCTTGATGTTATGGATCTCGGATGGTCGTCAAAAGACCTTAATAACTATATTCCCGAGATATTGAATTTCGGTGGAACTACGTTGTTTTAAAGCGAACGGTTTCAAGCCGCGACAACTTTCAGGACGAATGACCTATTAGAAAGAATGATTACTCTTCCGAAATCCTTGCTCGACATTTTTCTCTTTCTCTTCGTTTCTCTATCTCTTCTTTTTTGTATATTCTTCGTTGCAAATCCTACCGTTATCGGGATAAGAATCGACGCGGCTAAAGTCAAAAGAGGCTGATACAGTGCACCGTAGCATGCGAGTCGAGTTCGTACTTTTTCCTCGAGCGTTTATTTCTTATTGTTTGTAAACCGCAATTTTCTTATTCTTTGTGGTTTAACTCGTACGATCCAAGAATTCCTTGTCTTACTTGTCTTCGTTTACAGATACCGAGACAGATAAGCAGGAGAAGGCCAAGAAACAGGAGAACAATAATTCTGTTTTCGCCAATGAAAAATCCCCTGAGAAACGTACGAACGGTATGACGGAAACCAGCAACCCGAGCATGGTAAATACACCGGATCTAAGCCCAGTGAAAAATATACGAAACGGAGAGATGGAGGATGCCGAAGTTCGAAAGACTAAAGTGAGCTCACGTTTACAAATGTTTCGTTTGCACTTTTGTCCCATTGGATGAGTTAATGCGTGATTTTCTTCTTGATAAATAGAGATGGCCGACCGACAAGGCATATTATATCGCGAAGGAACTTCTTATGACCGAGCGAACTTACAAGAAGGATCTCGACGTTATAAACGTGGTACGTACACATCGAGAATATCCACGTTCCAAAATCGTTCGAATTGAAATGTACGTGGAGAAATTTTTTTATTCTTTTCAAGTTGTAACATATATCCAGCGCGGGGATAACGAAAAAATCGTTGTGATAATCGCATGTCCCATTTTTACTCGACAGTGGTTCAGAGAGGAGGTATCTCGAGAGGCTGAACTGGAGGGTGAAGCGGTTGTTTCGCTGATCGAGCTTTTAGCGGACGTTCACGGGCCCTGCCTCCAAGAAATGGAAGCGAGATTAGAACGATGGGAAAGTAACGCTCGGCACAACATCGGCGATTTTCTTTATAACACCTTGTTGAACGTACTGCCGCTTTACGATCAATATCTCGAGAATCTAATACCCGTCCTCGAGAAGATGGAATATTATACGAGGACATCACGTCGTTTTGACCAACTGTGCCGAGATTTCGAGGCGCAGAAACATTGTTATCTACCGTTAACCTCATTCCTTTTAAAACCATTGCAACGATTGTTGCATTACAACAGTATTATCGATAGTATGTCAATCATTCTTTGTTAAACTAATCAATACGTATGTATTACCTATACTGATGTACGTGCGTGTTACACTGATCCGATTCTTTTAGGGTTACTAGATCATTATCCAAAAGATCATACGGATTTCGAAGATTGCCTAGCGGCAAGAGATCGACTAGGCGAAACGTTGCTGGAAGGTCTTAGCATAATTAATCAAGCGGTAAATATCTGTGATCAGTTGTTGGTATTTAGAGTTGTATACTTCGATATTCGTTAATTTTGTACGTCATAAATATAGGAGAATCTAGTTCAGCTTTGCGAAATGCAAAGAGATATCAATGGCTTCGACAATTTGGTTCAAGAAGGTCGTAGATTTATTAGACAAGGCTGCCTGCAGAAGTACAGCCGCAAAGGTTTTCAGCAAAGAATGTTTTTCCTGGTAAGTTTCTCCAACCATCGTTTTCACGTAAAAATGGCTTCTTTCGCATAAACTTTCTTACTCGATCGTCTTTCAGTTTTCGGACATATTATTATATACATTCCGTACTCAACAACCAACTCAGTGTTTTCGCGTTCACGGCCAACTTCCGTTAAAGGGGATGAAGATTCGAGAAAGCGACAATAAAACTGGATCGGACTTTGCGTTTGTAATCGACCCTCAAGGAAATCAGTGAGTATCGTGAATGGAGTATTGTCCCGTTTAAGTAAATTATTGAACTTAACAAGGTGTTAAAAGGACGAGGTCTCCATAGTTATTAAGAGGTCAATTGACTGTAAAGACTTCACTTAAGCGTACCATGCTCCCAATGTAAATGTGCCAGACGTATCAGTGGACATTTTCGTGGGCATTTTATTCATTGGACACATTTTCTCCTATTCGCCGTTATTTCGCGCATTCTCTTTCCTTTTTATCTTTCTCCTGTATTTTCCTTATTTCTTTTTTCACCGTCATATATTTAAACGAAGAAATATTCGCCTCATACATTCAAGTCAACGGTTTATGTAGGTCTTTAACAGTTGCCGCTAGTAACGAAGAAGAAAAAGAGAGATGGTTAGAAGACTTGAATATGGCTATAGCGCAAGCTGACGCAGATCCAAAGATGCCATATTTGAATTTGAAGGCTTGTAGTAAGTACCCTTAGCAGCAGAATCCTCGTTTATTCAACGGATATGAAGCAGAATTATTATTTATGTGATAAACAATCAAATTTTAGGTTCAGCCGATGAAATGGGCGACGGTGTTGGGTTAGAAGGAGACCGAGGAAGTTGTGGAGGTGCTAAAGCTTCTCAACGAAGCAACACGACTGTACATGTTTGTTGGCATCGAAACACGAGTATCAGTTACAGCGACCAATTGCGAGCGTTTCAAGTAAATGAATAAAAATTTCTATTAAGCAAGTAAAGATGTATAATAGTTCTAAGGCATATACGTATTTATTTCAGAACCAACTTAGTGGATTTCTGTTACGGAAATTCAAGAATAGTAATGGTTGGCAAAAACTTTGGGTTGTCTTTACCAACTTTTGTTTATTCTTTTACAAATCGCACCGAGATGACTTTCCACTGGCTAGCTTGCCATTGTTAGGATACACTGTAACTACTCCGTCAGAGAAAGATGGTATCAATAAAGATTTTGTTTTTAAGCTGCAATTTAAAAGTCACGTATATTTCTTCCGCGCTGAGAGCGACTACACATTTGGACGGTAAGAAAGATTTGTGATAAAGCGCGATTAGAAATTTATCCTTCGAAATTTGTCTGACGGGACATGAATGTTTTTCAGGTGGGTAGAAGTGATTCGAAGCGCGACGCAGCAAAGCCATGTGTCAAGTAGTTTTAATGGAAAAGAAGGATATTAACATACGTATTCTATAGAATGCTGAAATGATGTTAACAAAACATTTGAAGAGAATAGCGCTATATGCACCACTATTTCAAAGCGTTTTTCATCTTACGATATAGTATTAAAATCGAGAAATCTCAACATCTTCAGGACAGATCTATGTTAGCAGTAACGTTGCGGCCTTATTCTAGGACTGAAATCAAATTTATACGATTGAAGTTGTAATCGACAATCAAATCAAAATCAAGAGTATCAAAAGAAAATGTAAGAAGATGATAAAAATATCGTAAAAAAGTCAAAGCATTCTGCTAATCTCCAAATTCGATTATTCCAAGAATCATCGATGTTAAGATATGTCGCGTTCTTATCGGTTTCCTTGTACTTTAACTGATGCGTAGTTAAAGATACGCTTGAAAAGGGTGATAATCTGAATGTAAATATAATTATTTCGATCCAAGTGGATCGCATTTGTTTGGAATTTATATGAATCTGATATACGAATCTAAATGTATTTGGATTACTGATAAGAATTTGTTGTCCATCATTCAAACGACGAAACTTCGATATAGATAGTGAAAAATGTATAGATATTAGCGTAAACCTTGGACCAATTTTATAATAGAATTTCTTTAGTCATCCATATAAAAAGACAATAATTTTGTTAGCGTACTGATAATTTTTTTTGTTATTAAATTAATATTAACAAGAGATATATAGAGGTTATTTCTCGCTATTATTAAGGATTTTATGATGTCATAATTGTTTTTGCTAGGTATTACTTTTTCGAAGTAATGCACGATTCAATTATACAAAGACTGGCTATGTGAATTTGACGAAAAATTTAGTACACGCATCATACGTCTCACATTTGTAACGATCGCATGTAATTAAAAGAAAGGACCTATGCAATAATAATATGAACACACATATCCACGCGAATGACTCATCTATGCGAAAAACAAAAGTCCATAATTTAATGGTTATCTGTTTTTTTTTAGTTATTACGGTTGTTTTGTTATAATATAGAATTTAATTTATATATATATATATACACACACACACATACACATATTATATATACATAGAAATCAAAGAGAAAAAATTAGTTTTATACTCGCAGGACCGTACTCACAAGCGCGCATGGGATATATATATCCGAAAGGATACCTCGTAAGAGATACATGGTTATCTTTAGCAAATTTTCGAAATGTTCGTACAGAGAAGCATCATTCAAATTGCCAAACTTGTACGTTTATTTCAAAACAATTGTATCGTTTTCGCTTCGATACATTTGATAACGTAGATTCGAAATAAGTTGTTATGTAATATGATGTATCAATATTCCACAATAAACGTACATTGCTACTTTTAAGACTCTTTTAATCAATTACGGTAATGGATGTAGTTAAACTTACAATTTGGTCGTTAAGACATTTAATAAAGTATCTATGCACATACATACAAATAAGGGAAGAAATACATATTTATCTTTCGACATTCATCGCGAATATGAAATGTACCCAATATATTCTTGATCTTTCTCAGATTAGATTACTTTTGTTCAAGTTAATAGGTAAATGTATCGAGCCTGAGTATAATCGTGTAGTTTTCCTTGTATTCATTGTGTACCGCGACATTTATAGAAGCTCGAAAGAAAAAAGTTTTCAATCACGAGATGCTGGAAATACCCATAATAAAATTCTAACAATTGTATGCGATATCCTTAATCGTTTCTTCGGTATCACGTTGATCTGAGTACCATTGATTAACGATGGACAACCGTGTTCATATTATATATCATAATGGGAGCCAGTCAAACGAGTCTTTAACGTGAGAATTGCGAATGCAAACTATCCTTGTAGAAGAAGAAAACGATAAAATCGAAACGAAGAGAGCGGTGTTTCCGCGAAATGAACTATCTGAACGTATTTTTAAAAATATAAATGAAATCGTATAACTGTAGTCATCGCTTTATACGTATGTATAATCGATAGAATATTATTATGGTTAGGTCAATGTCTAACTAATAGCAAACATAGCTCCAAACATAAATCCGAGGTTATCAGCGTTTCTGTTCACGCGTACAACCTTCTATCGAAGCTCTGATCGTTGTTCGATGACGTTTGTTTGCTGATTTATCAATACCAGTAACGATTTTTTATTCGATGAAGCTTATACCAGTGATGCAACGAAACTAGCCACACCGATGTTCAAAAATGCTTTATGTTTTACTACATTATCGACATTGCTTGCACAACAAAGCGATCATTGAATGAAAAAACACACGCAAAATTTCCAATGACGTAACCCCCAGCAGCTAACTGGTTTTACCAAACATTATCTTTTTATATTTTTTTGTTCCCATCGAAGGATATTCCGTTTCTAGGACAAGCAACGGAACCAGTGCTGCGGACATTGTTCCTATTGCAAAATAGTAACCCAAAGTACAGGATAAAATAATAAATCCAACAATACATTCAATGCCTTTGCGAACGTCAATTAAAAGCCATATGGACAAATTTATTATAATAGAAAAGCGTTTAGATGAAGGGTACGCAAGAAAATAACTACGAGGATCTCGCTAAGAGTTACATAGCTTCAAGGATTTTGACGTCGATATGACAAACACAGATATGTAAAGTGATACTTGAAAATACATTCTTTTGCTTTATTCCTTCAACAAAGCATGATAATAACAATGCTATCTTAAGATGTACAACAAATTTCAACATTTGTTAAGAATGCATCAATAACAATAAACTAATCGCGAAGCATGTGGCCGACAAAGAAAGAAAAGAATAACAGCATGTTTTGAAACTGACGAGGATCTCGGATCTAAACAGCGATCATTCAGAGATAGGAGAGGCTCGAAGAAAGCAAGATAGAACGATTAGACGCGTTATACGTTCATCATCGGTTACCTTAGCCTTGGTTGGCAGCTGTATTTTTTGCTCCTGTTGTACCGTTTCACGCTTGGAACAGCGTTCGAAG
The DNA here is from genome assembly GCF_051014615.1 of Bombus vancouverensis nearcticus. Lineage (NCBI taxonomy): Eukaryota > Metazoa > Arthropoda > Insecta > Hymenoptera > Apidae > Bombus > Bombus vancouverensis. Next base: position 5,443,268 of record NC_134914.1, on the reverse strand, counting down.
AAGCGGCAGTTGTTACAGGAAGAACCGCGGGTAATCAGAGTGGGAGGAATGATATAAAGATGAGCGTCTTGCGAACGATCGGAATAGAAGAATCGATCCTACAACATGTGGAGGTATCGAACGATCGGGCTTTTTGCCTTGCTGGCTCTTCTCTGCATTGACGCACAAGGTACATTTTCTACTAATTCTATTCTTCTCTGAGATTAAATTTTACGTGGTGTGATTTTCACTCGTGCTAAGTGATTATGTTTTTTTATATTCGTTTGTTCGTTACATCATAAATTAAATTACAAATTTAAAAGGTTAAAAGGAATTGCGAATACTTATGTCCCTCTCGGATTTAATGTCAACTTTGCCAAGCAGTGTCTAATTTTAAAATTATAAAATATTTTTTTAGCTGCAGAGACCAGAGCGAAACGTAACCCTCACGGATTTCACGATGCAGCCGCTGAAAGCAGTTTCCTGAAATCTCTTGCTGGTGTGGGTGGATTAGGTGGTGGATTAGGTGGTGGATTTGGCGGAGGATTTGGCGGAGGTTTCGGCGGAGGTGGCGGTGGAGGCGGAGGTGGAGGTGGTGGCGGATTTGGTAGTGGTGGAGGATTCGGTTCTGGTGGTGGTTTTGGTGGCTCCAAGGGAGGACCTGGCTGCCATACCGGAGGTTGCGCTGGCCACGGCAGTAGTGGTGGTGCCGGAAGTGGTGCAGGAGGTGGTGCCGGAGGTGGTGCCGGAGGTGGTGCCGGAGGTGGCCTAGGAACTGGCTTAGGAGGTGGCCTAGGAAGTGGTCTAGGAGGTGGCCTAGGAAGTGGTCTAGGAGGTGGCCTAGGAAGCGGTCTAGGAGGTGGCCTAGGAGGTGGAGCTGGCGGGCACGGTGCAGGCGGGCACGGAGGAGCTGGTGGTCGCCCTGGAGCCGGAGGATATGGTGGCTCCGGAGCTGGAGGTGGCGCTGGAGGATACGGTGGCTCCGGAGCTGGAGGTGGTGCTGGAGGATACGGAGGATCTGGCGCTGGGGGTGGTGCTGGCGGTGGGGCTGGAAGTGGTGCTGGAGGTGGCGCTGGAGGATACGGAGGATCTGGCGCTGGGGGTGGCGCCGGAGGATACGGCGGCTCTGGAGCTGGAAGTAGCGCCGGGAGTCATGCTGGTATGTTGATTTTACACACAAGTTGTAAGTATTGCCTTTCATATAAACAGTACTTTCTTCAAATTGTCATTTTCTCGTTTAAATTGTCAGGGTCGACTGGAGTAGTAAAAACTGGTGGATATGGTGGCGCAGGCGGCGGAGCTGGAAGTGGTGGTTACGGTAGTTCAGGTGCCGGAAGTGGTGCTGGCGGTCGTGGTGGTGGAGCTGGAGGATATGGTGGTGCAGGCGCCGGTGGTGGAGCTGGAGGATATGGTGGTGCAGGCGCCGGTGGTGGAGCTGGAGGTTATGGTGGCCTAGGCGGTGGTGCTGGTGCTGGCGGACACGGTGGCGCCGGTAGTGGAGCTGGAGGTTACGGTGGTTCAGGTGCCGGAGGTGGTGCAGGCGCCGGTGGTGGAGCTGGAGGTTATGGTGGCCTAGGCGGTGGTGCTGGTGCTGGCGGACACGGTGGAGCGGGTGCTGGAGCTGGAGGTTACGGTGGTTCAGGTGCCGGAGGTGGTGCAGGCACCGGTGGTGGAGCTGGAGGTTATGGTGGCCTAGGCGGTGGTGCTGGTGCTGGCGGACACGGTGGAGCAGGTGCCGGAGGTGGAGCAGGCGGATTTGGTGGAGCTGGTGCTGGAGGTGGAGCTAGTGGACACGGCGGCGCAGGTGCCGGTGGTGGAGCTGGAGGATATGGTGGCGCAGGCGCCGGTGGTGGAGCTGGCGGATACGGTGGATCAGGCGCTGGAGGTGGAGCTGGTGGATATGGTGGAGCAGGTGGTCTAGGCGGAAGCGGTGGTTATGGTGGTTATAGAGGGGCAGGCGCCACTTCCAGTGCCACCGCCAATGCCAACGCCAACGCGAATGCTTATGCAGCTGCGAGTGCCAGTGCTAATGCACATGCTCTTGCTAATTCAAATGCGCATGCATCCGCCACCGCGAACGCAAACGCTGGTGCCGGTCTCGGAGGAGGATACGGCGGTTACGATGGTTACGGTGGTCCCGGTGGACATGGAGTCGAGTAAGTTAATTGATATTAATATATGAATTAAAATAATTTCTTAAAAGAAGTAAGATAAAACGACGAACTATTCCTTTTTACTTATTTTTGACACCGTTGAATATAGAAATTATTCAACGATTGACAAAATAATTAATTCAATGATTGTTGTCGAATTAGTCTTTTTTCCCGTATGGGCGATATCAACGAAGGAGTGAATAAGAGCGGAGCCGTGGACAAAGCCAAAGGTGTCTACAGCAGTAGTGCAGCCAACATCGATTCTACTGGAAAGGGATCATACAAAGTATCGGCTGGAAAAGTCTAAATGGTCTTACCAGAGGAGGTTGAAGTCGACATTTACGATAGAAGACGAGCCAGAATTTGATCTGTGATCAAAGGCTTGCGCGGGGCTCGATTCGCGTATCGCTATTTTTACTGTTTATACCTAGTCTGTCTTTATTGTATTCAATGAATAAAATGCGTGGGCGAGTCTGGCGTAGCGCTAAACCTTTAAAATACCTCCTCTTTAAAATAGAAGATTCACATGACGTAAACTGTGCAGTTCGAATAAACGATTCATTCTTACTTATTTCCGTCTATAAAGTATTATTGGATACGTCCTTTACACCGACCATTGCATATGCTTCTGTAGATAAAGCCAAGTAGAAATTTTTTTAATTGAAGTTTATTTAATTTTCATCTTTCATCGGCTAACTACGAATTAATTTCCGATTGACTTTTCTGAAAACGATGTTCTGAATCGTAGAACTTTTGTAGTCATATAGATAATTCATATGACTTTTAACGTGAATCCCAAGGTAACAGCAGTTTATTACGCGTTATTATCACTAATAATGCATCGTATGTTTATATGACTCGTTCGATAAAATTATCTTTTCACAGCTATTGGATACAACGAGGATATGTTTAACTACAGACTCAAGATCCTCCCACCGATATGAATAATTCATAAGTTAAGACGCGTAATGTATATACATACTTACAAACGTCTATCTTTGGGATATGTCAGTGACATAAGTGGTATTTCCGTATACACGATGTTACATTTAAATTCATTTGTAAAACCACGTTTGTCACTCTTCGCGTCAAAGATACTGCTATCCAATCAATTTGTATGAGAACCAACGATTTAT